>NC_083231.1:41517182-42171389 GCF_032191835.1 Heteronotia binoei
GAAAAAATGAAAAAGCGAGAGATGAAGAAATCAGGTTTTTTTTCCCAATGACTTGTCAGATCTCAAATTAGTTTTAACGGTCTTTGTGTTTTGTTTTTTTTAAAGAATTTGGTTGATTTTAAATATTTCATATCTGTCTCCTTAATGTTCACACACATAACATGCACATATGTCATTTGAAATAACTTTTTGATCTTTATGATCATTATTTAAATCATTTATTTAACCATCATAATTTCCCACGAAGTGTAGATGTTCATAAAATGAGACCTTGTGCTGTTAATCTGATAGAATGCTCTTAATGTTTTTTTTTTAACCTACCTGCTATCCTACCATGTATGTATGGTAGACACAGTAACTAGCTTGCACACATTTGTTCTGATTTAGGCTGCATTTGTGATAATTGGTCATGTTGCCTAGCATGCCATCTCTGATTCCATGTAAGTCTGCTTTGTTGAATACGATACTAAGCACTGATGCTGTGAGACCATCATAAGTTGGATCCATGGTCCTCACAGGTAATGCCTACTGCTCAGAGATGTCCATTGTTATATCCCTTCGGAATATTATGAAGCTAGGTTTGTTTCAAGAACTCATCTCCTGCTGTTTCTGTCTTTTGAAACTAACCTTTTCTCACTGTTGGACTACTGGCCTTTTCTCCTCAATTCCTGAATACTATTAGGAATATCAGATAGTACACAGTATGAGTTTTCAGTTATTGACTTTCTTTTTTTCTCCCCTGAGAGAACTTTTATAGTGTTGCAAATCAGCTGGAGCTAAAATGAATTAGAAACAAAGTTCAAAGGTGCATGTTTTAAATACCAACATTCCAAGATAACCATATATATATGGTTTCCCGGTGTAGTGAATGCCGCGTGGTCACTGTCCGGCTATGCCTCGCAGATGGTCACTGTCCGGCTATGCCTCGCAGATGGTCACTGCAATGGCCTCTCCTGCATTACTGCATCCGTGGCAACACCTTCCTGCTGGTCCCCTCCATTTCTCACAGAGTTTGCCACGTCATGGTGCGACCGAATGTCCGGCGGTATAACCGGATGGGCAGGCTGGGCTCACCAACCTCGCCAGCCAAGAGAACGAAAACTCTAACATCAAACCCGGGCAGATAGAGCTCGTTAATGTAACACCTACCACCTGGAGGACTCGCTGCCGGCGTCCCGGCTTACTGGGCCATGGCAGATGACCCCAAGGTGAAAGGGTGGAGCCAGTACCGTGCACACTGTGCTTCACCTAAAAATTCCTCTGCGCAAGCCTGAAGGGCATATCCACAACCCACAACACACCCAAGTCCTGCAGCGATGGGCAAGGGGCGAAATGGCAGGTGGAAGATGCCACTGGAAGCCGCAGTCCCGATCCTGCATGTAGGCGGTTCAGGGTATTGGTCGCCTGATGCTGACCTGGAGATGAAAGCATTTTTCGGCAGCACCCTGAACGACCAAGCAGCCTTATCTAGGGACAGCACTGCTTGCTCCGCATGGAGAGGGGCCTAGAAAAGGTGGCCTAAACAAAGCTCGTCTCCCCCCCCCCCCCAGGTGGCTAGCCGCGGTCAACGGGCATCTTTACTTGCGGTCAAAAAATAACAAAGAAAAGGCATGCATCTGCCTCACAAAGTGTGCAAAGACTAAAGCTTGCGTGTTGGAACATCAGAACCATGCTTGACACAGTAGACAGTGGTCGCCCTGAACGACGCTCTGCTCTAGTTGCCCACGAACTTCTCAGGTTGAATATCGACATAGCAGCTCTCAGTGAGGTTCGTTTCCCTGAGGAAGGTAGTCTTCAAGAACACGGTGCTGGCTATACCCTCTACTGGTCGGGTAAGTCAAAGGTTGAGAGTCGCCTTTCTGGCGTTGGCTTCATGGTCAGGAATTCCATTGCTTCTAAACTCAAAAACCTGCCAACAGGTCACTCAGATCGCATCATGTCTATGCGCCTCCCACTGCAAAACAAGCAGCATGCAACACTCTTCAGTGTGTATGCCCCAACCTTTCAAGCAGATTCTGCAGAAATCTGTGCTGATCTACGCTACCTCGTACGGAAGACCGCTACAGAGGACAAGGTGATCATCCTTGGCGACTTCAATGCCAGAGTAGGTAAAGACTCGGAAGCCTGGAAAGGAGTACTTGGCAAACATGGCATTGGCAACTGCAATGATAACGGGCGCCTCCTGCTAGAATTCTGCACGGAGCACCAGCTCACCATCACCAACACTATCTTTCAGCAGAAGAACAGCCTGAAGACAACCTGGATGCACCCACAGTCCAAGCACTGACACCTTATCGACTACATTCTGGTGCTCCAGAGAGACCTTCGAGATGTCTTACACACCCGAGTAATGCCCAGTGCGGAATGTCATACGGATCATCGTCTTGTATGCTACAATCTCCGTCTTCACTTTAAACCCACACCCAGGAGAGGAGGTATCCCTCGGAGGAAGCTTCAGGTTGGCAGCCTTCAGTCAGCCGAAGTTAAAGCTGCCTTCCAGGCAAAACTCTAGTCAAGAACTGAGGACCCCAGTTGCCCCACAGACCCTTCTCCAGAAGCACTCTGGGAACACCTAAAAACTACCATCCTGTTGATCTCTGAAGAAGTCCTCGGGTTCTCCACAAGGAAGAACAAGGACTGGTTTGATGAGAACAATCAAGAGATCCAAGAATTACTAGCGAAAAAGAGATCTGCCTACCAAGCACATCTTGCTCAGCCCTCCTGTCCCGGGAAAAAAGCAATCTTTCGCGCTGCATGTAGCAACCTCCAGCGCAAGCTTCGAGACATTCAGAACGAGTGGTGGACCAAGCTTGCAGAGAGAACCCAGCTGTGTGCAGACACTGGTGATTTAAGAGGGTTCTACGAAGCCCTGAAGGCAGTATATGACCCATCATATCAGGCTCAGAGTCCCTTGCGTAGTGCAAACGGCCAAGTTCTCCTCACAGACAAGGTATCCATACTGAACCGGTGGTCGGAGTATTTTCAGGTTCTCTTCAGTGCCAACTGCGTAGTTCAAGATTCAGCAATCCACCTCACCCCACTTCAACCAGTGAAAACAGAGTTGGATGAGATCCCCACCCTAGAAGAGACTGTTAAAGCCATCAAGCAACTGAAAAGTGGCAAGGCAGCGGGAGTTGATGGAATCCCACCAGAGATCTGGAAGCATGGGGGCACAGTACTACATAGCACACTTCACAAAGTACTTGTTACCTGCTGGAAACAAGGCAAACTACCACAGGACTTTCGCGATGCAATCATCATCACTCTATACAAGAACAAAGGGGAAAAGTCAGACTGCTCCAACTACCGGGGGATAGCCCTGCTCTCCATCGCAGGCAAAATCCTTGCCAGAATACTCCTGAACAGACTGGTACCCACCATTGCAGAAGAACTCCTCCCAGAGAGCCAGTGCGGCTTCAGAGCTAACAGGAGCACCACCAACATGGTACTTGTTCTCAGGCAGCTCCAAGAGAAATGCAGGGAACAGAACAAGGGTCTATATGTGACTTTTGTCAACCTTACCAAAGCTTTTGATACCGTTAGCAGGAAAGGCCTGTGGCAAATCTTGGAACGTTTAGGATGTCCCCCAAGGTTCCTCAGCATGATCATCCAGCTACATGAAGACCAGCGAGGCCAAGTCAGACACTGCAACGACCTCTCGGAGACCTTCCCAATAGGCACAGGTGTAAAGCAAGGCTGTGTTCTTGCACCAACTCTCTTTACGATCTTCTTTAGCATGATGCTTCAAAGAGCCGCAGTAGATCTAGATGATGACGATGGTGTCTACATCCGCTATCGCACCAATGGCAGCCTGTTCAACCTGAGGCGACTAAAGGCTCACTCCAAGACAATGGAAAAACTTATCCGAGAGCTACTGTTTGCTGATGATGCTGCACTCGTCTCCCACTCGGTATCAGCTCTGCAGCATATGACGTCCTGCTTTGCAGAGGCTGCCAAGCTATTCGGCTTAGAAGTTAGTCTGAAGAAGACAGAAGTTCTCCACCAGCCTGCACCCCAGGAAGATTATCACCCTCCCTGCATCACTGTGGGTGAATCAGTTCTGAAGACAGTCCAGCAGTTCAGCTACCTGGGGTGCATCATCTCCTCAGATGCCAAGATCGACAAGGAGATTGACAACAGGCTGGCAAAGGCAAACCGTGCATTTGGCCGACTGCACAAAAGAGTGTGGAGCAACAAGAATCTGAAAAAAGGCACAAAGATCAATGTTTACAAAGCGGTTGTGATGACAACCCTCATCTGCGGCTCCAAATCGTGGGTTTTATACCGTCATCACCTGCGACTCCTTGAGCGCTTTCATCAGCGCTGCCTTTGCACCATCCTCAACATCCACTGGAGTGACTTTGTGACCAACACTGAAGTCCTCAAGCGGACGGAGGTTACAAGCATCGAGGCACTGCTGTTGAAGACGCAGCTGTGCTGGGCAGGGCATATTTCTAGAATGGAAAACCACCGCCTTCTTAAGATTGCTCTGTATGGCGAACTTTCCACCAGCCATCGAAATAGAGGGGCACCAAAGAAGAGGTACAAGGACTCCTTGAAGAAATCCCTTGGCACCTGTCGCATCAACCATCACCAGTGGTCTGACCTAGCCTCAGATCGCAAAGCATGGAGGCACACCATCCACCAAGCTGTCTCTTCCTTTGAGAACGCACGCATAGCTGGTCTTGAGGACAAAAGGAGATTGAGGAAGAATCGCACTGCTACAGCACCAACCCCAGATCAGACTTTTCCCTGCAGCCACTGTGGCCGGATCTGCCTGTCCTGCATTGGTCTTGTCAGCCACCAGCGAGCCTGCAGCAGACGTGGACTACTGCACCCTTCTTAAATCTTCGTTCGCGAAGTCAAGCCGAGATATATATATAAATTTCTAAATTTAGAACTATGGCTTTAGACTTTATGAGAAATTCAGCATCTAGAGCTTGACTTAGTTAGGTCAAAATTTAAATATCAGTGACCAGGTTCAAAATTTGTCATCCTGTAGTAGAAGATTATTGGAATAAGGAGTTGTGACTAAGGGTCCCTCCTGCGGTAGCAAGCTTATATATACTCCCTCACCCCTTCATAACTAACCCTGGTTATATGAGATATAGTAATCTATGGCTGTCACACCAGTTAAGGCTGGGGTGTTCTTTTCTGGGGGGGAGGATCTTAACTTGGGGAAACCTGGATCAACACATTCACCCGGTTTCCCACGATTCCATTGGCAGCACTTCCTTTATTGGGAGGAGAGCACTGCCTGTATTACTGATATGTGAAATACTACAGGAGAGTTTTAAAAGCTATATTAAAATTATATCCACTTAATTGCGCTAAATTGCAGCAAAAGGTAGCAAAAATTGTTAATAACTGGTGTAAAAGCAACATTAGTCCCAACAATAATGATGGAAGACTTGTGAAGAAGATTATTATGAAAGTGATTGATGTTTTCACATAAGCTTGTGCAATGCGATGGGAAGCTCTTTATAGAAGCTTCCAGGGCAGCTAGTTAGCATGCTCTGGGAGAGGACCATTTGTGTCTGCAAGGCATACTTTTTCAAAGAGAAAACACACACACATACAAACACACACACTGTGGCTAATAGCCACTGATGGACCTCTGCTCCACACACACACTGTGGCTAATAGCCACTGATGGACCTCTGCTCCGTATTTTTATCTAACCCCCTCTTGAAGGTGGCTATGCTTGTGGCCGCCACCACCTCCTGTGGCAGTGAATTCCACATGTTAATCACCCTTTGGGTGAAGAAGTACTTCCTTTTATCCGTTTTAACCTTTCTGCTCAGCAATTTCATCGAATGCCCACAAGTTCTTGTATTGTGAGAAAGGTACTTCTTTTTCTACTTTCTCCATCCCATGCATTATCTTGTAAACCTCTATCATGTCACCCCACAGTCGATGTTTCTCCAAGCTAAAGAGCCCCAAGCGTTTCAACCTTTCTTCATAGGGAAAGTGTTCCAGCCCTTTAATAATTCTAGTTGCCCTTTTCTGGACTTTCTCCAATGCTATAATATCCTTTTTGAGGTGCCGCGACCAGAACTGCACACAGTACTCCAAATGAGACTGCACCATCAATTTATACAGGGGCATTATGATACTGGCTGATTTGTTTTCAATCCCCTTCCTAATAATTCCCAGCATGGCGTTGGCCTTTTTTATTGCAAACGCACACTGTCTTAACATTTTTAGTGAGTTATCTACCTTGACCCCAAGATCTTTCTCTTGGTCAGTTTCTGCCAGTTCACACCCCATCAACTTGTATTTGTAGCTGGGATTCTTGGCCCCAATGTGCATTACTTTGCACTTGGCCACATTGAACTGCATCTGCCACATTGACGCCCACTCACCCAGCCTCAACAGATCCATTTGGAGTTCCCCACAATCCTCTCTGGTTCTCACAACCCTAAACAATTTAGTGTCATCCGCAAACTTGGCCACTTTACTGCTCACTTCCAACTCTAAATCATTTATGAACAAGTTAAAGAGCATGGGACCCAGTACCGAGCTCTGCGGCACCTCACTGCTTACCGTCCTCCACTGCGAAGACTGCCCATTTATACTCACTCTCTGCTTCCTATTACTCAGCCAGTTTTTGATCCACAAGAGGACCTGTCCTTTTACTCCATGACTCTCGAGCTTTCTAAGGAGCCTTTGATGAGGAACTTTATCAAAAGCTTTCTGTAAGTTAAGGTAAAGAACATTTATCGGGTCTCCTTTGTCCACATGCTTGTTCACCCCCTCAAAGAAATGTAACAGGTTAGTGAGGCAAGATCTTCCCCTACAGAACCCATGCTGAGTCTTCCTCAATAACCCGTGTTCATCAATACGCCTACTCATTCTGTCCTTGATAATGGTTTCTACCAACTTTCCCAGTATTGAAGTCAGACTGACTGGTCTGTAATTTCCTGGATCTCCTCTGGAACCCTTTTTAAAGATGGGGGTGACATTTGCTACCTTCCAGTCCTCAGGAACGGAGGCAGATTTCAATGAAAGATTACAGATTTTTGTTAGAAGATCCACAAGTTCAACTTTGAGTTCTTTCAGAACTCTTGGATGTATGCCATCCAGACCTGGTGACTTATTAGTTTTTAATTCGTCTATCAGTTGTAGGACCTTCTCTTTTGTCACCTCAATCTGACTTAGGTCTTTCAACACCCATTCCAAAATTAGTGGTTCTGGGGCAGGCAAAAAGTTCTCATCTTCCACAGTGAAGACAGAGGCAAAAAATGCATTCAGCTTCTCAGCCATTTCCCTATACTCCTTCAGTAATCCTTTTACCCCATGGTCATCCAAGGGCCCCACTGCCTCCCTGGCTGGTTTCCTGCTTCTAATATATTTGAAGAAATTTTTATTGTTGGTCTTTATGTTTTTTGCAATATGCTCCTCATAGTCCCTTTTTGCCTGCCTGATCACAGTCTTGCATTTGATTTGCCATAGCCTGTGTTCCTTTTTATTAATCTCACTTGGACTGGTTTTCCACTGCTTAAAGGAGTCCTTCTTACCTTTTACAGCTTCCATTACTTTGTTTGATAACCATGCAGGCTTTTTCTTATACCTGTTTGTGCCTTTCCTAACTTGTGGTATATATTTTATCTGAGCTTCTAGGATTATAGTTTTAAATAGTCTCTAAGCTTCCCCAAGGGTTTTGACCGTATTTACCTTTCCTTTCAGTTTCCTCCTTACATGCCTCCTCATCTCAGAGAATTTACCCCTTTTAAAGTTAAACTTGGTTGTGGCGGTCTTTTTGGGCAACTCCCTATTTATACAAACGGTGAAATCAATAACATTATGGTCACTGGTCCCAAGCAGCGCAATCACTTTTACATCTCTCACCAAGTCTTGGGCATTACTTAGGACCAAATTCTGCTCCCAATAACAATGCTAGATTGAAGACCTTTCAGCCAAAGCAGAAAATTGGGAGTCAGGGCTGCGTACACTCAAACCAGGGGTAAAATGTACTCTGTTATGCTGCAAATCATGAAAATACCTGTTTTGCTGGGATTTAAAGTATTCAGAAGGCAGAAGATGAGCAAAAATGACATACAGTATATACAGTAGCCATTGGTTTTTCAGCTGTACTGGATGTGGCAGGAGTAGAGATCTCATTCTGTTCTTACAGAAAGTTTAATACTATGAGAAAGAATTGGATAAATTAAACAGGACCAAGTTGAGCATTTTATAAAAGGCTTTGAAAAATTGGCTGTGATATCTGAGGGGTGATAATTATAAATAGAAAAAAATCACAGATTTTTTTTTTAAAAAATAAAACTCCTTTTAAAAAAGAATGAAATCTCTGGACTTGTAAATCATTGATATTTGCAGACTGGACTTGACAAAGGCCATGAATGATCTCATCAGCCACTAAGGTTCAAAGCTGCATTACTGATAATGAAGCTTAAAAGGCTTTGCTGTTCTTTATGTAATCAAAAGTAACATATCACAGTCCAATACTGCATCAGTAAACAGTTTGAACTCTATCAATAATCCCTTTAAAATGTCTGACATCATATGCAGCTACTGTAAAAGAAGTCAGGAAGGTGGAAGATTTGTTCAGATAATTTTCAATTGCCTTCATTTTCACCCCCAATCCTGTAATGGCATAGTAGATGAACTTCTGTTGTACAGAAGCAGAAATACAGTGTTCTTTATCTCAAGCCCTTCAGTACCAATCAGTAGCGACATCTCTAACAGATTTAAAATGGCCAAGCTAATACATATAAAACAGGTGAGGTCATACAATTTCCTTTGTATACAAACTTTAATATTTAAGTAAAGATACATGCTTTCAGATAACAAAAACAAAAAAACAGCCATTTTTAAACAAATGCTGTGCAAGCAGAAGTTTGATTCACTTATAACTCCATTAACACTTACATGAGCACCTTTATTCCACTATGCAGGTAGCTTTCAGTATGAACTTGGCCTTCAATGTGGCAGTCAACTGAGCAGAAGCCTGGTTCATTCAATTTCTTCCACTCTTAATGGAGAGAGGACCAGTACATGAATCACACATCTGTGAAATCAGATTCAAAGTGAAGGCCATCTATGGGGTAGAAAAGTGGCTTCCATTGCTCTTTCCTGTTTCATTCGACACCCATATCAACTGAATGTTTGAACCAGAATTCTGGTATCACATCTTGCCTTTGTGAGCTGATAAACACGAAGGACGTAACGGTACCTTTGTGACCTGCCAGCAGACTGTGCATGTGGATGTGCTAGTTTCAGCATTCCGTTTTTTGCCTCTACTCCCTCCATTCATACTGTTCTATGCCTGTGCTTTCATCTTTCTTTTGCTCCTTTGGCCCACTCCCCTCTTCTGCTTCTCCCATTTGTCTCTTGCTTCTCCATTCCTAAACTTCAAAGTGGTCTATAATTTCTTCCCTCATCTCGTCTTCCTTTCCGGAACACCTGCATGTACCTTCCCTAATCACTTCATTTGGGCCTCAGACTTTTCTTAGGACCTTTATTAGGGTTGCCAAGTCCCCTGCAGCCTCCGAGTGACATCATTGTGCCAGCAATGTTGGGGGAAGATCCCCCCCTCCGCCGGCTCAATGCAGGCTGGTGGGTTGGGAACCTCCAGGTGGGGAAAACCCTGCCCACTCCAGGAGCTTAGAGTAACACAAAGAGTAACATGGGAAAGTGAAGCAGGAACAAAGCCTGAAGGCATCCACGAAAAACCAGCCTCAAATTATGAAAAACTTTATACAAAGTACTTCCTACAAAAACAATACTTCTAATAAATACAATTACAAAATACCCCGGAACCAAAGTCCTTCTGTTCAATGCCAAAGTTAATTTTTTGTGTAGTGGAAGTCTGGGGAAATCTTTGACAAGCCGTGAAGTAGGAGTCCAATGCTTTGACAGTCCTTTCAACAAGGAAGGTGTGTAGACGAAAGCACAACACTATTTTGCATAGGCAGCACAACGCAATTTCGCAACAGGGAAGCGCATATAGCCCTGTTTCACCCAAGGCTTTAACAAGCTGCACAAAAGATAATGTCAAAAAATCACCAACAAGCTGAAGAACAGAATGGAATAAAACATACAAGCAAACATACAAACCTTCACTGGTCTTGAATAATTCATACATCACAATAGCTGAACTTTTTTTCTGCATATTAGAACGGCACCACATGGCCACACCTCACATGATATATGTATGAACAGGTATTAAACATTACTTTGGCGCTTAAAGTTACATACTTTAACTCTTAAAAGTTCGACATAGTATCCACAGAAATCTACAATAGAATTTACATAAAATTGTTACTACAAAAAACAAGAAAGATCCCAATCATTATTTAGTCCGTTTGGTATCAGGGAGTTCAATTTAAAGATCCAGTGCATTTCTTGCCCGAGCAACCATTTATGCATATCTAATTTACACTGAAGCCGCAGAGGAAATTTTTCCAAAACAAAAACCCTCAAATCATTAGGATTATGTACAAATTGGCAAAAATGCTCTGTTAGAGAAGCTTCAGAAATTAAATTCTTCACACGAGACTTGTGTTCCAAGACATGTGTCCTGACTTGTACTGCCACAATAGTACCGGATGTGTAGCCAATGCCTCGCATAGTTGAGTTGGTCGAGACAATTGGAGCTGCCAATTTTATTACCACCTTAGATTTGACAAAAGGTTATTGGCAGGTGGCTGTGGATCCTAAAGATCAGCAGAAAACAGCTTTTGTAACCAAAGAGGGACTCTTTGAACCAGTGTTGAGAACTCCAGAGTTTTCAAAGGAGTTTACCCTCTTTACTGACGCATCTAATGTTGGGGTAGGTGCAACATTAAGTCAGCAAGGAGAGGAAGGACTGTATCATCCAGTTCTGTATTTGAGTAGAAAGTTATTGGACCGAGAGCAACACCTCTCAGTAATTGAAAAACAGTGTTTAGCGATTGTGTGGGCAATAGGTAAATTGAAACCATACCTATGGGGAAGGAAGTTTACACTGTGTACAGATCATTCTCCCCTGAAATGGTTGAACCAGGTAAAAGATACGAACAGCAAACTGATAAGATGGAGTTTACAGCTCCAAGATTACAACTTTGATATACAGCATATCCCTGGGAAGCAAAATGTGATTGCAGATGCACTGTCAAGAAGAATGTAAATTTTGAGAAGTCTATTTGTATAGTAATGTTATAGAAGATATTAGTCTGTATAACTGATGAAGAATGTATATAGTTTTGAAGTTGGTGTTATAACAAAAGGTGTGGAGTTATAACATAGTGTAACCCAAGCAAGTGTGCCCATGTCCCATTGCTCAGCAAAAGGCTGAGACCTTTTGCCTTGCGCAATGTCTCAGAAGGGGGAGGGACATGTGACGGAAAGCTAGGGGTTAACCAGAAACTGAAGACGCACAGGGCCTGCGTCAGGTGACCTGAGGGTGGGGGCAAAGTGCTCGGAGCTCTCAGGGAGGGAAAGTGGTTGAGTGACAGAATCTGCTGAGGCAGTCATTCAGTCAGTGGGTGTCTGACAGAGTTGGTGCCTGTCAGAAGTCTGTCAGTGTTGGGGCCTGACAGAGACTGAGTGGGTCAGTTCGTGCCTGACCGAGGCTGGGGGGACAGCTGATCCTGTGAAGGAGCTTGAGACAGTGACGGGAAAGTCTTCCAGAGACTGCAAGCTCAACAAAACCAGCCAAGAGGGCTGTGTGTGAGGAACAAGTGTGAGTCAGTCAAGACCTGAACAGTCACAGACACCTATAGACAACTCTGAAGATCTAGTGAGGTGGTTGAGGGAGCGGATGTGGGTCTGAGACACCAGGAGGACTGGTAGTAGTGGCTCCAGTCGTGGGGTGAGACTTGGCACATCATACCCAAGAGGCCAGCCTTTGCTAGAGGTGGAGAGAGCAAGATATAGGGAAACTGTGAACTGTGTAACTGAGAGACTCAAAAGAAGGAAAAAGTGATTGTAAAGCCTGAACCAACTGAGCAACGTGTTAGCCTGTGTAAATATCTCCCATATCCCCAAGTTAAGACTTTGTGTTATAATAAATCTGTGGTTTGAGTTAAAGTTCTTGAGAGCCTATATTTTTGGGAAAAACTACAAAGCTGCTGTGGTCCCCTACGAAGAGAATTCTATTTCCATCAAATAACAAAGTAAAATACCCCGAAGAGACTGAAATAAAGAGATCCAGTAAGGCCGTGAGGTTGGCGCTGCTATAGCTGTGAAACAGGCAAGCTCTTTTTTAAATGGGTGGGATGACAACTATCGTATCTTAATTGACGAGTTTTATCAATTGATTTCCTATAGGGTTTAACAGCTAAGGTATTGTCCTGTAATTTGTACACTACAGTATCCAAAAAGGCCATAGATTGAATATCGGCCTTGTGACTAAACTGAATAGATGGATGGATACTATTCATCCAATCTAGCCAAGAATCCACTCTGTCAACATCAGAAAAAATAGCCATGATATCATCTATATAATGACGAAACCATATTACAGAAGAAAAAAATGGATTGACCAAAGCATTACAATAAAATTCTTTCTCTAAATAGTCCATAAACAAACAGGCAACACTAGGAGAAAAGGGGCTTCCTATTGAGACCCCTTTGACTAGTACATAAAATAGATCCTGAAACCGAAAAAAATTGTGCTCAAAAATTATATAAATAAGCTTGAGTAGAAAATGAGTAGGGGGCAGACGTTCCTCTCTAGAGTCTAAGATGTTTTCCAACACAAGTCTCACCTCATCATGAGGAATGTTGGTATACAAAGCATTGACGTCAAGAGACACCAACACTGCATTTTCTGTCACCTGAAGACCTTCTATTTTAGCTATAAAATCAGTAGTATCCTTAATGTAGGTTGGTGACAGCGCCACAAAAGGTTTAGAAAAAAAATCCACATACTGACTGATAGGTTCTAAAAGGGAGGCAGAAGCTGAAACAATAGGTCTTCCAGGAGGGGGATGACCAGCTTTGTGGATTTTAGGGAGTATATAAAAGACTGGTGTATGTGGAAATTGGTTGCAAAGTCATTCTTTTATTTTTGATCAAAAATATACCCCATGTTATTTGCTTCAACCACAACAATTTGGATTAACCTCTTAACTTTACCAGTGGGGTCAAAATCCGATGATTTATAGTAAGTCATCATTCAATTGACGGTATATCTCCTGAAGATAATCAGAGGTATTAAGGACAACAATACATCCGCCTTTATCAGCAGGTTTGATTATGATTTCTTCGTTATCAATTAGAGACTGTAAGATTTGTTTGTCCCTATTGGAAAAGTTACACCATCTGGATTTAAACTGTCTTTCCACCTGTTCAGTCTCATGGAGAACAAGCTTCTCTTTTGTTTTCCAGGAAAAAAGAATGACTTTTAACCTACACCTTAAAACTAAATCTCTTTGGAAGACAGCATACTTTGTTTTTAGGGATTCCATACTACTTCTGCTTAAAAACTGGCTTTAGACCTTTTCTGTACACTCAGTTTCTAATTTTTATGGTAGTTCATAAGTATTGGAATTGGTTTGAGCATGGTAGTTCTGCACATCTGCCTTTCCCGTGCATTTTGATAGTGTAAAGTCAGTTTATTTTTTCCACACACATAGCTTAAATAATTGGGATTGACAAAAGAACGGTGTTGTTGTTGTGACATTTTTTAAAAGTCCTAAATATTGCTATAGTGTTGTAATGATGTTTAAGCAGGTTCTCTGAATTCCAAACTTTCATTTTTTTAAAAAAAAAGGAAAGTAAGGCCGTTTTCCCACTTACCTTACCCCGGAGCGACGTCCCTCTTCACCGCGCTGCGTCTGCGTGGATTTCGCACAAACTGCTGCGCAGCACCAGGAAGAGCCGCGTAGTTCCGAGGCTTTTGCGTCGCAAATGTAAACTGCTTTTTGGCGGTTTACATTTGCGATGCAAAAGCCCCGGGACTACGCGGCTCTTCCTGGTGCTGCGCAGCAGTTTGTGCGAAATCCGCGCAGACGCAGCACGGTGAAGAGGGACGTCGCTCCGGGGTAAGGTAAGTGGGAAAACGGCCTAAGTCTCTAGTGCCCCTATTGCAGAGAAATGTCTGTTGCATTATAACTCCCTGAAGAGAGGCACTAGAGACATACTCTTTTTTTTTTTTTTAATGAAAGCTAAGGATGCATAGAGCTTGCTTAAACTAGCATTATAACACTGTATCAACACAGCAATATTTTAGGGCCTTTAACAATACCGAAACCACTCATCTTCAGGGCTGTAGAATGGAAAGGGAAAAATTTGATTATGATGACAGAAACATTACAAGGAGAAAACCAACTCAAAATTGGCTTCCAGAAAAAAATATTGTGATAAAAGTGGTTTCAAAAGAACCAGAAAAAAACTGGGGGATTTTTTTTTTTTTTAAAGAATGAAGTAAAAACTAAAGGCATGAAAATGTGTGCATGAATTAGAGTAAACCATAGTAGTTTGAGGGCAGACTCAATGGAAAGAAAGCCATGCAGAAAAACCCTTAGTCTTTCAGGTGTAAAATATAAAAGCTTTGTGGAAGGATCTATGTAGTTCAATGTCAACAATGTGAATTTTGTGAATTGTAGCCAGAGACCAATAAGGAGTTCATAAAGTTTTGAAATAATTGGCATAATGTGCTCCCTGTAGTTAATACACCTAGGCAGGTGGGTTGGCTTGTTGTTCATCAGCTGTATCTTCCAAGTAATTTTCAAGCAAACAGTGGTGATAAATTGAGCTGCAAAAAGATGTCTATTGAAGTTCCATGGGGAGCAGAGTTAGTGATGGTCTTATTTAACATGTTCATTAATGATCTAGAGGAGAGATTAGACAGCACATTCATTAAACTGGCATATGCTTTAGAGAAGTATTAGGAAGGTAAAATTCCCAGACAGATTATAAACATGAACATAAAACTGGGGGGTTGCAAATTCCTAATTTCATTTTTAAAATAGCACATACATTTGCCATTAAATATTATATGCATTCAGGTCCAAAATTCCTGAGACCAGGCCTTGAATTCAGTGCGAGCTCACAGCAATGCAGCTCCTGAAGCTTTCTGAGAATTCCACCTCCTTTCCACCTTATCCATAGAATAATAGGTACAGCTGCATAACAATCCCTGGATGAGCTCCACCACTTATTTTTCTACAAAATGACCCCTGCCTGAGACCTTCAAATTCACATACATGTGCTCCTGTTCATGTATGGAATTCCTGAGACCTTGGGTTCCCCCATTTACTGGAACTGTAAATGCATAAATCTCTCGGACAGCTAAATTCCACGCGTTCATAGACACAGACTGGAAGACTGTACAGCAGAATGTGTGAAATAAATGAGTTTCTGTATCCAAAAGAAATACTGGGATTTGGAGAACAATGTCATGCAACATTTCTACTATAACATTCTCTTTTTTACTGAATAATTTCAAATCCTTTAGTGGAGAAAACATCAAAGGAACTCAGCAGGAGCCATCTCTTTTTAGCCTGGCAGCCCAATCCAATGCAATGCATATTGACTTTGAAATAAGTTCCAACAAGCTTACTAGCATCTATGGGACTTACTTTCAGGTTTTAATTTACATATATAGTGTCCAAAAACAGGTTTTAATTTTGTTTTGTTTTGTGTATGAAGCATAAATTGTATTGGGCATCCTGCACAGAAATAACTACAACCCATTCCCTGAAGTGTGTGGGGATTTTTCCTTCCACTCCCACTATTCTTATTTGTCTCTACTGGAGCTGTACATATTTGGCAGCTCTGGAAATCAGACTCATGCAGCCTTCAAGATAGAATACAAAGCTTCCTGGCTGCTTCCAAGTCATGAATATATGGAATATGTGAGTCCCATGTACACACTGACAGATAACATGAGAGACTTAATACCAGAAAAAAAACAAAAAAGAGCAGCATATTCTCTGCAGGGAAAAAATCTATCACCTAGACACAGAGCTCTGGTATATTGCAGTTTTAATGTGCACTGTCTATATTTTGCTCAGAGTAACAAATGGTCTTTGCAAATAAAAGTACAAAATCCACATCCTCCAGAGTGAGCTAACATTCAAGAGTGTATCGGTTGCAAGCAATATTACACTTCTTAGGCTGTGCTTGGAAACCTACTGTGAGTTTTGTTATGAACGCACGCTCAAGACGATGCAGCAGCGCTCTCGAGAGGAAGTGAACATTATAGCAGTCTCTAAATAAGCCAGGGAAAGCAGCAAGCAGGGGAACTGTAATAGAGGCTCTGTAGTCAGTGAATCTGTCAAGTGGGGAGTGGGGGGGGGGGAGCAAGGAGGTGACAGGCTGGGTGGCAAGAGAAAAATGGCATAATATACAGTGAGTTAATGATGCCAGCCGTTTTAGCATTTGAGAAGGTAAGGAGTAAAGACAAGGTGGTATCTAGTGATTTATAGGAGAAGGAGGACAGGCAATACAGTCTTTATAAGGTGTGGATTTTAGGCCATGAAGAAGCTCACAATTTAAGGTCCTTTCAGCTGCCCATCAGTGCCATATTCTCAAGCTACCAAGTAAATTTGTTGCGTTGTGTACATGCATGCGTGTGTTTGGATGGTGGGTATCGGTCATTATAAAAGAGTTCATCTTGTGTTATATACTGCTCTTATAGTAAGATTTCAGTAAGTCACTATTAAACAACCACCAGAAAGACAATCATTAGTTCTGACTCTCTTATATCATTTGTTATTGTTTTCTAATAGTCAGAATAATCCGCATAACTTCGCCATGGAGTGTGTGTCCCAAATCTTAGCTGCCAGCTCTTTTGACTGTGTAAATGTTTAAAATAAATCCAGATACAAGTATATGTAAGCTGTAAGAGTTGGTCTTTGAACAGAGGACACCACTATAACACACACACACACCAGAAAAAAATTAAAATGGTTGATAGTTACAGGCAAGGGTCATTTTGTAGGAAAAAAGAAGCAGGAGCTTAGTAACATATCTTATTTGCATATGCCCTGGGATCTGTGTGCAGTGAGGAGTTCTCATGCAGACCCTGGCTGGAGGTTCAGGAGCTGTGCTCCTGTGAGCTCCTGCTGACTTCAAGCCCTGGTTATAGGCTTATATGCTTTCTTAAATGCAAATAGGGGTGTTGAACTCATTTATTATGAGGGCCAGATCTGACATAAATGATACCTTGTCAGGCTGGGACGTGTGTGTCATAAAATGTAATGCCAGGCAGCAGAGATATAAACTTATAAAGGACATGAACACAAAGATTTTTTTTAAAAAAATAAAAATTACTTAATAGATTAGCACTCTTGCAATATTTTGTTTATTTAACAATATCTAATAACCTCTTGCTCTGAATTATTGTCTCAAAATAAGGGGAGGGACGGTGGCTCAGTGGTAGAGCATCTGCTTGGTAAGCAGAAGGTCCCAGGTTCAATCCCCAGCATCTCCAAAAAAGGGTCCAGGCAAAATGGTGTGAAAAACCTCAGCTTGAGACCCTGGAGAGCCACTGCCAGTCTGAGAAGACAATACTGACTTTGATGGACCAAGGGTCTGATTCAGTATAAGGCAGCTTCATATGTTCATGTTCAAAATCTGGAGACAATGTCTGTGCTGTAGCAACCTTGAGTATGGTGTTCAGGTGTGTCTGTAAGTTGCAAACCTACTTTTGGTTTATTAACATTCATTACAGAAATCTCATGGTCAGTGCTTTGAGCTGAAGACCCAGGAGAAAACATGAAATGGCTGGGCATTGTGAGCTTTTGTATATAAGTTGCTTTGTGCGCTGGTTGGCCAATGAAGAAAATTGCTCTGTAGCTCCTGGATGATTGATCAAGCCTAGCAAAGCAAGCTGTGATGCAGAGGGAAGCAGATGACAATGAGTAACTCATGGTCCTGATAGGAGCCCTCCAGCAGCCTGATCCAGCCCTCAAGCCACACATTTGACATCCCTGTATTAGAACACTGAGAATCATAGGTTTTGGTTTAAAAAAAATCATCCCATCATGGTTGTAAATGGATATGATAGGAAGGAACATGTCATGTGTATATTTAAGCACTGAGCAAGGCATCACTTGTGCATTGCTAGTTTTCCTAGAAGAAGTAAAAAAAAAACTATGGTACGGTATTTTGAGCAAAAGGAAAGAGACCAGAGAACCTTCTCCCACTGTACTGATCTCTCCTCTGGTTATTATGAGGTTAGGCTACTGTACTACAATCAATATGGAGCTTCCTTTGAAAACTTTTTGGAAACTGGAATGTTGTCACTAGGGTGTTGACAGGCACATCCCACAGTGAATATTCTAAACTGGAGCTGATCTTCCAGTGTGTTTCCAGATGCAATTCAAGCAATTGGCTTTAATTCTGGTTTGGACAGCAGGGTATTTGCACTGCCTGGTTTCATATTGTCCTGCCCAACTCTTGAGATCATTTGTGAAGATGCTACCAACGCTGGGAGTTGTTGACAACTGAGGAAATATTCAAAAGTGTGGCTGTGTCTATTGTAACAGCATAAAACATAAAGTTCCATGGTACCTTACATTTTGTTAGTATTGTAAGCTCATGCTGGAATAATCGTTGTTAAAAGTGTCACTGGACTTCTTGTTTATTTGGTTCAGAATAGAGCCTTTCCTTTATTGCCAGATGGAATTTTTTTTTTTTCAGTTAACATTTGAATCAGTTAATGTTATTATTTATTCTGGGCTTCCTTTGTTTAGCCTTTTCTGTCTTTTCCTGCTTTTTCAACAGTTTTAGCTACTGCGATACTAAATCATATTTTATTGTTCTTATGAAAATGGAATAATTTAGTTTGTATGTTGTTTATGTTTTATGCTGTGGCACTTGATACTGATGAAGCTATTTATAATTTTATCTATTGGTTTACTTTTAAAGTATTTTATTCTACTTTAAAATATATTCTGCTATTGTTCACTGTATTGGGCATATCTGAGGAGGGAAAGCCTGTAGCATAAATGATATTGGGTCACTATGATCGATGACACTTAGGAACTGGATTGTCTTGCGCATCCAAGATGGGTGAGGTTTGGAGGCTGTTTGTTTCTCTGTCTGAATGTTTTCCAGTCCATGGCAAATTCTGAGGGGGAAATCTTTCATCGGTATTGGCAACTTTAATACAGCTGTAGAAATATGCTCATCTAGCAAAAGTGCCAAGTTTTTAAAGGCTATCAAAAATAATGTCTTTACCAAGTAAAAAGCACAAAAGCCTTTTATTGTAAGGCACGGCAAGTGATAAATGGGACACAAGATGTGATTTATGGTGGTCACCAGTCACGTCAGTGAAAGGAGTTCTCACAGAGACAGAAAACCAGAGTTCTCACGGAGACAGAGGCTTGCTTACCTCTTTCAGTTACAGAGATACTGGCATCCCCTTTAATAATAGTTCAGTTTTTGTGAGTGCAAAGACACTTTGATATGGCTTCACCATAAGGGACTATGGCACACCTCAGCTGTTTGTAAGGAAAAATCCAGTGCTCATGTTTTCTAAGAGGATTTTTTTTAAAAAAAGAGAGAGAGGCTGCTGAAGAATTGTTAAGTGTCAAATCAAATCAAGAATTCTCAAGATCAGCGTAATCAGACTAGGCAAAGTATATATTTGCTCAGGAAAACATCTGTTAAAGAATCTCTCCTGAGTGTCATCCACAAGATGGCAAGTTTTACTGCTGTATCTGTATTTTCATCGTTGATAGGTCTATGAAACCACACAACATTTTACATTGCTTCACTTTAATGATCAGTTTCCTAAAAGGGTAACTGCCTGTTTGTATAATAATAACGGAGCAATCTCTTAAGGGCCTTTTATGTATTATATAGTGATGTATAAAACATTTAAATAATGTCTTTCTTGACTGAGGATGTGATATTCAGGCATAACAGAAGGCATTGGGGGAGTAGCTACTCTTTTACCTCATAGGGCAGACATACATAGCCTCTACAACTGAATGGGGGTAGGTTGCCCCACTCCCAGTACAAGTCCTGTATGCTTAGAGCCAGATGTGGCCAAACTCTTGAATGATTAACAGTACAATCCTAATAACAGGGGTACACCAGTCTAATGTCATTGTCTTCAGTGGATTTAGAAAGGTATACCTCAGTTTAGGACTGAATTGTTTGTATTGGAAGTCATGTAGAAGAACAGGAGCTTCCACAGCATGGAAGCAAAAGGGTTTCCAGTCAATGGTTTTATATTCCCTTGCAGGGACTATTTAAGATTGCCAATCTCAAGATGGTAAACACCCAACCTCGCTCTCTGTGAAAAATATATAACAACTTACTACCAATTGTAATCTACATTTGCTTTCTGTATGTCTCATTCATTTAGTTTCACTTCACAACAATGTTTTCATATCACTACGGAACGTTTCTGCAAATTCCATTCATATAATATAGATAATTTTATAGATAAATTTATCTATTGCCTTCCCCGGGCAGTACTGGAGGTTGTATTGGCACCCCACGAGGAAGATAGACCACCACAAAACCCTCGGGGAAAGTATCTGTGGCATCTGGCAGTCAGGGGCAAACAGACCCAGGAGGGGCTTGTGGTCCGTCAAGATGGTGAAGGGCCAGCCATGCAGAAAGTCATGAAATTTTTTCACCCCCACCACAATTGCCAGGCCCTCCTTGTTAATTTGCACATAATTGCTCTATGGCTTTTGCAGCGTCCTAGAATAGTAGGCTACTGGGACCTCGCAGCCGTCTGGTAGCACGTGGGCCAAGATGGTGCCCACTCTGTAGGGGGAAGCATCACAGGCCAAAACAACTGGCAGCTGCTCATCAAAGTGTTAGAAGTAAAAATGTCCTTTACTGCCTGAAAAGCAGTGGCTTGCTGGTGACCCCAAACCCACAACGCCATTTTGTCCAAGAGTCTACGTAAGTGCTCCGCTACCGCCGCCTTGTAGGGGAGGAAGGCATGGCCCTTTTTGGCCCTGGCCCCTGCCTCCCTCTGGAGATCCAGGACTGCACGATCTGCTTCAATTCTGCAGGGCCTGTAAAACAGAGCACTTTCACCATGCTTTCAGCTGAGGCAGTGGACGTCAGAGGTCCTTTGCGTGGGGCGCGGCGCTCTGGGAGGGGAAATACCTCTCCCGGTTTTTGACGGTGCGCCGCTGAAAGCGGCGGGCTGGGTCAAGAGCCTGGGAGTCCTACTGGAGCCTTCACTATCAATGGAGGCCCAGGTAGCGGCCACTGCCAAGTCGGCATTTTTCCACCTGAAGCGGGCAAGGCAGTTGGCTCCTTTCCTGGAGCGCCGGGACCTGGCAACAGTGATCCATGCGACGGTCACCTCAAGACTAGATTACTGCAATGCCCTCTACATGGGGCTGCCTTTGTGTCGAACCCGGAAGCTGCAGCTAGTGCAGAACGCAGCGGCCAGGCTGTTATTAGGACTCCCGAAATGGAAGCATATACAGCCGGGGCTGTGTGAACTGCACTGGCTGCCAGTTACATACCGGGTCCGATACAAAGTGCTGGTTATCACCTTTAAAGCCCTATATGGCCGAGGACCTGCCTACCTGAGGGACCGTCTCTCCCCTTATGAGCCCCAGAGAGCACTGAGGTCAGCAGGGAAGAACATGCTGACTATCCCTGGGCCAAAGGAGGCAAAATTACAGAGTACCCGGGCACGGGACTTCTCTGTTATAGCCCCGTGCCTTTGGAATCAACTCCCGGAGGAGGTACGGGCCCTGCGGAATTTGGACCAATTCCGCAGGGCCTGTAAGACCACTCTTTTCAAGCAGGCCTTTGTAGACCATTGATAGGATGGCTGTTTAATCCACCAACGATTTTATCTAGTGACCCCTGCCATAATATAAATATACAGAATAACATCAAGAAGATCACTGCCGTCTAAATTATGGAACGACCCAGACAACTGGAACTGGTTTTAGATTGTTGTTTTTAAACTACTGTATAATTTAATTGTTGTTTTAATTTACCTTATATTGTATAATTTTATTGAACTGTTGTTAGCCGCCCTGAGCCTGCCTAGGCGGGGAGGGCGGGATATAAATAAAATTTATTATTATTATTATTATTACCGGCCTCCCCCTTCTTTCCATCCCAGTGCTTTAAGTCCTGCTGGACCTGGAGCATAGGGCATGTTTGTGAGGCAGATTTTGCCATTTTAGTCTCTACTGTTGCTATGTAATTTTATATTTTATATTTTTAATTGGTTTTTAACTGTTGATTGTTTTTACAATGTAACCCACCCTGAGCCTGTTTTACAGAAAGTGTGGGCTAAAAAATGAATTAAAGAAAGAAAGAAAGGAAGAGCATTGTTCTTTCTTTGTTCTAAAGGGGGGGTCACTGTTGTCTCAGAGGGGTCGAATCAGGTTATAAATGAGCCAGGCAGGCCAATGGAAGGGAACTCTCTCTTCTTTTGCATGTACTTTCATGTGCAATGTCATTTTGCATGTGCTTTCATGTGCAAGGTCATTTTGTAGAAAAAAAGGTGGTGGAGCTCATCCAGGGATTGTTATGCAGCTGCACCTACTATTCAATGAACAAGGAGGTGGAACTCTCAAAAAGGTTAAGGAGCTGTGCTCCTGTGAGCTCCCATTGAATCCGAGGCCTGTGCAATGTTATTTTACTCTCAAAACCCTTTACACTATGCAGCCAAAGGTGTACATAGGCTCCTTTTTGAGTCAAATAATATAGAATAATAGGAATTAAGTGTATTAAAGTCCAATGTCATTAGCAGACAGTCAAGCCTTTATGAGAAACTGTCATACCCTTTCATCAAACATTTGTCTTGTGACTCCATGCGGTCTCCACATATTCAGATCAAAGTGAATGACCATTACTTGTGGGGCAACATTTTTCTCCTTGTCATCAAGGCATTCTACATAAGGCAACTGGGTGATGGGGAAAGCCCTGCCCCAACAGCCAGGATGTGCCTTTAGGTTTCAGCAGGCTTAGAAGACACCTGCGAACTCTTTGTGTTTTGCATCAGGAGAGGCAAGCAGCTGAACCATGTGGCTCTTCCCAGTGAGTATGTGCGAGCTTAAGACAGCAGAGTCCCTGGATTCATTTCAGAAGTTGTATGGATAGTAAAGAATTAACTGGAACCTGATGGGATACAGGAAAACTCCACCCCCTAGAGTAGACCTCTCTCTCCTATATTCTCATTTTCCTGTCTGAGGAAGTTGGTGAAAATGCAGCAGATTGTTACAGTCAGCCAGGTTTTTTGTAGAAAAAGCCCAGGAGTAATTCATTTGCATATTAAACCACACCCCCTGACACCAAGCCAGCCAGAACTGTGCTCTTGTGTGTTCCTGCTAAAAAAAAAAAGCGCATTCAGCAATTTACATGAGTAAGTAAAGCCCAATTCAGTAAAGCACTCAGAAGGCCAGCACCCTAGGCAATCACCTAGTTTGCCTAGTGGCAGGGCTGGCCCTGGCAACACAGTAACTCTCCCTTCCAGGGCTTTTTTTGTAACAGGAACTCCTTTGCATATTAGGCCACGCACTCCCGATGTAGCCAATTCTCCTAGAGCTTACAGTAGGCCCTGTAAGCTCCTGGACAATTGGCTACATCAGGGATGTGTGGCCTAATATGCAAAGGAGTTCCTGCTACAAAAAAAGCCCTGCTCCCTTCTCCTTTTCACTTCAGACCAGCTTCTGGGCATCATAATTTTATTTGTTTGTTTGTTTGTTTGATTTATATCCCATCCTCCCCGCCGGAGCAGGCTCAGGGCAGCTCACAACAATAAAATAAAAGCAATCAGTTTAAAAATTGCATAACATTAATACGACAATTTAAAATCCAATAATTAGTCATTAAAACAATCTGTTGCTGATACCATATGTAGTTGTTTCACATCTGATGGCTTCAGTGTTCTTACATTTTCTCCCACAATAACAGTATCAGTTAAAGGCTAACTGGAAGAGTGTGGTTTAGGCCTTGTGGAACTGGGCAAGGTCCTGCAAGGCCCTCACATCCTCCGGTAGCCGGTTCCACCAGTAGGGGGCTGCTATTGAGAAGGCCCTCTCTCTGGTAGATTTTAATCTTGCCTCCCTTGGTCCAGGGATCACTAGTAAGTTTTGGGATCCAGATCTAAGTACTCTCTGGGGAATGTGTGGGGAGAGACGGTCCCTAAGGTAAGCAGGTCCTTGGCCATATAGGGCTTTAAAGGTAATGACCGGCACTTTGTAGCAAATCCAGTATACTACTGGCAGCCAGTGCAGTTCCCACAGCCCCGGCTGTATGTGCTCCCCCCTAGGAAGCCCCAATAGCAGCCTGGCTGTTGCATTCTGCACTAGCTGGAGTTTCCGGGTTCGAGACAAGGGCAGTCCCAAGTAGAGGGCATTACAGTAGTCCAAACTCGAGGTGGCCGTTGCATGGATCACAGTTGCCAGGTCGCTGTGCTCAAGGAAGGGTGCCAACTGTCTCACCTGCCTAAGATAAAAAAAAATTGGATTTGGCAGTGGCTGCTATCTGGGCCTCCATTGTCAAGGCAGGCTCCAGCAGCACCCCAAGCTTCTAACCTTGTGCGCCGTTGTCAGTGGCTCACAATCAAAAGCTGGCAAGGGGATTTTCCTCCCCAGACTGCCACAACTCAGGCAAAGGACCTCTGCCTTCATTGGATTCAGCTTCAGTCGGCTCAGCCTAAGCCATCCTGCCACAGCTTGCAGCGCCAGGTCCAGATCTTCTGGGACACAGCCAGGCTGGCTATCCATCAGTAGATAGAGCTTGGTGTCATCAGTGTACTGATGGCAGTCCAGCCCATTCCTCCAGGCTATCTGGGCAGGGCTTCTCTCTCTCCCCCCCCCCCACTCCCTTCTCCTAGCCTTATTCAGTGAAGCTTGAAACCTTGACTGTGTCTGCCCTTCCTTCTCATACTCCCCACTTGATTCTGCCCTCCACAATCTCTTCCCTCCACCTCTCTTTTTTCATCTCTTTAAGAGCAGCACAAATACATCTGCACTTAGATTCCACTTGAACTAGCTTTGTATGAACACTTCTAGCTTAACATGACCCTTTCCACAATGATTTTTTAAATTTCTGTCCACTATATTCCCTAGTTTTCTGTATTTTACTGCACTACAGCTTTAAAAAATCACCTTCCTTTCTTGCTTTTCTATCTCGTTCAGTTAATATAACTAAATAACAATTGATTTATTTCAATATCCCCAAGTGTACACCTGTGCATATACAGATTTAGAATCCTATAGTAGGACTGAGAGGTGCTTTTGTCAAGGCTATATGTGTATCCCCTGAGTATAACAGAGAGGGTCAGCTACTGTATACCTTCCATGTTGGTATATGCTTAACATATCTAGGATGTTTTCTTGCCCTGAAAGGGTTTTCTTTTATTCAGTGATAGTAATTATCAGGGACATTTGTTTTACCAGTGATTTCATGCACCATATTATTGTTCTCATATAGATGTTCTGTCTCACTTCTATGGCATGACTGTGTTTTGCTGCCCTGCTTGGTCAATTGTGGATGGAATGAAGTTTTCTGTGCCTGGAGCCCAAATGAAAAGTACAGTCTTCTATTTGATTCTCAGCTAAATTTCATCTTTGGGCAAGGAAGGATGCTGAAGGTGATGTTAGCAAAGGAGTTGATTCCCAGTGGCCCTTGCAGTAGTGAAAGTGCTTCCAGGATTTCAGATACCTCCCTGTAGTTTGCTTTCTTAACACAGCCTGTCCAAAATAAAAGCTTCTGGAACACTTAAGAATTTGCTTTTTCCCCCTCGATCGACCAAGTTCTGATGAACAGGGTTAAATTAAAAATAGCAATGTGTGTCATCCTTTTCCTTAGACAGAAAAAGCTTGCCAAATGCTTTTTGCCATTCTACTGCACTGCAACATATGAGCCAATTTCATTTTTGCTCTTTGTCTGCAAAATATTGATTCATTGTGGTCAAGTTTATCCTGCAAAGAGCATAGCAGAAGAACAAGACAAGAGTCTAATTTATCCTCTTCTGCAAAAGCAAATAAATAGACAGATCCCGCATGTAACTCTTTTAATTTCATTGGACTTGCATTAAGGATCGCTTTGGACTATTTTCCCTGTGCTCAATGCCCAACTTACACTTGCTGATTCCTTTATTAAGTTAATTGTTTGGGTCATCAATCTGTGTCAAGGAAGCTTTCAGAGTGCTTGATGAGATTTCAGGCATCAAGCTGTGAGGCATTAAAAATGATAAATTTACATCCAGGTAAAACTATGCCCTTCAGCTTCAATAATGAATCACCATTTTGTTTACAAATGAGGATTCAGCTTGAGACATGGCAAGCACAGGCGGTTTTAAAGGAGAAGCTACATTACTGTCATAAATGATCTTACAACTCTAGGCGGATAGCACAGCAAGGAGAGACGGAACCATTTGACACAATTACTCTTTTATGTAGGGAATTATGGATGCATATTTGAATTGATAGTGCCTGACCCATATTTAAACATTAATAATGAGGAAACTTTCACTTAAAATGTCTTCAGTGGAAATATTTTAACTGCACTATTTTTCTTTTATAGATTTCATTATTACTTGGAACCTAATGAAAAGAACCTTTACAACTCACAGTTAATACTTGTTCCATTCTGGAAATGGAAAGTTCTATATTTTACACCTGCCTTTAATGGGCCAACAAAGATCATTTTGGTATATTAATAACATTTTGGTCCAAAGCAGGGTTTCAAGGTTAATCCTAAAATGAAACAGCCCACTGGTCACTGGTATTATACCACTAAGGTTTCAATCTGTGTCTCTGTTTCTCACTAATTAATCAATTATCATATGGCATTGTGAGTAGAATGGTTGTGGAACGACACTTTATTGCTCTGGTAGGTGCTTTCCAGGAAAGGAGATGATACAGTATATAAGAGGTTCATACTGTTTTAGCTCTACTCACCAAAAGCTATTTCAAGGATGGTGCTGGCTGAACTTAAAGAAACTATTCAAGGCTATCTTAACACAGTATCAGTTTATTCCTTATATAATATCAGCTAATACATTTTGGACCAGAAGCCAGGGCTAAATACAACCTTATATAATATCAGCTAATACACTTTGGACCAGCAGCCAGGGCTATTTACAACCTTATATAGTATCAGCTAATACAATTTGGACCAGCAGCCAGGGCTGGCGCTGGTCCTAAGTAAAACAATTGCTTCACTTAATACTACTTATCTAAGTTCCCCAATAACATAGAAAAGTAACAAACACTGAAATAAGCAAAGACATACAAACATAAGATCAAGAATTTCTTGAGGTGCCCCAAGTTGCTGTCAGCGAGTAATGAACTCTTTGCTGGTCAGCTCAGAGTGGGACCTCTAACAGAAATTTTGTACAGCTTTTATAGGCAAAGATCAAACAAGTCACACCATTCGATTATGACTTAATTACGTTTGGCACCTCTCACAATAAATTATTTGTGAAGGAGATGTTCCCATCCTCAGATGTTTTGAGATGTCATTGATGTACAAAATGCAGCAGGATACAGGACTGATTTATACTTCAAGAAAACACTTTGAAAGCCATTGTTTCGTCCCATACAGATAACAGGATAACATACACTTCAGGAGGGAACAGGAAGGCTATTCCATTTTATTGCAAGGGCTCTGAGCCTTAAAATGTTATCTCTAGTGTCTGGGGTCTTGATTTCAAAGAGATATATCCGCATATACATCCCATTGATCGTTTTTGTGCTTACTCCCTGGTGGGAGGTATGGTGCTTGGGGTCACATAGCACAAAGATCAAGAAACAGGCATAAGGAATTTTGGAATCTTAATTCTGACTACAGCACATCTTTTATTTTCCAAAGCACCATTCTAATTTATTTTTTCCACAATAGTCAGGAGATCCTAAGATTGTCTGGCGGCCAGATGTTTTAGCTCTTTTAGCATTATACACCACTAGGTGATGAGCTAGACTTTTTTAAGACAAGAGACATTTCGGAAGTGATTACCATTGCCTGCGTCCACATCATGTCCCTGGTATTCCTTGGAGGTCACCCTTCCAAATACCAGCCAAGGCCAACCCTGCTTAGCTTTCAAAATCTGATGAGATCAGCTTAACCTGGGCTATCCAGGTCAGATATTTCTCACTGATGGACCAACAGTCATCAAAGTTTTAAATGTTTTAACGTTTTTTATATTTAATGTTGTTTGTATTTACTGTAAAATGGTTGGGCATGCTGTGCTAACCCTTGTGTTGTAAGCCGCCCTGAGCCTGCCTCAGAGGGGAGGGCAGGATATAAATTAAATAAATAATCTAGTGTGCTAAGTATGTAGATCCCTAGAGCTGTTAAGCTCACCTAACTACAGCTGGGCAGCTGCTGGCCATCTGGATGAAGTGGGGGCATGGCCAGCAGCTGGGAGAAGAAGACCCTCTTTTCTCCTGTGAGCCTAGAAAAAAGAGAGATGCATCAGCTACATCCATCCATCCACCTGTCTTCAAAGGTAGCCTGTGTAGAGGATGTTATAGTAGTCCAGTCTCAAGGTAACTGTTGAGTGAATTACCATGGCAAGGTCCTCCTGAGACTTATAGACATATAGGGAGACAGTTGGCAGGCCCGGTACAGATGGTAAAATGCAATGTTTGTTATCAGAGGCACATGTTTGTCCATGGAAAGCAAAGAATTGTGCTATACTCCCAAATTCCTCATAGAGTGAACTGTGGAAAGAATGACCCTATCATGGGTTGACAAAAGTGGCCACCCAGTGGTCTGGGTTTCCCCAGCAACATAATCTCCATCTTCAATGGATTTTGTTTTAACCAACTGTCATCAAGCCATTCCACCAAATCATCCAAGCAGGAAACCAAGACCAGAATTCCAGCTATTATCAGTCCCTTAAATAAGAGGTTGAGCTGCGTGTCATCTGCATATTGATGGCACCCTACTCCAAACCTCCTGACAATCTCTGCCAGAGGGCATATGTAGATGTTAAATAACACTGGGGACAAAATCAATCCCACGGAACTCCGCAGGTTAGGGCCCACAGCAACAACCTCTCTCCACCCATGATTACCCTCTGGAACCGACCCTGGAAGAATAAGGAGAACCAGCTCAAGACCATACCCCTCACACCCAGAGACGCTAGGTGGCTGACCAGGGGCAAATGGTTTACCATGTCGAAGGCAGTTGACAGATCCAATAGTGCCATCCAACCTAAATCAACTTGTAACCAGAAATTGTCAGCCAGAGTGAACAAAGCTGTCTATCCTGAACCTCAGCCAAAAGCTAGACTGGAAGGGATCTAGGGTAGATGTCTCATCCAGGAGTGCTGAAGGAAGCTTCTCCCCCCCCTCTTCCAGAAGTGAGAGGGGGGGGCAAAACTTCTTGCTCTTGAAACAACTTAGAATCAGCCCAGTTCCTGCCAAAGTGGGTAGGGGTGACTGCGAGTCTCCTCATGTGGGTGCGTGAGGGGGGCAAAACACAGCATGGTGCTGGTGAAGGAAGGGGAGGGAGCAGGATGGGGTTGTCAATCCCCAGGTGGGGGCAGGGAATCTCCCAGATTGGAGGCCCTCTCCCACTTCAGGGTCATCAGAAAGTGGAGGGAGGGGAGGGAAATGTCTGCTGGGAACTATTATTCCCTATGGAGACTTACTCCCATAGAGAATAATGGAAAATTGATCCATGGGTATCTGGGGCTTTGGAGGGGCTGTACTTTGAGGTAGAGGCACCAAAATTGCAGCATAGCATCCAGTGCCTCTTCCCAAAATACCCCCCAAGTTTCAAAAACATTGGACTAGGGGGTCCAATTGTATGAGCCCCAAAAGAAGGTGTCCCTACCCTTCATTATTTCCTATGGAATGAAGGCATTTTAAAAGGTGTGTGGTGCCTTTAAATGTGATGGCCAGAACTCCCTTTGGAGTTCAATTATGCTTGTTACACCCTTGCTCCTGGCTCCACCCCCAAACTCCCCAGATATCTCTTGAATTGGACTTGGCAACCCTAGGGCGGGCTGTGGCAGCAGCAGTGGCAGCAAAACCGGTTCTGGTGCTAAAAAGGTTGGGGACCACTGGCATAGCCAATAGGACCCTGTTGACATCATTACAGGAGAATGGGTTGAAGGATCCAAAAATGGACCTGATTGCACACACGGACTTGAAATTCCTACTGACTCCAAATCTAGCAGCCAAGTCTTGGCAAAGGGGCAAGATTTTATCTGGAAAGAACATTGAAAATGTGTCACAGCTAACATCCAAATTTTTATCTACTTTTGGAGTCACCAAAGGGGTGGGCAGTGTCCTAATAACTCTAAACAATTGAGCTGGATGTGACATGGTAGACGCCATGAAGGCAGAGAAGTAAGAATACTGTCTTCACTGCCACTTCATAGGCCTTCAAGTGGGCTCTATAATGTGCTATTGTTGCTTTGTCATAAGTTCATTGCCAGCACTGCTCTAGCCATCTAAGCCCCCTTTTTGCCATCCTTAGTTCATCCATATATAAGGCAGCCAAGGTAGTACAGGGCAGAGGGCACTGGAGGACAACTCAGTCAATGGCTTCCTGAAGGCCCAGATTACAGGCATTAGTGAGTTCATCAAGATAGCTACCAACAGAGTCAGACAAATCCCACAGAGCATTCTGGAATCTGGTCAGATCCATTAATCTCTGTGGGTGAGCATAGATAAACTTGCCACCCCTGTAGAGGGACGTAGAAAATCTCAAACTGACCTTCACAAGGTAATGATCAGTCCGTGGACCAGTTCACAAAGCACCCTTGAATCCAGATGAATTCCCACACAAAGATGAGATCCAGTGTGTGGCCTGCTCTGTGCCAAGGGGGCCAATACAACCTGGGAGTGTCCTAATGATGCCATGGCAGTCATAAAGCCTAAGGAGGCACCAGACAATGCAGTATCAGTGTGGATACTGAAGGCCCCCAAAACTGTTCATTTGGGGAAACACAAGGCCAATTCCACCGCCACATCAGCCAGCCTCAGTAGAGAGTCAGCTGGCAAGCTGGAAAGACAGTAAGCCAGCAAGACTTCCACCCTCTCCCCAGCACCCCACTCTGGGCTTGCACATTCAGTGCTGATGATGTTTGGTGCTGGGTTGCTGATGTCTGTGAGAAAAAAAGATGCATATGACTTTCTGTTTAAACTAGGCTTTGTCCTCCAGGGTCCCTGGTGTGTTGTTGGAACTCCCTTTGGAGTTCAATTATGCTGTTTCAATTTGATTCTAGTCCCTGCACCAGTTCATCATCACATACTACTTGTAGCCTTAAAATCACAGAATCATAGAGTTGGAAGGGACCTCCAGAGTCATCTAATCCAATCCCTTGCACAATGTAGATTCTTAATGCTCAAACTGAATGAGTTGTGTTTGTCTTTGTTCCCATGACTGAGTCCCCTTTGGGGGCACAATTTAGTATTTATTACATGCATTTCTTGCTTTAATAATACCAGTTTTAGATTAGGAATTTTTTTTAGCTAGCTTATTTGTTCAAATACTATGCTTATTTGTTCAAATACTTTTCCCCCCAGGGGCAAACACTTTGCATAACCATCACATGTGATAGTCAATTATCCTGACAGATCATCTTTTCAAAGTGTTACCACCAATCATTGCCACAGTTATTTTACCTGTGTTGGTATTGGTCCCTCATAGTGCAAGTAATTCACAGAGAATGTATTTTATTAGTTCTAGGAATTGAAACTGCATAGCTGCTATCTGACTGACTTGTATATGTGACAGAGAGGGAGGGTGTGCACGAGAGATCAATGTTCTGCTTTGTTTGCTACTATTGTATTTAGCTAATATGAGGTTTTCATGTATTCCATTTTTCTTTAGTGTGAATTCTGGTGTAATTCTATTTGTTAATTCTGTAATCTTTCTCTGTATTAATGAAATTGTCTTGTCTGCTATTGTGATTAATTGTAGCGCTCATGTTGAATTTAGTAGTCTCTCTCTAGATGTCACTCACTGCAGTGTGAACACACCAAACAAAGTGATTATTCCATTGTCTGTTGTCCACCCTGCACTGAAATTCACTGTTTGAACAATGAGTGAGAGATGGGAAGCTGTACTTAAGACCAAAGCAGAGATGATGACTAAGTCACATTACCTACGTTTCTTGGTTTCCAAAGCCAAACACCTTCCTTGGGAGCCAGTGAGATCTAGTAGATAGAGCATCAGATTCAAATCTGTCATGGGGGACCTTGGGCCTGTCACTAGGCCTCAGCCTGACCTACCTCACAGGATTGTTGTGAGGATACAATGATAAAGGGAAATCCATAAATGCCTCCCTGAGCTTCTTGAAGGAACAGCAGGATTAAAATTTGATAGAAGTGCCAAACACCAGCCTCTGTAATTCTGATGTGTAATTCTGCCTAACTTTTGAGGAGTCCAAATGGCTCCCTAAGCATGGCAGGTGGGAATTTTATCGATAAAACTGGGACCTTCCCTCCTATCTGTCTGAAACTCAGTAGGGAGTGTTCCTTGGATAAGAAGTATGATCATGGAAAAGCTAGTTTCAGTTTACTGGAAAACAAGTTACAGCCTAAATGTATATGCTGAAATGTGTTCTTCCCAAAAGGAAATGGAAAAATAATATAATGCAATAACAAGTGCAACAAAACAAGTGGCTTTTTTAAAAAAGCAAAATGAGAACTATATGAATAAGCTGTACATCCACAGTCTATGATAGTGGTTCTACAAGGCAGGAGCTGTACACTGATAAATTTATTGTCAGCAAAGTCACGTCCGGCAGCCAGATCACTCATGCACAAATGTGGAGGCATTATACCTGTGATGGAGCAATATGAATGTCTCTCCCCTCCATTGTACCCAAAATGTAGTGTGAAATAAGTGATACAGTTGCATGCACATCTGCCTGATTTCTGAGGATCAGGCCACACACACTGCCCCACATGTGAAGTATACTGAATTTCTGCAGTGGTGGATGTGTTCACCAGTCCCCTGCCAATTGCTGCAATTCCATAAGCATGTGATCTGACTTTTTTTTTTTTACCTCCCCCTGAGTCCTAATTATTTGTTGGCCTTCAATTCAATACAAGCCTTAATTCATTCCTATTTTTTAAATGAAATACACAAGGTTAAAATGAAAAATAAATGTAGTTTAGGAATTTTCTATAATTGTATTTCTCATGATTCACTAGAGTTGGGTGATAACCGGACAATTAAGGCATTTAATTATGTGTTTCTTAGGATATAAAATAAATGAGCTTCCATAGAACAGCTGTAGCACCCTTTGAAACATGCCATCTTTGTTTTATTGCATTTTCTTCAAAATCTTTTGGTAAAATATTTGCATTACTTGCTGTGATATCAAATAAAATATTTAAATAGGTAATTAAGCAAAAAAAAAAAATCTCACTGTAAAGAAGCTTTAATCAGTCATTACAACAGCAGCAGTCCATTGAAGCAATAAGTGGTGTAATATATAGTGACATTTATTGGCTGAGAGGAAGCAAGTACAGACATTTGCAGTTGCATTGTCAGGGATTCTTTAATTTAGCAAACAACACTGTTGGCAAAGAATTTCCTGGCAGGCATGTCGAAAGAGCACAAGGCAGCCTTAGATGTGTATTCTATATAATTTCCAACTGTAGTGAGACCATGAATGCCAACAGAGAAGTCCAGAAATGTCTGGACACTTTATATGTATAGTGCATTCTAATGTCCAGGCATCTCTAGACAAATTATTTGTATGGGGCTTTCTACAAATAATGGTTTCCCCCATCTTGGCTACCTCAGATCCCTTTAGCTGAAGGTACAAGACAATGAATATAACACCTATTGTTTATCCATGAGTTATGGCTTGCATTTATATATGATGATGATGATGATGACCACATGAAGCTTGTGGTCAGTGTGATGTGCAAGTTAAGAGTGGGGGATCCAGTTTGATTTTCCACTCCTCCACATGAAGCCTGCTGGGTGACCTTGGGCCAGTCACAGTTCTCTCAGAACTCTTTCAGCCCCACCTACCTCTCAAGGTGTCATGGGGTCGAGGAAGGGAAGGTGATTATAAGCTACTTTGAAACTCCCTAGTGTAGAGAAAAGCAGGATATAAAAACATCTCTTCTTCCACTTCTTATTTGATACTGAATCATACCAATGTCACATCAAACGATAACTTTCTCTTTAGATTGGCAGTGGCTCTTCAAGATATCACACAGCTGCTCTGGTAATGTATATATCTTGCAACTGTGTGGGCAACTGGATCTGATATGGATCCAGTCATTGCCTGGCCTGAAGAAAGGATGATGTTCTGGGTCCTGCTATCTGAAATTACATTCCAAGGGTGGAATCCTTGGATGGAATTCCGAGGATAGAATCTGAGACCTTCATACAATGTATGTTCACAGCACAACACTATGACCTTTCTTGAAAAGATTTATCACCCAGTCATCACTGCTATTATATACAGGTCTATTCTTTATCTTTGTTTTAAAAAAAAATCAGTGCTGCTTTGTTTAAGGGATAGTGCTGGAGTGTAATTCTATGATGCTTGCCGTACATGTCAATTTGAACAGTACCTCTCAAGCAATATATCAGGACTCTTGGTATTCTATACATATCCAGATGAATCTTTAATCCTAATTTTACAGTGCAGGTGGTTTATTGAACTATAGGGATACTAGATGATTTAGAGAATACTTGTAAACAAGTTGCGTTTTATTCAACAGGGGTCGCTCCCAGGAAAGTGTTTTTTGGATTGCAGCCTTAATAGATTTGCCACAATTCTGTACCAGTTAATAACAAACAGAACACACCGCTTCACATTTTAAAGAACTTCAGTCTGTAACTTCATCTTTCATAGAGAATAAAAAAAGAAAAGTAATGACACCGGTAGCTATGCAGAGGGAGCTCCTGCTTCATATTTGGAAATGCTTTCTAAGAAAAAAGTTTCAGAGTCCATGTAAAGCAACCATAACCATGTAAAAATCATTCACTGAAGCAGTTGCAACATGCCAGTTTAGCAACGCTACAGTTTCTGTCTTCCTTAGAATTAAATATCAGCAAGATTCATTTCTGTAAGAGCAAGGAGACTTTGCTTCATTTCTTTTTTTTACACTTAAGTTATAACACAGAGCATAAAAAATATTGCTTTAAAACATAACCTAAAAAGTCAGAGTCCACAACTTCACTCCTTGGAAAACGAATTCTGACTTTACCCCTCAGAATCCATTCTGTCAATTTTAAGCAGGCAAGAATCGGACAATATCCTGCATTGAGCAGGGGGTTGGACTACATGGTCTGTATGGCCCCTTCCAACTCTATGAATCTATGGAAACAAGCTGCAGGCCTGCAGTACTTGTGGAAGAAGAAAGTCCCACTCTGCTCACTACCCCCTTTTTCTTCTAAACTCTTTCTTGTTACCCCCACATTTTGCACTCTTTGTTGGGTTTTTCCTCCCTTCCTCCCATTTTCTTAATTGCTTTTTTTTCTTTCCTTCCATCCCCTTTTTCATTCCTTCTCTCTTAACAACACTTTTCCTCTCTCCCTGGTCCCCCTTGTTTTTCATTCCCCCGGCCCCATCACCACTTTTTCTGTCCACTGCTGCTGTTTTCTGCCAAGCTACAGTATGGCAGGAGCTGCCTAGGCCCCAGGCTCTATTACTTTGGTTGCAAGGCAGCCCTAAAGTGTTACACAAAACAGCCATAAAGAAATACACAACATTATTTTTATGTTGTATATTTCTTCTGCAAACTTGGGGATGTCCCCAGGTCTAAACCCTAACTATACATGGCCTTGTTTTGTTTTTTTAAATCCACATTTCTTGGCCATGTTCAGAATTAGATATAATTAGTGGGGACTCATAATAAAACATCATGTGCTGTGTTGTAGTTTATTTTTGTTCAGTTTCCTTGGTCCCCCCCACCCCCACCCTGGCCTGATCCCTATAGTTTGGCCAGTTAGAAGCCAGTCGGAGGCAGTTATGGAGGGGTGGGAGGCTGGGATGAGGAGGTGCCACCTTCATAGCCATTGACTCAGCTGCTTTTCTTAAACTTTCTTGCTGGCTTCTAACAGGTCAGACTGCAGGGAGAAGCAGATCTGAGGAAGGGCAATGGGAGCTGGGAAGCCTCCTACCTCACCCACCCCAGCCTCCAGCACTGATCTCTTCAGACTGGCCAGTTAGAAGCCAGAAGGAAAAGAGGGCACTGAGGCAGCAGCTATGGAGGTGTGCAGATTGGTAAGGCTTGTCCCCCTCACCTACTAACACTGCAGTTTCCAGACTCCACTGCCAGACCACCAAGGCCTATCCCCCCCACCCATGACCAACTGACACATGCAGCACCTGCATGGCTCCTTCTCCCCCCCCCCCCCCGCCACTGCAAGTTCTGCACAAATCCCAGGTGCCAGATCTTCCAAGGCATGTTCCCCCAACGCACTAGTGACACCAGTGAGCCCTCTGCAGCTCCTGGCCTCCACTGCTGGGCTGCCAATGCTTTTTCCCCCCACGTTGACAATGATGGAAAGTAGGCTTCCCAACCCTCCCGCTGTGGCGGGGGACCCCAGGTTTTCCAGCCTCTTCCCCCGCTCCCCCAAAAAATGGAAGCGGGGGGAGGGGGAGCTAGCCTGGCATTGGCGCCGTCGCACCCTCCTTGATGCCGCTGCACTCCGCTCCACTCTGCTCGGGCGGCAGTCTCCCACAGCAGCAGCAGGTGAGTGTCCCTGGCTGGCCTGGCATTGGCGCCGTCGTGCCCTCCTCGGTGCCGCTGCACTCCGCTCCACTTTGCTCGGGCGGCAGTCTCCCGCGGCAGCAGCAGGTGAGTGTCCCTGGCTGGCCTGGCGTTGGTGCCGTCGTGCCCTCCTCGGTGCCGCTGCACTCCGCTCCACTCCGCTCGGGCGGCAGTCTCCCGCGGCAGCAGCAGGTGAGTGTCCCTGGCTGGCCTGGCGTTGGCGCCATCGTGCCCTCCTCGGTGCCACTGCACTCCGCTCCACTCCGCTCGGGCGGCAGTCTCCCGCGGCAGCAGCAGGTGAGTGTCCCTAGCTGGCCTGGCGTTCGCGCCGTCGCGCCCTCCTCGGTGCCGCTCCACTCCGCTTGGGCGGCAGTCTCCTGCGGCAGCAGCAGGTGAGTGTCCCTGGCTGACCTGGCAGTAGTCACGCTGGTGGGGCCTTTAGACCACTTTCCACTCCTGACTTGTCATAGAAAAAGGAAAACCAGCAGTAATAGGATTGAGTTTGGGAGGGAGAAGAACGGAAGGAGACCTGGTGATTTTTACCTCTGCAGAATAAAATAGGTCAAAATGCCTAAGATTTATCACCGTTTTCCCCCTCTTCATCTTGTCTGCTGTAGACCAGGCTCCCCTCCCCCCCCCCCCCAATCTTGTTAAGCCTATTGGCATTTCTGAAATTTTGAGAATAGGGAATGCATACCATCACAAAATGGCTGCCAAAGAATACTGAGGTAATCTACTTCAGTTTTAATCTGCAGGATCTGCTTCAGTTCAGTTCAGTTCAGGACCAGGGGATCCAATTCTATGAGCCCCAAAAGAAAGTGCCCCATCCTTCATTATTTCCTATGGAAGGAAGGCATTGAAAAGGTGTGCAGTCCCTTTAAATGTGATGGCCAGAACTCCCTTTGGAGTTCCATTATGCTTGTCACAGCCTTGATCTTGGCTCCACCCCCAAAGTCTCCTGGCTCCACCCCCAAAGTCCCCAGATATTTCTTGAATTGGATTTGGCAACCCTAATGGCAAGTCACTTCAGGCCTATCAAGGATTGTTACATCCTCTCCCCTAGCAAGTCCCACACAGCTCCACAGTACCCACCAAGGCTTCCTGCCACTGCCCAACATAGGAGGAGGAAGTAGGATTGTGGTCTGTGCATGTGCAGATATTTTTGGTTGCTTAACCCTCCCAATTTATTTTAAAATACTTCCACATTTTTCTTGGGAAGTCCTGTAAGTGATCTACTGCTAAAGAAACTTCCTTGGGACCCAGGAGAGTTGAATAACTACTGCCCAATCTAAAACTACCATTATTGAGCAAGATGATTGAATGAGTGATAGTTTGACAACTCCCAAGAATGAAACAGATATTTGAATCCATTCAAATCTAGTTTCAGACCTGGTTATGATTAAAATGACCTTGGGTGACCTGTGCCAGAAAGGGGAGCGTGACCCTGTTAATTCTCTTGGACCTCTCAGTTGCTTTTTATACCACCAATCATGGTATTTTTCTGGATCACCTTTTGGGGTTGGGACTGGGAGTTATCGTTTTGCAGTGGCTTCAGTGCTTCCTCAAAGGTAGGCTTCAGAGTGTGGTGCTGGAGGCTGCTTCTCTGCCCCCTTGACCTCTGGCCTATGGGGTTCTGCAAGCGTCTATCTTGTCCCTCATGCTTTTTAACATCTGCTAGGAGAATTCACAGTTGTTCCCTCTAAGCTGCAGAGTCTTGTGAGCAAAAATTCTATTTTGTGAGCTACTGGTATTAAAGTTGTGAGCTATAGGCATTGAAGTTGTGAGCTGCTGCATATGTTATTGTGGTCTGGGGTCATTCTTTCAGAGTGAAGGTGTAAGTCAAAATGCCCTGAAAACGAGGTTGAGGAATTGACAGGTGGGCACCTGGCTTAAAAAGGATATTTGAATCGATGTATACAGGATATACGTCCAGAAATTATTGCTTAAATTTACCAGGGACACTAATTAAGTAAAACAATTAAAAATTATTGTAGAAAAATATAGACACACGTACAAGGTAATAAACTCATAACACATACATACAGTCCTAAGAAAAATAGAGAGAGATTCAGAGATAACACAAGGATGGACAAACAGGGTGATAATTGCCGATCGTAGTTTTCAAGGAAGGCTCCAATGGCGACGAACGAGGACTAGGGGGAAGGGACCCTCAACTGGCCAAGAATCAGGGATGTATCTAAACAGCAGGGTAGGGATACTGCTAGATGCACACCTGTGGTGAGCTGGGTCACAGGTTATAAGGACTACCTTGAGCCATCAGGGGATGGGAGGTACGTGGGCGGATGACAGTGGTCAGCTGGTACATGACCTCAGAAAAAGGGGAGACTCTGCAGTGACCATAAGAGCTGGACTTATGCAGTAGCTAATAGCTAGTTAATTGGCGACCCCTGATGGGATGCTCATAGCTAGCCAATGAGCAGACTTGGCCTTAGTTACTTGATTGGACTTCCAGGTAACAATGGGCCAAGGGGAAGGCTCCAGGATAACCATTAAGGGAAAGCATGGGAAAAATTATTAAGGGGGGGGGGGTACTTAAGTCTATCAAACTTATCTAAAAAGGTGACAATAGATGGCCAAATTGCTACCTAGGTAACACCCGGTCTATACAAAGAAACTTGGCTCTGGATGAAGATGTTCTTTCTCCTCTTCGACCTTCTACTGGCACCAGTCTTTGTCTTGAGTTCCGTTGGACAAAGGCTTAGGTGGTCTGGTAGGATCCACGCCTAAGATAAACTTGATGGCTTTATGCATAGGTGACATCTGTTGAGTACGTGAGCCTCCCGCTTCGCTGTTATGGAGTCTGGCACGGTAGGAAGATAGCTGCTGGTGTTGTTAGCCTCCCAAGATGGATTCTGTGGTTAAGGCTAGAACCCGCTTGCCTGGACAGTTCCTGGCGGCGCACCTTCTTCCGCTACAAAGGCCAAGATGGGAATCGCACGGAGTGACTGGAAACCATCAGTTCTCCTGGTTAGCACTCCTTGAGAGACACGGAGTACTGCTGCAACGTTGTGGCTGTTAGTACTCATAAGTCCCTTTCAGTTTGGTAGACATCTCCTGGCAGATGTGTGTGAGTTGAGTCTCCAAGCACCCTGGCAACCAAGCGGGTGACTACGATGTTCTGGAAATAGGGGTATTGTTCTCACAAAGGCAAACATGTGTGAGCTTGAGGCTAAAAATCTGTGAGCTAACTCATGCTTACTCAGCTTAGAGGGAGCACTGGTCACAATGGGATTTGAGTTTAGTTGCCATCAGGTTGGGTTTTTTTAAGCAGGAACGCAGCTCTGGCTGGCTTAGTGTCAGGGGGTGTGGCCTAATATGCAAATGAGTTCCCACTGGACTTTTTCTACCAAAAAGCCCTATGTGAAACTATGGTGATGTCAGGGGGTGTGGCCTAATATACAAATGAGTCCCTGCTGGACTTTTTCTACCAAAAAAGCCTTGGTTGCCACCAATACATGGATGAAACTCAGCTCTGTCTCATACTTCCAGCAGATCCCAGAGAGGCTGTGTAAACATGAGCAAGTGTCTAGAGGCAGTTTTGAGATGAATGAGGGCTAAAAGAATGGAAGATTCTGACAAAGAGGTGCTACTGTTGGGGGGAAGGAAGATTTGACCCAGGGATTGGGATGTCTTCTGTCCTGGATTGGATTTCACTCTCCCAAGAAGAACAGATCAATAGTTTGGAAATGTTATTTGACTTCATCCTCCTGTTGGATCCTGGCATCCAGGGAGAAGTGGTGGTCAAGTGTAACTTTTGCCAGCTTCAGCTGGTGAGCCACCTGCCCACCCTTCCTGGGCAGAAAATATCTTGCCACTGTGATGCATGCCCTGGTAACACCTATATTGTATTACTGCAGTGAAGTCTTCATAGGGCTGACCTTGAAGGCTGTCCAAAACTTACAGGGTACAGAATGTTGTGGCCAGAATTCTGACTAGAGTAGGTAATAGGGACTGTATTATCCAGACTTCTTCCATCTATACAGATTGTCAATTTGCTTCCTGGCCCAATTCAAGGTGCTAGAGCTGAATTTTAAAGCCTTCTACCATTTCTACCAGCAGTTGAAGACGTTTTGCTGTTTGGTGTTCCCTCACTAACTGTTATTATCCCACCTCCTTTTTTGTGTGTTTTAATGTGTTTATATATTTTATTCAGGTAACTTAAATATTGTGTGGAGGCAACATCAAGGGAAGGCCTCAGCCTCTATGCCCTGTTGTTGGCCATACAGAGGAACTGGTTGGTTACTATGAGACAAGATGCTGGACTAGATGGACTGTTGGTCTGATCCAGCAGGGCTCTTCTTCTGTTCTTAAATATTTGTATTTTAAATACTTTTTACATTTTTGAAATGTTCACCACCATAGGGACACTGAATTGAATGGATGGCAGCATAGAAATGTTTTAATTAAATAAAATAATATCTAAATGAAAATAATTTCTGTTTATTTCTATTTTAATCTTATTGTTTTGTTAGTTTTTTAAGTATTCCATAGCTTATTAATTTTACATGCAGAACACTTTTGCATTTAATCAGAAGAATAGAACCATTTTCACAACATACATGTATTGTTTTCCTTTAGGAAGAGAGTACACTACAAATCCTGCACTGCGACACTAAAGGAAGTGAACAATGACTGGCACACACCCAAGCTTAAGCATCTTCCTCCTACAGAAATATTGTCAGTGTGAAACCTTTCAAGACACACCATACATCTCTGAGGTACTTGATTTTCCATGGGTGATTGTTGCTATCTTCTGTGGCAGGAGGGAGAAAAAAATTATTCTGAGCAACCTTATGTAAATGATGCAATTTGACTCAAAAGTAAATCCCATGTCATTAGATGGGGCTTTCTCCCAGGAAAGTGAATTTAGGATTGCAGCATGTTGCTCCTCAAAAGTTACACATCATTTTAATCTTATTATTCAAGTGTGATGTTCGTCTATAAATCTCCAGTAATGTTTCTCTTGTCAGTTATTAATTTCTACATATACTCTGGAAGATTTTCTTATTATATTTCCTTTTTGATAAATGTTTTTATTTTTATATTCTTTGTTCATTCACTCAGTCTGTCCGTGGCACTTCTCTTTACTTAGAACTTGCCATCCATGACTGGAAACTGGCTGGAAAGCAAACTACCCTTCAACCTTTCACTGCAGTCAAGGCAGACCATAGAGATGATGAGGGACCAATTCTATAACACTGCCAACAGGGCTGTCAGTGGGTGAACTAGATATGCTATATTTGTGCTCCATGAGGTACAGGAAGAAGGACAGACAGATTGGCCATCACCCTGGCAACTGGGCTGACCTCAGTCAGCCATGCCAACAACAGCCATGGTGAGAGGTAACAAAATCCTAGATGTCTCACAAGGGTTGATGCAGGTGGGTGGGGCCTGTGAGACTACTAGAAAGCATTTAAACCTCAGTAGATCAGAGATGAGGAGGGCTCACTGGCTGACTTCAGGAGTGTCCAGGAACAGCACAGGTATCCATGAAAGGAAAGACCAGATGAAGCAACTCCCTTTCCTTTCTCATATTGCTGCTCAGTAGAGTTGCCAAGGATGGAACAATCAGACTGAAAGTACTGTTTTAGTGACCTCGCACATGATAATGCATGAAGTTAAGCATGTCTAAGCCATTGCAATTCATGGGTTTAAGGATACTGCACAGAATTGGAGCTTTATTCAGCTCCCAAATAAATCAATATCTAGACATCTTTTGTACATTTCTCTTCTTTATACACTTTTTCTTTATAAAGAAATGCTTCTTAATAGGCAGTGTTTATGTTAATAGCGATAAACACATAATGCAGATGAGACAACATAACAAGCTGCTAATTCATTATTTCTGGGATATGAATAGTGGAGAATCCTGGGGTGAAAATGTTTACACTACTGCCCAAAAGGAACATTTTGGACATGTTGGTTATATTAGCAGAGTTAATTGGTAGATATGACCTAGAGTCCCTTCAGTCTAATTACAGCAATCTCTGAATTCCATGAAAAAGCAGCATCTTCACAAGGCACAGCTGGAAGGAAAGCATTTCACAAACAGCTGACTTGCCCTCCTTAACGAAGGATTAAAAACCTGTTATTTAAAAAATCATTACGATGAACAGAAGTCTTTCCCTCCTGTAAACTGTTGGGACGTCTGCTTACTCTCTCCGCTCTCAAGAGTGTTTAGAGATAATGGAAACATGTAAATCTTAATCTTCAAAAAGGGATGCCAGAGAAGAGCTGCCTCATTATTGGGGGATAATGACTCTGAGCCTGCTATTAGTTACAAGAGACATTGTCCCTGGGGTGATTCCAGATTCACTCCAAGTGCAAAATGTTTAGAACTACTTCTTTAAACTAATGTGTGTGTGTGTGGGTTTTCTACTAATTATGGCAAACTTGGAAATATTTTTTTCCCCAAACCCAGTGGCACCTGGTTTAAGCCATTCATCACTCAGTGGCCACAGTTCCAGTATAGAGGTCAATAATGCTGGTTATGCCGTACAATTAGTAGTCCCACTTCCAGTGGTTAAACAGTGAGATGTGACCGAAAGGTTAGTTTTAAGTATAGCATCTATATGTACAGCTGGAACCTAGAAAACATTAAGATGCCACCAAATGTTGAAACATAGTCCACAGAAACCTTTGGTTTCTAGTCTTAAACCACTTTAAGTTGTACAGTGTTTCACACATAGCCAACAAAGCCAATGACCTCCTTTTGATACTGCCAATAGGATAGATGATTGAAAGGAGTCAAAGGTTTTGGGACTCATTCACATAACATCATCTCAAACAGGATCCGACATCCTTTGAGAATTAAGTAAAGCATGCCCTAATGCCAAACATCATTAAAGAGCAATGGGATTAGTGCTATACAGTATCGTATATCTAATTTTGAACCTGTTCCTGATCACCTGAATTAAATGTCCACACAGTGAGATAGATGAAGGGTTTCCCCCCTTAAAATCCAAAAGGGGGATTAAAATTCTCAAAAACCAGAAAAGCAATGTGTGCACAAATATACCCAACAAAGCAAAAAAATGTCAACTAAAAGCTCACTATATCACAAAGAAACTCAAGAAAGTGGTGATGGGAGTGGGGGATCAAGTAGCAATAGGACAGGTATAGTGACTGCAGTGCATGAATGTGTTTCCCATGCCTTTAAAAACATATTGTGTTTCCCATGCCTTTAAAAGCAACCTGTTGTGCAGATATTTAGCCAGTGAACTTCTTTCATCCTTTTTAATATCTACAGGGGGAGTTTAATTTTGGTGTCAGACAGCTGTTAAAAGTAGGACCAGTAAAATGGTGCCAAGTTCATAGTACCATCACTTCCAGTGCTGTTGAGATATACAGCAGTAATCTCCAATAATCTCTTTCTGCCCCACACCTCTCACTCTCACTCAGTCACACAGAAATATCATAAAAAGACAAGCTGGCTACAACTGGGGGTTCCAACTTTTCATTGGCAGAGCTCCTATGTCTGCAACAACAGTGTGATGAACAGAAAAGTTTCATCCAGTAAAAATGGAAGGAAAGAAAGAAAGAGAAAGGGAACGAATGAAATGGAAGAAAAGGAAAGGAAAAGACATGGAAAGAAAGAACATAAGAACATAAGAGAAGCCACGTTGGATCAGGCCAGTGGACCATCCTGTCCAAAATTCTCTCATACAATGCCCCAAAAGCACCAGAATGTCCACCAGTGGGGCCAGGGCACTAGAAGCCCTCCCACTGTTGCTTCCCAGCACCAAGAATACAGACAGAGCATCACTTTCAGGGAAAGAAAGAAGGGGGGAGAAAGGGGGGGAAAGCCTTACTTTGTTGAACTTGTGGATCTTCTAACAAAAATCTGTAATCTTTCATTGAAATCTGCCTCCATTCCTGAGGACTGGAAGGTAGCAAATGTCACCCCCATCTTTAAAAAAGGTTCCAGAGGAGATCCGGGAAACTACAGGCCAGTCAGTCTGACTTCAATACCGGGAAAGTTGGTAGAAACCATTATCAAGGACAGAATGAGTAGGCACATTGATGAACACGGGTTATTGAGGAAGACTCAGCATGGGTTCTGCAAGGGAAGATCTTGCCTCACTAACCTGTTGCATTTCTTTGAGGGGGTGAACAAACATGTGGACAAAGGAGACCCGATAGATGTTGTTTACCTTGACTTCCAGAAAGCTTTTGATAAAGTTCCTCATCAAAGGCTCCTTAGAAAGCTTGAGAATCATGGAGTAAAAGGACAGGTCCTCTTGTGGATCAAAAACTGGCTGAGTAATAGGAAGCAGAGAGTGAGTATAAATGGGCAGTCTTCGCAGTGGAGGACGGTAAGCAGTGGGGTGCCGCAGGGCTCGGTACTGGGTCCCATGCTTTTTAACTTGTTCATAAATGATTTAGAGTTCGGAGTGAGCAGTGAAGTGGCCAAGTTTGCGGATGACACTAAATTGTTCAGGGTGGTGAGAACCAGAGAGGATTGTGAGGAACTCCAAAGGGATCTGTTGAGGCTGGGTGAGTGGGCGTCAACGTGGCAGATGCGGTTCAATGTGGCCAAGTGCAAAGTAATGCACATTGGGGCTAAGAATCCCAGCTACAAATACAAGTTGATGGGGTGTGAACTGGCAGAGACTGATCAAGAGAGAGATCTTGGGGTCATGATAGATAACTCACTGAAAGTGTCAAGACAGTGTGCGTTTGCAATAAAAAAGGCCAATGCCATGCTGGGAATTATTAGGAAGGGAATTGAAAACAAATCAGCCAGTATCATAATGCCCCTGTATAAATCGATGGTGCGGTCTCATTTGGAGTACTGTGTGCAGTTCTGGTCGCCGCACCTCAAAAAGGATATTATAGCTTTAGAGAAGGTGCAGAGAAGGGCAACTAGAATGATTAAAGGGCTGGAGCACTTTCCCTATGAAGAAAGGTTGAAACGCTTGGGACTCTTTAGCTTGGAGAAACGTCGACTGCGGGGTGACATGATAGAGGTTTACAAGATAATGCATGGAATGGAGAAAGTAGAGAAAGAAGTACTTTTCTCCCTTTCTCACAATACAAGAACTCGTGGGCATTCGATGAAATTGCTGAGCAGACAGGTTAAGACGGATAAAAGGAAGTACTTCTTCACCCAAAGGGTGATTAACATGTGGAATTCACTGCCACAGGAGGTGGTGGCGGCCACAAGTATAGCCACCTTCAAGAGGGGTTTAGATAAAAATATGGAGCACAGGTCCATCAGTGGCTATTAGCCACAGTGTATGGAGCACAGGTCCATCAGTGGCTATTAGCCACAGTGTATGTGTGTATATAACATTTTTTGCCACTGTGTGACACAGAGTGTTGGACTTGATGGGCCGTTGGCCTGATCCAACATGGCTTCTCTTATGTTCTTATGTTCTTACTTACCGTCAGATGACCCCAGCCAGCAACAATTCTGCCCAGAGGTTGTTTGGGGGGAAAAAATAGCTACTGGAATGCCCACTCCTCACCCCTCCCAGCTGAAAAAACACCCCCTCTTCTTTGCTGCCCAGGCCTCCCAGGGAAATCTCCCCAAAAGAACATACTGCAAGGCACATGAAAGCTCATACCGTGAAGAACACTTCATGGGTTTAAAGTGCCAGTGGACGCCAGCTTTTCTTTCAAACACTGGGAGATGGGGAGAAGGAAAGAGAGGCAGCCCAGTTCCTCTCTGCACAACACAGAGATGGGGGAAGGAAGGAAGCCAAACAGAGCTCAGGCTTTACTGCCTGATTCAGTCTTCAAGGCTAGCTTTTCTCTACACAACAGAGAGATGAGGGAAGGAAGGAAGCAGAGCAGAGCTCATGCTTTGCTGGGGGCAGGGCTAGCTTTGTTTTTCCTTGTGACCTGGTAGTGAGGCTTCCATGGCCTGGTGCCGAGTCGCAACCCTGCAAATGGGAAACATTGCTCCAAAGAGTTTCCAAACAAAAAGGACCCCCCCACACACAACAGAGGAACAGCTTCCCCTTTCAGACCCATGTGTGTGCTGAGGCCTTCAGCCAATCCAGCTGCAAGTCTCAGGGCCCAAGCCCACCAAACATGGACATGCCAGTCAAGAAGGCTTAACACATCAAAGGAATAGCATGTTATCCCTCTCAGTTGATGTAAGCCAAAATGCCCTCAAAAGAGGTTGGGGAATTGACAGGTGGGCACCTTTGGCTTAAAAAGGATTTAGAATCTATGTATACAGGATTCCACTTCCAGAAATTATTGCCAAATTTATTAAGGACTCTAATTAAGTAAAACAATTATGATTTTATTACAGAAAAATATAGAACACATACATACAAGGTAATAGACTCATATAACATACATACAGACCTAATAAAAATAGAGAGAAATGCATAGAGGTAACATAAGGATGGACAAACAGGATGATAATTACTGATCGTAGTCTTCAAGGAAGGCTCCAATGCCGACAAACAAGGACTATGGGGGAGGGGACCCACAACTGGCAAAGAATCGGGGATGTATCTAAACTGCAGGAATGGGGTACTGCTAGATGCACACCTGTGGGGAGTTGGGACTGTGGTTATAAGGACTACCTTGAGCCCTTAGAGGCAGATGACAGGTGGTCAGCTAGTACATGACCTCAGAAAAAGGGGAGGCTCCACAATGACCATAAGGGCTGGACTTGTGCGGTAGCTAATAGCCAGTTTATTGGAGGTACCTGATTGGATGCCCATATCTGGCCAATGAGCAGACTTGGCCCTGGTTACCTGATTGGACTTCCAGGTAACAATGGGCCAAAAGGGGGAGGCTCCAGGATGATCATTAAGGGAAAGAATGGGTGAAATTATTGGAGTGGAAGTGATTAAAAAGCTATCAAAACTTATCTAAAAGTGACAATAGATGGCCAAATCGCTACCTAAGGTGACACCCGATCTATACAAAGAAACTTGGCTCTAGGTGAAGATGTTCTTCCTCTTCTTCGTTTCCATACTGGCACGATCTTTTGTCTTGAGTTCCGTTCGACAAAAGCTTAGACAGTCTGGCAGGATCCACGCCTAAGATAAGCTTGATTGCCTTATGCATAAGTGACAGCTGCTGAGTACATGAGCCTCCCGCTTCGCTGTAATGGAGTTTGCCACTGCAGAAAGATAGTTGCAGGTGATGTTAGCCTACCAATATGGATTCTATGGTCAAGGCTGGAATCCGCTTGCCCAGACAGTTCCTGGCGGCGTAACTTCTTTCACTGCAACGGCCGAGATGGTGCACACACGGAGAGGCTGGAAACCCATCTGTCCTCCTGGTTAGCACTCTTCCAGAGATACTGAATGCTGCTACAACATTGTAGCTGTTAGTACTCACATAAGTCCCTTACATTCTGGTAGACAAAACCCACGTTCTTCTGGCAGATGTGTGTGAGTTGAATCTCCAGGTACTCTGGCAACCAAACGGGTGACTACAATGTTCTGAAATTAGGGGTCTTTTTCTCACATTGGAAAAGGATCTCTATCTGGCAAAATGCACCTTCTCTTTCTTTCTAGTCACAGAGGTGCTTGAATCATTTTCCATCACCATATCAAAGCATCTCTTGTATCCTTGGCACTCATCTCATGACAGTGACAAAAGAAGCATAGAGGGGAAGAAGAGATAAAGTAGAGGCCAGGGAAGGGACAAATGGAATTTTCTCTCCATATTTCCTCAACGGTCCCCAGCTCATTACTCTTATTGGCAAAACAGTTGATCTCATTTAGACAGCAAGACAGAAAATACAGGCCATGCACCTACTTTGAGAAATATCCAGATATGCAGAACTGCCTCCTCTGGTATGTTCCTGGGAGAGCATTACATTCATTTGAAATGATATTGTAAGCCGCCCTGAGTCCGCTTGCGGAGAGGGCGGGATATAAATGTAAAGTAATAATAATAAAAAAAATAAAATCCTGGCACCAAGGATGTCTGACTGTCCTCGGCAGGGCCTTTTCAGTCCTGGCCCCAACCTGGTGGAACTTTTTGCCTAATTCTATCAGGGTCTCATGGAATCTAATGCAATTCCATGGGGCCTGCAAGGAGGCAATGTTCTGCCAGACTTTTGGCTGAAGACAGTTATGGTTTCTATCATAGTTGGTACTCTTCCTGTTCCCTTCTGTGTTCCTCCCCCCACCCTGCACCCATGAGGTGGTGGTATAGTCCAGAATGAGAAGCTGAAAATTGTATCAAGCTATCTTTAGGTATTTTTAGGTATATTTTAATGGTGTGGTTATTATATTTTAATTATTTGTTTATGTTATCCTTCATGTACATTGCCTGATAGGGCAATTCACAAATTTAATCAATCAAACAAACAAATAACTTTGCATATTAAAAAGAACACACACTGCCAAAAGTAATGAGAATATTCATTTTCATCCAAGAATCACTGTAGGGTGGGTAGGGCTGCCAAGCTCCTGGGAGAGGTGGGGGTTCTCACACCCTGGAGGCCCCCAACCCACTGGTCCACAGTGGGCCAGCGGGGGATCCCCTCCCGACATTGCCAGCATGATGACATCACTTGCAAGTGACTTCATCACACCGGCTGCTCTAGAAGCTTCCAGGAAAACTCTTCTTAAACTCAATGACTTCAGTGGGCTTAGAAGGGTTTGACTGTGCTTAGTATTGCACTTTTTTGACATCAAATCACAGTCAGCTTATTGCAAACAAACCTGTAGGGTTTTCAACATAAGACTCATTCAGAGGGAGGTTGCCATTGCCTGCCTCTGGCATATCAACCCTAGTGTTTCTTGGTGGTCTCCCATCCAAATACTGAAAGGGCTAACCCTGTTTAGCTTCCAAGATCTGATAAGAGCCTGTGCTATCCAGGTTGGGCCATTGTGTTGCTAGACTCTTAAAAATCAACAATAGCTTAGAGAGGAATCCTGAACTATACTCAGACGTGAGTCCCAGTTTACTCAGTGGGCCTTACTACCAAGAAAATGTTCTAAGGATTATGACCTTGGTCATGAAACAAACAAATTGAGTGAATGGTCCTTGGCCTAAATCTAATTTGTCTTGTCTTCTATGAGTTATGCTTAGCCTAGAAGTTATCTACTTGATGGGTGATAACAGACTGGCAGTTTGAGCTGCCCCGGGAATGGAAGGAAGACATATCAAAAAAGCCCATACGCATGCGCACATTTGCCTGCTGACCCAGTCCCGCACACAGCCTGTCCATGGCCGGCTCAAAGCCTCCTCAGAAAGGCACCAAAGTGGTGCCTAAATTCTGAGGCGGCTCCAAGATTCCCAAATTTTCTTACATTTTGAACAAATTGTCCAGGCTGGAAACTTCATTACATAGGCCATCTAGCTATAGGCTCTGGGTGCATAATACTGCGTTTTAATGTCAATACAGATGAACTATCATGCAGTTAAAGTGAAACCAAGGGCTACTGGCAAAATCCAAGTTGTCCTGATCCAGGTTCAAGTGGCAAGCAAGTATTATTGTTGTGGTGGTGGGCAGTTCCGACTCTTATCTGTTCCTAGGGCTTGACTGTAATAATCTGTGGGGGTGTAGTCCAAGGACTCTCTTCTCAATCCCAGCCTCTTAATTTATGTTAATTACTCCATCTTTACCAGAGGATTGATGCTGATTTATCAGTCTACAAAGAGGTCTTCATTTCCCATTAAACCTTGCCTTAGGATTTGTCTTGCTAGTAATGGAGGATGGGTGTTCACACTAGGAACCCAAGAACATTTAAGGGTGTTTGAGCCTTTGCTAGACAACCACCTGTTCTTTTCTTTTTTAGTCTGCTGTGTTCAGACTTGCCGGTCTTCTTGGCTACCTCTGTTCTTAGGCACCTCTGGTGGCATTTGTAGTCATTATAGGTTTTGAGGCCTCCAAAATGTTATTGCTTAGTGCATCTAGATTTCATAGTGATTATTATTATTATTATTATTATTATTATTATTATTATTATTATTATTATTATTACTTAATGCATCTAGAGTATTTAGACCTATTGGATCCAGTTTATAGGAGGCATAAATCCTTGTGATCTTTCATTCAAGTTTTCAGATATAGCACATTTCTTATAGCTCAAGCCAGACAAACAAACAAACAAAGCAATGTAAAATAATCTTTGGCTTTGGAGATTCTTCCATTGGAACAATGGGCCAGGTGGAAGAAAATAGCTGCAAGCAGTGTTCAGCAACTGCTGTGCATGAAATTATGCAAGCTCTTGCGCAAGCAGATCATCATCTTTGGATGTAAATTCACATTCCGAACACAGTACTCCAGCATAAAATGTTAAACAGCCCTTCCTTAAAGATCTTTGGATCCAGTCCAGTAATGGGAAACAACCATAAAGCAAGTGAAAAATGACCCAATTGTTTTTTTTTTAGTTGCTGCTCCTGTGGTGTTTTTTTTTTAAACCCAGTCTTTCAAAATGTTCACAATTGAAAGAAAGAAAGAATAAAGATAATGCTCCTTTCAAAGAGAGCTTGGCCTTGGCATTCTTTAAAATCTTTATAAGAGTATGCTATGACAACATTTTAGAGAACATTTTCAAACAGGTAAAAACAAACAAACAAAGGAGCTACAGCTTAGGCAGGGAATCCACTTATCCCAATGAAGTTATTTCATGTGTTGTGATTTGCAGAGCCGGCAGCTGCATTAGGAAGATCTGAAGAATGGGTGGGGCAACATGGTGCCAGGGTTGTGATATCTGAAGCCATGTGGAACAAGCAGTGTCATGTAGCTGTTGATTTTAGGTGCAACATTATAATATATATTTTCAGTGAAATCTTGCCATCACTTTCAAGTTTGTCTTTTAAAAGGTCTTTAACTTTGAACCATTTGCTTCAGGATTTTTGAAAAGAGGGTCAGACAGCTAAGAAGCTAGGCAAGAAAAAGAGATCTCAGGAATCAAATATAAAATGTAAAGGCATTCTATATTCAGAAGGCTGTCACATTTCAGGAAGTCTGAAAGTGCAGTGAGACGTGATAAAAAACATAGCTATGTATAAATATTATGATCAGCATTATTCCTTCAGTGGGGGGTGGGTGTTAAGTGCCAACAAGTTGCTTCCAGTTTATGGTGATCCTATGAATTAGTGACCTCCAAAATATTCTCCTTAACAGCCTTGCTCAAGTTTTGGAAAATGATGACCATGACTTCCTTGGTTGAGTTAATCCATGGAAGCGATGTTGGGGCTTCCTTTTTTCGTGCTGCCTGCAACTTTTTCTAGCATTATTGTCTTTTCCAGTAAGTCTTGTTTTCTCATAATGTGACCACAGTACAATAGCCTTAGTTTGGTCATTTTAACTTCTAGGGAGAGTTCAGTCTTGATTTGATTGAGCACCTACTTATTTGTCTTTTTGGCAGTCCGTGGTTGCAATCTCCCTTTTGGTTGATGATGGAACCAAGTATAGAAAATCATGAACAATTTCTGTTTATCTACCTTAAAGTTGTGCAATTCCTCAGTAGTCATTACTTTTGTCTTCTTGATGTTCAGCTATACTTTCTGCTTTAACTTTCATCAATTGTCATTTCAAATCTTCGCTATCTTCTGCAGGCAATGTGGTGTATCTCAATTTGTTAATGTTCTTTCCACCAATTTTTACTCTACCTTCAGATAAATCTAATCCAGATTTCCTTATGATATGTTATGTATGAACACTAGAAAACTGAGGAGTGGGAATAGAGGTGTGTTACAAATGCAGACCAATTTGAAACACAAACCAGTCATAAGAGTATTCAGTTCAGTGGCAAGAGCTCTTTTAAAGGGCTTATTTTGAGTGGTGTTCACTCACAGTTGTGTATGTGCATAGCTATGCACTCAAAGCAACTTCGATTACCTTAGTCGCAGGCATCTTATCTCTATGTGAAAAGGAAACATCACCCTTTCCACAATATGTTTTCATTACGAGAGTGTCTATATGAAAAGGTGAGCTCCTGGTACTAGCAGAAATCAACAGTGATTTTGTCCTTTATGTCAACAAAAGTCAGATATCTCTTGTTACCATATGCTGTACTTGCTTACACTACGAACCTTATTTATTTCTTTAAAATATTTATATGCTTGCTCACCTTTGTCCTAAGCATGTCAGGACACAAGGTGGGTAATAATAATACAAAACTATCTTTAAAAATTGATAAAAACAAACATTTAAAAAAGATATAAAAATTAAGCACTTATCTCATCTGGGACTCAGAGCTGACTTTGGGTAGTATTTGTATAAGAGAACTAAGGCAGTCCAGGGCAATGATGCAGAGGCAGTCAATGGCAAACCACCTCTGAATGTTTCTTGCCTTGAAATGATGGCTGGGACTTGACAGCCCTTTCCACCACTAGGTGTGATTGAATACTTCATGTCATTCATGTGGATTTAGGTAGATAATAAGATAAAAAGTTAAAATTACTTGAAGCCAAACAAATTAATTTATTTGAAAATGGTGGTCATGGTAGATTATCTATGTGCACTCAGGGTTTGTATATTGCAGCTGATTGTGAGAATCCCATCTGGAGCAAAGGACAGGTTGTTCCTTAGTCTTTTGCAAAGGACTGAATTGCTACTAACTTATGTGTGAGAAAATAAAGGAAAGCATTATCAGCATGGGTTCTCAATCTGGCCCATGCCACTGGTGACACTAACCTTAAAAAACCCCAGGCCTAATCATCCCAGCATAGTCCTATCTTTGGATCTGTGTGACAGAATGCTAGGATGTAATGTTGAGATGTGGCCATTATAGAGACGGATGATGCTGAAAGTATTTGCAGGGAGAATTGTTAATTAAATCATTTTGTACCTCTTGCTAAGAAACATTAGCAAGAAAAGGTTGTGCTGTACTGTATGAGCTCTCCTGCTCTTTCTCACTATAATATACATAAAAAATGCTTGGCCTTTCCTATTACCCTAAATCACCTGAGAGGAAACCACTGAACTTTCCTGTGTTCATTTCTTAGAAAATGAAATCTGTTCTGTAGCTATGGTGAATGTTACACTGTTGCTGACATTTTGCCTTGACATTTTGCTCTACCACTAGAAAAGCTAGGACAAATAATTTTGATAAATGTTCAAGCGCTGAGAGAGTATTCTTTACCAAAGAAAAATATTAGTTATAAAACACACATTTTCATCAGGAGAGACAAATGACTTAAGAAACTTTAGATTTTCATATCAGAGGAAACTTGAGCAACTAGCAACCATATGTAACTTCACTAAAGTGGACAAGCAGAAAACAATTGAATAATATTATAAGCTGTATATCAACACTCTTCACTCTGGGCACTATGGGACTCTTAAGTGACCTTATGGGAATTGCTACATATAATACAAACTTTAAAAGATTAAAGTTGCAGGAAATGTATGAAAAAATTTGTAGAACTAGCATACATGGAGTAATGTGCCTAGATGTTTGCTATCTGGTAATATATGATGCCCAAACCCAGGAAAGATCTAAATACGGGACTATTAAATGAACCTTTTATGAAGACAGTAAGTCTAGGAATATCAGCCTGTGGGACATACCAAGAAGTTCAACTTGTGGGTGATCCAGATGTCAAACATATTATGTTTGTTTATAGAACATGTTTGCCACAAAGTTAGCAGCATCCATAGATATTACATCATCCTTACCAGATAGCTATTGCTATTCCTATTACACCAAGTCAGGATACACTGCCCTGACCTGGATGGCCCATGCTAGCCTGATCTCATCAGATCTCAGAAGTTAAGCAGCCTGGGAGACTACCAAGGAAGTGCAGAGTTGCTACACAGAGACAAGCAATGGCAAACCACCTCTGAATATCTCTTGCCTTGAAAAACCTACAAGGTCATAAGTCAGCTGTGACTTGATGTTCCTTTCCATCAATCCACTCCTGGAGATTGCTTATAGACAAAAACTTGGGGACACTATTGTCTAACACTCATTTCACACAATTCACATTTTCATTTTTTTGGCCACATAATAGAAAAACTTTTAGAAATTTCAAGCCATACTCAAGAAAAGCTAAAACTGTCTTCCAGCAGCAGTGAGAGTATACTGCTGACGTGGAAACCTATTGGAGAGTGCTTGTGGTATTTAACACCACATCTGACCCCATCTGTTCGGAACCACAATTGTGAATGCATTTCTTTAAAAAAATAGGGCATGAATAGCTACTCCCACACGCCACTGTCTCAGTAGCTCAAGAACAGCTTCTTATTGGAGGTCTGCAGGGACCAATTACAACTTAACAGTTGTCACCACTTTTCCAAAACAGGGCAGCCGTGATCAGTTAGCAAAATGGTACAGAGAGATAAAAAAGGCAAAGGTAGTCCCCTATACAAGCGCCAATTGTTTCCGACTCTGGGGTGATGTAGCATCATGATGTTTTCATGGCAGACTTTTTATGAGGTGGTTTGCCATTGCCTTCCCCAGTCATCTACATTTTACCCCCAGCAAGTTGGGTACTCATTTTACCGAACTCAGAAGGGTGGAAGGCTGAGTCAACCTTGAGCTGGCTACCTGAGCCCAGCTTTCTCCGGGATCAAACTCAGGTTGTGAGCAGAGCTTAGACTGCAGTACTACAGCTTACCACTATGCACAGTAGTCCCCTTTTTTGAGACTAGCAGCACCTTAGAGACCAACCAGAGTTTCAGGGTATACACTTTCAAGACTCAAAGGTCCCCTGGTCAGACATCTGACTAAGGGAGCTTTGACTCTCAAGACCTTATACCTTGAAACTCTGGTTTGGTCTCTAAGGGGCTACTGGACTCAAATCTAGCTGTTTTTGTTTTGTAACTCTTGTATTAGCCCTCTTGTTTTTTTCTGCTGGTGCATATGTGAATTGGTCCTCAACCTAGGCCTTAAGGACAGCAAGAATAAGAGACTTCTATAACACTATGGGCCCTGACATGAATGGCTCAGGCTAGACTCATCTCATCAGATCTCCGAAGCTAAGTAGGGTTGGTCCTGCTTAGTATAAGGATGGAAGACCACTAAGGAAGTCCAGGGTTACTACCCAGAGGCAGGCAATGGCAAATTATTTCTTTCTTGCCTTATAAACCTTATGAGGTTGCCATAAATCAGCTGCAACTTGACAACACTTTATATCATAACACTACTGATGGAAGACAACATGTTTTGAAATTATTCTATCAAATGCACCACTTCATACTTCATATATGAAATCTGTGCACCACTTCATACTTCATATATGAAATCTGATGTTCTTGCAGTGCATTATGTGTCAATAGGATCACCAAGATTTCAATGCAAAAGATTTATGATTATTATCATTGTCATCATTATTAACAACAGAATTCTTATACTGCCATCACCACAGAGTAGGCTTAGATTGGTTTACAACTCATATAAACATTGCATCAACATAATACATGAAAATTTCTGCAGTATTTCTTGTAAAGCTTTCCAGGATCATGTGCATATTCTGGGAGAACAGTCCCTTTGGGCCTCTGAGGTCTTTGCACAGGATAGCACTTTACTTTGAAAAGAGAATAAGTAGATTTAAACTCCAACATGCTGTAATAAAATGGTTAAATGTAGATGCACAATTACTTCCAAAGGATGCAGATGGTGATAATTGACTACATGTGAGTCCTTTTGCATTGATGAGGAATTTTATTTCAGGCAGCTGGGATATATAGAGCTTTGGGAGATAGCAGATTACGCTACACGGGATTTCTTGATTCAAAAGTTGAACTGCTATAACAATTGTGTAAGTATTTGTTTACTATGCTTATTTAGTAGAATGTTCTATAGCAGTGATCATTATTATTGGTGTTAGAATAGAAAGAGGTAATATTAATGTATTGAGTTGCACACCATTTTTAAAGAATAATGAGAAAATATAACGTGTTCCTCTACTGAAAGTTAGAGACTTGGATGTTTTTGAGGCTCTTGTAAAAAAAGTTCTAATTGTGATGTACAACTAACTTTTTCAGGATTGCTGGAGAATGTGCTGCTTTTTTGCTGGATTGGTTATGGAACTTCTATTGTGTGTATTTAGAAGAAATTGTATTTTTTCCCTGAAAAAGAGTCTTGCATTGCTATGCATGTTTACTAAGAAGAAAGTCATGTCGAAATCAGTGGGATTAACTGCCAAGTAACTGAGCAGAAGACCTCAGCTGTGGGTGCTTGGTATATTGTTAAGACAGTAAAGATCCCTATTGCACTTCTTTGGCTTGGTATTTTGCTGTCTTTTGCAAATATCAGCCATATGCCAATGAACTGAATACGGTGACATCAGTTTGTGCATTCTGCCATGTTTGTTAACATGTGATGGGTATTTTTTAAAAAAACTGACCATAGTAAAGAAGCAGGATAACCAGTATCCATGGCAACAGGTTTGGTAGAATTGTGATATTTCCAGAGAAGCAAGTCAAGGGGTAAGTGTGGCTTTCCCAACAAGTTAATTATCTATTTCCTAAACGCATAATTTTCTTAATGAATACACATTACAGATACTGAATAGTAGAACTATATGTCATGGGATCTTTATACTAATGTCAAAAGGGCTGCTACAGAAAATACCTTAGAAGGATTACAGAAATATTATAAATATGTTAGTTAAAAGGAAAACTCTTTTGAATCTTAAAATGCCTACAACACAGAGTTATTTTTCTCCACAGACAAAAAAACAGTAGCTAGCCGTAGAGTAGATAGGAGTGGAGTGGGTGGTAATCACTCTGAACTGCTGTTGTGTACTTGTATCCCCCACCAGCCAGGGAGGGAGTTACACCGGCATGGTAGCATGCTCACAGTACAGTAATAGAATGCCAGCATGTTTCCCAGCTCTCACCTTTCATTACAATTCACTCTGGTGTTAACTGGATTTGGGAGCGAAGGTGAGACTACACACAGAGTGGGTACAGGAAGGCATGGGGAAATAGTTGGAGCAATCTCCATGTGAGGCAGAGACCCTCTGCTCTGCGTTCTGAGTAACGTACATTGTCCTTGCATTCCCATTTGGGAGAGTGGGGTCTTCTTTTTGGTGTCTGTGTCCTGAGATGGACAGCAGTGTTAGACATATGCAGAGCAATCTCAGCAGAGCAGTGGTAGACATATGTAACTACAAGCTTTATTCTCTGCCTTCTCAGTTTCAGTGTCTCATTGTTGCATTAAGTGTCCTTTCTATGGGGTTCCTTCACCAAAGTCCCCCATGTGTGCTCCAAACATACCTTTGGGACCACCTCTCCCTGTATGAGTCCCATAGGTCTTTACGATCAGTGAATCAACACCTTTTGGTGATACCAAGCCCCAGAGACATCTGTCTGGCCTTGATGAGAGCCAGGGCTTTTTCAGTCCTGGCCCCTGCCTGGTGGAGTGAGCTCCCCTGGAGATCCAGGCCCTGCGGGATTTACTTCAATTTTGCAGGGCCTGTAAAACAGAGCTCTTTTGCCAGGCTTTCAGCTGAGGCAGTGGACATCACTTGTTATTGGCTTCCCCCCTTTCATTCCATCTCAGTGCTGCAGGACCTGCTTGACCTGGACAATAGGCCATGTTTGTGAGACAGAATTTGCCATTTTAGTCTCTATTGTTGTTCTGTAATTTTAGATTTTATATATTTTAATTGTTTAACTGTTGATCGTTTTTATGGTGTAACCTGCCCTGAGCCTGTTTACAGGAAGGGTGGGCTAAAAATCTAAACAAACAAACAAATAAATAAATGTGACATGAGCCACACACTTCCAGCCATTTGAACTATATGTGCCCTGGTTTGGGTTTTTCCAATGCTTTGGAGGGGTTCAACTGGCTGCAGATAAGCTGGTATCCTAAACCGTGTTGACACTTGAGATCAGGGTAGGATAGTTGGGAGGTATTTGCATTTTCCTCTTGCACAGGCTTTTATGCCATGGTTTTCAGTGGCACGGCATCAAATTTAGAGGTGTGCCTGAGGCCAGAGGGATTAGGAAAATCTCATCTGCCCATGGCATACCCTTCATACAGCTGAATTGTACACTATCATAGAGGTTGTACCACTATTGTTATTGTTGTTGTTAAAATTTCTATACTGCCTGTGGCCAAAGCTCTCTGGGCAGCTTAAAACAACAACATGAAACAATAAAATACTATGAATAAAACATTAAGAATTAAACATTACTTTAGAGAACATTAAAATATTAACAGACAATAAAATCAGTTTTTAAAAAAGGCACTTGATTAATTGTGCTGGGCCCCTGAGTAATCACAGAGATCTTTAAAGGCCTCTGTGAAGAGAGCTATCTTATCATGGAACTAAAAAGATGGCATATTTGGCTCCAGCTGGGCAGCAGTTGGGTGGTTGTCCAGTGGTTGTGGCGGGGCTGCCATCAAAAATGCTCTCCCCCTAGTTGCCATCCTGTAAGCCTCTCAAAGAAGCCCCCCAGAGGTTGAATGTAGTGTCTGAGCAGATTGCATCTGGGAGAGGATGACATTCATAACAATTGCTGTCAGTGCATCATCAATATATGGCTTAGTCACCACTTATGTCCTTTCAAGGCAAGGTTTAGGATGAAGCTGATAGCAACATTATAATATCTTTTGTAATGGATTCTGTTTTCTTCAAGGAAGAAAGACTCATTCACAGTGAAGTCAAAATAGTAGTGTCTGGTAAGGTAATATTGAGGTAATATTGGCGGAGGTATTATTGAGTACTGAGGTACTATTGGCAGAACTGAGGTAATATTGGTAGAAACAGAAACATGGTTTCTATTACTGCTTTATTTATTTATTTTCAATACTCTAGCCTGTGCATTACATTACTAAATTTTCATTATTCTTCTAGATTGTGGGAAAAATACCCCTAATTCCAGAACATCGTAGTCACCGCTTGGTTGCCAAGGTGCCTGGAGACTCAACTCACACACATCTGCCAGGAGAACATGGGTTTTGTCTACCAGACTGGAAGGGACTTATGAGTACTAACAGCCACAACGTTGCAGCAGCACTCCCGTGTCTCTGGAGGAGTGCTAAACAGGAGAACAGATGGTTTCCAGTCGCTCCGTGCGATCCCCATCTGTGCCATAGCAGCGGGAGAAGGTGCGCCGCCAAGAACTATCCAGGCAAGTGTTTTCCAGCCTCGACCATAGAATCCATCTTGGGAGGCTAACACCACCAGCAGCTATCTTCCTGCAGTGCCAGACTCCATAACAGCGAAGCGGGAGGCTCACGCACTCAACAGATATCACCTATGCATAAAGCCATCAAGCTGTCACGGCTGGGGCCGGGTCAGGCAAAGTCCAGAGGCAGTCCGAGGTCTGTAGCCAGCAAGCAGGAGTGTCCAAGGTGCCAAATCCAAATCGCTGTGCAAGTATCGCAGGTCCGAGGTCCAGAAGCCGAGGTCAGGGAGTCCAGAAGTCAAAAGCCAAAGTCAGGGAGTCAGGAACCAAAGTCAAGCCGGAGTGGATGCTAGAGCGTCAGGGAGATGACTAGTTGCTTCCACAAAGCCTCCTCCCAAAGCCCACAGCTATATAGCCCTCTGCTGGCTGTTGCCCATTTGGGCTAATTGCTGGCTCTGGGAGGCAGCCAGGATCCTGTTACAACTCAAGCATCCTTGCTCTTAGGAGGGCCAGAATCCTCTCAAAACTCAGGACTCAGGGAGCGTCTTGCTTGTGAGCGTGCCGCCCTCCTCCGATCCCTGAGGTCCTGACGGAGGCGGTCACGCACACGAGCCACCCGAGAGGGCGAGGCAGGGGGGCTGGGATCTTCTTCAGCAGGAGGCAGGGGTACTGGTGCAGGTGGCAGGGGTACAGTTTCCTCGGCAGACTCGTCTTCCTCTGCAGGGTCCCCAGCACCCATGACACAAGCTTAGCTTAGGCGTGGATCCTGTCAGACCACCTAAGCCTTTGTCCAATGGAACTCAAGACAAAGACTGGTGCCAGTAGAAGATCGAAGAGGAGGAAGAACATCTTCACCCAGAGCTAAGTTTCTTTGTATAGACCGGGTGTTACATAGGTAGCAATTTGGCCATCTATTGTCACCTTTTTAGATGTTTGATAGACTTAAGTACCCCCCACCTTAATAATTTTTTCCATTCTTTCTCTTAATGACTATCCTGGAGCCTCCCCCTTGGCCCATTGCTACCTGGAAGTCCAATCAGGTAACTAAGGCCAAGTCTGCTCATTGGCTAGCTATGAGCATCCAATCAGGGACCACCAATTAACTGGCTATGGCTACTGCATAAGTCCAGCCCTTATGGTCATTGCGGAGCCTCCCTTTTTTCTGAGCACCCAGCTCCCCACAGGTGTGCATCTCGCAGTACCCCAGTTCCGCTGTCTAGATACATCCCTGATTCCTGATCAGTTGAGGGTCCCTCCCCCTAGTCCTTGTTTGTCGCCATTGGAGCCTTCCTTGAAGACTACGATCGGTAATTATCACCCTGTTTGTCCATCCTTGTATTATCTCTGAATCTCTCTCTATTTTTCTTAGGACTGTATGTATGTTTTATGAGTTTATTATCTTGTATGTGTGTCTATATTTTTCTATAATAAATTTTAAATTGTTTTACTTAATTAGTGTCCTTGGTAAATTTAAGCAATAATTTCTGGACGTGTATCCTGTATACATAGATTCAAGATCCTTTTTAAGCCAGGTCCCCACCTGTCAATTCCCCAACCTCGTTTTCAGGGCATTTTGGCTTACAAGATGGCATAATGAAGATGTATGGAACTCCTATGTATGGAGCAAGATGTGAGCAGTAATAACCAGAGCATTTACTAGATGGGTGGAAGCTAGTAAATGTTCTGGTTGTTGCTGCTCACATCTTGCTGCATACATAGAAGTTCCATACATATTCATTATATCTATCTGTCTTAGAATGACTTAGAGTAGGGATGCCAGCCTCCAGGTTGGACCCAGGGATTCCCCAGAATTACAGCTAATCTCCAGATCAGTTCCCCTGGTGAAAATTAATGCTTTAGAGGGTGGGCTGTATGGCTCCATCCCCTAATCTCCAGGAGTTTCATAATTTGGATCTGGCAATCTGACCCCCTCACCCTTGTTGTTGGCCAGGGACACCTAGCAAAACTATTAGGGAGGAAGAATTCGAATTGGAACTTTATTGGTAATAATCTAGTTTGGAAATACCATAACATTCTGTCATTCATTGTAGTGACTGGCAAGTTATCTTGGCTGATGAGCCTTTGTAATCACAAACCTGCAAAATAGAATATGAATAGCTTATCTTTGTATTTGAATGAAATATATAGTCAATAGTTCTTTGTGGTCAATTCGTTTCAATTTTGTAATATGACTAAATTGTTTTATCTTCTTATTGTTTTTCGATAGGAATGTTCCATGAAATCCAATATAGATTACAGCATCTATCCTTTCATTGAAAATTCATGGCCTGAAAAGCTGCCAAATCTAACTCTGGAAACAAACTCAGCAAAGAGATTGGGAATCTTTGCAGCAACCCTACTTTAGTGATACAGTTTCTCCCCCCCAATGATAATACAGCTTTTATAATAAGCCTTTTTTTTCAGTACTTCAGCTGTCATTGATGGACTTCAGACCTTCCCTTAGGATACTGCCAAAATGCTCCAACTTGTATCCTGTTACATTGACAGTAGTAAATGGCTGAACTTTTTAAACTAAGAGCAAGCTGCACCGTAAGTCAGATTCCATCTGATTAACTTAAAAGGGAAGAGCAAATATAGAACTGTAAGAAAATTGAAGTCTGAGCAGGTCTTCCTTTTTTACATATTACAACTAAGACGTGCTCTTGTAACAACTGGGAACAATCTGTCCTCACCAGTTGTTACATAAAAGAATTGAAAGACACACTTGACCTTGTTTTCAAGAGACAGATATTATTCACAGTTCCTAGAATCTTGAAGATTGTGGGTGCTAATGGTTACTACCAAAAGGAAACTTTTTGAAGTGTATGGTACCAAAGGAGGTTTTTAATTCCCAGCTCACACCACAAATAGCAGAAATCTTACATCAAAATGCTGACAGAACTGATATCCAGAGAGAAATCTTTCTTGTATGTAGGGAATACCCCATCTGAAAGAATGTATCTGTAATCAGAAAATGGACGAACACCATATTTCTCAGAAATATTGTCCAAATTATTTGACTGTGGTGTCAGGAAAATGTCCTAGTTTGCTGAAATTAAACAAAGGCAGATACTTGTTTAGAATGCTTTAACTGCAGCCAATAAATATATGTCGTCACTATGGTTGCAAAAACAAATACCCGTTATTGGAATGTAGTTAACAAGCATGAAAGAATTAAGCTACATGGAAAGACTTACTGACTGCATTATCTTAACTGAGCTTTTGGATGCAGGATGGAACAAGTAGAATGAATTGATTAAAAACAAATCACTGATACAAAGTCATAACAATTGGCTAAATCGTCAAAGTGCTGGAGCCAATATGTACAACTGGATTGCTTCAGTCCCACCATACGCCTTAAGGAGCAAATTCCTTTCCCAACATTAAGTCCAAGTTGTATGGCAAAACTTGGAGGTCACACAGCGTATCAATGGATTGGAGCCGAAGTCTCAGAGGTTGTACTGTTTGCAGGGTGTTGGTTTTTTTTATTTTAAAAGGAACCGGGATTATCCTATTGATCAACGGAGTAAAGTAAACATGCACATACACATTTAACAATTTTGAGTATTTTTGTTTAATGCTATTGTTGCCAAATCATTTTGAAATACTGAGCTTCTTCAAAAGAACTATTTTTGTTATATAATATTTTGGACAGAAAAATGTACAGAGAGTTTAAACAATTATGTATTTTGAAATGAGCACTGGATCAAATTTTTAAAACTCTAAAAAATGCATTTTGGCTACCTTTTATTTTTTGTTAAGTAAAATGAAGTTTCATGTTCATATATCACAGTAGTAGTAGTAGTAGTAGTAGTAGCAAAAGGACAGGCCAAATCATAAGGTTGTGGAGCCTCACAAATTAGTCAGTCCTTCTTGACTTGGCCTGGAATTTGCCAACTTGGAAATTATTATGGCAGGAAGAAAACTGCTGATCTCACCAGTGGTGTCACAGACAATGAGTATATTTTGCCTCTACCAATGGCAACCCTGAGACCAATGGTCTGGTATTCTCCATACATATTGCAGATGTGAGAGGAAAAAGTCAAGAATCACACATGGAGGCATCAATATGGTAATGACAAAGCTGGTCCCTCACCTGGGCAGGCTGATGGAATTGAGGGGAAAGTATACATAAGAGACTAATTTCCTGTGCACACATTCTCAGTCCATGTGTACATCACACACATACCAGACTGCCAAAATAATATCATCACTATGTGTCGATTCCTAACAGCAGAAGTCTGCTAAAGAGTTACTTCAAGGTCTTAAATTCTATGCAAGCTAATTCCAGTTGGAGGAAAGAGGCCAAAGAAAGAGTGAGTGGAAGGATTGACCCAAGAATTGATAGGGATGGGATTTCCCTAAATAAGCAGGTTTGTAGCAGGTTCAGAGAAGAAGAAAAGAATGAAAATGCGGATGATATTGGATTTATATGCCACACTATACTCTGAATCTCAGAGTGGCCACAATCTCCTTTACCTCTCCCCCACCCCCAACAAATACACTGTGAGGTAGGTGGGGCTGAGAGAGCTCTTACAGCAGCTGCCCTTTCAAGGACAACTCCTACGAGACCTATGGATTACTCAAGGCCATTCCAGCAGCTGCAAGTGGAAGAGTGGGGAATCAAGCCCGCTTCTTCCAGAGAAGAGTCTGTGCACTTAACCACTACACCAAATTGGTTCGCTAGTGCTTCAGGACCAGGGCCTCCTGTTGGATAGGTCAGTGACAATAGTGGCTGTGAGCACCTTTCAACAGCTGTAGCTGGTAAGTCAGCTACAGCCTTTCCTGTACAAAAAGGTTTGGCCACTGTAGTACATGCCTTGGTAACATCTAGATTAGACTACTGTAATGTGTTCTGTGTGGACCTAACTTTGAAGAGTGTCTGGAGGCAACAGTAGCTACAGCATGCTACAACCAGAATGCTTACTAGAGTTGGTTGTAGGGACCATATCACTTAGGGTTGCCTGGTCCTAGGCTCTCATTGGTGGTGGGGTGTGTGTGTGAGAGGGAGCTTTCTGGGAGTGCATGAAACCAGTGTGTGTGTTCATGTGGAAGCCATCCTCCTGCACCACTGAAACCTAAAAAAGGATTTCCCTTCAATCCCCAATGTAATGATGTTATACAGAAGTGATGTCATCATGCCAGGAACACTGCATGACAACACTCTGGTTATCATAGAGGTTTGCCCAAAATATCAGAACATTGCTGCATGATGTCCCTGGTGTGATGATGTCACATCCACATGACATAATCAAATGGGGTTGTCACGCTATCCCAGGGAAATTAATCAATATGCCTCTATCCAGGCCTCAGATTCAGTGGGAGCTCACAGGAGCACAGCTCCTGAACCTTTCTGAGAGTTCCACCTCCTCCTTCTGAGAGTTCCACCTCCTTGTCCATTGAATAGTATTGCAGCTGCATAACAATCCCTGGATGAGCTCCAACACCTATTTTTCTACAAAACAACCCTTGCCTCTATCATTGTCTTCTGCCAGTAGGTGATGCCTTTTCTGTTTCATTTGCCATTTTCTTACTGACCCTCATTTATGTGTTTATGTATTTCATTTTTTTTTTGTTTTAAATGTTTTATTATATATACACACACATATATATATGTATGTATTTTTAATGCTTGTTTTAATATTTTGATTATTTGCCAGTTTGGAAAACCTAAACTGAAAGACAGGTGGCTTAATACTTTAAAAGTAAATAATACTACAGCTTATAGCCATTGCCCCCACATGACTTTTGTTCATGTAAAGTCACATTCCCAGCATAGGTTTGTTGGTGGTCAAACTGGATCCCTTTTATCTTTTTCACAAGTGGAAAAGCTAGTTGCCTGCAACCAAGGCTTTTTTTGTATAAAAAGCCTGGCAGGAACTCATTTGCGAATTAGGCTATACCCCTGACACCAAGCCAGCTACAACTGCGTTCCTGCTCAAAAAAATGCCCTGGCTGCAACCCATGGTTTTGTGTTATGTCTGAACCTAGTCATTGTGGCAACCAAAACTGGAGGAGATAAACAAAATATAGGCAGTTTCATAATAACTTTTAATGAATCACTGACAACAAAAGCACATATAAAATGTAATGTGATATGTTTTGTCAAGGGAAAAGGCTTGAAAAAGGATCATGGCATGTTAGTCAATGGCTCATTCAATCATTTAGCTTCATTTGCTTTTTATTCTACATTGCTATTTCCATCTTCGTAACCTTATAAGGAAATTAACCAGCTTACTACAGAGTTCCCTTGATTTTTTTTTACATGACATTTCTGTAAGTTTCATCTCCCCCCCCCCCCCACTTCATCTGTCATAAAAATCTAATCTATGTTCCCTCCCTTTCCAAAATGCTGGAATTTTGAAAGAAGTATTTTGAAAGTAGTATGAGGAAATATATAACTTGTCTTCCTATCGCTCTTAAAAATAGAGTTAGGTCAGGGTTAAAAGAGTAAACATTTTGAGAACAGTCATTTCCCTGTGAAAATATCTATGTTAAGCAAGTGATAGAACATTCATGTCTATAAAATGTGCCTGAAACTCGTGTGTGTGTTCATGTGGAAGCCATCCTCCTGCACCACTGAAACCTAAAAAAGGATTTCCCTTCAATTACTATGTCACTTCCTAAATCAATGCTTATTAGATTATGTTTAAAATGCCATGTGGTTATAACACAGATATTATTGTCAAGTGTGCTTACCTCTTTTCTTCGTTTCATCTGTCCTTTGCCAATGATCTTGAAAGCCGCAAACATCTGTCCAGTGATGAGTGTGTTTCTGGGAAAATCTTAGTCATGTTTTATGTCTGCTGTGTCTTTACAAGGGCAGTATTCAAATGATGGCTCATTGTGGAATAAACTCATCAAGATTTCTGTCATGCAAGTTGAATAGAGTTACCCCACTTGCATTTTGTCAAGTTTTTGTTCAACAAGTGCTCTTTTTCCAAGACAGTTCTGGAAAGCAGGCTGACCTTACTGTGCTGATACAGGGCTTTTCCACCTTGGTTTTTTTCCCCCATCAGTTCTGGCCCCATACTGTTTCAGTTTATCCCCTGATTTCTGCATACGTTATTATGCCTTTAGTTTTTGTTTTGGGGTTTGTTGTTGTTGCTGTTGTTCTCCATTTTTTCCTCGTTCTTTTAAAACCAATTTTACCCCAAGCATTTTCTGGAAGCCAATTTTGACTCATCTTTTTCCTTGTGCATAGAGTTTGTGTCCATTTTCTTCGTCCCATTCATTCTCCATCGCCCCCATCCCATTTTTCACTGTCAAACCATTCTTTCTCCTCCACAAACACCCCAGCTCTGTAGAGGAGTGGCTTCAGTTTTTATTTTTTAAAAATGTTTCTAAAATATCAATATATTGATGTAGTATTGCAATTACAAGTGGGCACATATATTGGTCTGAATCAGAACAAAGTTTTAGTTACTTGACTCAAACTTTGTTCTGTTGTAATGACAGTTTAAGCAGGCTCTCTGCATTTTCAGTTTCCCTTTCTTTCGTTTTCTTTAGAAAAGTAAGTTCCTAGCCCTTGGAAAAAAGTGTATCTCCATGAGAGAAGGTAACAGAGACTACTTTTAAAATGAAGAATAAGAGAAGAGTTGGTTTTATACCCCACCATTCACTAACCAAAGGAGTCACAGAGCAGCTTACAATCACCTTCCTTTCCTCTCCTCACAAGAGACACTCATGGTTGTGGCAGAGAGAGTTTTGAGAGAACAAGGTTACCCAACTGGCTGCATGTGCAGGCATGGGGAATCAAACCCAGCCCACAGCTCTTTAACCATTATACCATAGCTGGCTTTTGAAATAAAAGCTGGGAATTCACAGAACCAGCTTAAGCTACAACACTACAGCTACATATCAATATTTTAGAGACTTTTTAAAAAAAGGGATGCTCTGATGCCACCAATGATAAACATCAACCTCCCTTGAAAATCCTCATTATTTAAGGCATGTGTGGAAGAAAAGAAACTGATTCCACAACTGTGAAAATACACAAGGAGGGCAGAAGTACAAAAGAACTGTGCCCAAACTGATTCCAATGCTTGTGGATCAACTGTCAAGAAAATCAAGTCAAGCATGTGGAACAAGTCACAGTTTCACAATCATGTCCCAGATAATCTCAGATACTCAGCATGGAGCCTCAGCTAGTTTATTACCAACATATCACTGCCATCAGCCAAATCTATCACCTATCTATCATCTATTTTATTCAATTTATATCCCACCCTCACTCCAAGCAGGCTAAGAGTGGGTTCCATCACAAAATTCACAGCATAAACAAATCAACAATTAAAGTGAATATAAAAATAAATCTAAAAGCAACAATCAGAAAAAACTAATCTGTTCCTCAACATATCTTAGCAAGAATCAGTTGGTTCCCAGAAGGCCATTCAAGATCTGAGGTCAATGGAGGGAAGGCCTATTAACAAGTGGATGCCCACTACCTCAACTAAAAGCCTGACAGAAGATCTCTATCTTTCAGGAACTGTGGAATGATCTCTAATGGAAGCTTATTCCATCAGGTTGGGAGCAGGGCTGAAAAACTCCTGACCCTCATTGAGGCAAGTCAAATGTCCATAGGGCTAGAGATCACCAGGAGTTGTTGATTAATAGACTGTAAGTTACAGTGAGGTTCATATGAGGAAAGGGGGCCTCGAAGGTATGTTGGCACCTGGCCATATGGAGCTTTAAAGATAAGTACCAACACCTTGAGCCAGATCTGGAACTCAATAGGCAGACAGTGCAGTTTTCACAGCACCGAGTTGATATGTGTCCACACAGACTACGAAGTCAGCACCCATGCTGCCACATTCTGCAGTAGCTGCAGTTTTCCAGAGCAGAATCAAGGGCAGCCCCATGTAGTGTATACAGAGCAGGATATACAGGATTGCAAAGTATTAGGTTGTAAATATTTCTGTCAGATATCAGTCCCATCCTGTTACCCATGCCATAATCATCGCTTTGAGGAGCAGTTAAGAAGTTTCTCCAAAATACAGAAAGGGCCATTCTAATAGTCAGGACTGAGAATAGTGAAATTCAGATGATGCCCTTTAAATATGGCCTCCCTCCCCTTTGCTGTAGGTTTTAGGAACAGGGGTACATGGAAGGTGGTGGAAGCATAAGTTAACATTTCCGAAAAAAACCAAAGATGCCACTAGGCATGGGGGCAATCTGAACAGTCAACAGGTGAGGGCATACTTCTGGAAATCTGTAGTAGCATGTAGAGATGGGCACAAACCACATTTTGTGGTTCATTTTGAACCATGAACCATCCTATAAGTTTGTATTAGTTTGTGAGACATTTAAAGTTTAAAGCTTTGCTTTCTGCTCCCAGCAGCTTTTTGCAGGGAGCATAAAGCTGGGGTTAAAATGGCTTGGAGCCATTTAAACCCTTACTTTTTGCTCCCCATGAAAATTGGTGGGGGACAGAAAGTAGGATTTAAATGGCTCCAAGCCATTCACCCCCAGCTTTATGTTCTCTGCAGCTTTTGGCAGCAAACAAAAAGCAGGAGGATGATATGGCTGGGAGACACTTCATCTTCATCTTTCTGCTGGCCGCAGCATTTTGCATTAAGCAAAAAGCAGGAGGTGGAATGACTCCCAGCCATTTTATCCCTTGCTTGCTGCTTGCAGCAGAAAGCCACAGTAAGCAAAAAGCTAGGGGCTAAATGGCTCAGAGCCATTTAAATCCTTGCTTTCTACTTCCTGTGGCTTTTACAAGCAATTTAAGCCAAAGAGCTGAGTGGTAGGAAGCTCCTTACTGCTCAGCTGTTATTTGTGAAGAGCAGAAAGCAACTGTCAAAGGAATGCTGTAATGCAGAAGGTAGATTATAAAAATGAGACAGTGTAGTAAGGGTAAGGTGATTCATACAATAAACATTGCCATAGAATCCTGTTCCCTTATAAAAGCATTCTCTTCAGTTGTTCCAATATACTATACAATATGTTTATTTAAAAATATTATTTATGATATCTATATGATATAAATATGTTACTATTAATGTTTGGCTTAATTGTGAGGTGAATTAGTCTAGTATTAAGTCATTTTAAATACAGTTCTATATAAATTCCAATAAGAGAGGGAGGGAAGTGTACTTTTTAAAGGTTGATATATCTTAGTGAAAGATAAACATATAAAATAAGATTATCCAAGCACTTTCTACTAAACATTAGCTACAGTAATTATTAGTAATTAAAACAATGATTCTTCAGTTTGGAACAATTGGGGAACAATGTACTTTTGCTGATCAATATCTTGTTTCTCCTAATTTTTTAACTACTAATTTTTTAACCAAAAATGTGTGTAATAGGGACTGAAGAGAAGAAAAAGGAGAGCAGGAGGCAGTTTCATCCCATATAGCTTTCCACATGAGCAATCCTGATTTTTTCCTTGGGCTTTACTTACATGGACAATTGTACCTGTCAACTAAGCGATCACTCATATGGTTGGCAGCAAGGAACTAAGGAAATGGTTGGCAGCAATTCCTGCCATTGCTATGGCACTTTTTACCCAGCTGCTGAGATCACTGGAATTGCTGCCAGCCATTTCCTTGATCACCCAGCTCATACATTATATCTGTCTGCACGAATATGTACCTTGGCTTGCATGAGAGTACTCATATACACTGCATTAACAGACTCTAATATGTACATCAGCACTGAATGGTTAAAAGCTAATTGACTGCAATACGATTAATTAAATATAGAAGAGCTTGGAGTAGTAGAGAGTACATTAACAAATGAAGTTCAAGTTTTCCTGTGGGAGCTTGATCTTATAGCACTTACTCATACTGTACTCCCTTGCTGTCAGTGACAGAAGCTAAGGCCACATCAATGACTTCAGTATCCCTTTTTAAATCTGTGTGTGATTTAATGTAAGCCAATTGGCTAATGAAGGATTATATTCCTTCCTGTATTTAGACAATTTGTGAATCATAAAAAGCTGAGTCTATAAATGCAAATTAAAGTTCTTGTTTCATGTGTTAGGACTCAAATTAAAACACTGCCAAAAATTTCTTTTAGGATTTAAAAAAAAAAATCATATTTGGCTCCAGCCCTGGTTTTCCTTCCAGTTCACATTAGCCACCATTTTCAGTGAAGTGAAGACATGCTGTGAAGAAAGCAAATGGGGTGGGAGATCAGTTTAGGGGAGGGGAAACAGCACTCCCTGGATACTCCCATACCTCCAAGACATTTTTTAAAAACCCTTCAGTATATTTTTCCTTGACAGCTATAATTTTCAAAGCTCTTATCAGTGAGAGCCAAGAATCTGAAAACTTGCAGGAGAGCTTGGATTAGATCCATGAGTCAAACTACAGGTTGGATCCAGCCTGCTTTTCCACGAGTCTTGCCCATTTCCCTTGCGTACTACAGTCACCACACCATATGGGATTATTACATGCAGGTACTAGTATGGCTCCCAGCCTATGGGGTGATCAAATAGGAACCCTACTTCCTTTATAAACAGCAGAAATGTTGGTTATCCAACTCTAGAGTTTTCTTTTAGTCTTCCTCTACCCCACATGCTCCTTGGTCAGTGTACTTTGTAACTCTTCAGAGAACTGTGTTCACACCATACAAAACTGTTACCTTCCCTGAACCATTGTAAGAGTGGGTAAGAAATGTCATATCTAATCTTTTACCTGAGTCTAACTGTTCCCCTCCGCCTCAAAATTAGTTTCCTGGCCTCATCAATTCTAAAGAGCTACTTTACCACAGAGTTGTAGGAGAAGTGTCATTAACTGAACCACAAACCACTAGAAATATAACTGTGTAGCCACAACAAAGAAACCATGGAATTTCTTTGAAGACAACTATGATTACCTCTTCCATGGATGAAATGTGAAGCAAAACCCATTATTAGATATGCAGTTTTGCTTAATGTAACAAAAGTGACCACGATCTTTATTTTGCTAGGAATTATGTTTCCCTAAGTTATTTAAGCCTAGAAATAAAAGCTATTAGGTGCTTTGGCAAATATTAGAACGGCCCCAGCTTGATGTAACCATGATGTCTAAAACCATTAAAGAGGATTGAAGGAATGCAGAAAAGTATATGCTGGAATTTTATGGGGTGTCCCTTGTTGTGACAGAGAGGTACGAGATGCATTGATTTACAGCAGAAGATCCACTCTCGGGATTTTTTTTTCTTCTGGAAATAGGAGGAATGAGGATATAGATTGCACAAATTGCCAGCTGAGATGAGTTTCCTGCTGAGATCTAAACATTTCTCCAGCTCAAAGAAAGGGCAAAGATGGATGGCTACTTGGATTACATGAATTGAACCATAAGGATGTGCTCCCTAAACTTGTTAGAGCAAAGGAGTACTGCACTCTCAACCTTGCAATAGGATGAAGGGCAATCCACCCTGCTGTAGTGAAACAGGTTAAAATATCTGGACACCCCTGTCAGAAATGTTCCTAACAGAACCAGGAATGGGGGGAGGGAATACAGTGCAATGTGTTTTGACTGGTGTCTGTTTTTGAGTTTCCACTGGGCTTGTGTCTGTTAACCTCAGTTAACAGCAAAAACTGCATTAGCCTCATATGATTCATTTGCTTTCTTTGTTCTGCAATAACCCTGTGATACAATTTTCCTGTGTACTTGTCCTCTAGAGTCTAAAGTTGTCTTGACTGGTCTCTTTTAAGAGCTCAGACAGTGTTCAGAGAGTCTCACCTTCATGCCTGACCACTTCTTCCACACATAGACTAGAACCTCCGTGCTGGTTTCGATTGGCTAGAAATGAGGAAAAAGTGGAGTACATCTCACAGTGGCCCTCTGAAAAAGTGCATACATCTCACAGAGCCCCTACCAGCACCCCAAGCTGTTGGTAGTCAAGGAAAGGACAGAGCTTGGGTGGTGGTGGGAATTTCCCCATACAGGAGGTGGGAGGGACAGCAAGTGGAGATGTCCTCCTACACACACATGTTCTTCCCCCACTGTGACACACCTCTGGTAGCCTACTTTCTGCACCCAATAGGCACAGAATTGCAACTGTAGATTCAGTCAATCCCACATGTTCAGTGTCAGTCTGTGGAATATGACTGTTATCTACTTTTGATGTTTCTATACTTGAAAATGGGATCAAAAAGAGCATGATTTCTCTGTGATAATATATATGTAGGCAATTTTTCATTTCTTTTCAAACTTAATTGATGATCCCCGCCCCCCTCCAGAAGGCTGCAAAGATGAAATATCTATGCTGGAGGAGTTGTAAAAGGGAGATATGGTGGCCCTCTGAAATTAGTAAATAGCAGAACAAACTTCCATTCATTTTAGCCATGCTCATCTGGTCGACTACTCCCTTGGATTCTGGCTACAGCTGATAGAATCCAATTTGCGGCTTCTAAGAAAAACAATATCCCAAGCATCAAGCAATAAATATACCTGCACTAATGTCTTACATGTCACTACAGAGAATCTAAACAATCCTAAGCATGCCTCAGAATCTTAGGATGTCACCACAACTAGCAGACCAAATTCAAAGAGGTTTTGGCTTAACCTGAGAGTTTGTACTCAGACTCCAATCTCATTTAGTCTTTAAAGACCATAGCACTGCTTTAACTCTGCCTTACCTTATCCACTTCTGGACCAAATGGGACTTAACATGATTCATAGAGATCAAAATGATCATATTTAAAATGAAAATAAATTTATATCTAGTAAACTAAAAGCACATGCTGCATAGCTAACAGAATGAGCAAGAGTAAGAAATGGGAATAATTGCAGATCCTCTGTCTCTGGCATATACTTATCTCTGAAAATGGTAATAAGAGACAAGCTATCTAATGCTTCAAGTTGCAATAATTTAAGCTTGATTCTAGTATTCATCTTCCTTTGCTTGCTCAAAACCATGTGCTCATGGCTGCACTTTTGAGCTAAGGAAGACTTCCTCCTCCTCCTGAATTTGTATAAAAATTTCACAAGCTGTAAAATGTTATTCTTCATGCCCACCACCACCTAACAAACTTATTTTCCTCTCTTCTGAAAGGTACACTCTCACCTTGGCCACTAGGTGTGTCTCATGGCTGCCCTGTTGTCCTCTTTTGACAAGAGTCATCTGCATTTCTGTGGCAATGAATGGTTCAGCACTAGGGAGGTGATTCCTACCCACTTGTTTCATTTTCCAGCTTTCCTCCTTTGAACAAGCAAGGAGCCCCTTTTAGCATCTGTGTCTGCATAAAATGTAAACTTTAGCTGTAATCCTGGGGTAGAAGGCATTTTGCCACACACTTAACAGAGCTGGCACCAAGCTGTCTGGGCCAGATCTACCTTAGCTAGACCAGCAACAGTTTAATTTCTGCTCCCTTTAGCATGGTGAAATTTAGTAAGGACTCTGCCAATTTATGCAAGTTCTAAAGGTATTTGTCTTTGTCCACAATGAAGTTTTGATTTGCTGTGCCAGCCTATGCAGAGTTACTCCTTCCTAAGTCCATTGAAATCACATACTTAGATTGAAGTAACTGTTCATGATAGAATTGTGGTATTGCTCATAAATGATGAGAGGAGGACATTATAGGACATTTGGAAAATGCTCTATTGTGTCAACAAATACAGACAATAACCAGACAATAAACAAGGGTAAAATCAAAAGCATAACATAAAAATAATTACATTCACAATAAACAAAAATGACTATATACTTTCTGGATAAAACCCACTCTTTTAATGCAGACAGCATTATCTGGAAACAATACAAAAATTTACCATGCCTGGATATCAAAGGCAACAGAAGGATTAATGTACATACCACAATGGTCCCATTTTGAAACTGCTTCCAACACTCTGGTAAAGTGTATGTCTCCAGCTTAAAAGATCACAGTGTTAACAGTAAATCTGGATATTGAGCAACCATTTTAATATATTATTCCCTATGGTGATGAATCATCATCACATAGCGAGTCATAGTAATTGTGGGCAGAACTAGCTATATTGTTTAAATAATACATCCTTGAAAACAGAATCATTTTATGCAGTGACAATCCTATGAACAGTTTCCTGGGAGTTTGGCCCATTGAATAAAATGGGATTTATTTTTGAGTAAACTTGCATAAGATTGCGCCCATAGTCACCTAATTCAGATAAGGTATTATGATTTTGCTTCTCATTCATTTAAATAATTTACTTCCATACAATATACTCAGTATTATATGCTTTTTCATACTCATATTCTCCCACTTCTGTCAATGAATTTACAAGCTACATTTCATCTATGTTATTGGATCTTTAAAGACAACTTCACAAATGGCAAAGCACCAAACTCATGTTTAGATTTCTCCATGCTAAACCAACTCTGAATAGTTTATACTCTCCAAATTTATACTCTAACAATTCATAAATTCCACCAATTGATATAATTAAAGTGGTGCAAAAGAAGTTAAGCAAACAAAAAAGAAGATGCAAACCATCAGAGATGTAACAATGCAAACACCCCACAAATGGCAAATAAAAGTGATGGTAGTACTGTGCATTTGTTTATAACACAATGCAATATCCAGTTCATTAAAAAAAAAATGTCTCCACTGCCCCATTCCTTTAAAAGTGCAAGCATTAAGCAGCATTATAGTTTTGCACAGTGCAGAGCTCTATTAATAATTTGTCTGAGAGGGAAGTTTTAAAATCAGGAATAAAGGACCCACTTGACTGTTTCCAGTGAGAAATAATTAACCTCTGGGAATGTTTTTATCCTTTTGTCATTCTGACTGCTGCTGTGAGAATTTCATTTGGGATAAGAGCAGTCTGGCCTCCAGTTAAGGACAAAGCCTGGAACGAGAGGTGAATAACCAAGCAAACTTTCATAAAATACATTTACTGGCTGAGCAGCCTTTTAGAAAGCAGGCCTAGAGAGTCTAATTAAAACTGCCCGTGAAAGCCCCTTTGCTGAGAGCACAAGGAATGTCATGGAAGAACTCCAAACTACTTATCAGACTATTCAGCAATTACTCGACACTTGCTGTACATCATTAACAACTCCCCCAGATCTCAGTTTAGTGATAACACCCAAGCAGGAATCTGACCTGTCGTATTTTCTGTTCGCTCCCCCATCTGTTTCATCAGCTTTATTTTGTGAATTGATGGCTAAATACCATTTTATTCTTCATAGCAGCCTTGGCCAACATATGAGAAAGGGTCAGAACTTAAACCACAGACTCCAAAACCAGAGGAACAGCACTTTTTGAACAAGGGGAAATCTGAAGTAATAGTTCCTGGAGGGACACATTAGTGGAGGAGAAAATATAAAGTCTTAATACATACTGTTTTTAACTGGCAGTTGTCTCTGCCTCATTCTCCATGTTAGAACTCCGTCAGGATAGCAACTGAGCAAAAACCTGATTCTGTCTGAGTCTGTGACTACTACAATGATATCTAGCAGCTATTTAAGCACAGTGGCAAACAAGCCCATAAGAATGCAGACAAATACTTCATGATAATAAAAGGACTTTGTAATAGTAATAATAGATGAACAATTTTCAGAATAATAAATCAAATGTGTGAAGGCGGCAACATGGATTTAGGTGGGAAGCTAACTATTTCCCATAAGACAGTGTTTCAGGGTCTGTTTTTAGTGGCAAAAAAGTGCACCAAAGATGAACTCCCATTTTTCAGCTATGCTCCCTTAGTTAGATCAGGTTCCCCTTGGTTGCTTTTTAGAAGCATATTATGGGGTGGATCCAGTCAGCATTTCTACTGATAAAAAAAAAGGTAGGAAAGGCACCCTGGGGAATTAGGCTTAGGAAGATGTGACCTGAATGGACAAAATCCGTATAGGACATGGGCTGGTGTAAGAAAGATAATGTGAGGAAAAGCCCCCTTACAGAACATCGTGATTACCAGCTTGGTTGCCAGAGCACCTGGAGAAGTGACTCGCACACGTCTGGCCAGAGAGTGTGGGAACACCTATCCAGGGGCAAAAGGGACTTATGCAGTACAAGCAGCCATAACGCTACAAAGGCACTCTAGACCGGTACAAGAGTGCCCACAAGGAGAATGGAAGGCTTTCCGTCATTCCATATGACAGCCATCCCAGCATTGGAACGGAAGCAACTGTTCCTCCAGGAGCTATCCAGGTGAACGATTATGAAGTTCTGACCATGGAATCCACTGTGGAGGGCTAACACCACACGCAGCCATCTTCCTACCAGGCTTGACTCCATTGCAGCAAAGCAGACGGCTCACGTACACACCAGATGTCACCTATGCCTGCAAGCAACCTACCCACCTCAGGAGTGTTTAATCGTCCAACCGCCACTTTCTTTGTTTAACGGAATTCTAGACAAAGAATGGTGCCCAGAAGAAGACAGAAGAAGAGGAAGACCATCTTCAGCCAGAGCCAAGTTCATTTGTATAGACTAGGTGTTACCTAGGCCATGATTTGACTCTCTATTGTCACCCTTTTAAATAAGTCCAATAGTCTTAAGTATCCCCCCCCACCCAAGTAATCTCTCTATTCTTCTCCTTAACTATCACTTTGGAGCCTCCCCCTGGTCTGTTTCAACCTGAAAGTTCTCCCAGGTATCCAGGATCCAGGCAAGTCCATTGTTCAAGAGCAAGCATCCAATTAGGTGCCACCAATGAACTTTCTATTGGTTGTCGCAGTAGTCCAGCCCTTATGGTCACTGCAAAACCTCCCCTTTTCATGAGGTCAAGCACCAGCTGACCACCTTCCTCGTACCTCCCATCCCCTAAGGGCTCAAGAGAGTCCTTAAAATCTGTGGACTAGCTACCCACAGGTGTGCTTCTATCAGTATCCCAACTTCCACTGCATAGATCCATCCGCAATTCCTGATCAGTTTCGGGTCCCTTCTTCCACATCCTCGCTTGTCACCATTGGAGCCTTCCTTGAAAACTACAATAGGTAAATATCCCCCTGTTTGTCTACCCATATGTTCCCCCATCTCTCTATCTATGTTTCCTAGGACTGAATGTGTGTTTTGATGAGTATTTTATCTTGTATGAAAGCCTATATTTTTCTGGAATAAATTTTAATTAATTTACTTAATATTAGAGTCCCTAATCTGTTAAGCATTACTTTTCTGGACGGTTAATCCTGTATACACAGGTAAAAAGATCCTGAGTGAGCCAGATGCTCACCTGACAATTCCCCAACCCCGTTTTGAGGGCATTTTGGCTTACAATAAATGGATGAGACTGAGTGAAAACCTTGGCTGGATCTAACATTACATAACATGAGCTTCAAAAGACAACCTCTGGCACCAATGTAGTTTGGAACATAGTGCGACATATCTTGTGGTTCATTGACCTGGCATGGAAATCCTCTACATAATATGAAAGAATGGTACAATGACTTGTATTACTCCAGTGACATGGAATATGGTCCAAAAGGTGTCTATATGAGAAAGCTAATGTGTAGAGTGCTTTAGGGAAATGCACATGGAATACTTATTTCTACAAGCTTTCTTCTGCCCTTTCATTATTTCAATGTTTGCTTGAGCCAGTGTCTAAAATATGTACAGTCAACTGCTTTCACTTTAATCCCTCCCCTTAAAAAGGTTGACAAATGCTATCAATTTTCATTTAAAATGCATTGGCAGCAGCCAGCATTTAGTCTCTTTCAGTATCTAGTTGCTTAGCAGCCTTGAATGCTGAATATTTTAGTCACTTCTAAAATGAGTCAGCTTCATGCTGGCAATCTGGAAGTGAAAAGCTGCCTTTCATTTTACTAATTTCCTGGACATGCAGTGTTCCTCCATCTACAAAAAAACCCCACTGATTTAATCAGAAATGACTAAACCTAGCCTCCTGTTCTTGATGTATGACCATGGTTTGATGACATAGAGAAGGATAGAGGTGAGAGTTCACTCTTAAAGCACTCAGATTGGTGCTTGAATTTTCAGTGCAGGGAGGTTATGAACCACATGTCCCTATGCACTGGAATCTACTTGCACAAGAACTTTTTGTCCCCAACATCCATCATGGGACTATGATAATGGCATGTGACGATACTGTGTGACTGCTTAAATTTCATTCTTGGATAAACTTTAGTGTCAGTTTCATCACCAGACAATTGTGACATTTTGTTCTTGCATAAGCATTCAGCAATTATGAATGATGGAAAGTCAAGAGATGAACATAGATATTTTGTGATTTCTTTATGCAAAACCAAAGCTTAATTTTTTATTCTTTCCTCAAAAGGCAAATATCTAGCATTTATTATTTTTGAGATTTAAAATAATGAAATTTGTATAGAAATTTTGATGAGATATTTTTACATTTAAAACTGAAAATGAGGTTTGCCTTATTTTTCTAGACCAGCCCAGGAAATCCATGATCCTCCAAGTGGCTGTGGAATTAGCCACTGCAGCTTTGCTTCAAAAACTACGTTGAGGCAATTTCTAGCAAATAGCTTGATGATTCTGCTGTCACTTGGTAGTCAGTAGAGAATTTCTTTCAGTTATGATTTCAAGGTTAGGCCCCTGAGGGAACCATATTTTTTTTTTAATTTTGATTTCAGGAATGTGTGCATTGCTTGTTTAGGAGCATAGTGTCTACAGAACTGACTTGCATTAAAGCAACATTTAGTTTTAAAGTTTTTTTCTTTCTTCCACAGGCCAACTCAGACTCAAAGATACAGATTATTAACTGCTTTGTACAAAACAGACAGCTTCAACTTCAACCAGTTAAACCATTATGCTTGCACTGTTCAAATACATTGCAATGGCATTAACAAGTACACAAAAGTCTTTTAGATTAAAGTATACTGTGGGTACAAGAGTGAAGAGCCCTTAATGTGTCACTAATGTATTTTGTCGGAGGGAAGGTGGCATGGTATAGCTCAATCTTGTGAGAACTCAGAAGCTAAGAAGGTATTTGGATGGTAGGCAATGAAGAATGTCTCTGCAGATAAAGGTAATAGCAAACTACATCTGCTTCTAACTTACCTTGAAAGCCTGTTGCTGAAGTTGCCATAAATTGATTGTGACATGATAGTATTAACACATGCAGTGCATTTTGGTAAGTCACTGGAAGATATGATCTTGCTATTAGAGAAGTAAAATTAAGGAATTTTTTGACCCAGTTGGGAAAGAAGAGGTTTTGGTTCTCTGTGTTGTGTAAGATTTGTGGAAATTACTACTAACTGTGGACAAATCCAAAAGCAAATTAGTTGCCATGGAAAGCTGTCTTCCCATCCTGTCTATTTCAGTGTACTGTGTCCCATCATAAAGCCACAGTCAACTGCCCACCCAAAATACAAGTATCAAACAAGTACATGCAGCTGGTATGGTGCTGGTTATTTGTCGCTTTCATGGGAACATTGTTTCTCCTGATGTGTGCGCCAAATTAGATCAGTTGATATACTCCATAACTTTGCCAGCTGTAAAAAGTTCACTGCAGAGAAATGAAATGAACAGAGCATTTTCACATGTTCCTGTTAAATATCAATACTATACTGATCACTGAGCTTAAAATATTTCTAGTAAATTATTGAATGTTCTTTTGACAAATTATTACAGGCAAAGAAATGTTATTAAATAGAGTTCATAGCCTTGTTCAGAGCCAAATATTTGTGTCCTGGAGTGCAATGTTTTTGGACATTGGTCTTCTGTAATTAACCACAGAGTAGTTTAAGAAGCAGTCTGAAACAAACGCTGAAGAAATCCTCTTGTGTTTTGTGCTCCTATTTGTTACTTAGCAAAGAACACTGTTTCTACAATGAATATTTATGAGAGTACAATGTAAGGCAAAATGCTATTTTTTACACAAACTTCTCCAGCTTTCAAAGAAAGTTCCATCTGTTTGTTTGTGCTTTTGGAAACCAAGAATATGGAAGATTCTTTTTCTTGTTTTTAAATTACTGTGCCAGGGGAATTTCTTCATAACAATTGATATATAATTGTTTTTCTACATGTTTTAAAGAATTGTGGTCTTTGGCCCCTTTAGATATATCCATCTGCAGATTGTACATGAACAATGATAAAAATCATTACATAGACAGAACATGATTTGAATGTTGCAGCTGACTTCAATTACAATATTTTAGTGCCTCCAACTTGTGTTCTATGGTTAATCGGTTTCTCTATGTGTGTGCGGCTTTACAGACACTGCTAGTCTAACACTGTTGAATATGAACATTGTCTATGGAAGGCAAATTTATTTATAATACAATTTAAATGCCTTCTGAGTTCACATGTGAGTCATGCTGCTTCAGAAGGCATTTAAATGCCTTTTGGGTTCACTTGCAATTCATGCCATGGTAGAGGAGTTGCTTTTGCAAGTCGCACCACATCATGAACCATGAATAGGAATGTTAAATTGGAAGGTTCATGGTTCAAGATACCCCACAAACCAGGAACCTTTACAAACCTTCATTTTCCTGGCTTGTGCTCATTCCTAGACCCACTATACTTGTCCCACTAACTTTCAGATCATCTTTGTGGAATTTTGAAAAATCTGCTGGGGAAACTGTAATTCCCTTTGCCCCTTCCTGAAAAACTGGACCTCTCTCTCTCGGCTTGACTTCGTGAACGAAGATTTAAGAAAGGTGCAGTAGTCCATGTCTGCTGCAGGCTCGCTGGTGGCTGAAAAGACCAATGCGGGACAGGCAGGTCTGGCCACAGTGGCTGCAGGGAAAAGTCTGATTTGGGGTTGGTGCTGTAGCAGTACGATTCTTCCTCAATCTCCTTTTGTCCTCAAGACCAGCTATGCGTGCGTTCTCAAAGAAAGAGACAGCCTGGTGGATGGTGTGCCTCCACGCTTTGTGATCTGAGGCTAGGTCAGACCACTGGTGACGGTTAATACAACAGATGAGGGTTGTCATCACAACCGCTTTGTAAACATTGATCTTTGTGCCTTTTTTCAGATGCTTGTTGCTTGTTGCTCCACACCCTTTTATGCAGTCAGCCAAATGTACGGTTTGCCAGTCTGTTCAGGAGTATTCTAGCAAGGATTTTGCCTGCGATGGAGAGCAGGGTTATCCCCCGGTAGTTGGAGCAATCTGACTTTTCCCCTTTGTTCTTATGTAGAGTAATGATGATTGCATCGTGAAAGTCCTGTGGTAGTTTGCCTTGCTCCCAGCAGGTGACAAGTACTTTGTGAAGTGTGCTATGTAGTACTATGCCCCCATGCTTCCAGATCTCTGGTGGGATTCCATCAACTCCTGCTGCCTTGCCACTTTTCAGTTGCTTGATGGCTTTAACAGTCTCTTCTAGGGTGGGGATCTCATCCAACTCTGTTTTCACTGGTTGAAGTGGGGTGAGGTGGATTGCTGAATCTTGAACTACGCGATTGGCACTGAAGAGAACCTGAAAATACTCCGACCACCGGTTCAGTATGGATGCCTTGTCTGTGAGGAGCACTTGGCCGTCTGCACTACGCAAGGGACTCTGAGCCTGATATGATGGACCATATACTGCCTCCAGGGCTTCGTAGAACCCTCTTAAATCACCAGTGTCTGCACACAGCTGGGTTCTCTCTGCAGGCTTGGTCCACCACTCGTTCTGAATGTCTCGAAGCTTGTGCTGGAGGTTGCTACATACAGCGCGAAAGGTTGCTTTTTTCCCGGGACAGGAGGGCTGAGCAAGATGTGCTTGGTAGACAGATCTCTTTTTTGCCAGTAATTCTTGGATCTCTTGATTGTTCTCGTCAAACCAGTCCTTGTTCTTCCTTGTGGAGAACTCGAGGACTTCCTCAGAGGTCAACAGGATGGTCGTTTTTAGGTGTTCCCAGAGTGCTTCTGGAGAAGGATCTGTGAAGCAACTGAGGTCCTCAATTCTTGTCTGGAGTTTTGCCTGGAAGGCAGCTTTAACTTCGGCTGACTGAAGGCTGCCAACCTGAAACTTCCTCCGGGGGATACCGCCTCTCCTGGGTGTAGATTTAAAGTGAAGACGGAGATTGCAGCTTACAAGACGATGATCCGTATGACATTCGGCACTGGGCATTACTCGGGTGTGTAAAACATCTCGAAGGTCTCTCTGGCGCACCAGAATGTAGTCAATAAGGTGCCAATGCTTGGACCGTGGGTGCATCCAGGTTGTCTTCAGACTGTTCTTCAGCTGGAAGATAGTGTTGGTGATGGTGAGCTGATGCTCCGTGCAGAATTCTAGCAGGAGGTGCCCGTTATCATTGCAGTTGCCAATGCCATGTTTGCCAAGTACTCCTTTCCAGGCTTCCGAGTCTTTACCTACTCTGGCATTGAAGTCGCCAAGGATGATCACTTTGTCCTCTGTAGCGGTCTTCCGTACGAGGTAGCGTAGATCAGCATAGATTTCTGCAGAATCTGCTTGAAGGGTTGGGGCATACACACTGAAGAGTGTTGCATGCTGCTTGTTTTGCAGTGGGAGGCGCATAGACATGATGCGATCTGAGTGACCTGTTGGCAGGTTTTTGAGTTTAGAAGCAATGGAATTCCTGACCATGAAGCCAACGCCAGAAAGGCGACTCTCAACCTTTGACTTACCCGACCAGTAGAGGGTATAGCCAGCACCGTGTTCTTGAAGACTACCTTCCTCAGGGAAACAAACCTCACTGAGAGCTGCTATGTTGATATTCAACCTGAGAAGTTCGTGGGCAACTAGAGCAGAGCGTCGTTCAGGGCGACCACTGTCTACTGTGTCAAGCATGGTTCTGATGTTCCAACATGCAAGCTTTAGTCTTTGCACACTTTGTGAGGCAGGTGCATGCCTTTTCTTTGTTGTTATTTTTTGACCGCAAGTAAGGATGCCCATTGACCGCAGCTAGCCAACTGGGGGGGGGGGGGAGACGAGCTTTATTTAGGCCACCTTTTCTAGGCCCCTTTCCATATGGAGCAAGCAGTGCTGTCCCTAAATAAGGCTGCTTGGTCGTTCAGGGTGCTGCCGAAAAATGCTTTCGTCTCCGGGTCAGCATCAGGCAACCAATACCCTGAACCGCCTACATGCAGGATTGGGACTGCGGCTTCCAGTGACATCTTCCATGTGCCGTTTCGCCCCTTGCTCATCGCTGCAGGACTTGGTATGTTGTGGGTTGTGGATGTGGATACCCTTCAGGCCTGCGCAGGGGAATTTTTAGGTGAAGCCAAGTGTGCGCAGTACTGGCTCCACCCTTTCACCATGGGGTCCTCTGTCATGGCCCAGTAAGCCGGGACGCCGGCAGTGAGTCCTCCAGGTGGTAGATATTACATTAACAAGCTCTGTCTGCCCGGGCTTGATGTTAGAGTTTTCCTTCTCTTGGCTGGCGAGGTTGGTGAGCCCAGCCTGCCCATCCGGTTATACCACCGGACATACGGTCGCACCATGACATGGCAAACTCTGTGAAAACAGGGGGGACCAGCGAGAAGGTGTTGCCACGGATGCAGTAATGTAGGAGAGGCCATTGCAGTGACCATCTGCCAGGCATAGCCAGACAGTGACCATGCAGCGTTCACTACACCGGGAAAGGAGAGGCGATGTATTGTGCGTGCACTTTCCCTGGGGGGGCAGGACACCCGGAGGGAGCCCACCCCCCCACCCACCCCCAAAAAACTGGACCACACAAACTGTAACTTACAAATTGGTTTTGAAGGCAGCTCTGTGGAGACCAGTTTACAGCAGTCTAACCTTCAGTATGCCAAGATATGACGGGAAGGAGCTGCAGTTTTCTCACCATGGAAATATGAAAGTAGAGCACTCCCACAGGGATTAAGCTCATGAACTAGGGCTAGGAGTCAGGCAGCCAGCCCTTTGGAAAGAACAGAGCCTTTCCCGACCCTATCCTTCTTGCAGAGGTGTTCTCCCTCTTTGTGATCATCTTATTCATTATACTCTTTGGTAAGCAAATCTAAAGTATTTCCTGTTTCAGATTGTAACTTCAGTTTGTGTCTCTCAGTTGCAGGCATTAGAAGAATGGTCTCATATTGAAAACCCAGAAGAATTCTTACAGTCTTTTCGTATTGGGGGATTTAACTATTGTCTGCTATTGAAGCTCTCAATCTGTCATTCCTTACTTCTACATTGTGTAAAATAAACTTTGATATATTTTGTGCTGTCAGCTCCTGTGGAGCCCACTCCATGTTACAATTTCCTTTTGCTCTTAGGAAGAAGGAAGAAAACATATGAGGCAACAGAAATCAAACCCAAGGGGACTGAAAGGATCACCCAGCCTTCTGAATTAACTTATGGCAGCCAGCTATTCAAAGAAAGAAGACAGTAGAGAAGAACATAATATTTTGTGAATACTGAACATTGGCATTGTATATTCTTATACAAATGGATGTGTTATCGGAAAGTGACATACAACTTAAACAAAGTTCATAAATTCAGCAGAGTGAACTATACAGAAACATGCTTGAGAAAGGAACAGAGCTTTCTCTGGGTCACAAAGACAGAGCCAAGCCAAGATTACCCACAATTTTATGCAAAGCTGAAATCTACAAATTATGCACATTTAATAAATTTGCATGTGTTTACTTGGTGGTAATCTTTATTCTCCAAGTCTGAGTGCATGAAATATGGTATGCTATCTGAATCCCTGACTATGGAAAATCCTTCTGGGACTTTTTATTCAAATTCCAGAGATCAAGTGTCCCCATGACTGTTTCAGGGCTATCTTTGCAGCTTTGAAAGCTAGAAACATACTTTCTTGACAAAAACAAAACTGCACAGGATGTTGGTGGGTATCTGAGCTTCCCTGAACTTTGTGGATCAGTTCTTTCCCAGGTCATTCTCCTGTTGCAGCCTAATGAGCCCCCTCCTCAATTTGTTCTTGTTCATGATGAAGGTACTCGCCAGAGCCAATGGATTTATTGCACTTCTTTTATGCTGTTCATTGTGCTTCTTCTCTGCTTCATCTTTCCTTCTGCTTCTGCACCAGACCTCCTTTGAAGTCTTAACTGCTTGAGCTGATGCCTCCATCTCTGCTATTGGCATGATAAGGACTGCTGTTAGTTAACAGAGGAAATATGAGGTCATAAAAATGTGCTGCTATATCTCACCCAGGGAGACATGATCCCTTAATAAATAAATGGTGGCGTGTTCAGAGACTGTTTTAATGATGATTGAACAAACTTTAAAGTTTAGGTTTATTGCTAGAAATACAGCTTTCATAGTGCATGTACGCTGTGAGCTCCTTTGAGCTTTCAGTCAGTACATGGGGTTTCATATGGAAAATATTTTCATTTCTCATAAAGTTAAAAACAGCTTTCTTAAGTGAATTCAGTTTTCAGAAAAGGAATCTTCCTAGTCTGAGCTGAAGCAAATAAATATGAAGTTCAGTTATTTATGGCATCTGCAGTTCTTTGGTTTGGAGCTAGTAGTTTGCTCTCTCTCTCCAAATTATTCTTTTTTACAATTAAAACCAAGAGGTAAGTGGAGAGGCAAGCAGAGGGCAAGGCTGGTAACAAAGGCTGGAAATACTCCAAATGCAAAAGTGTTTGGCTAAATCAGGTCAAATTGCTGGCGGTCGCTCACCTTACATATCACAAGTACGTGTATCAGGTGCTAATTATGGTCAATATTATCAAGAGATGTTGAAACCTTACAGAGTTACCTGTATCTCTTCAGTCCTGTGCAGGATGTGCCTTAATAATGCACAAGAAATGCTTTAGTTTCAGTGAGCTATTTGGAGAAGCAACAGATCAGGATTTGGATTTTATGGGCAGCTGCAACAATAAGTACCCAAAGAACTGAATAAATCATTATCTCAAATTTATCTCCACATTTCTTCTTCCTCCTGTAATATAACAAAATGTTGAAATAAACCTGTATATCAAAATGCCACAGAGGTGAACAAAACATTGCTAGGATACTAATATTCTCATCTCTCTGTGTTTTACTTACAAAGGCACTAAAAACAGTAGAGGATTTGAGGGGGAAAGAAATAAAAATAGGAGTGCAAAAATGATACAATCATAACCAGAGTTATATCCTTCTAAGTCCATTGATACCACCGGCTTGATTTAACCAGCTTTTCCACTGATGAAAAAGGGAGAATTGGGTCCCCTTTGACCACTCAAAAAGGATATGAGGGGGATCATGGGACCTACATGGACAACAGTTGTATTGGATGGGGGGTGTAGTAATGAGGGGAAATGGGTGAGACAGAGCTGAAAAGGCTTATTGCCTATGGGCTTAGAAAGGTGTAACTCTATTTAGGCTTACACTGTAAATTCTCTAGATCTCACAATTCCATGAATGGGGTGAGTTTCTATACCCCAGAAGCTGATTCTGATGGTTCTTTGGGGATCTTCAGGGACAATGAGAGATGTGATACAGGGTGGGGCTTCAGGAAAAAGGGAAGATGTGACAGAGGATGTCCCACTCTGGCACAAGCTTTTGCCCTATTAGCAGAACTTGATTTACTCGTGTAACTGAGTCTGAGTTGATTTTGGCTGAGTTGTTGCTGCGGATCCCCACATTGTACCTTGTGTTGTTCTCAAGGCCCCTTCCCTCCTCACCACCTTCAGGAGCAGTATTTGAGAGGGATGCCTGCAAAAAGCAAAGCTCATTTCTGTGAACTCATTTGATTCATGGAAAGGTTGGAGCCAACTATAATACCCAGACATAAACTGAGTTATAACTTATTTTAACAGAGTTATTACTTTTTGCCTGTTTATAGTTTTTTCGTTATGCATTGTGTTTGCACGTGCATGGGAAGTGTGCATTATTTTACACTGGGTATCTGCATAGTATTGTTAATTTATAGCTTGCTACACTTTTTATTATTAAAGGCCACAATTCATTTATTTACTTCATTTATCGTTTGTGTTTCTGACAAAGACTCATAAATTCAGCTAAAAATCCCACAAATGTTTTTTATTTAAAATGTTCCCTAAGAAGCATAAATACTATGCTTTTTAGGAAGGCTTCTAAAAAACCTGTCACCTGTGACAATTAAGAACTTCGTCTAAGGAATCAGGTGAATCTTCAGTGTTCCTTTAGTCTTAGAAAGCCCCACCTCTTTAAATATTTAAATTTAATAAGAGCTTGGCTGCTCATATGAGACAGTTGTTCTTGTGGGTCTCCACTGGGGACAAAAGAAGGATATAAATATCCATATATCTATATTATTACCTGGAGGAATGAGCTCCTGCTGGAGATCCGGGCCCTGGGGAACTTATCCAAGTTTTGCAGGGCCTGTAAGACGGAGCTCTTCCGCCAGGCTTTTAATTGATCCAGTGGGCATCTTCTGAAGTCATCGCTTCCCCCCAGCCCTCTACTATCAAGGTGCTCAAGTTTTTGCTGAAAGCTTTATTTGATTTGATTTGTATTTGATTTGTTTCCAGCCTATATGCTGTTGTTTGGTTTGCTGCCAATTGTGTGGAGTATGGTCTTTTGATTTTATGTGATAGTTTGTACTTATGATATGGTTTAATTTTGATGTGTTTTGTTTAATGCTGTTTTAATGTTGTAAGCTGCCCTGAGCCTGCTTGTGGGATAGGGAGGAGTATAAATTAAAAAATTAAATTAAATTCAAAATAAATTACAAATAAATGTTCCATAAATGTTCCATGCATGATCTAACACATCTAAAATACTTACTATGTAAGTCAGTCTGTCTACATGTAGAATTAGCATTCTGATGATCAGTTCCCTGGGTGGATATTCTACAAACAAATGGCCCAACTCAGGTGGTGAGTTTATATGTGCCTTGTAGGGTTCCCAGACTCCTACCAGGAGTGGAGATTCCCCTGATTTCAGGGCCTCTAACCCACCACCATCAAACTGGCTGGCAGGGGGAACCCTGCCTCTGAAGAGCACCAGTGCACTGTGACATGCCCAGTGCAACAATGTCACCCAGAAGTGCAGGGGAACATTCTAGTATCGGGGGGAGGGATTCTATGATAACCATAGTTTTTTTTTCAAATGCTAGAGCATCTCCCTGCAATATGCCCCATGCAATAACTTCTGGGTGATGTCATTGCAGCACAGGCACTTTCTGTGTGCGAAGAACATCCCCCCAACAAGAGCCAGGTAAGACCTGGCAACTCTAGTGCCTTGGCAGACAACATGGCTGTGGCTGCTATCACATCTCTTTTGGACCTTCAGATTCCAAAGATCTCCCTTGAGCAACTATCCAAACAGGCAGAGAAAGCTGGAGTGGCTTAAAACACTGGTTTTCCTTCAGACTAGATTTGGATCAGCACTTCAAGCCACTTTAGCTTTCCCTGCTTGTTCTAACATGGAGATAATTTACATCTTAACAGTCAGCATTCCACCTGGGCAGCTGTAAAGTGGTCTAATGGGTGAAATAGATAGGAGAGCAACCAGAGACAAATGCCATCCCTGTGTAAACACTTTGTTTCATCATGGATAAATGCACTTAGAACATAAGAAGAATGCTGCTAGATCAGATCAATGATTGATAAGATTATAAGAGAAGCTATGTCAGGCCAATGGTCTATTCAGTCCAACACTCTGTGTCACACAGTGGCCAAAATCCAGGTGTCTTCAAGGAGGTCCACCAGCAGGGCAAGAACTCCAAAAGCCCTCCCATTGTTGCTGCCCAAGCACCAAGAATACAGAGCAGTGTTCCATCTATACCTTGTGGCTAATAACTCCATATGTTCATCCAGTCCCCTCTTGAAGCGGTCTATGGTTGTTGCCACTACCACCACTCCTGTGGCAGTGGCTTTAATATCTTAATTACTCTTTGGATGAAGAAGTACTTTCTTTTATCTGTTCTATGCTTACTGCTCATTAATTTCATTGAGTGCCCGTGAGTTCTTATATTATGAGAAAATATATTTTGTGAGGTGTGGTGACCAGAACTGTACACTATCTAGTCCAACATTCTGTCTTCCACAGAGGCCAACCTGATGCCACAAAAGATTTGCAAGCACAGAAGCCAAATTCTCCCTGTTTCATTGTTCCCAGTCAATTGGTATTCAGAGGTATATTGCACCTTAAGGCAATTCCATTCAGTTATCATGGCTGAAAGACACTGGTAGACCTTTCCACCATGAGTTAATTTTATGTTTTAGAGCTACTTAAGTTAGTGGCTGATGTTGCAATGGGTTAAAAAAAAATATGCACTGTGTGTAGTACTCATGTATCATGTAAATCAGCCTATTTGCATGCCAAGGACAAGTGGCCTGTCATACTAACTCTACTTATGAACAGGTCAACTAACATGGTAAGTGCTTTGACTGACACATGATGGAATGTTTATGGAACATTTGCTTTCTCTGGGGCTATTATCATGTCTGTTTTCACCCCAAAGCTCTATGCCAGAGAAATGGTCAGACTTCTGCTGTCTTCTGTTAAACAGTGTGAGGACCATATAATTCATTCTTTTTTTCCCTTCCAGCTCCAGTCTAGAGGATTGATTGAGAGTGAATGGCCAGCAATCAAGTGCATGCAGAACAGCCAATATGGCAGTATAGCAACTCTTTAGTTATGTTTGCCTATATGCCAAGTTATCAAAGAAAGAAAAGAAAAACAGCAATAAGAGTTCTCTGCTGTCAAGTTCAGTAACACAAGACTGATTCACGAATATTGTAATTTTCAACTGAATTGATTGTTTTAACATATACTATTTTCTAAAGGAAGAAACCGCTTCTGTCTTCATTAAAGAGCTAGATTTTTCTAGAATATAAACACAAATTAATCTTCCTAAAGACATGAGAATGAATAAACCAAGACATGACAGAACGGTAACCAGTACTGTTTGCAGCCTGTTCTTGAATTTGCTATGCCAGCAATTAAGTGTTTAGGATAAAGCATAATAGCTAACATGGCATTATGCAGGAATTGCAGAAGGATTTGTTGTGACACTCAGCAAATGTTCAGCATATGGTGCCAGAGGCATACATGATAGTAACTATGACAAATGGAGTATACTGATTGAACATTGCATGGTTTGTGCATGAAATTTATACTTCCTATCCAGTTTTGTTCCCAATTTAAGGAAAGGAAAGGTCCCCTATGCAAGCACCAGTTGATTCCAACTCTGGGGTGACGTTGCTTTCACTGAGAAGACAATACTGACTTTGATGGACCAAAGGTCTGATTCAGTATAAGGCGGCTTCATATGCTCACTATGTTTTCACAGCAGACTTTTTATGGGGTGGTTTGCCATTGCCTTCCCCAGTCATCTGTGCTTTCCCTCCAACAAGCTGGGTACTCATTTTACCGACCTCAGAAGGATGGAAGGCTGAGTCAACCTCGAGCCGGCTACCTGAAAACTCAGCTTCCACCAGGGATCGAACTCAGGTCGTGAGCAGAGTTTAGGACTGCAGTACTGCAGCTTTAACACTCTCCGCCACGGGGCTCTTTTCCCAATTTAAAAGACACATTAAATATATAAGAATGTCCAGGTTTGGTTTGCCCTTTCAGACTGGATCTTTATTATGCTGGTACATGTGTAGTAATCAGTATTTGAGCCAAAGCTTTTCATTATATTGAATAGTTGGTTCTTTAAAACAAAAAAATCCCAATATAATTCTAATAATTTTTAAACAGATATTTATGCACATTTGATTATGTCAGAATGTGATTAGTGTATAACATTTTAATTAACTTCTTGTTGAAAACAATTAACTACAGAAAAATAGCATCTACACTTAGACAAGTACTCCAGTGTGCATGTGCATCAGATTTTCCCCCGGAGTTCCCTATCTAGCACATGATACAAATGTGGTTTTTGATCTAGCAAAGTGATATGTGCAGAAACTTACTTTTACACACAGATCTCTTTAGCTGAACCAGGATTATTTTATGTAATGCTTATTTGTGATATTTATACTTTTTCACTGTCCTTGCTTTTTTCATCCCCTTTATGAACTAAGTATTTTTTGTTCACTTGACAAATTGTCTAATCCAGGGTCAATTTCTTCTCAAGGATCAAGTTTTTCAAGATGCAGTCCTCCTCCCCTGATATTATACTTTCTAATGTATCCAATTTTTGTCTCCAGGTGTACCATTTATCTGACAATATTCATATTATTTCAATCCAAAATCTCTTAAACTTGTTTTCTTCAGAATCAACAAGTTTAAGATTATGAAGAGACTTGAGGAAATTATACGAATTATACAGTTATAAATTATTACATTTATTCCCAAAGCAGTGATTCATATATTTTTTGCTTGCCAGATGAACTGTGCCTTTCTAAGTGTCAATAAAAAGCCTTGAGGTTTTTTAAAATGATTATGAAAAATTACAAAGAACATACAAAAATGGCAAGGAAAAACTAAGCAAAAAAAGAGAAGGTTAGGAAAGAGTTTAGGCACAAAGTCATTTTTATTTGGTTGTTAAAAACACTAGAGGACATTTTCTCATAGGTTGAGATATAAAAATTAATGAAAATACTGTTACCATATGTGGTCAGGGACATGTGTCCCAAACATGTGTCACTGCACTAGGGTTGCCAGATCCTACCTTGGTCTCAGCAGGGAAAATCTTGGAAGTGTCATCATCACACCAGGCACGTTGGGCAGTAACACTTCAGCAATTTGGATAAAAACTCTATGGTGCCATAGAGTTTTTATCCAAATTGCTAGAGCATTCCCTGTGTAACATGCCCAGCACAAAGACATCACCCAGACATGATGTCATCATGCCAGGTATATTGAGCATGACAGAGCTCTTTGGGGGCAGGGATCCCTCCACCAGCCAGCCCTGTGCCAATGAGTTGGAGATCCTGAAACCAGGGGAACCCTCACCCCCAGGAGGAGGCTGGGAAGCCTACACTACATCAGACCAGTTCACTGTAATGACCAACCTTTTTCTCTGCCCCCCTTTCACATCTCAGCTAGGGAGTTGTTGATCTGAATTTTAACAATGACTACATCCAAACCAAGAATTTTCATACCAGTAACAATGATCTCTGTCTAGGTGATGCGGTACTACCACAAACTTGGCAGAAAAACCATGAATCCCAAGACTGAACTCAGAATTGTATATAAACTTCTTCAGTTCTGATATCCCAACTCATGACAAGATTGCTCCAGATCCCTCCACATATGGACCTGATTTATTATTTATTTATTATTATTTTATTAATTTAACTTATATCCCACTCTACCCCAGAAGTGGGCTCAGGGCAGCTCACAACATAATAAGATAATAATAAAGCCAGCAAAATCTAACAATTAAGCATTTATACAATTTAAAACAAGATGGCATAACCCAAATCTCCTTCAGCATTTCATAGATGATTAAATAACCTGAATTGTAATAGTTTTAAATCAGATGGTGATGGTATCCAGTTATACAGCAGTGCCTCATAAGTAATAAGCAGTATCTGGGCACTGGACAGGTACCAGAAAGCAGGGAAGACCAAAATGGTTGAACGCCCACCACCTCACCCAATAGCTTGGCAGAACAGCTCCATCGTACAGGCCCTGCAGAACTGTAATAGTTCTTGCAGGCCCCTGATCTCAAGTGGGAGCATATTCAACCAGGCTGGGTCCAGCCCAAAAAATCCCTGGCCTTGGTTGAGGCTAAGTAGATGTCTCTTGGGCTGAGGATTACAAGGGGATATTGTCTATGGAATACAAGACCCTCCAAGGCACATATGGAGAGAGGCAGTCCTGTGGATATGCTGGTCCCAGGCGGTGTAGGACTTTGCAAAACCTGATGCATAATGAACTTCACCTGTTAATCATTCCTTATTTATTTTATATTTATTTAGTTAGTTTCATTCATACCCCACTTTTTACCCCTTCTGGGACCCAAAGAGGCTTTTATTCTACAGCCCTCTGTTTTATACTCACAACAACCCTGTGAGGTAAATTAGGCTGAGAGTGTGTGATAGGCCCAAGGTTACCCAGCAAGCTTCCATGGCAAAGTAGGAATTTGAACACAGGTCTATCAGATCCTAGTCTGACAATATAGCATAACTACACAATTCCACAAGACGATTCTTCTAGAGATCAGAACTTGAATTTCAAAGGGTCTCTGTCCTTTGCAGGGAAAGGGCAGTAACTGAGGTTTTGTTTTGTTGGTTTTAAATTGTAATGTTTCAAGGTTTTTGAAAGTCACCTTGAGCCATGTGAAAGTAAACACATAACCTTTGAAAAATACTACTTCCAAACACTAACATGCAGCCAACCATGCAGTTTCTCCAATGGAACAGCATTCATATTTGTTGCAGAGAGCACAGCCATGCAGACACCCCTTTTGTGCCTTCTATTGTTCCTAAGGCCCACATACTCCCCCCAGAACAGCAATGAGGAGCTCAGTAGGCTGCAGCAAGAGTGGAATGTGGGAATGTTCCAGTCTGTAGTTTCCATGAATACACACCATTTTAAAGATATTATTGGATCCTAATTGTAATCGCTGTCAGAACCCATGTTGATTTTAGTGGAAAAAAGATGAAGTCAATAGTCTTGTTTTCTTCATAACCAGACAACATTGTCATAGAAGAACAGTCATTTTGCTTTTATCCTGGATTCTCCATTTCATCCCCTTTTTCTTGTAAAAAAAACCCATTAGGCAATCTTCTGGCAAGAAAATGAATGCTTAGATTTTCAATAGTGCTATGTCACTTTTGTAGTAGATAATCAACATATTTTAGTTGATTGGTGTCTCTTCAGGAGTGAATGAATGTTTTGTTTTAGCTAGTTGTGCTTAAATTAAAACATATTCAGAAGTTCCATAGTTATCTTTTTTCATGTTGACTTCTATAATATAGTGGGTTCAATGCAATGAAGATGCGAGGTGGTAGTGATCATAGTTCTTTATTAGGTACAGCATAGTATAGGGCTGCACTCTATGACTAGAGAACTGGCCACCACAGACAACTATATACAACTCAGAGTTCCCACGCACGCATGTTATTGGATCATTCAAGCCAGCAGGGGACCCGTGATTGGAGCAGGGCATCTGGGATTTGGATCCTGCTGCGCATTGTTCCTGAGTCCCCAAGCTCAGTCATTATGGCTTCAATGAGCCCAGCAGGAACACCCATGATAGTCTTCACTTTGGTCCACATACACAGCATCTTGAAATGTATGTATCTCTGCCTTGGTAAACTTTTTTGCAGCAGGAGGAAGGAAGAGGTATTTTGGCCCTCTTCACTGTATTAACTCAGTATATAATGTTGCTTGAACAGTCACATGCTGGTAAATGAAGGAATTTCACATTTATTTCATACTGAGATCCCTTGTCTACAGGAGTACCTTCTTGAGTTGTATATGTTCCCCTTCACATCATAAGATCCACAGGTATGAGATACAGCAGATACCTTGAAATCAGGTGCTAACATCATATAGAGCTATACATACAGCAATGTGCTTGAGCACCAAATGAATAATAGATGTTAACATACTGAGTATTGCATCCATTCCATTAGGACCATTGGCATGGCTAAAGACATGAGATCCGATCAGATGAAAGCAAATAAAACGTGTAATAGTTTCATACATGTTTGGAGAAAATCAAAGCAGCCACAAGCCTCTGTTTTAAAATGATTAAGAATCTCAAATGCATAGAACAATTTTGATATTTGATAAAAACATACCCTGATTATAACACACAGCATTTACATAGCAGAGCCAGTTTGGTGTAGTGGTTAAGTGCACAGACTCTTATTTAGGAGAATGGGGTTTGAATCCCTACTCCTCCATTTGCAGATGCTGGAATGGCCTTAAGTCAGCCCCAGGTTGTAAGCCACTCTGAGACCGATTCCCCACTAGGCTTATACCAGTCTCACGCTCCTCTTCTCTGCAGGGCTTCCATCTGATTTTGCACAAGCTGCTGCAAGGCTGCAACTCACTCTGCGTCTTTCCTGCAGCAAGCAAGATCGTCTAAAAACCATTTTCTGCTTGCTGTGAGAAAGAGGCAGATCAAGTTTCAGCCTCGTGGCAGGTTGTGCAAAATCAGATGGAAGAGCCATGGAAAAGAGGAGAGTGAGACTGGTACACAGCTAGTGGGGAATCGGTTTGAGACTCAAGATTCAGAGTGAAGGATGGGGTATAAATCCAATATCATCATCTTCTTCTGTTAAACATCTTTCACACACACACACACACACATATATCCTTTAAAATCCCACCTTGCTTAGGACCATCTAGTAAGTCTGTGACCAAAAGTGAAAACTGAAACAAGTTTTGAATTTCCATAATAACTGCTCAGCTACAGTGCTACAGTAGTGGTACAATCCAAGATTTTCTGGATGTGAGCCTTACTGAATAAAGCTGAGTGATACTCTGAGTAGGCCTCCTTAGAGTGGGGCTGTTGGTTTAATTACACCCTCCCAACATGGCAAAAAAAAAAATCAAGTTCTTCCTTCCACTATCTGCAAATTGGAATCAAACTTAATATCAGGTATAGGGAATGGAATGTTGGTAGAAAGGCAATGAAAAGCAGTGGGCTCTGGGGTTTGAATCCCAGGTGAGATGAAAGTATTGACATACAGCAAGGAAGAAAATTCTGCTATATCCACTAACCATTCTGCTATCCCCATTGACAATTGAACCACTGACCATTCTGCTATCCCCATTGACAATTGAACCACTGACCATTCTGCTATGTCCATTGGCCATAGGCCAAGATATTGACTGTAGCCCTGCAGCATCTGATTTTAAAAATGCTAGATTAGAGCCCTATTCACATGGTTTGAAATTCTGAGGCCTGACTAACATTGCCAACAGCTTCCATGTGCACAGAGCATATTAACCCATGAAAGTTGGGAGCAAGACATCAGGAGCAATCCTGTTTCCCTCCTTTCTGCTCCTTATGGACATATTCAAACACTAGGGAATACTGTCTAGGAAGTAATGGTGGTGTTACCAAAGATGATTTTAGGATTTAAAGATTTATTTATTGATAACAAGTGGTTTTTCTTCTCTCAGCTTGACTTCACGAACGAAGATTTAAGAAGGGTGCAGTAGTCCATGTCTGCTGCAGGCTCGCTGGTGGCTGACAAGACCAATGCGGGACAAGCAGGTTCGGCCACAGTGGCTGCAGGGAAAAGTCTGATTTGGGATTGGTGCTGTAGCAGTACAATTTTTCCTCAATCTCCTTTTATCCTCAAGACCAGCTATGTGTGCGTTCTCAAAGGAAGAGACAGCCTGGTGGATGGTGTGCCTCCATGCTTTGCGATCTGAGGCTAGGACAGACCACTGGTGATGGTTAATGCAACAGGTACCAAGGGATTTCTTCAAGTAGTCCTTGTACCTCTTCTTTGGTGCCGCTCTATTTCGATGGTCGGTGGAAAGTTCGCCATACAGGGCAATTTTGGGAAGGCGGTGGTTTTCCATCCTGGAGATATGCCCTGCCCAGCGCAGCTGCATCTTCAACAACAATGCCTCGATGCTTGTAACCTCCGCCTGCTTGAGGACTTCAGTGTTGGTCACAAAGTCACTCCAGTGGATGTTGAGGATGGTGCGAAGGCAGCGCTGATGAAAGCGCTCAAGGAGTCGCAGGTGATGACAGTATAAAACCCACGAGCCATAGATGAGGGTTGTCATCACAACCACTTACCACATCTTACCACTTCTTTATTACTGTATGCCTTTTAAAATGCACTGCAGCAGGCATTTTCACTGGTGGTACTGTTGATTTGGAACTCCTCTCTCTCTGATTTGTTACTTTTCCAAGGCTGAATGGCCTCTGTTTCAAGTCAACAGTACCACCTAAGATTGCCAGGCCACGCCTGCCAACTGGGAGGAGCTGGGGGGGGTGACACAAGGGGCACCAGCACAGTGAATGCAGTGATGTCACTTCCAGGATAAACAGAAATGATATCTCTTAGTGTACTCTACAAATAAAAATATAATGTCTAAGCATTAAATACTGTATTAAGATGTATGTCAAATATGCATGAAATAACAGATGAGCCATATGGATGCACATAACGTAAGGGAGATCAGTATTTAATGTTTTCTCAGTGTCAGCCTTAATCAGGTACTTTCATTATACACAGTCTCAATCACTGAGCGAAGCATACTGAACTGATCAGCACTCCAAAATACAAAGCACATATTTACCTTATTATTTCCAGATGATTGCTTGCCCAGTGTTTCCCTGAAAGGCTTCAATGTAATGATCATTTCCTACTTCACCTTTTTCTAACTTCATTGGAAAAAAAAAAATCCAAATTGCATTAAATATGTGGTCTAAAGTGAAATATGCTCATGAAACCTTTACTCACATCTGTAGAATTTTCTTGTTCTCTCTTTCCAGTGTTTCAGTCTTTATACTTTCATGCTACAATTAGAAGATAATTAGGCCACTGGCTGAATATCTTATCTTTATAAAAATCAACAAATTAAGCCAAATTTGACTATATTTGCATTTATAAATGATCTGAGACACAAACCTAATACATTCACCTCTTAATAGTTTTATTTTCACATCTCCAATAGCTTTGTGTGGCAAGAGATTTCCTTCTTTAAATGACACATTAGCACATACATACCTTGGAAAATGCAGAGAAGTATTCAAGGCAATGTCTAGTTTTTGTTTAGGGTTTTTTTGTTACAACAATTTTAGTTCAAACAAGTGTGTGTGTGCGTGTGTGTGTGTGTGCGTGCGTGTTTCATGGCTTTCAGTCAGATACAAACATGGAGAAAGAAGTCTTGAGCCATAAGTAAACCTAGGCTGAATTCCTCCAGATTAGTAAACTATTAGAAAACATGAAGCAAATTTTTGTAGGTAGCCTATGATGGACCAAGAAATTACAGAAATTAAATGTTTTAACAAAATAAATAGCCACAACAGGAACTGGTAATTTCCAGACCCAGCAGTCAACATCTAGAGTCTTATTGTTCAGTTGCACAGTTGAGGCCGACTCTTTGCTACCCCATGGACAAAGTCACACCAGGCCCTCCTGTCTTCCACCATCCTCCGAAGTCTGCTCAAATTTGTGTTAGTTACATCAGTAACGCTGTCCAGCCATTTCATCTTTTGCCGTCCCCTTCTTCTTTTGCCTTCTGTCTTTCCCAGCATCTTCTTCAGTGAGTGCTCCCTTCTCATTTGGTGGCCAAAGTGTTTGAGCCTCAGCTTCAGAATCTGACCTTCCAGGGAACAGTCAGTGTTGATTTCCCTTAGGACTCACTGATTTGATCTTGCAGTCCAAGGGACTCTCCAGATTCTTCTCCAACACCACAGCTCAAAAGCATCTATTCTTCTGTGCTCAGCCTTCCTTATGGTCCAACTCTCACAGCCATACGTTATTACTGGGAATACCATCGATTTGACTATATGGACTTTTGTTGGCCAGCTGATGTCTCTACTTTTTATTATACTGCCAAGGTTCACCATAGCTGTCCTCCCAAGAAGCAAACGTCTTTTGAGTTCATGGCTACAGTCACCATCTGCAGTGATCTTGGATCCCAGAAATGTGAAGTCTGTCACTATTTCCATGTCTTTCCCTTCTATTGGCCAAGATGTGATGGGGTCAGATGCGATGATGTTAGTTTTTTATGCTTCAAGCTTACTTTTGTGCTCTCCTCTTTCACTCTCAACAAGAGGTTCTTTAGGTCGTCCTCACTTTCTGCCATTAGTGTGATGTCATCTGCATATCTGAGGTTGTTGATGTTTTTCCCGGCAATCTTAATTTTGGTCTGTGCTTCATCCAGGCCAGCATTCCACATGATGTACTCTGCATATAAATTAAATAAGCAGGGTGACAATATACATCCTTGTCGAACCCCCTTTCCTATTCTAAACCAATCAGTTGCTCCATATCCCATTCTGACAGTTGCTTCTTGACCCTTACATAGGTTTCTCAGGAGACATGTGAGGTGGGCTGGTACTCCCATCTCTTTAAGGACTTGCCACAGTTTGTTGTGATCCACACAATCAAAGGCTTTAGCGTAGTCAATGAACAGAAATAGACCTTTTTCTGATACTCCTGTGCTTTCTCCATAATCCAGCGAATGTTGGCAATTTGATCTCTAGTTCATCTAGAGTACACATGTTAAATTCAGACTTTTTGACGGAAGGTTTTGGAGGAAAGGTTGGTCAACTGCCTGTATACTATTTGCAAGCTTTACAGTCCTTGTCCCTAGAAATGCCTTTTTGGCTTGTCTCTGGGGAGTCAATTGCCCAGTATGCATGATTATCCACACACTTTAGGTAGAGTCCATTGAGGCTGGTGGGACCTGACTATTTGGAGGTTGGCAAACCAAGGAGAGACCTCATCAATATATAATGCCATAGAGTATACTTTCTACAGGGAAACTGATATCTGTAGTCTGGAGACATAATTCTGGGAGATATCCAGGACCTACCAGGGGACTGTCAACCTTATGTTCCATATCTGAAACTGGAGCACCAGGATGGCTAGAGGGTAATAGATGCCATGACCTGACGTTTGAGACTGTGACCCTGCCTGTGATAAATTCACTTCCCTGAGACAGCACAGCAGCCAATCTTATCAGGGCTGGCCTACTAACCGGCATTCCTTTCCTTTCCCTTCTCTTCCTTCACATTTCACATTGGCATCAGTTGGAATTTTAGCCCCATGCTCAGGATAACTGATTGTTCAGGTCTCTTGAGACATTAATAGTAACTCATTTTCTGGCCACTGACCTGTGTTGTGACCATTTACAAATCAGTCCAAAACTTTCACAGTTTCGTATTTTAAACAGTCATGCTCACAGTGAGTAGAATGCAAGTTCTTCAGAATAGAAATCACTTATTATACTCTCTCTCTCTCTCTCAATAGTTGAATTTGTTCTTCTATATTTACAAGTTAGAGAACAATATGAAATCTACTGAAGGCCAGAGCAGGGAATTGATCATCATGGCTGGGAATTCAGAGCACTATTGTGAGTACATATTTTATATCTTAATTCTTCTCATACCCCCTGAATCTTGAAAACATATCCTGAGCAGTGTTCCCTCTAAGCTGAGTTAGCGTGAGCTAGCTCAGTTTTTTAGCCTCCAGCTCACACATTTTTGTCTTAGCTCAGGAAGGATGTCCCCAGAGCACACTAATTTATGCAGTAGCTCACAGCTTTAATGCCTGTAGCTCACAACTTTAATGCTAATAGCTCACAAAGTAGAATTTTTGCTCACAAGATTCTGCAGCTTAGAGGGAACATTGGTCCTGAGTTATTTCACAACAGCTAGGGAACCTCAAATCTTCAGTTAACAGAAGATATACTATTGTAACTATGTGTGAGAGAAGGCAACATGCCATCATCAATAGTGAGGAAGAGCGCCCAAAACTAGAGTGTCACCATGCGACATCAGAGGTGCAATGATGTCACTTCTGGGTGTGCATGCTTTGCACATGCAGCAGAAAGGCCCATCGATCCCACCCCCCCATTGGCAGAAAGTAGAACCTGACAACCCTAGATAGGGAGGAGGGAGTGTTTACTTCCAGTGTTCACTTGCACCCCACACTCCACTCCACAACTAGTTCTTTTCAGTGTGTTTTTCTTAGATAAGAAATAATCCTTGCTGGATAGTGAGACAGAAGTAATTTTAGAAAGAAAAGTGCAGGCAACAGACAGGTTCAGCTTCTCTTTCCTATTCATCCAATTGCAATTTCATTCCTGGTTTATATAAATTTTGCACACTTGAGTCTGAGTTGTGAATACAGTCATATCTAGGTTTGTCCTGATGTAGCTTTTTGATCTCATATACAGTATGCTTCCTACATAATGACCATTCAATAAAATGCCACTCCCCTTGCACAGTAACATTGTGATTTCTACAACTGTCCTCAATATAACATCCTATTTTGTGTAAAATGAAATTTTTAAATTTAGATGACATTTTTTTTAGTCATTTAGCTGATTTTTTCCTCTCTTTTGCTTGGTGAAAAAGTCTCAAGATTTTTAGAAGATTTTTAACCCCCTGATGAGTGCTGGAAATCTCCTGGATTCATAAATGATCTCCAGACTCCAGAGATCAGTTCCCAGCTTCAGAGGGTGGACTCTATGGTATCACATCCCTGCTGAACTTTGTCCCAAACTCCACTTTTCCCAGGCTCAGCACCCATATCTCCAGGAATTCCCTGACCCAGAGCTGGGAACCCTAACAAATCCAAATGCAAAATATCAATGGATCCACAAATTACAATGCTAGTGCTGATGTGTGTCTGTTACAAAAATCCACATTCAAATAACATGCTGTGAATTTTTAAAAATGAAGAAACAATGGCATTCATTTTTATTTGATTAATTCTACTTAAATGACCTATGTTGCCATGTTCATGAGAGCCAGTGTGGTGTGGTGGCTAAGAGCAGCAGCCTCTAATTTGGAGAACTGGGTTTGATTCCCTACTCCTTCACATGAAACCTACTGGGTGACTCTGGCCAGTCACAGTTCTCTCAGAACTCTCTCAGCCTCATCTACTCACAAGGTGACAATTAGAAGGAGGGGAAGGGAACGTGATTATAAGCCAATTGGGGTAGAGAAAAGCACTGTATAAAAACCAACTAGTCTTCTTCTAAAGACTAATAATTCTTAATGTCATAAAATGTCAACCGATGCCCAAACCTAGAATTTTTCTCTGTATGTATTGTTTTAGTGAGAATCTTTAACATGGCTCACAGTTCACTCATGTTTTCCACTGTTATGCCAGTCCTTTTCCTCAGTTCTCTGCTCCAAATTAGCACCTCCAAAGCGGGGGTAGGGGGATTTCCCTTTAAAAAACGATCCAGGACTTTCTTACAAACATTTGCGTGCAATGTGTAGATAGCCTTTTAGTTTAAGTGCCACTTAGTAGCAAGCGTATCCTGCTCTGTAAGCCAGTGACCTTTATTTGCAGATCAATTGAAAAAATGTCTCAGAACATTTATCGCTGATTTGTAATTTCCGTTGAAAAACCTCCTAATTAAATCGGTTTCAGTTGCTTCGGTACTGTAGCAAGTGCAGCTTGGCGGTCTGCTTTCATTTATTCTAAAATGACAGTAAGTGTGGGGTGGTTGTCTAATGTTTCAGAGATAATTCGCTGCAGGAAAATCCAATCTGCTTGTTCAGAGCAAGATTCCTGGCATTCTTTTTCCAGAAGCTTAATTCACTCAAGAAAATCCTGCAGGATTTCTCTTCACTTTCAGCTTCTCCTCCCTTCCAATCCTCTATTTATGCATAATATGTTATTATTTGTCTAATTCCTGGAACAATTCAAGAGTAACTTAGCATCCTTGAAGAAAACCTAAGATTTAATAGCATAAAACCTGGAAGAGAAATAGAAGGGCTTACCACATCCTGTGATTTTCTGTTACAGAAGTTCTAGTCCCCCACTTCTATGGGTAACAGCTTTGTCATATTTTTATTAATGTATTCAAATGATGAATTACTTTAAGCATAAATGTTGCATTGCTACAATTGGTTTTTTTTCCCAATAGACACTTAAACCACCAAAGCACCTGGTACAAAAGCCAATGGAATGAAAGTCAGCATCTAGAAGTTTGACAGTGTAATCCTAACAGAGCTAAACAAGTCTAAGACCATCGGCTTCAATTGATTAGAAGGGTGTGTGACTCTGTTTAGGACTGCACTGTCAATTTATTTCATATCAATAGGCTTAGGTGGGGGTAACTGTGCATAAGATTAAGGACATAAGAATGTAAGAAGAGTCCTGTTGGATCAGACTGATGATCCATCTGGTCTAGCATCTTGTTTCACACAGTAGCCAACCAGTTCCTCTGAGGATCCAGCAACAAGGGATAGAGGTTGAGGACTTTTCCTGATATTGCCTCCTGGAACTGGCTTTCAGAGTTTTACTGCCTTTAAACATGGAGGTTCCCTTTAGTCTCCATGGCTAGTAACTGCTGATTGACTTATCTTCCATAGAACTATGGCCATCACTACATCCTATGGCAACAAATTATACATTTTAATCACTTGTTTTGTAACGAAGTATTTCCTTTTGTCTATCCTGGATCTACTGCCCATCAACTTCAGAGCATGGCCTCAAGTTTTAGAATTTCAGAAGAGGGAGAAAAAGTATCTTTTCTAAGCTGAAAAGTTCCAGACTGTTCAGACTTTCCTCATTGGGAAGGCACTCCAACCCCCTAATCATCTTGGTTGTCCTTTCTGTACTTTTTCCAATTCTGTATCTTTTTAAAGATACAGTGACCAGACCTGCACACAGCCTTCTATGTAAGTCTGAATTTTTTTTTTTTTTTTTTTTTGCTGACTGTTGGGGAAATTTTTTCCCCAAACAGGCAGTGAAAATACCAGACTGTCCAGTTCAACCAACAACCTTACCAAGCACAAATAGAATGAAGCTCACTGGATTCGGAGGCGAAGAAAGCAGCAAATCCATGGGTGAAGAAGCAGCTGCTGCTGCTTCATGCTGAGGCTGGGTACTCCTATTGCAACCAGCATGCTTCACTCTCTGTGGAGGAGGCAGCAGAGAGAAGTGCTTGGGCTGGGCACTTCTACCAGCACAAACAGCATGCTTCACACTGTTTGCAGTTGGAGGCAGCGGCACTGAGCCCAAGTGCAAAGCAGCAGCCACTGGCAATCCTATGGACAGTGAGTACTGAGACTCAGCAGGCACATGCTTGACAGAGACCTCATCATTCACCCATTCACATCAAACAGAATCCCCAATCATTACACCATCTCAGAAGCTGCAGTGAGCATTAGCAATGGTGGGGTATTTTTGCAAGGGCTATTCTGTTGCTGAATGTATGCTAAGCAGCCAGACAGGATCAAAGTTTTATTGTGAGTATATATGTGGGGAGACTTGTGTGTGTGTGTGTGTGTCCAGGTGTTTCTCCATCCAGTTCTAGAGTTCCCCCTCCCACAGTAGTTAGAAAGCAAATACATATTCAAAAGAGGTCAGTAAAAATGAAGGCTCATCAGATCATTGATTTGAGAGAACTCCTGATTCAGGATTAGAGATGAATCAAGCATCCACTTAAAATCTACTGCAGACAAGCAGTTGTGTGGGGAAGTATGGCATGAGTGTGACCACTCAAATGTAAAGCAGGAGTCTCTTTTTGAAAACAAGGGTGGAGGGTGCAGATAAGGGAAGGCAAGTTCTGCTCCCACCACCACTTTGCATCATCTTGCTTTTCTAAGCAGTTCACTTTTTAAAAAATTCTTAATTTGGTCTGCAAGTGAGAATTTTAATCATCACAAAATTGGGAAGCTCCTCCCACCTGCTTGAAGTTTGATAGGCAGTCTCCATTAGGCAAAGAGGACATTTGCAGAGAATTTTATCCCACTTGGTTGGGAGAAGGAAAAAAGCTTCAAGTTGCAATGTGTTCTATTGTAACCGGCAGGCCTCAGGTTCAGCAGGAGCTCACAAGAGCACAGCTCTTGAACCTTTCTGAGGGTTCCCCCTTTTCCTTCCCACCTACCTTGTCCATTCAATAGTAGGTGCAGCTGCATAACAATCCCTGGATTAGGCGAGCAGGCAGGCAGCCAGCCACCAGGGACTTTGCCATGCCCCAAGCAGCCCTCATTAATCCCTGGAGAAGCCCGTGCCACCCTTTCTCCACTTCTTATGTGATTTTGGGTGGCAAGTGGCTTGCTGGCTGTTTGACTGGGGGGGGGGGCTGCCCAGGAATGCCCCAGGTGAGCGAGACCTGCTTGGGCTGGCTGGATCATCAGGTTGCTTTTGGCTGAGGTGGTGGTGGCATATGCTAATGAGTTATGTTAATGAACTCCACTACCTATTTTTTCTACAAAACGACCCCTGCAATGTTGCATTATCCAAATAAAGGGGTGGATCTTAATGATATTAAAGGATCTGGACATGATTTTTAACAAAACATAATAATAATAAAACTGAATAATAATGCTTGGTGAATTGTAATCTAGACATATTGATGTACCAGAGAAAGCTGGTAATTGTAGTGGAGAAGAGAAAACAGAGAAACAGCATGAATAAAAACTATTTGGAATAAAACAATGTTGAGCCACTGTTGAATTTGATAGTGAAAGAGACTCTTGCATCAATGGAAGGAGCTTTACAGTGTAGCAAACCGTTGCCATTTAGGGAACCGCTCTGTACCATCCAAACCCAGGCCATTTTTAATTCAGAATACAGAGGTTAATTTAATGTGTTTAATCCTGCTGTAGAGGAATAGTAGCACAGATCTGTTTACACTCTCTTGATTAAATTTAGCTCAGCTTGCAGTGTATTACACTAAAAATGTTCCGGTTTGGCAACGAACAATCGTTTTCAAGGCAACAGAACAACATTATCGTCTTCAGTGATTCTAAGAAATGCAAAATATTTTTATAAATATTAAAAGGCTTGGCTTTGTTGTTTTCCCAAGGGATGCTTTGTTTCTGAACTGTTAATAAAATAATGAAATCTGGCAGACAAAACACAGCCAGTTTGAACACTGATGATAGAAATCCTAGGCGTGAGTTCTCACTCACAGCCAGGTAGAATCTTAAAGAGTTGGCTAGCTCAGAGCATGACTGTTGGAGAAAGGAATTGACACCACAAGCATTTCCAAAGTATTGTATTGTTCTAGCCTTATGTAAATATTCCAAATCTAAAACAGAAAGTTTATATAAAAGATGCCAAATCTGTCTTTGTACATATTCTATTCCCTGTTATTTGGAGAGTGCTCTGTTTTTCTCCTTAACGACACTGAAAATTAGTCCAAGGAGAAGGAGCCAAATATGCAACATGTCATTAGTGACAATGGTGTAGTCTGTGTACAATTAGTTATTTTTGTCACAATGCTCTGAACCAGAGAAAGGCCTACCAAAGTAGGCTTTGGGGATCCTTAGCTTCAAGAACAACAGAATGAGGGCCAACTTAGACATTTGCCTTTTAAAAAAAAATTGGGTCCAGGGAACTTGCATTCCCTGCAGTCACACAGCACTTGTGAGAAATGGCTATTTAAAAATAAAGCAGAGCCCATTTAGGCTTGGAACACACCATGGCGGGGAAGAAAGGCTCCTGCCTCTCCCCTGCTGTTTTCTACACTGAAACTGCTAGCAGAAGTTACTTCCCTGGTTTTGCTGTTCCACATATTCTGTGTACTTCGAGCTGCAAAAACCTGGAAATGACTCTTCCCAGCACTGTTTCAACATGGAAAATGGGAGAGGAGGAGGCAGGATCTCTTCCTTTCCCCATGATGGCATTCTGAGCCCAAATGGGCTGGGTTTTTTTTTAAAAAAAAAAAAACTCACCTCTCACAGCTGCTTAATGGCTGCAAGGAACCTGGAACAAACTCTTTTAAAAAATGAAAATGTCTAGTTTGGCCCACCCTGACCTGGATGGCCTAGACCAGTCTGTTCTTGACAGATCTCAGAAGCTAAGCAGGATCATCTCTCTTTAGTACTTAAAGTCCAGGCTTGCTATGCAGAGGTAGGCAATGGCAAACCACCTCTGCTCATCTCTTCCTTGAAAACATTACAAGGTCACCATAAGTTGGCTGTGTCTTGACAACACTTTTTGCCAGTTTGGCCCTGAGAATTCACTCAACTGAGAGTGCTCTTTGCAATCTATTTCCCCTTGCACAGTTTTCATTAATTTCAGTGGAGTTTTCAAGAGAGGACTTCCTGGTGGATTGAGTTCTCATCTTTTGTTTTAACAGTTCCCCTATTTTGTTTCACAGAGGATATGAACAATGACTCCAACATTTTTAGATACAGTTCATCCACAATTGGCAAATGTACTTTAATAATCTGAATCAAATGAGGCTTTAATAGTCTATGACCACATCCAAAACTGTACATCCTTTTTCACTAAAGATGTCTTTGAGGGCTCTAAGAAAGCCCTTGGGAAAACAAAGCTTTTTTTGGTGGAAATAGGTCCGGCCCCTGCCCAGCCGAGCCTGCTTGCAGGCTATAGGCTGGGGGCCGTCTTTGCTCCTCCGGAAGGAAGGAGGGGCGGAAAGATCACCCGACATACGGGTGTTTTACTGGGCGCGGAGGCGGGGCTATATATAGGCCCCGGCTCCCGCCCCAGCACGCAGTTCAGTTTCGGCTCTCTGCCCGCCCACCCTCCCCATCGGCAGTACAGGTGTATACCGGTCGCCTGTTGGGGCCAGGTAGGAATTTTTTCACTCCTGCACAATTGGCCCTCGCGGGGGTGTTTTTCGCCTACCTTGTACTGCCTAGTAGGTTAGGTTTTGTTTAGTTCGAGTTTGGTGGCAGGCTGGATGAGGTTTGGCCACAGGGTTTTCCAGGGGAGCACCTATGGCCTAGCACCTTTGGTGCGGTGGTCTGCAGGAACCGTAGATGGGCTAAACGGCTCAGTACGGTGATGCAGAACACAGGGAGCCTCACCTGGGTGGATCTTTCCATGGGGATTGTTCCAGCCCGGTTGGTGATGGCTGGAGGCCTGGCCGCTCAGTTACAACCCGATTACGGCGGGTTTGTGCTGGGGGCAGGGTGGCTCGCCCTTTGGACAAGGCGGGGTCCAGGTGTTGACCCCAGGGCTTGTCTGGTCTGTTTCCCCCCCCTGCCAGTTATATTGTTATCTTTAATAAAGCGGCCCGGTTTAAAACCCAGCAATTGTGTCTGCCTCTTCTTTCCGACTGGGGGGGCAAGTTTGTATCGCACCATATTAGAAAAAGAAACTGATTTTGATCCTTTCCTTTTGTTCCAGCTGACAGACCCATGTCATATCATTTCGTTCCATATGCCATATATTTGGAGCCAACACCATTATCATTGGGTATTGAGTTTTTTGTTTGCTTGTTTTACTTTCCTTTTATGATTGGAAATCCATGAGGATCTCATTGAGAGAGGAGAGTGTTTAACCTGTCTATTCTTTTCTTTTTTAACCTGATACTAAACGACACTCACATGATTCAGATACCCCAATAAGGTCATGCTGCTTGGATTCTTCAGGTTTCAGTAGTTTTCCACAGATGTATGGAAATTTTAATGTATGGAATTTAAATATCAGAACAGAGGGTAGATGCAACTTAATTACACTTCAAGAGCAAACAAGTACACACACGTGGACACAAAATGTGAACACAGGATTTCCCTTCCATTCCCTTGACAACCAGGTAGCAAATAATGTTGAGTGTGTTTGAAATTGTAGCTAATCTGCAATAACTCCAACCAGATACATTGTGAAAGTAAACGCTGTCTCTCAACAAAGTTCAACTATTATATTCAACTGTTTCAGAAACCAGTAAAAGATGGGCCATTCTGATTAAAAGCATGAATTGTATTCACTTAAGTGCAAGATTGGGTTGTTTTCCAGATAAGCCATGAAAAGGATGGGGGTGTCTTACATTTACATACAGGTTACAATGATGTCAAGTAATAATATTTGGGTATAGTATTTTAAGGAGGTCATCTTACATTCAAGGTAATCTTTCTTGTGAGTAAATGTGGTAGTTTGCTATAGGCAAAGTTCTGTCCCCGATACAACTGGGAGCAGGGGATATTCAGTTCTGTTACATGTGAGACTGTAGATGGTGCATATATGCAAGAATGTTCCTATTTTCATCTATAAAATTCAGGATGATTTTAAAAAAAAAACTGCCATACTTTTCAGTGTTTCTTTGCACATTTTGGCAAAGACATTCTCTGTTTACTTTCTGTTACTGAGAAGTTGGCTATGATAGCAGTTATGGAAATGCAGGAATTCAAAAACAATGAAGGAGAATACAATGACAATTGACAGACACTTGAGAGCTGTACGTATCGTAAAATGTTTAGCTAGAAATGTCATTTTGTGAATAATGGTAAATCAAAATTACAAGAGTGCTTTTGTGTACCCACTAACACTGGAGGGAGGGGCGGGGGGAGAGGCAGCAGGACTTTACAGAAATTACAGCCCAAACACCCAGAAAAATTTACTGTTCGGTGCGATAGCATTTGCCATACATTTGATGTAGGGTTATATTAAATGAGTATTTTACTTTCTTATTACTACTTAATTTATGGTCCATGCTTTGCACTGCAGCTTAAGATGAATTACAGTTTTAAAAAAACTGCAATAAAAACAGAACAACACATACATTCAATAAAAAATACAATAAAATTGAATTACGAAGTGTGAAAACAATGCAATAAAACAGTATAATGCACACAATAAACAATGTGATGAAACTGCCTAAAATGTTTTGGTCATTAAAACTACAACCCTACCTAGAATGTAAAGGTAATTAGTGGTTTTAAACCAAAGCAGATATGTACCAAGTTAGACCAGTGATCTATCTAGCTAAGAATTGTGTGCTCTGTATATTGGTAGCTGCAACTTTCCAGTATTGCTTAAAAAAAAAAACTCTCCAGTATTGATAAGGTTATTAGGTCGCTGCCCACAAATCCAGTAGATTTCTGGATGATGCTCTGAAAATCCCCCCAATCCCTGTGGAGTGTAGCCTGAAAGTTATATCACTTCTGGGTCAGATGTCATTCCCCTCCCCCTTAGGGTTCCAAGGTCCAACTCAGGAAATATCTGAGGACTTTGGGGTGGAACCAGAAGACTTCCTATTCCCTAAAACTAAATAAAGAAAAATACAGCAGTGCAGTTCCCCTGAATACAGTCTTCATTTCCTCTATTTTTGCATTCAAATAGTTCCACAGCTGCTGCACTTCCACTAAAATGAAAGGGAATTCTCACAGACACACACACTCACAAAGCAGCCAAAATAAACTTTACATGCCCACACTTTTGTGATCTTCCTGGGGCAATGGTATAGTTAGCTTTAATCACCAGAATTGCTGAATGTAATAATCTGCTTTATTTGAACCAATTTATGGAGAATGAGGTCTACAGGATGAAGTTTTCCTCTATCCCATACTCAGGTTCTAGTTAACTCTTTGCTATCTCTTTTACCACACAGCTTCTGAAAGGAATGCAAAACAAACATAGAGTTTGTTTGCTCTCTCTCTCTCTCACTCACTCACTCTCACACACACAGCTCTTCCTGCTCACCCCCCTGTAGCTTCAGCCTTGCTGAGATTTAAAGGCATACACATACATTCTGTTCTGCTCAGGTCCCCTCCCCTTCCTAAACCTTCCTTCCTGAGATTCCCAAAAAATCTGCGAGAATTTCCTAACCAGAGTTGACAAGCACAGCACCTGATAAACTTACACATAACAAGGGTTTCTCTCCTCACACATGACATACTTTAACTGGAGACTCTGAGTATTGAATGCGGAATCTTCTGCATGCCAAGCATGTCTTCTGTCTTTCAGACACATCTCTTTCCTGAATAAACTGTATAATCTTAGTAATTTCAATAACATTGCACACTGTGGGTAAAGCTGCTTATTACATTGAAGATCCATGTTTGTGTGTCCAAAATGCTTTTCCTTAAACATTTCAGGTCACCGTGAAAGGGTCTAGAGTTGCCAGAGTTCTCCTGGAATTACAACTGATCTCCAAACTACAGAGATCATTTCTCCTTTAGAAAAAGAAAATGACGTGTTCAGAGAGCAGAGCATATAGTAGTATATCTCCACTAAGGTCCCTCTCAAAACTCTATCTACCCACCCCCAAATCTCCAGGAATTTTCCAAACTGGAGTTGACAACCCTGTGAAGGAGCTCTGTTGGAGCCGTGATTTTATACAAAGAAGAAATTTGATTCTTTCCCCCTCTGTACTCTTTTCTTTTTTGGAATTTTCTGTTGAACTCCTCCCTCCCTCCACAAGCTGCAGTCAGGCAGGTAGGAAAGAAAATAAGCAAGATCAGGTAGTGGTGTCTTTCCATAGCAGGGATAGTAACAGCTTTTATTGCTGAAAACAGAGATCTTGTATCAAAATAATTTTGCTTATGCTAATACAGTGGGAGGTAAAAATGAAATTAGCATTAATTAAATCTTACTGAAAGCCTGAAAGTGATATAACTCTTGCCACAAGGACGGACAGATTTCCTTCTTATTGTAATTTAACATTGGCCTCTTTCTCAGACTAAATTTGAAAGGTTCTCCCCCCCAGTAGAATGTATCAACTTTCCAATAAGATTCTTGATGTTTCATCCGTATCTGTTTTCTGTCTTGGTTAAAGAAATCACCCAGCACCCTGTCACCAAGCTTATAACCTTTGAATCTTCCTTAACTGCTATATAATCTCTGCCCTACAAACCCAGGCAGAACCTATGTCTCAATAGCGTCTCCTAAAGTACTAAAAAATGTATCCTTACTATGCATCCCTGGGTAGTAAGTTTTCGGCAAGGTTGTCATCACCGTTGTATCTTTACTGCTTTATCAGCAGTTTCTACTATCTGTGATTTTTACATTATATGTTACAGTAATTTTAAAGGATCTGGTACAGTTTTCAGTTACAAGTGTTCTACCGAGAGTTCATGGGCATATTTCCTACCATTTAATCCCATTTTAGTTCTGAGTTGGCAAATGGCAGCATTCCACCTGCTCCATATCACTGCCAAAAACAACAATAACAACAACCCTTCCCCAATATAATTTTATGTAATATTCAGAAGTCTACCCAATATTTTATTATGTTTTCACAGTATCAGAATCTGGAGCAATTGCAGACTAGAATTTATTTATAGATCTATTTATCATGGATCTATTTTGGCAAGCCGTTATGCAGGGCTCTAATAGGCCTTGTGTTCCTTTCTTTGTTTTAAACTGTTTCTCCTGAATAAAGTTATACTTTGTTTACTTAAAATTACCCTTAGCATATTCCTGAGTGTCTTCATCATCTGACATTTTCCTGGCATAAATCCTGGAAGTATGTCTTAATTTGTTGGGACAATAGCAGAATACATTCAAATCTTATTGAAATTTGCAGTGATTCCTTCTTTTTCTTAACAATCCTAAAAGGTTATTCTGATGTAAATATAGTTGTGGCTTGTGTGAATGCAAACACAGATTTTTCTGTCTCACTGGTGATAGATCCATGGGCTGCCCGTGAAAACAATTTGGAAGAGCCAGTTCCAGAACAGAACAGCAAGATTTGTTAACTGGGGCCGACTGTAGGCACTGGATTACATTTGGGTTTAAAGACCTGCATGGGTAGTGTGATAGAAATCCTAAAACTTGCTAAGGCTCGAGTGTCTGAGATCTTGGACTCCCGGAGACTCCATTAGAATGACTAACTCACTTCCATTTCACAATGGATCATCCTGACAGACTTAATCCCATTTGAACAACGGACAATCTGGTTTGGACCAGACCACCTATTTATCATGGAAGTTCAGAGCCATTATCTAGTGCTTGATGGAGTTGGCACTATATTTTAGATGGCTGTGATTGGTAAAAGTAGCTTCTGACATCAGAAATGGTGATTTGTGTGGAACTGGAGAAATAAGCTTGTCATTAGTCCTATTTAATTTATCATAAGTATTTACCATTTGGCCTTTTCACTTGTTCGGTTTGTGGTTCAGTTCGGTTTGTGGTTCATGGCCAAACCACAAACAGAATCGGTTTGGTCTCTGAATACTCATTTCAGTTTTTGGTTTGCAGGCCCAGCGTATCATACCATTTTCAGAAAGCAGCCCAAACAGGTGAGTGGTGGGAGCTCTCCCGGCCACTCAGCTGTTTGGGGCCTTCTTGAGCAGTCTCTGGAGTGAGCCCAGCTGTCCAGCTTTCATTGAGTGGTGGCCAACCCTGAACAGGCTGCTCTCTGTTGCCTGACTTAAACATTAAAGGGACTGTACACATAAGCCTGAAACAGAAGAGTGACGGGAGCACTCTCAATCACTCAGCTGTCTTTGCAACTTTCTAACGGCTTTCCAGAAGAAAGAGGCCAAAAAGTATAATGTGGTCAGTTGTGCACCAAAGATCAGAACAGGAAGATGTCTGGGCTTGCGTGTTAACAATTACAGTATGCTTTAAGTAATCATAGTGAAGTTAATCTTAGGCCTCAAAGCTTTAATATTTTGAGTACTTGTGAGAAGTTTCTTCTCTCCCCTCCCCCATTGTGTGAACTCATGAATGTTCTACAAACACCATACAGATGTCAGTTTTCCGTATCTCTGCAGTTTCAGACAAACACTTTAAAATAGTGGCAAGTCTCAGGTTATTCTAGTGTTGGAGATAGGAGGATGCCTTAAACTGGACAAAATTAATGTCCCAATGATGCACGTAAAAGTTATATATGGTTATCTTTATAGGATCAGGCATTTGCTATTTGGCAAGTTTTCTGTCTCTTTCTGTGGGCCAGACCATCTTAAGCTTTGAGAATTCAGCAAGAGATTAAGTGCAAGCATATGGACATGAACAAACTGCTTGGTTCTCAGGAAGGAATTCAGAAGGCCATTTTTACAATGTACATACTGTGAGCCAGCCAGTTTCTCTCCTCAACTTCCTTGTAGTTTTAATGGGTATGTATTAGTTCTAATCAAAGAAGAATTTGAACCTTACCCTATTCTAATACAGTCCATTCATTTTCCATGATGTCAGTGAATACAGAAGTGCATATGTGGGAATATCTCGATTCAGTGTTTTGAAAGCATGCTTGTAATGTTGACTTCCAGTGTACCAGGCAAATCAAACAAGAAAGAAGGTGAACGTGAGCCTGTACATTTCAGTGTCTTCTGTGTATGGCTTTCGACCTGGATAGCTGGGTCCCTGCTCAGTGAGGAATTTGATGAGGCACTTTGGCCAACTACTGCCTCTTAGAACTTTAATTTATAAAAAAGAGAAATGTTATTAATTACAGGGTGCCATGAGAATGGAGATGTTTTATAATGCACATCAAAAGTGTTGGAGAAATAATGAACAGTAACAATGTAGCATCTAATTCATGCCCCCCCCCCCCCAATGCTTATTGAATGTAATGCAAACAGAATTAATTTATATTACATAAATTTTGGCTGAAACAAATGTATGTAGATAGAATTTCAGTGTTATAGATTGTGGCATAAAAGTGAAATGGCTGGTAGTGCAATCTAGAATCTTCTAAAAGTGAAATGGCTAGTACTGCAATCTAGAATCTTCTAAGTCCTCAGAAGCCAATGGTTTTAGGTGTGTAACTCAGTTTGGGATTGCACTGTTGGATTCTGTGTACAGTTCAGCTATTCTCTCAGCAGGTGATCTTGCACCTGCTTCCCATCATTTGGGTATATCATATGCAAATGAGAAATAATGATTAAAATCTGAAATATCACTTTCCCTAATAATTTAGATTTAAAAACTAAAATGCTACATTTGTGATACAGCTGGTGTATGCCAAAGCTAAGAAAAGCAAGAGATTTTATAGGGTGCATTTATATTAGAAAACTGTTGTGGTGTTATAGCTGGAAAAAATAAAAAGTAGGACATCTCTGCAGGTACTTCTAATATTTCTGTTAGTGTGGGAAGACCAGCACTAGCTGTGAGCATCTGAACATACCCTTCCTTCAAAAATTGTTCACCAATCTGTCATTCCCAGCTTCGCTCCATGAAATGCAGCTTTTTTCCTATTCACTCACTGGGATACATGACATCAAATTTTAATATCTTTGCAAGGCTACCTCTCCCAGTACATGTTCTGCACATTAGGCCACTCCTCCCTCCCTTTCTCCCTGACTCTAGGGGTATGGTTCCAGCCTCCACATTCTCTTCATACAGGCTTGGCCCTGGCCCTCATTGACTGTTACCAGACTGGCCAATTCGCTACCTCCTCCCTTGCTGCTGCCAGTGGGTAGGCTGGGTCCTACAACTCTGCTTCTGCTGCAGCCCTCCATTCAGCCAGGCCCCAATGAGGCCTCTTCTCAGCCCATGAGGCCTTTAGCTAGCAGATGCTAGCTGATGACATCATTGGCAGCCTCATCCAGGTGCAGTCAAGCCCCAATCTCTGTAGCCACCATCTCTTGCTTCCCCCTTTTCCAGCAAAGGTCCTCTTGGTTAGCAAGGCTGCCCCTTTTATTTTGGAATTTGTGTTTTAATAGTCACCCCCTTTTAGAGCCAGCACCAGGGATCTGAAACCTGAGGAATCTCATAAAGGCCCCTGAGTTCACCCATGACACTGGAAAATCCCAGGAAAGATTAAAGGTATGCTAGAATTGTGCAATTTCCCCCAGCTAAAGCTGCAAATTTGTTCTCAAGAACAGCAAAACCTTTCATTTCTAAGTTCCAAGGTATGCCTCATACAATTTATTTTTCATCTGTACCCTGCCTTTCTTCCCAACACCATTCTCTCCCTAGTTTGAGGAAGGTGAGGTAGGTCAGGTTGAGAGCAGGTGACTGGCTCAAGATCTCCCATTAAACTTCCATGGCAGAGTGGAAGATTCAAACCTGGGGCTTCTGCTCTGACTGCTTCACCACACTGGTGCTAGAAGTTTGTATGTCAGAACCTCAGTGCTGCAGTTGGCAAAAGAAGACAGGGATGATCAACTAGATGCAAGCTTTTGACATGATGAATTGCTTTCTCAGTACTGTCTAGCTTGGAAGCAGGGTGCTCCCTCCCCTCCCCCCTTTTGAAACCTTTTAAACAGCCTGGAAAGCTTTTTCAAAAGTTGGAGACCCCGGAGAATGAGTTTGGCACCCCTTGCCTGCAAATTCCTCCAGCGATCTTGGAGGGTGCAAAATTCTTTTTAAGCGTGTGGGTGTGCTCACGTGCCTGGAAATCATGTCAACCTCTGGTAACTGATCTCTACTGGGGGCCTGGAGGATATTCAGAGAGATGGCTGAATACAGCCTGCCTTCCCAACTTCATTATTTCAAGGAGGTCTCCCGTCCAAATATTTGCCTGAGTTGACCCTGCTCAGCTTCTGAGATCTGACAAGATCAAGCTTGCCTGGACTATCCAGGGATCAATTTCAACTTTTATGCTTTTCATTTCCCCTCACAATTCATCTGTTCTTGAAAACTGGTGCATTTTTGTTTTTGAAAATTGGTGCACATTTGTGAACTACTAACAGATCAACTGAGCTGAACTGTGTTAGAATGTAATGATCCAGTTCCCAAATCATTACTTTTGCTTTAAACCAGAATTGAAGAGAAATAGGATGCACTGCGAAATGACTGTCTGGGGCAACAAAAGAACAGAATGAAAGTAGGAGCACATTGTGTCCTGTGTTCTGGCATCCCTGTATTGTCTGAGAGGCACACAGAGATGAAGACAGTCTGATGTAGCCTTGGCACTTCTTTGTGTATCAGTGGAGGGAACAGCAAAAAGAATGTATATGATGTGGAGGAGGGGATTAATGTCAGTGGCTAAATCTTAAAGCTGTAAGCCTTTCCAACAAAACAGTCCTAGAATTCCCACAGCATGGCTTCCTTAATGTTTTTATAAGGTAGGCATCTGATCTATGAAGCACACTTGATCCCTCAGTAAATCCAGAACACTTGAAAACTATTTCAGCTTGAGAGCAGCAGTTCAGAAACCAGAGAGCTCTAGGCTGCATATCAGAGGATATGGTGCTGAAACAAGCAGAAAATCATAAGCATCGAGCCCTTCTGTAGGAACCATAAAAATGATCTGAGCAAGGGCTCAATTTAAGTACCAATAACAGGCTTATACTCTTAGTAAGCCATTCCTGTCCATGTTGTTGAACTTTTACAACCCTGTCCTTACTTTGTCAGCTGCAATCTTGGAAATAAAAAGAAAAAACTCTTCGTGTAAAATGCAATTTTAACTTATGAATAATAAATATCAAAATACAAAACGAATATTATCAGTACATATCACCAAGTTAAAACCTATAAGTTACTCAATGTTCCTACTGCCCTTATGTGGCTGAAAGCCACTAAATTACATTCAGTCCAGTATTAAAAGTAGGTGGTCCAATGGAGAACCGGTCCACTTTGCAAGCCGTTTTGGATCTCAAATCCTTCTTCCGGGGACAATTCTTATAAATATTGTACAGTTTTCCAGGTTCAGTAGTGCCAAAAGAATTCCTAGCTTTCTCTAATTAGTACGCATAATAGCGGGAATGCCATAGTAAGTACTGTCATCAGCAATGCAGGCATCATGCTCCATTTGGGTTATTTTCATTATCACCTTATGAGAAAAGGAGAGTACCACCAAGGAACTGGGGGGAAATAGAGAAAGAAGCAAAAGCTAGAAAATATTATTTCTTAAAATTAGTTCAGTAAGTTTCAAAAACAATGTTTTTGAAGGAGGAAGAATCTTCGTGTCTTCTTTGGGACTCTAGTACCTTGTTATTCATTTTATTTATTTATTTACATTAAATTTCTATTCCGCCCTTTCCACAAGGAGACTAACAAGGTGGCTAACAATCACTTCTATTTGGATGGAGGGCGCCCACTCTGTTGGCCTCTGCTCTCTCCGTCACCACTTTTCTCCCTGCAGCTCTGGCAGCTCCATTCCCTCCACGCGGCACCTCCCCCTCCCTCCCTCCCACCCAGCCACCCACTCAGCCACCAGGCGAAACTGTAAAGAGCGGGCTCCTGGGTCTCTTGCAATGAGTCCTCCTCTGCCGCTGATCACGTGATCAGATGGAAAAGCTGCTTTGAAGCCAGCAGTATCTACACCGGCTTTCCAGCGCGATCAGCAAGTTCAGCGCTGGGGCAGCTGATTGTGCCAGGAAGCTGATTGTGCCAGGAAGCTGGCGTAGGAACCGCCAGCTTCAGCGTGACTTTTCCACTTGATTGGCAGATGCGGGGGTTGCCTTTCAAGATCCCCAGGAACCCGCTCTTTACTTTTTCACCCCGTGGGTGAGTGGGTGGCTGGGGGGGGGAGGGAGGGGGAGGTGCCATGTGGAGGGGGGCCGCCAGAGCTGCAGGGAGAAAAGTAGCGGCAGAGAGAGCAGGGGCCAGGGAAAGGAGGGGCCATAGAGGTCTGAGGGAGGTTGGCTGGAGGGGTCGCACCCCTCCCCCCCATGGCTACAGGCCTGTCTATAATACAATTTAAAACTAATAAAATACAGTTTAAAACATTTTGTGATGCTGTACAACTTTGATATGGTGGGATCTTTCTTTTTTGCTGAAACAAATCTAAAGCAATATTCCAGTTCTGGGATTCTTAGGCACTACAAAAAACACTACCCTGAAATACCATTTTTGTTTTTAGGTGCTTACCATCAGCAGGTGTCCTGTTTTAGTTTGAGTCTCCTAAATTCCAAGGCAACAGCAATCCTTGCAAAGGTTCATGAGATGAGCATCCAGCAACAATCACCTTTGGAAACAATCCCTAGAGAAAGAATTTTCATGGGGGAGTCTGTTTTGAGCTTGTGTGCTTGGACTGTTCCACATGGAGCTCCAGATTCATTCAAATACCCATATAGATGCATAGCCGTGATTGCCTGTAGCAGTAGAAAAGAGTAAGAGTCCAGCAGCACTGTAAAGACTAACAAAAACTGTGGTTGGATTGCGGCTCCCCACCGGAGGCAGGCTCAGCAGCCTTGCCTCCGGGGGCTGTTTTGCCCCTTTGAAAGGAGGAAGAGGGGGCAAGGCTTTATGGGAGATGGGGGCGGAGCCTACATGCCCTATCGGCTAGCTCTGCTCCCGCTCCTCATTCAGTGCCTCATGCTTGGGAATGACAGAGCTGGTTTTTTACTTGCTCTTTCCCGGTGTGAGGCTTGGGAGCGCTGCTTTGCCACATGAGCTGTGGCAGTCTTCAGCCTCGTCTGGCCAAAGGAGTGTGGTGAGGCATCGTTTGATACGGTGGTTCCTTTCCGACCGCGGCACTTTCGCATGGCCAGCGGTCAATGGCAGCAGTGTGTAGCAGTGGCGGGCAAGTGTCTGCAGATGGCAGTTGCTGGAACGGCGAGGGAGTGTCAGCGTGTCTCCCGACGCAGGGGGTTTGCAGCCAGCCACAGCTCATAGCACAGCTGTTGTTCAGCGCTCCCCTCTCATTGGCCCTCACATCCCATTTGGGAGGGCCAGCAGCTGCGTCTTGGGATGTGGGGGTTTGTTGCTGGCTGCTGCACTATCGTGCAGTCAGCATTTGAAACATATCTCTTCCCCCACCCTCTCCTATGGCCTCGCCTGAGTTGGTCGGAGAGGGTGGCTGTTAGCTGCGTTGCTTTGCGTAGCCTGCATGTGTGACACCCCCCCCCCCCCAAACTCCTAGCGTTAGGACCCCAGCCTTTTTAGGCTTAGGCCTTTCTTTACCCAGGGAATTTTTATATTTACCCCTTTTCAGGCTGCAGTGTTGTCTTTCAGCCATCTTAGTGGTGGGGAGAGGATTTAGTTGGTCTGTGGACTCCCTTCTTGAAACAGGCTAGCGGCTATTTTGGTGCTGCTTTCGGGCAGCCATTTTACAGGACTTCTTATTTCCTGTTGCTGGGTGAGGTCGGCAGCCATTTTGTGACTATGGGGGGCCATTTTGAGGGAGGCATTTGGTGTTCATTCATTTGTGCACTGAGTCAGTGGCAGTCATATCTGTGATTGCTGAAGACAAGCCATGCCTAAAGGACAGGGTAAATCAAAGGGCAAGGGCCCTGCACCTAAATCTCAGCGGCCTGCACCTAAGCACCCGTGGCTTCAGCCTTCATCATCTGAGGATAAGAATGACACTTTTGAACAATTCATTTTGGCTAGATTAGCTGCTTTGGAGGATTCTGGTAGTAGGTATCCTGTCTCATCTGCGGGGGTGGGGGTGGGGTGGGGAGAGTATGTCTTCCAAGGCAGACAAGCGTGCTGCCAAGAAGCGGTTCCAGGAAGGGATCCTTAATCACTTGTCTTCCCTCGAAAGCAGGTCTTCCACTGACGAGACGGTTGGAGTATCGCCTCTTCCAGCAGAGGTTCCCGATGTGGACACTTCGCAAGGCTTGCAGTTGGGTAGGTGTGAGCTCGCACACAGCACTACCACAGTATGGCCATGGGGGCAGACAGCTGCATTGGGGCCAGTTGCCAATAGCCAGCCTACAACCTTCAATAATCCTCAGCCTTGGGCTTGGGGCTTTAACCTGGCTAGCCCTATGGGGCCTTGGGGAGGTTTGCCCAGCCAATTCTCGAGAGTGTCCTCGGGCCCCTATGGTGTCTGGGGGTTTTCTTATCCTTGGGGCTTGCCATACTCTGCTGTGCCAGCTAAGGCTTTACCTTTTGGTGACCTGGCCTTACCCCTTGGGGATCACTTGTTGCTGGCCACCAAGCATAAAATACTGAAAGGGGAATTTGTGGACCTATTTCCTCTGCTCTACAGGGAGCTGGAGAAAAAGGATAAAGAGGACCTGGATGATAGGGAAAAGGAGAAAATCAAGCGGCGGAAAGTGGATAGGACCTGGGCAAATTGGGTGCCCGGGTTCATTATTTACACTGGAATAATTTCCAGGTCACAACCATGGAGGGCCACTTCTCTTTTTCAGTATTTCAACGTAATATACAAAAGCTATACCAGCTTTACCGGCCCTGCCTGGCTTCAGTATGACAAGAAGTTCAGGATGAGGGCAGCTTTGAACCCTGACCTTCAATGGGATCAGATTCAGCCACAGCTGTGGCTGCAGATTATGTCTCCCGCAAGACCTAATCTGGGAGATAGGTCAGATAATGGACATGTTGTGCAGCGCACAGCCACTGCTTCCGGTGCCCGCAGCAGTGCGGGGCAGGCGGTTCAACTCCGCCTGCTCTGCTGGGAGTTTGGGTCCCAGGAGGTGTGAGGTAAAAAGAACTGCCCATACAAGCATGAGTGCCCTCTTTGCAGGGGTCTCATTCCTTCATGAATTGTTCCAGGGGTAAACCCAGGAAGGGACAGTGCAAGCAGGGCCCGGGCGGTGCAGATAAACCATTTGGGAAAGGGCTCCTGCCCAATAAGGGTGACAGTGCTTGAAGCATGGCTCCGTAATTATCCGAAGGTTGAGGATAGGGTTTATTTGTTAAATAATTTTAAGTTCAGTTTCAGAATTCCTTTCCAGGGCCCCAGAAAGCCATTTATGGCCAATAGCCTGGTCAGTTGTAGGGATGGAGCACATAGTTCATCAAAAGATTGCGAAGGAATTGGTTGAAAGTAGGGTCATTGGTCCATTTCCTGCACCCTCTGTGAGTACTTTATGGGTCTCTCCTTTGGGCATTGTGCCTAAGAAGACTCCAGGGGAGTTCAGGTTGATCCATCATTTATCTTACCCTCATGGGGAATCGGTGAATGACACCATATCAGAAAATTTATGTACTGTGCGGTACACATCTTATGACCAAGCGGTTCAGGTGGTAAGGTGCTGTGAGGTGGGTGCTGAGTTGGCAAAATGCAACATAAAGTCAGCCTTTGGATTTTGACTTGCTGGGTTTCCAATTTGAAGGGCAATTTTATATGGACAGAGCCTTGTCCATGGGGTGCTCTGTTTCTTGCGCTGCCTTTGAGCGCTTTAGCTCTTTTTCGAAATGGGGGTGCACCGCAGGACTCATTTGAGCAATGTGGTGCATTATCTTGATGACCCCCTGTTTGCGGGCCCCTTAGGCTCCAGCCAATGTGCCCACTTGATGGCGGCCTTTGCAACGCAGTCTGAGGAGCAGGGCATTCCCCTAGCCCATGAGAAGACAGAGGGCTCTACCCTGAAATTGACATTCTTAAGTGTTGAACTGGATTCTGTCCGGCAAACATCATGCCTCCCAAGGGACAAAATTCTAGGTCTCCAGGAGATGTTGCTCAGTTTTTGCTGCAGTGAAAGGCAACCTTGAGGGAACTGCAACAGTTGGTGGGACACCTAAACTTCGCTTGTAAGGTGGTAGCTCCTGGCCATCCTTTTTTGAGGAGACTGTGTGATGCTGTGGTTGGGCTATGCCAGCCTCATCACAGAATTAGGATTTCCAGAAGTATGCGGGAGAAACTCTTACTATGGCAGGAATTTTTAACCTCCCTTAATGGTGTCTCCTTTTGGAGGGCTGATTTATAGCCGAGGGATGCCACTGGGTCCCTCAGGTTTGGCATCTATTTTCATGGACACTGGTGCACGGAGGACTGGCCTTTCGAATGGGTAGAAGCTGTGTGGAACAGAGATTTGACCTTCTTGGAGTTCTTCCCGATCTTGGTAGCTGTTTGGTTGTGGGGGGATGAGTTGGCAGACCGCACAGTCCACTTCTGGTGTGACAACCTAGCCGTAGTGCATGTCATCAATTCCCTCATTTCCAAATCCCCTTGGGTTATGAGGCTTGTGTGGGCTTTCACTCTTCGCTGCCTACAGCTGAATATTTTCTTTTTCTCCAGGCATGTGCCCGGGGTGGCTAATTGGGTAGCTGACGCTCTCTCTCGCAAACAGATGCAGAGGTTTCACCAGCTTGCCCCAGATGCAGATCTTCTTCCAACGATGCCCCCTGAGATATTGGCGGGCTGAGGCTGGCAGAGTGATAAGTCTCGCCACTGCTCCTAGCACCAGAAAAACATACAACAGGGCAGTAAGTCAATTTGAAAGTTTTAGGAGCAAAGTCAGTTACCACAGGGGATGGCCTCTTCCGGTGGAGCAATTACTCCACTATAGTGTGTCTTTAAGGCGCAGGGGCCTGGCAGTTCGATCCATTAGAGGCCGGCTGTCAGCTTTGGCCTTCACTAGCAAGGCCATGGGGTTCCAGGAGCATACCGATGACTTCTACATTAGGAAAATGCTGGGAGGCTGGGCCCAGGTTGGATGCCAGGCAACCGATTTCCCCCGGGGTTCTTAGGGGTTTACGGTCAGTCTGGGGCCAGATGTGTTTGTCAGAGTATGAAATGCTATTCTTTCATGCTGCCTCCCTTGTGGCATTTTTTGGGGCTCTCAGGGTGAGTGAGCTGGTAGCTCAATCCAAAAGGGATGTTTCAGGTAGGGCCTTGTTGGCCCAAGACATTCATCTAACAGAACATCACTCCAAGACTAACCAATTGCAGCAGGGGAACACTATTAGTTTGGGTTCTTGTTCTGACGTGGAGTTCTGTCCTGTAGCTGCTTTAACGCACTACCTGGCTGCCCGTGGTTCCGGTGCCGGCCTGTTGTTCCGTCATTGGGACGGTAGTCCCCTGACAAAGCACTAATTTTGGTCAGTGACAGTCAAACCCTTGCTAGGCTGGACCTGTCGGAGGTTAAGTTCAGCACTCACTCTTTCCACATAGGTGCAGCGTCCATGGCTGCTGCCCTGGGGTACTCCACAATGTCCATTCAGAAGCTTGGTAGGTGGCGTTCTTCGGCCTATAAAGACTATGTTCGCCCTTTTGCGCTGCAGCAGCTGGCATCAGATTTTTGGGAGCGATGTTATTTACCTTGCCTGCTTTCCTCAGGTGCTGTGGTCCGTGGAGAGAGACGACACATCCTCAGATGCGGACACAGCTTCATATTTTGGGCTGCCCATCAGGCCAGGAGGACTTCAGCCAGGCCATAGCTGGGCCTCAGCAAGTGGGCCACCATTGAATGGCGTGGATGGTGGGGTCTCCATTGGTCGGGCCTGTTGCCCCTATTGTTTGAAAATGTTCATGTTGTGGTGATACATTTAGAGGGGGATGATTTGGGATTGCTCAAGGGAAAAGCCCTTGTGCTGCAGGTGAAGGATGACTTTTGAGTCATTAAGAGCCATTGGCCGCAGGCATTGATTGTGTGGTCTGCCATGATCCCACGCCAGGTATGGCGTGGGGCATGGGACCCACGGGCGATTGAGAGGGCTCACCACAAGGCTAATTTGGAAATCAAAAAAGCCCTTGAGGTGGGGTTGGGCCACTTTCTCCCACACCCTGGGATCTGTGCCAATTGCATGGATTTCTACAGGCAAGATGGCATCCATCTTTCCAATAAAGGGAACAACATCTTTTTGAAGGATCTGAAACAAGGGCTTAAGGAAGTGTTGGGTGTTTAGTGGCCACAGCGGCCTGAGCAGAGGCTTGGCCTCATGGTGGCTGGGTTTTGTTTAACTTCAGTTATGCTGCTGGGTGAGCACCATTAGCACCCCAGTTGGGGGCATGGGGTCTAGCTAAATCATTCCTGGGCCATGAGGACTGGTTGAGTGATGAAGCGGACTGCCTTGGGTTTGCCTGGATTGATCCACCCCTTTGCCATGCGGCTGGGGGTTGGAACTCCAGGGCATAACCCTTGCTATGCCGGCTGGGTATGAGCCATTCATTTTGGCTATACTTAGAGGCAGGGTGGCTCACCCATTATGCGGCAAGGGAGGGGTGTTTTGTCCCCTGGCCCTGCCGTGCTGCTGTTATGTTTATAGCCCTTGTTATTGTATTACTAAATAAAGTGGCCCTTAGTTTACCCAAACTCCCGTGTCTGTCTCTTTCTTCCATCTGTGGGGGCAATGCAGTTCTCCACTGGAGGCAGGCTCAGCAGCCTTGCCTCCAGGGGCCGTTTTGCCCCCTCAAATGGAGGAAGAGGGGGCAAGACTTTATGGGAGACGGAGGCGGAGCCTACATGCCCTAATGGCTGACTCTGCTCCCACCCACCTTGTGCTCAGCCCACCATCCCACCCTTGATGCAGTGTGGGTGTCAGCTGGTTGCTATTATTTTATGGGACCAGGTAGGAATTTTTTCACCTCTTCCTGTTTGGCTATTGGAAGAGGTGTTTTTTGCTTACCCCACACTGCCTGTAGAAGGGATTGTGGATTTGGTTAGGGTGTGGCTGCTTAAATTGATCAGTCCCTTTACAGGTGGGCTGGGTTTTGTTTAACTTCAGTTATGCAGCTCAGTGAGCACAATTAGCACCCAGTTTGGGGCATGGGGTCTAGCTAAATCATTCCTAGGCCGTATGGACTGGTTGAGTGATGAAGCAGACTGCCTTGGGTTTGCCTGGATTGATCCACCCCCTTGCCGTGTGGCTGGGGGTTGAAACTCCAAAGCATAACCCTTGCTATGCCGGCCGGGTACGAACCATTCATTTTGGCTATACCTAGGAGCAGGGTGGCTCGCCCATTATGCGGCAGGGGAGGGGTGTTTCATCCCCTGGCCCTGCTGTGCTGCTGTTATGTTTATAGCCCTTGTTATTGTATTACTAAATAAAGAAAGTGGCCCTTAGTTTACCAAAACCCCCATGTCTTTCTCTTTCTTCCGTCTTTGGGGGCAAATGAGCTTTTGTGAATCACTGCTCACTTCTTCAGATAGCTCATACCCTTCCACAAATTTTGTTAGTCTTTACAGTGCTACTGGACTCTTACTCTTTTCTACAAATATAGATATACACACACATACATATATATGTTTTCAATGTTTAAAATGTTTTTAGCATTCTGATGTTCACTGCCTTGGGTGGAGGAGAGGATACAAATGTTTTAAATAAATAATCTCCTCACACCTATCTGAAGCTGTTCTTTTTGCATTTTCAATAGTCACTGTTACACTAGATATTGTACGATAACATTTTCTTGTTTAAAACTGGATCATTTTGACAAAGTCACACTGTCAACGGGAGACTATGATTTCTTCTTTAATATAGTATCTTGATATGACTTACTCTAGCCACATGGATATGTTGCCATGACAACTGTAGATATGATGTGGTACTTACTATTGATAATTCTGTGAAATAATGGAAGAATAAAAACTAAGATAATAGCTGGTTTGTCTTTAAAGATTAAACAGGATGGAAAGCATGAATGTGAAGGGATGTGTCTGGTTTAATTAAAAATGGAAGTTTACTAAGGATGTGCACCAACCAGCTGATGAACTAAAGTTCATGGCCATGAAGCAATGTTCATGAACTGAAGAACCACCTCAAACTTTCATGGATTTTGATGCAGTTCATGACAGTTCATGCAGAAAGCTGGGTTTAAACTCCTACTTTCTGGTCTTCATGAAAAACAATGCCGGCTGCCTGAGGAAGCCCCTTTCAACAGCTGATCCACACGGAGCACTGCTCAGCTGTTTGGTTTAAATGACTCAGAGCTATTTTAACTCCTACATTCTGCTCACCGCAAAAAGCGGCAAGGAGCAGAAAATAGGGCTCATGAACCCATATGAACCAGTTCTGTTCCCAAACCAACCTCCCATCTCATGTAGGTTTGTGGTTCAGCCATGAACTTTGAACTGAACCACAAAAATGTGGCTCATGCCCATCCATACAGCTTACAGTAAAAAGAGCAGTAAAGCTATTTCCTTGCATTGTCTATCATCAATATTGCCTAAAAGTTACTGACATATTGCCAGACCCTTCATGCTTTCTTGCTTGAATGCCAGCAACAAAGCAATAAAGTAATGCATAGCAGCTGTATGATCATTCCAATTCTGACTCTTACTGTATAAGACTAGGCATATGCATTTTCTGCCAGGTAGCTGAGGAATTTCAGTATTAAAACTCAGTTTAGGGAAAAACTCCATCTTTAATGTAAAATGGGTGCCAAAATGTTAGGTTAAAACGGCTAGATAGGATATGTTTAGAAGATGAGAAGTGTCCTGTTCTAAAACCAACAACTGTGGAAAGCCAGCCTGTCTAAAATCATGACTTTTGAAGAATCCAGTATTTCAAAATCACTTTGAAACTTTGGGACACCTTTTTATAATAACTTGGTAGCAAGATAGCAATCTACTATATAAAGTTGCAGACTGCTATTGTGCTAGTAAACAATCTGGATATTGACTTTGATGGACTTAGGCTGAAACTAGACATTGCAATTGTTAACAGGTCGGATTCCCTGCATTCACACATAAACTGTGAGGAATTGCCTTATAGAGAGCTACAAGGGCCCAGTTTGGCTCATGAAAATAGTGGGGGTGGGGAGTGAGAGCCACTTCTTCTCCACTTCATGGGCCTGAGGAGAAGCTGGGCCCTGCAGCTTTTAAAAACACAGTTCCTTGAAGTTCTTGGGGGACTACAGGAGTATGAGTCATCTCAGGGGGTGTGAATCAGATCCCCAGATCTAACCCATCAATAGTAGGAATTCCTAGTTTGAGCCTCAGAAGGGTGTAAGTCTGCAAGGCATTGTGCTGATGGCTGCTGAATATGCTCTGCATATGTGACTCAGTGTTGCTCATCTATATGCAGTTCTTACATATGAAACTATGGTTTAGAAATCTCTATAAAGATGATGATGACACAATTAAAAGCAGTATCCTGTCTCTTCAGATGAATCAACATTGCATAATATATGATTCAAAAGACAATATACATTTGAAATAAAGTTGTCTGTGCCAACCTCTGGAAAGAGAATGCTGCTGAAATCCATGAAACTGGCTGGTAGAAGATGTGAAAGATAAAGCAAGAAAAAAAGAGTTTAGATGGTATACAAACTAAAAAGATAACACAGTAGTAGTGTCCAGGGAAGAGGAAAGAAGAGAAGGGGGATTAAATGCTCTATCCAAAGTTGTAGGCAAGCATCAAAGTTAGATTAATAGAGATATGACAAAGTGCTTTGGAATAAGTCTTTGCCCCTGTTCACACAGCGTGTTGAGTCCGTGTTAAACTGGCCCGGTTCTGTTCTGAATATCTTTGTTCCGGATATTATCGATCAGACTGTCATACTGCAATTTGAATCACTCTGTGGTGAAACCATCTTCTGCCATCCGCACGATGGCAGCATGCAGTCCTTTTTTTCTCCACTATTATGCACATGCGTGCATTATGAACACGTGCACATTATGCACATGCGCATGGGTTAAAACATTATGTGGTTATGCGGTTCTACATAACTGATTATACTGTGCATCTGAACAGCCCCTTTGTATAAGAGGCCCAGTATTTTACCATTGCAGGAAATATCAGTTTATGGTGCTTTAGCCATCAAACAAGTTGTAGTTTTAAAGACTGGGAGAAATTTGAGTAATGGAATGATAACTATTTGCCACAATTTAACAAAATTAGTAAGAAGTTAAGTTCCACTGAAATTAATTATACCTTGTGTAGCAGTGCAGTTTGATATATGCTACTCAGATGTAAATCTCACTTTATTCAGTGAAGTTACTGCCAGGCAAATATGTGCAGGACTGAGTCTGTAGTTTTCCATACAGCTTGCAGTACAATCCAGTACAATGCACAGCAGCCAAGAAGGTCTGAGTGCCTGCTCCGGCTGCAACGCCACTGAGGATGTTCTCCGCAGCTGAGAACGAAATGTCTAGAAGGAAAACTTTCTCCAGTAGAACACAGCACTTGATTCCGAAAGATTCTACAAACCCTAATCCTACGGATGCTTGCCTGGGACTAAGCCCCACTGAGTAGACTTCAATAAAATTCTCAGTAGGATTTCTCTCTTAGTCACATCCAGGGCTTTTTTGTAGAAAAAGCCTAGCAGGAACTCATTTGCATATTAGGCCACACACCTCTGGTGCCAACCCAGCTGGAACTGCGTTCCTGTGTGTTCTTGCATTAAAAAAAGCCCTGGTCACAGCTAATCTTTTTGGCATTGTGCTCAATCCATGTCATCTGCTAGGTGTATGTAATGGATGTATTGTATTTATGAGCGAGAGAACTGGTTTGTGAGCAGAGGTGGTTTTAGTGATTCTGGGCCCCTGAGCAAAAGTCAGTGGTGTGGCCTCCAAACAACTGGTGGGAGCAGGGCAAGAGCACACAATTAGCATGTTACAGCCCCACTGCCCTTGAAGCTTGTCATGGGTGGCTGGCTGTGCAGATGGGGGAGGGAGGCAAAGGGATGGAGGCTCTGACTGCCTTCTCCTTGCTGCCACTGGATGTGCTGCCTCTTTGGTCAGGCAGCAGTGCCCTGGACACAATCAAGATAGGGAGGTGGAAGTCCTCCTACCCCCCACCCTTCATAGCATTTTCTGCCCTGAGCCCTGACCAGGGGAGAAGATGAGAGCAAGGGATGGATGTTGATGGGGTCCAGCTATCATAATGATTGTCCAGCCAGCCTTGACTCAACCCTCCTTCTCCCAGCAGAAGCATCCCAACTTGTCCTTGGTTCTATCTGCCAGGCTGGGGAGGGGCAATAGCTTGTGCAGCAGAGGCTGCATTGCTCCCCAGCTCTTATGTCAGCCTGTAAAAGTCAAACTCTGCCTCCTGCCCAGGCATGCTCTCCAGAAATTGCTCCAAGGACATGCCTAGCAGTGAAGACTAGTATTTGGAGGATCTCCTCCTGCTTATGCAAAGCCCTTAAAGAGCTAGTAGAGTGGTACATAAGTGGTGATACAGGCTGCTGGAAATGGCTGTGTGGGTAATGCCAGGCCCCTTGCACCAGCTGCCCTGGTTGCCCAATGCCTAACACCACCCCTGCTTGTGATAATATATTAAATGAAATGCAGAATATATAGTTAAAAGTATGTAAATGAGTAGACCAGCTATTTTGCTGTAGGTATAGGGCTTGAAATCATTGCCAAGAAAAAATAAAATGGTCCCCAGATCAGATGATACAGGATGAAATATTCAAAACTGTAATTCCAGAATAATTCCGATGAGCTGCTTAATCTAGCACTAAATATTTAAAGGGCTATGATTGTTGTGAAATAAATAGTCACTATAATAGTAATTAATAGAAAGAGAAATTGTCTCTTTTTTTTTTAAGTGAAAAAGACAGAGGTTTACTTGGGGCTTCCAGTTCTAAATGCTAAAAGCTGGGCTGCAAAACCTGCACATATATGTATGCAGGGCTTTTTTGGTAGAAAAAGCCCAACAGGAACTCATTTGCAAATTAGGCCACACCCCTTGACATCAGCAATGTTTTACACAGAGCTCTTTGTAGAAAAAGCCCAACAGGCTTTTGCATTTGCATATTACGCCACACCCCTTGTCACCAAGCCAGCTGGGACTGCGTTCCTGTGCATTCCTGCTCAAAAAAAGCCCTGTATGTATGTGTGTAAAGTGCCATCAAGTCACAGCTGTCTTATGGCAACCCCAGCAAGAGGCTTTCAAGGCAAATGAGAAGCAGAGATAGTTGGCCATTGCCTTCCTCTGCAGAATCTTCCTTGGTGGTCTTCCCTCCAAATACCAACCCTGTTTTGCTTCCAAGATTGGGATATTCTATGCCACCTTCCCTTCCCCATATATGTAGGGACTGACTATAATTCCATAGTGCGTGACAGGCATCCTGCAAATGCTTATGTTTGTATTTTTCAGTTCATGCTAGAGCCCAAAGCTTGTGATGCCCTCCATAGGGTTCATTCTCCTGTTTATTTCTGAAGGAGTAAAATATACCAACTATGGGTGCTTTCACATGGTCACTGGTTGCAAGTGGATTGTACTATTCTTACACAGTAAAAATCCAGTTGTAAATTGCATTATTTAGTTTCAGGTGGGTAGCCGTGTTGGTCTGAAGCAATGTGACAAAGTTTGAGTCCAATAGCACCTTTAAGACCAACAAAACTTAAAAGTGCTATTAGACTCTAACTTTGTCACATTATTTAGTGTGTGTGTACACATCCTGTAACTGCTACTTTATTTCATATGAAGAGTTGCTAGAAGTTGCCTTATGGAAATCTCTGCATCTGTTATGTCAGAGTTATTTCTGAAGGTTTTTGCTTGACAAAGTTTAACTCATTAAATTTTCATATGAGGATGATTTCAAATAAGCACATATGTCCATACATTGGTATGTTCGCAGTAAATAGGCTTCAAGAACTTCAACGATAAAGGAGAGCTGGGAAGATATGGGACAGAGGATCAATAAAATGCAGAAGAGGAGACCTACATAAGCCCTTTGGGATCTCTATTGGACAGAAAGGCATGGTATGCATGAAGTAAATAAATAAATAAAGCACTTCAGTACTAACTGTTGTGTAATATGAGTTAGTGTTTTACTCCAGAGTAATATCTGTTGAACTCAGTGTGATTTATTCCTAAGTGTAAATAGAATTGCAGTGGGTTTCTAGAAAGGAAATCCATTTGAAGTCCATGAGAACTAGTTTTGTTGTCACTGCACCTGTCTATGAAGAACTGTTTTCCATGAAAGTCATTTTTACTTCAATAGGCTAAGAAGGGTGCAAATCTGTTTAGAATTGCCCTGTCAGAATGGTTAACAGTGATTTGAATGGCTGAAGTAATTTCTGGGGTACGAAAAGATTCTGAATCAGTTTACGGGTTGAGATCACAATTGTGAACAAGATCTCCCATAGGCAGTTTCCCAATTAATGTTAATATACTGTTGCTTCTCATGTTGAGGGATTTTTTTTTTTAAAAAATAGCATGTTTGTGATTCAAGGTTAAGGCTGTTGTTACAATTCTTGCCTTACAATACTTCTAGGGTTTGAGATATTTATTGTAGACTAAGCATGATAGGTTATTTTATACCATTATCTTTTTTTCCCCAGAGCTCTTGTTATTTTGCAATTTCACAAATTATACTAGTTGCTCTCACACATACATGACTGGATTTCTGTTGATTAGAAGTACACTGGGACCTTTGCTTGAATTAGAACTGTGGAACTGATCTTAAACCAAACCACTGGGTGAATTAAGTGTTCTTTATATAGCACAGACTAAAGAGACCATTAGCCTATACACTACAATACACTGACAAAACCATTAATTATTTTTTTCTTACCTTACTGGGGCATATTCCATCTCTCTTTCATAAAGTATATCTAGCCAAATGAACAGAGTGATACAGTACAAAAAAATTATTTTGATGGTTCCAAATTATGCCCCAAACCAAAGTATTTGATTTGCTACTCTGTGCTTACTGTTTAAGGTAGTTTTCAACTATGTTGTCACATGCTAATTGTAAAGTGTCCCAATATATTTTAATATTAAAAGTACACGATTAAGTCCTTTGACAGATTGTTTCACATAAAACTTTACCATAAAAATAGTTCTCTGTATTGCTGAATACAGCAGATGAATAATAGATTGTATGAACTTAATTAAGGACAGAAATATATGTATTCTGAATGTATTCATGTACTCTATGTAATCATGGAACATGATGGATGGCCATCCCAATGAACAATACGTGTGGTCTTCTTCATAATGTAAGAGAGTGTCTATGGTATGATGCACTGTAGGCTTGCAGGCCGATTTCCACAACATATATGAGGGTAAAAAATGCATCCCTAGAGTCTGGAGTTCTAGGCCCCAACAATGGCTTGGCAGAGTTTCAATCAAACTGTGAAAATCTCCAAGAATATGCTGGGATTTTTAAAACAGAGATTAGAAAATTAACATCTTATATAAACACCCAAATATTTTTTAACCTTTATATTTAGGTCATCTATTTCATCCTGAAACCCTCATTTTATTTTATTTAGATATTTATAGCCAACCAAAGGGACTTACAACATTGGTTTTTCCTCCTCCATTTTATCACTACAACAATCCTGTGAGATAATTTAGGCAGAAAGTGAGTGGTCCCTGTTTATGCGGTAAACTTCCATGTCAGAGTGGGGATTCAAACCTGTGTCTCTCAAATCCTCATACAACTTTACTGGTATTGGTTCACAACCTTATTGATATCGCAACACTGAAGTCCATATTTACTTTGTATGGTGACCCATCCAGAGCAGGCCCAAAGTTTTTCTATTCGTCTCACAGGCAAACTGTGATGTTGGCACTTAACTGTTCCAGCATTCCATATTATATAGGGTCCAACAAGATTTTTGAGACAGCAACAAACATCACACAAGGGTATAGCTGCCCCCATTCTGAACCCTAAGCAAGTGAGAGTTCATCTCATCCTCCTCTGCTAGCTGCTCCAGAGCTGAAGAGGCAAACTTCAGGGGCACTGGGTTGAGGAGGTATGTCATGAAGGCAGATCTGGCAGTGAAGAGGTTGGAGCAAGGGGTTCATGTGGTATATCTCCGTCAGCAGATAGAGGGCACTAAAGCACTGCAAGGGGCTGGGCAAGAAGTCAAACTACTGAAGGAGCAACACCAAGACAAAGCCTGTGCATGTACAAGCCTTTTTCTATCCTCTGATTTTTCCATGGCATGCTGAACAGCTCCTACCTACTCTCCAACCAGACAGATCCCCCCTTCCTATAACTGTCACAAAGAAGACAAGACAATAAATATATCAGAAACTGGTGAAGAAGAGAAAAAATAGAAAGATTAAAGGACAGGAGACACCATTATGAAGGGGTAGCCTGTGGCCCATTTTCAGAGTCTTCCTGACCCACTTTTGGGTCCCAAACTACAGGCTGGGAAACACTACACAACACAACACTGGCTGTCAGTCTCTCCCCAACTTCTCTTCTGGGTTGCTTTGTCATTACAAAAGTAAGTCCTTTTCTAATACCATGCTGTTTATACTATGCTCAATGACTTCAGAACTAGTATATTTTAATGAAAATTTTATTAGATAGGATTTAGGTAGGAAAATATTTGATTGTGGGCTAAATTTGGCTTCCTAATCAATGGTCAGGAGGGCATGGTATATACCTCAGTCTTAACAGATCTTGAAAAGGGTTCATGCTTGAAAGGGAGATCACAAAGGAAGACTCTACAGGGGAAGGCAATAGCAACCCACTTCTGCTTTTCACTTATCTTGAAAGCCCCTTGACAGGATCACCATAAGCCAACTGCATCTTGGCTGCACTTTACACTTACACACACTATCAATGGCCAATTTAACATGAAGTAACTGATGCTCTCAGTAACATTCAAGCACAGTTGTAATTTCAGTAATGAGGAAGGTCTGCTTCTACTAACATACAGCTATAATTTGTTTAAGTTGAGTGATGTTTGAATGCTCCATGATCTCTTTCTTGTCTTTCAAGATAAACTGGTACTTTAATGGAGAGGTGAAGAAGACACTCCACACTAAATAGTGATGTTTATATCACTTTATTTAGAAAAGCTTGAAGAGCAAATGACATCAAAGGCAAGTGCTTTTACTATTGTTGGTGTGAAAATCCTGAAGACTGCCAACAAGGGAAGAGTGTTTGATGATTTTATAATCAGTTTGTTTTGTTAATGGGCTGAAATTAATTTTTTTCAAATTTAATTGTATGGTGAACTGGAAGAATCCCCTCTTTCTCTTTTCCTGTCTTGTCTGTTTACACACACAGTTCTTGCTTTGGAGATTATGTGTAATGTAGTAGCCTTTATCTGGATTGTCCTTAGGCTGATTTCTAACTTGACTAAAAAATGGCCCTGAGCCAGAAACCCAATGTCAGGTTGCAAAAAAGGGAAGAGGGACAAAGAGATGTGGGGAGGAAGACTGTGCACTAGTGCGCTGTTCTTGAATATAGTCAAGATTAAAATGCAAAATATTATATGTCAATATTTATTGTGGCAATTTGTTTATATCTCATATTAATAGATAGAATGCTGTTCTATGAATGTAAGAGCACTAACACAAATTAAATGGCACTTCCTCTTGTGGAGGAGGTAAATCGTTTCCCCCAGTTTCCCCCATCCCATTATAGTCTCCTGCTTTGCTCCTCATGCTATTCATGAAGATTTTGACCCCATCCCAGCAGAATTTCAGGGGGCTTAGTGGGAAATGGCAATTGCTTAAGTCACATTTCCACAAGTTTCGCTTTGCTATCTGATTTGGAAGTACCCAGTATTATCAATAGTTTGCCTCTGTGTGTGGGTTTGTTTTTTTTTACTAATTATAACGATAGTCCCTTATTGCACAAGACCAGGGGTCATTTTGTAGAAAAATAGGTGATGGAGCTCATCCAGGGATTGTTATGCAGCTGCACATACTATTCAATGGATGAGGTGGAACTCACAGAAGGAGGAGGTGGAACTCTCAGAAAGGTTCAGGAGCTGTGCTCCTGTGAGCTCCCACTGAATCTGAGGCCTGCATAAGACCACTAAGTTATCCTGAAGCACAGGTTCTCCTGAGAAGTATTTACCTGAAGTTTGGAACACAGGATTGTATGAGCCTTCCCTATCCTCCCTAAATGGCCCACTGACTTTAGACAGGCATTACAGATGTTGCATTTCTTTCATCTGTCTTGCAGCCAGGTCTATTGTCATTCCAGTTTCTCCTCAGCATTACAGTTAAGTAGATTTATTTCCTGATTTGTGATATGATCCTAACTACAGTTACACTCATGGAAATCTCATAAAGCTCAAAGGGACTTACATAGACCAACTATATTCAAGATTATATGGTATTTATGCTTTATCCTTGGATTTCCATTAAAATGGCATTCTAGAAGGAAAGCAATGAAAATAGCCAGACCAACTTCAGGGGATTTCTGATTAACAAACCACCCCTATGATCCACTGTGCTATCAAACAATGGGATAGGATCAGTCAATAGGGCTGCAAACATCAGCACCTTTACTTGGAAGTAAATCCTATTTGACTCAATGCAGTTGACTTCTAAGCATACATGGCTAAGATTATAAAGCCACACTTACACTTGCCTGGATGTAAGCCCCTTTGTATTTCCTTGGAATTTTATTTCGGAGTGCACCTGTTTAGGATGTCTCCACCCATATCCTAGCTTGCTGGGTTTGATTGCCTTGCCAAGTATATTCAGAACCATGCATTGGTGCAGTGTTGTTAGTGATGCTTCCATGTCAGCAAACACAGTGAAAGACCTACTGTGCAAAACAAATACAGTTTGTGGGTGGGATAACTGTGGCAGAATGGAAGAACTGACAGTTACCAGACAAAAATTAAGAATCTTCATAAAGAAACAGGCACACATTAAACGTGTTAAAGGAACTCTCTTGGTCCTCATAGCATAGCTATTTAGAGACTGAAGTTATGGGAAACCAGCCTTTATGAGAAATACACTGAAATCATCTCTTTTCCTCCTTATGGAAGTGACCTCTTGCTCTTCTTTTCTTCTTTGTTGACATCTACATAGAGATAATTTTAAAATGTTTTGATGGCCATTTTGTAAAGTATGTAATAAAACTGCCAGGTCTGTAGTCATTTGTCTTTCAGGGGGAGGAGGTTGCTGTTTTAATCTGGCTCACTTTTAAGAAGTTGTTTTATATGAAGATTGTATTCCATCATGGACATTATTCTATTGTCATATTTTATTTTATTTTTGTGTGCTGATGTATAACACTTCAGGTACTTTTGAAATAGCTGAAATGATCTATAAATACAATAAGCATGCTAATCTGTCATTTGCAATGACATGCAACAGGACAAAACCCAGCAGGGAGACTTTAGTTTTGAAGGGCAGAAATCCATATATAAAATGTGTGTGATGAATTTCCCATCAAACTGCAACTTGTTGCTATTTTGTATTGAGATGATTTGTAAAGGGATACCAAATGTTCTAAGTAATGTCCCAAATCATTGGGTTGTGGGATCTCTCTATGCATGTTAATGGCTTTGTTTTTCTGAACACATTAATGCCATACTACACAAATTGCTGGCATGGAATGAGGCTCCATGAATTTGAACAAAAGCAATGTGAATTTCCTCCATAAGAAGCTGGGCCTTTTCAACATTACATATACTACGTGCACTTATTGATGGCTCTTTTCCAGAAGTCCATTAGTTTTCTGGAGAAGAATACCGTGTTAATGCAACTGAACTTTATGATGTGATATTGTAGAGCACATCAGGATTCAAAGACTTGGAGAAAACAGGGACCCTCAAGCTATGCTGTTGTTGTAATATCCCTCATCTTTTTTTTAATATAATGTGTTTTCCCCACTAGAAAGGGTAGATGTTGATGTTAGAAATGGTTTCATTTCAGAATCCATATGTCCACATGACTTAGAAAAATGGGAAATCTCATTCCCCCCCTTTAAAAGTATGAATAAGAAACAGGAAGAATTGCATTGTACATTTTTATAGTTCAAATCTGCAGATGCAGCAACCTCTAACCTAAAAGATCCATATGGAAAGCTGCAAATTAAATATTGTGTTAATGTAATGTATCTTAAAAAAAAAAAACTAACTGTGATGAGACCACAAATATATTCTGTCAGGGCTTTCCCCCCCTGAGGGAATGTAGTGAAACAGAGTTCCAGAATCTCTTTGTAGAAACAAAATTCTCAAAAAAATGTTTAAAAGTTCATGAGGGCCACCCATGTGTCTCTCCTTCATTTCCCTCTTGAGAGTCCAGCACCTTTTTTTCCAGAAAAAAAGTCCTCTGTGTCCTTTAGAATGTCCTTTAGAGCAGCTGTGCTGCTCACCCTCTACCTATATCTATGGACTGGTACCTTCTGTGTGAGCTTCACTGGGTTCCAGTGGAGTACTGGCTCAGGTTCAAGGTTCTGGTGCTGACCTTTAAGGCCCTGAATGGGCTGGGATCTACGAATCTTTGGGTCCACCTCTCCTGGTATGCCCCGAGGGGACATTGCACTCAGCAGACAAAAATCTGCTGGTGGTCCTTGGTTTGAGACATAATTGGCTGTCCTCAACCAGAGCCAGGGTGTTTTCTGCTCAGATTCCAACCTGCTGGAACTTTATGCTGGATAACATCAATGGCTTGTGGGACTTTATACAGTTCTACATGGCCTATAAGGCAGAGATGTTCTGCTAGGCGTTTGGTTGAGGACAGCAATGGTTTCATCTTCCTGGCACTTTCTGTATGGCAGTGGTACCATTAGAATTTTAAAGTGCCATCATTAGGCTGTTGCTGTGTTTTACTGGCTATAATCTGTTTTTAATGATGTATTATGTGATACTGTGTTGTACACCACCCTGAACCCTGTCCTTCAGGGGATGGTGGTTCAAAACCCAATTAAATAAATAAATAGAAACCAAGAAAGATCTCAAACTCTCATTAAAATGTGCTAAGATTCAGGTTGGTAGCTGTGTTGGTCTGAAGCAGCAGAACAAAATTTGAGTCCAGTAGCACCTTTAAGATCAACAAAGTTTTATTTAAGGTTTATATAAGCTTTCATGTGCACGCACACTTCTTCAGATAAACAAAGAATTGAGGATATAGAATGTCAATCTGACACTTCTTAAAATACATTGAAATGGAAGTTTTAAATCCATACATATAGGTTAACAAGCAAATTAGAATACAGATAATAAAAATGTAATGGATGCAAATACCAGACTAGAATGACAAGCTTAGTTTATATGGTCACCATTTGTTCGAGTTTAATTCTATTTTTATTTTATTTCTCATTTGGAATAGTGGACTGGATTACTAGATTGTAATGTAATGAAGAATAGAATGTAATTGTTGAGTTGTATGTGCAGGAGTGGGGCCGGGATTATCACCCCCAGACAGTAATGTAATTTGGAATGGTAGATTGGAATGTAATTCTTTGGTCTGAGGACAGGGGAGATACCTGCCAACAGGCCTTCATATGAGTAGAGGACTTTCACTCATCACGTGAAGTTATGTTGGCTGGTGGAAGAATAATAGATAATAGTGGTCTTCTGGGTTAATTGCTTTATGGATGGGAGTAATTCTCCACTGAAGAAGTACCAACAAAATGAGAAGAACCACCAGGATCTCATTTGGATTATGGATTATTAATTCCCTTGAGGAGTCGTCAATATTGGAAATGATGAGTAGTGTTTTTACATAGATTGAAGACTTTCTAAGGTTGATTTTTTAGCACTTTTTTCCTGTGACTGTAAGCAGGTTTGATGACTGCATGATTTGTAAACACCCATTGATATGGATTGGAGAGTTTTGTATAGATTATGTGTAATTGATATTTTATATGGCGTTATATTAGCATTATAAAATTACTGAGTTCTATCACAGCATAATTGTTTTTATATGTACTCTGAGATGCTGTGAGGCTCTGCTGCTGTGGTTTTAAACCTCCAGGTGGGGCCTGAAGATCTCCCAGAATTACCACTGATCTCTGGAGATCAGTTCTCCTGGAAAAAATGGCTGCTTTGGAAAGTGGACTGTATAGTATTGTATTCTACTGAAGTCTCTTCTCACTCCAAATTCTACCCCCCCCCCAACAAAGGCTTTATTCCTGAATCTGGAGTTGGCAACCCTACCCCCAAGACCTCAGACCACATTTGGGCATAGGTGCTCTGATGTATTTTTGTGGTTGCTATGACTCCACAAAACAGCACCCGAACTCTTGGTGGTTTGTCTTTATTCAATATCTGTACAGTTGCAGATGTAGCTTATCGGGATTTTCTTGTAGGGTTACCTCACGCTGGAATGGAGGGTTTGAAATATGGAATCTGCTACAAACATAGGGGTTGGGTGTTTTATTTTGTTTTTGGGGGGATGCTAGGTTTGCTAATGTAATTTTAAAAATATAACTGGGAAATGGAGTAGCATTGCCTCATCTCTAAGAATTCAAACAAAACTACAAAGCATTTTCCTCAGTCTTAGGTGAACCAAGTACCACTGAAGGATAGGGATAGCCTGTTATGATGTCCACCTGCTAGATTGTCATGATACCTGCTAAGATGTTTGCCTTAAAGCACAGTCGGAATGATAGTAGTAGAAAAGAGCAAGAGCCAAGTAGATCCTTAAAGACTAACAAAATTTGTGACAGGGTATGAACTTTTTTGAGTCACTGAGCAGCTTGTTAGCACTGAACAGTCATGAAGATTTCAGATTAACTTCACTAATGCACAGATGTTTTATTCGAGGACAGGCAGAATGGCTCTTGTGTATTCAGTGTACTGGACTTTTGCTCTTTTCTACTGTTACAGACAGATTAACATGTATACCCATTTTGATCTATCTTCAGGGAAGTCTGAATGATACTCATTTATACTGGAGGTGTTTTGTTTGACAGTACTTCCACCTGAGTGCCAAATGACTTTTTAATATGAAACTTTCATAAAAATATGTTGGCTAATTGGTTTCCTATAATTTCCTGCACATATTTTCTCCTGAAAGTTCACTTACATGAGAACATGAGCCCTACTACAAGCACCCATCTAGTTCAGTATCCTGTTTCTGGCAGTGGCAAGCAAGATAATTTTCAAACTCAAAAAAAAAAAAGCCATAGGCACTGTTAATTTTACCTGAACATAATTTAATATGATTTATCTTTCATTTATGGATATGGATATATATAAGACTCATTTTGATCAGGAGCTCACAGGAGCAGATTTTATTGTGCTCTTTCTTTCTTAACCCCCCCACCCAAATACTTGCTTCTGAGCTCCATTGTTCAAACCCCCTGTGAGAATTTTGTTGAACTCTGGTTTGACAAACTTTCTAATATTTCCCCCCACAAAAAATAGGAAAATAACCAAAGGATATAAAGCAAACAGATGGAAATCTTCCTCATGCCACTGTGGCCACATAGAAGAAAGTAATTTAAAAAGTATGATGGGAGTAAGGTTTTATTATGACAATCGTAATTCAAGAAGCATTTTAGGGTAGATGCTGACATAATTTAGTATGCCTTCTGATGATGTCGGATGTGGGCATATGTCAATGAGTTATGTCAATGATTGTACTAATGAGCTCCAGCACCTCTTTTTCTACAAAATGACCCCTGGATATATATAATAAATAACGTCAGAAAATGTGTAGGTTTTTTTTAAAATTGTGAATATTTGGGGGGGGGGGGTTGAGTGTGGGTGGATGTGTTTTTTAGTGTTCTCAGTCACCGTGATTTCAAATGAACTCCACCAGAGCACAGATGTTTTATTGGACAAGCAGAATGACCCTGTGTATTTGTTCGCTTCATAGTATTGTGCCTGCCTATAGCTGGATTTTTGTGACCTGCCTGACATCACTGCCTTGTCTCTTGTACCTGACCAGCTGCTATGCAGTGTGGGCACAGTCTGCTGCCCAACAGCTGCAACATGCAAAAAACAAAACCTATTGTGTCTAGAAACAATTGACAACTTCCAAAAATTAATACATTGTATTATAGAAAATATCCAAACCGAATACCATTATTCAGACATTAAAGAACAAAGAACAATCCCATATAAACATTATCAAAGGATGACTCCGAAACAATCTTCTTACAGTCTGTAAGGAGTACTAAGACTCAAGTGTAAAGTTCAAACGGAGTCCTTCCATGGTGTCGGCTTCAAAGGAGAAATTCTTTCCTTCACGCAACCACCGGTTTGGATTTGCGTTCCACTGCCTTTACAGCTTCTTCATAAGCTAACTCTGAAAAAGTCCTCAGACCAATATCTTTCCCAGCGCATAATCCTGGATACAGGATAATCCTGTATGTGCTGGGAGAGATATTGGTCTGAGGACTTTTTCAGAGTTGGCTTATGAAGAAGCTGTAAAGGCAGCGGAACTCAATTCAAACCGGTGGTTGTGTGAAGGAAAGAATTTCTCCTTTGAAGCCGACGCCATGGAAGGACTCCGTTTGAACTTTACACTTGAGTCTTAGTACTCCTTACAGACTGTATGAAGATTGTTTCGGAGTCATCCTTTGATAATGTTTATATGGGATTGTTCTTTGTTCTTTAATGTCTGAATAATGGTATTCGGTATGGATATTTTCTATAATACAATGTATTAATTTTTGGAAGTTGTCAATTGTTTCTAGACACAATAGGTTTTGTTTTTGGCATCTTTGCTTATATTGTGTTGCCATTGTTTAATTGCAACAGCTGCAACATGGCATGGAATTCCTGAATGTTCTTAAGAAAGCCTCTGTCTTTCAGCCTGTGCCTCCCATCCGCCATGTGGGAAGTACTAACAGTTAACATGGGTTTAATATTGCAGGACTGATGTACATCTTACTGAGATAACATATATCCAATAGCCTGAACAGTCAGAAAAAGACTATGTAAATGCTAAGGAACATTATGGGGTTGAGAGCTTTGTAGTATTTGATTTTGTGGTTGGCTACAAGCTTCAGCACCCATCTGTCCCCAACATATCTGCCTTGGTACTTACTGGAGAAGCATACACACAAACACAAACAGAAAACCAGTGTACTTTAGAGACTAACAAAATTTATTCCGGTATATGTATTCAGGTATCAGTGCTCAGTTGATCACAAATTGTGTATGCATCTATAAGGCCAAAGAATTGGTATTAAAAGCTGTAAACAATGGAATGGTGGGGAGAGAGAGATACATTACAGAGGGCATCTAGTGTAAAACAGAAGTCAATCAAATGACTCACCAATCCAGACGGTTTCTGTCTCCACTGAAGTGCAGTAAAGAGTTCCCTGAATTAAAATCATGGCCCAAGTAAATTCACTTTCCAGTTTAGTGTTTCCTTATATGAGGTGAGCTGTTCCAAAACAGACAGAGAAGAGGTTCCCATAGAGTTCTGTGGATTTTGGATTAAGGAATCAGTATCGTCCCTTTTCTCCTCAACATGGTATGGAAATAATCTTTCTGTTCCCTTCTATTGACTTTGGCAGAAAACAATCACATTATGGCATATACTCAAAAAGCAAGCATAAGTCTGGCATAGTCTAAATTGATGAGACATCTCATGTTTTTAATCTTGTTGGATGCTTACTGATTTACAACTATTATTTATAAGGTAATAGAATCTGCCATGTTATTGAACGTAAAAATGGTTTCCAAATCTGCAAGGAGGTTTTCATTTTAACATTTAGTTTATAGCTCTATTTCTCCAAAGAGGTTGATGATGAATGTAAATTCTTCCGTCAGTTGCTTCTTTATAGGAAGATGGAATTCTGGTTCCCCACGCTCTTCCCCTTCCCCCATCGTCTTCAAGTTAGTGTGATTGAACACTTGGCAGAAACAAAGCAACATCCATAAATTTTCACCAATTGCCCAAATCGAAGCTATGCAGATCTAAGGAACGTAATGGCAGGCAGTGCATTAGCTGAACTAATATTGGTACAATCTGACAGTCTCATTGTAGCAATAATTGTCATCAGCATGGCCTGATCTTGGCACAAGACATACAAATGCTTAAAAAGAGCCTTTAATGCATTGTGACTGCATCACAGGCATACAGATGCAGCCCTTGTGTTTGCTGGAATACTGATATGGCCTTTAAGTAATGGTAATACTAAAAGTGTTTTTTTAAACCAATGCAGAGAGAAAACAGATTTTTCTAAACCAGATTATAGATTGACAAACAGGAACCATCAAACGCTTGAGGGAGGCATATCATTTCCCCCTCCCTCACTATTTCCACTTTCCTTTCCCTGAAAACCCTCATAGCCTCTCTCCTTTTCCTGCTTCCTTCTCACCCTATCTGCCACCAGTTTTCAGATCGCTCTGTTCCCCTACCCCCTCAATATATACCTTCCTATTTGATAGAACCCAGTTTGGAATGCTGAGATTGCCTAGCAACAGCCACTGGGGGAACTGGTTAAGGCTACAGCTGCTTCATTTAACATTTTTGGGTTTCTTAAAGCTTCCAAAGTGTTCGTCTTTTTTTTAAGATTTCACATTTTTCTGCAAACCTAGGGCTATTCTCAGGTTTATAGAAAGATCTGTCTTGTCCATTTATAGTTTCAGTCACCAGATTTAAGTATCCTCAGATTTGGCCAACTTTGCTGTTAGAGTATACAAAGTTGGGACCATAAAAAAACTTGCAGGAGTTATCACATTTCTCCCACATTTGCTTCCTCTTCCCTCTCCATACATCTCTCCATCTCTCACTCTTTCTTCCTCCCACTACCCCTTCTCATAACTCTTTCTTCCCCTCCTGCCTCTCACTTTGTCTCTTTTGTTTTTTCTCCACTCTTTCTATCCCAGACCCCATTCTCTTTCTGCTCCATTCCATCACAGTTTTTCTGCCCTTTACCCGATCACTCTCTCTTTCTTTTTCTTTCTGCTTCTGCCATTTGCTTTCCCCTCCACAATAACAGCAGCTCTTCCAGCTGTCCAGTCACTTTCCCCTCTCAGAGCAACAGCAATTCTCCTGCCTGGCAACCCCCCACAGCAATGGGTGACAGTTCTCCTGGCTACCCACCCCCTCCCCCCTCCCAAAGGAGTGGCACTGAAGGCTCTGCTGCCTGCCTTTCCAGTCCCAGTCCCACACCTCTCACAGCAATGATGTGGCTCTCCTCACTGCCCATTCAGCAGCTCCCCACATCAGCAACAGTGAAACTCAACAGCTCACATAACACCTCCCATCCCTGCATGGCAATGGAGCCAGCTACTCCCCTGCCTGCCTCCTTGCCTGTAACTTTGCAGCCTCAGCACAGGAGCAGACAATACTGTTCTGGAGGGTGGATTTAACCCCCACAATGTATTTTTCAAATGTTTTCAGATTCTTCTGCAAACCTAGGGGTCCCCCAAGCTTGCAGTACTATTTTAGTCAATGTGGGCCTGATCTGCAGATTTAGCTATCCACAGATGAGCCCAAATGTGGCTATTAGCTATACAAATGATGATGGTGGCAGCTGAACAAATTCATGCATTTGAATGTTAACTAGTTTTCCATTTTAAACTAGTTTTCCATTACCTCAAAACTAGTTGTGTATTTCAAACACTATAATAAATAACTTTAATTGAGGCCTACTAAAATAATACAACTGTGATGGACAGCAGGCTTATGCAGGATTAGAGGCAGGCATATTGGTGACAGCTAATGGAACTGTAAATAAGTGACAGCTAATAGAACTCACTTCTGTTAACTTCTGTTAACTGTCAAGAGGGGGCTGTTAGGCAGTTGGTGAAACAGTTGGACTTGGAGCTTGGGAGCCAAGTGGACAGAAAAGTCTTCTTATGAGACTCTGAGGGGAAAGGGTCTGTTAAGCCCTCTCTGTAGCAGAGAAGCATGTTGTGACTTCTGCCAATGACAGACTTTGGGTGGTGACAGTGATTCTGACAAAGAAGTGTCAGGACCTCATATATTCAAAGAGTGAAAGAAATCTCCTTGGGTGAACATCGGAAACACTACCTGAGTGGAGAATTAGTCATTCTCGGTGTGAAGGCTTATTATCCAGTTTATAGAGACTGTCCTTCTGGAAGATAGGATTTGACAAAAGGCTGAGGATGCACAGAGGTCCTTCAAGCAAGTCAAAAGGGGTTATTGCTCTTAAGGAGAAGAGAATAACAATCTGGCCAGAGGAAGTGGAAGCAGATAGGAAATCCCCTGGTCTACAAACATAGGGTTAAAGCTGAATAAGATCTCACGTCTGTGTGGTTACCCAATAACAAGCTTTAGAAGAAGGTATAAGGCACTATAAGAATATCTGCAATACCTTTAGTGAAAACATAACAGTTTAAAGTGCAAAACTGTCTCTTGGGAAGTCAGCAACCTCATATGTGTTTAGGTTTAGCATTCTGTCTACCTCTTCCAAATCCCTATGTGTATATCAATTCCCTTCGCTGCCAATGTGGTTAAATAAAACAAAATTTGGTTAAGTCTTTACTTGTGCCTATTGTGCCAATTTCTGAGAGAAAATTTTGAAAACAGAAGCAATGACAAAGTGATCATTTTAGAAGGGAGATAATTAAAGCAGTTGCTTTGTCATAACAACACATTGTGCAAGTTTTTGAACTGAAAGCTCAAAACGGAGGAGGGGTCCTCAAGACCTTGTGTTAAGGCCTCTCTGTATCATGTGTAGGTGACTTAGTTGATTTCAGTGGGCAAAGGGTGTGGCGGTATCAGATTGCATTGTGGCAACTGAGAACAACAACTCACCTCCTGCAGCACTTCCTGAAATGATGCTCCTGGAGATCAAGGAGCCCTCAGGAATATGATGAGGGATAAATGGGAGTCTGCAGTCAGTGGGAGTGGGAATCTAGCAAAAATCATCTGTCCCTCTTCTGCCAATGGAACTGCTGTTATGTTAGTGGAACTGCATCTTTGGATCCAACCCACTGGTTTTCCCATTAGTTTTCCCATTTGAACTGCAGAAATGTTTTCCTTTTGGTTTTGGCAGAAAGAAGGTAAGTGGATGAAGGAGAAAATATGCAATGTTCAGGCTAACAACAATCCAGTATCCAAGTTTTTCAGTATGTTTAACATTTCAGCAGAGTTATGTTAATTTTAATAAAACATGTCATCTTGGGTTGAAAGAACTTATTATAAAAGTTTTTCATGCTTATCTGAATTCCCTAACGTCTTTAGCATTGTTACTGTGAACAGTGAGTTACTTCACTTCAAAGATTTTATCAGCATCTTATGAATTACCAATTTCTCACAAAAAAATAAGAGCAAGTGAAGAAAAAGTCAGGAGAAAAGAAAAGAAAAGAAAAGAAAAGAAAAGAAAAGAAGGGGGAGAAATAGTTAAGAAAGATTGAATGAAGAGTATAAGATAGTTCTCAATACCATGTATTTTTTCATGTTCTTTATGACTCTGCAGATTTCTGTCATACTTCTCTTCCATATTTAATGTTTAGAATTTCCTCCCTTGGGACTAATTCTAAAGTGTAGGATCTGTTTCTGGTGTAGTGTTATCTTTCTAGTATCTGCCCATGAATAAATAGTGTGTAGAGTAAAATCAAATAAGTAATTAAACTAATTTCTTGAAAAGACAGAAAAGTACATTTTCAGAAAATCCTGTATAATTTTAGCTAACTCAAAAAAGGAAATCTGCTGGTTAACAGAACCACACCAGCTAACTTCTTATTATTAATTCTTTGGGCCTGCAGGTGGTGTGAAAGCACCTTTTAAAATACTTACAGCATTGACAATTCTGTTCTGCTTAATTTGAGCATCACTTAAGTATTGTTTTCTAAAATCATGGAAGAACTTTTACCAAGGATGAGTAGTTGTCTTTGTTCAAGGTGTTGATTTAATACAGCTATATGTAATGACACAAATACTTTTACACTGCCTGCTTAAAATATCCTTTAGATTTTTTTCTTTAGCAACAAACACAGTCAATAAGATGAAAATATACTTGCTAAAACCTAGAAAATCTACTCAGTTTGTATGTGATGTCCAAGAAAAATTATATCAAATGAATCCTGCATGTATAGTTTTCTTTAGCACATTCCTTCATATACTTGTAACATATGTCTGCAGTCATGTGGCATGAACCAAGAGGATTATTGTGGCTTTCCCTTTATTTACATTAGAAAGCCACAGGCTCTGTCTTGTTTGTGTAGCCAATCAATTAATGTCACAAATGTCAATTTACATCTGAGATTAGACTATCACAGCAGCCTGGATTCACTTAGGTTATTATCAGTCTGTATTCAGATTTGCTTTCTCAGAGTGACACGGACTTATTTTGAATCTGTTCTATCCTTGGCAGGAATACATCTAAAATTCTAAATATATTCACATAGTTCTCAAGCTACAGCATTATTTCCCATGTTTTTTTGTACATGGTCTTGCTGCTCCATGGTGATATCTTGTGTCGTTGTGGTGTATATGTTAATGCCACAATCATCTAGGGTTGGCACCCCACTGTGATACAGGATCTTGAAGGGTAGAAAACACCCATGCAGTCAACCCATTCTTTCTTTAATGAATCAGCTCTTATAGCACAATGGCTTTGAACGGCAGTCAACCTATTAAAACATAAGAATAGCCCTGCTGGATCAGATCAATTGTTCATTTAATCTAGTATCCTGTCTCACACAGTGGCTAAACAGTTTCTCTGGAAGGCCAGCAACAGGGCATAGAGGCTTTCCTCTGATGTTGCCTCCTGGCCCTGGGACACAGAAGTTTCGTGCCTCTGAATGTAGCAGTTTTCCTCAGTCACAATGGCTAGTAGACTAATCCCTGGATTTAATCCCCCTTTAATTTATTTATTTAATTTAGTTTATTCAAGTGGCCATCACTACATCCTCTGATAGCGATCTTCACATTTTAATCATTATCTATGTAAAGTAGTATTTGCTCTTGTTCTTCCTGAACCCATTGCCCATCAGCTTCATTGGATGCCCTCAAGTTCCAGTATTTTGGGAGAAAAAATTATCTTTGCCAACTCTCTCCACCTCATGTATCTATAATAATAATTTTCCTGTTGTGGTGGCAAATCTGACCATCCTGATTGGTTGGGGCTCGGTGGGACTGTGGGGTATCAGCCTTTGGCCTGTCAAACTATCAATCAAGAGTACCTGTGTGCCATTGGTTGAGTCCACTCCTCTCTCCTGCCCGAGTGGCTATTGCTAGCCAGCAAAGCTGATTCTGTCAGTAAAAGGCAACCAACCTTAGTTCTGGCAGTTACTGCAGGAACATACTATTGGCCCATCACATGTTGGTCACCATCTCTGGCCTCACATTGGCTGACTCCCCTGCCCCTGCCTACTGCAGGCCCAGGAACATTGAACAAACTGCCAAAAGCAGTCTTATCTCAGAGACAGCCACATCTCCAACTTTTCTGTGTCCTCTCTCTCAACTGGCCTTAGAAAGGGCTGCAGAGCTACTGTGGCCTCACAAAAGACCTCCCAGCACACGTAGCCTCCAAAGGTCACAGAAATAGCCAGGGAAGCCAGGCCCTGCTGGAATTGTTTTCTTAGAGCCCACGGCTGCCCCCTGGAAAGTGCTAGCCAGAGGCTATTGCTAGTCAACTCATACTGCTTCTGTCAGGAAAGGAACAGGCCTTAGGAAAACATAATGCCATACAGTCCACCCTCCAAATCAGATATCCCTGGAGATTCTGTGGTGGAGTTTAAGGAGGGCATACCAGTTACGGCTTCTGAGTGGGGTCTTCCAGACCCAAGTTCTCTCTGTGGAAGTTGACTGGGTGATTTCAGACCAGTCAGACTTCCAGCCTAACCTGCCTCTCAGAGTTGTTGTTCAGGTCAAAGAAGATAAGAGAATGATGTAAGCTATTTTGGTTCCTCACACACACACTGTGGAGAAAGCCTTTTTCCTTGTAGAGGCTGCAGGAAGGCAATGGAAAGTTGAACTCAGAGGAGCAGATAAAGAGAAGGAGATAAGATTGCCAACTCCAGGTTAGAAAATTCCTGGAGATGTTAGGGGTGGGGCCTGTAGAGGATGGGACCTCAGACAGGTACAATGCCATTTCCTCCTGGGGAACCATTGTTGCCAATCTCCAGGCGGAGTCTGGAGATCACTCAGAATTACAACTGTTCTCCAGATGGCAGAGATCAGTTCCCCTTGAGGTGGGGGGGGGGGTGAATGCTTTCACTTGGATGGGTGGGAAGACAGCAAGGGTGGGGATGGGCACTTGGCCAGAACCTCCTTCTAGATTCCATTGCATTTTTCTTCACAACAGGCCTTACTCCTAGTAATGTTATAAACCTCTGTCATGTCCCCACTTAGTTGTCTCTTTTCTAAACTGAAAAGTCCTAGACTCTTCAGCCTTCATACCCCACCTCCCCAATTGTCTTGGTTTTCCTCCTCTGTACTTTTCCCAGCTCTACAATGTACACAATATTCCAAATAAGAACGCACCACAGATTTACACAGGGGCATTTGAATATCAGCCATTTCATTCTCAATTCCTTTCCTAACAATCCCTAACATAGAGTTTGCGTTTTTATTACCAGTACAGCACACTGGTTGACGCTTTCATTGAGCTATCCACTACAACCCCAAGATCTTTTCCTTTTGTCTGTCTCTGCAAGTTCAGACCCCAACTGGCTGCCTGTTGCATACCGAATCCATTTCAAGGTCCTGGTATTAACCTTCAAAGCCCTATATGGCCTACGACCTACCTATCTGTGGGACCACCTTGCCCCACATGTTTCCCAGAGAGCACTGCGATTAAGCTCTCAAAATCTTTTGGCTGTCCCTGGGCTAAAAGAGGCTCAATTCCACCAGAGCAAGAGCCTTCTTGGTTGCGGCCCCAATACTTTGGAATACCCTCCCAGAAGCCATCAGGGCCCTGCGGGATTTATCGCAGTTCCGCAGGGTCTGCAAGACTGAACTGTTTCAGATGGCATATAAATAAATAGATTTAATTAGCCTATACTTGAAGTTGAAATTTATTTTGTCCTCATGTGCATCATCTTACACTTACTGACACTGAACATTTGCCACATTGCCACCCAGTCACCCAGTTTGTGGAGGTCCTCTTGAAGCTCTGAATAGTCAGCCTTGGTTTTCACCATTCTGAATAATTTTGTGTCATCTACAAACTTGGCCACTACTCATCCACATAATTCATGAACAAATTAAATAGTACTGGCCCAAAAACTTATTCTTGTGTGACCCCACTGCTTAATTTTCTCCATTCTAAGAACTGTCTGTTTATTCTTACTCTTTGCTTCATGTCATTTAATCAATTTTCAACCCATAAGAAAAAACATCTTCTTATCCCATAACTTCTGAGTTCATTCAGAAGTGTGAGGTACCTTGTCAAAACCCTTTTGAAAATCCAAGTATATAATGTCCATCAGGTCACTGTTATCTACATGCTTGTTTACTTTCTCAGAGAACTCCAAAAGGCTGGTGAGGCAAACTTCCCTTTGCAGAAGCCATTTTGATTTTCCCTCGACAAGTTTTGTTTCTCTTTGATTACAAATTCAACTACTTTACCAGGCACAGACATTAAGCTCACTGGCCTGTAATTTCCTTATTTCCCTCTGCATCCCTTTTTAAAAATCAGTGTAGCATTTGCTACTCTCCAGTCATTTGGTACAGTGGCTGAATTTAGTCATAACTTACATATACATAAGTAAGTTACATATCTTTGTGGGACCCTACTGCTCACTTGTCTTCATTATGAGAACTGTCCATTTATTCCTATCTTTTCTTGCTGTCATTTAACCAGTTTTTAATCCATAAGAGAATCCATCCTATCCCATGGCTGCTAAGTTTACTCAGGAGTCTTTCAGGATGGGTAGCTGTATTAGTCTGTTTGTAGCAGCAGAAAAGTGAGAGTCCAGTAGCAGGCTTGAAGACTAAAAAAATGTGGCGGGGTGTGAGCTTTCATGAGTCACTGCTCATTCTTTATGAAAGCTCATACCTTGCCACAGATTCAGTCTTTGGTGAGGTACCTTTTCAAAAGCTTTTTGTAAGTCTAAGTGTATAATGTCTACCGGATCTACTAGGTCATTCATTTATGTAACACAGCAGCCCTGAAGAAACAACTCTCATAATGAAGCTCAATACATAAGTGAAGAGACCTGTTTGATCTTTCTTCTCATATAATCCTGAAGACTATTGTTCTCTGATGGAGGAAGGACTCACTGGATCACATTTACCAGGATGCGCAGGGAAAAGCAATGACATATAATTTGGTGCTAATTGGAGATGTTTATTATGTAGTTATGAAATATTTGCTTTCATTAAAAGAACTGGACTAGGGTTTCCTTCAAGTTCTCTAGAAACCTGTAGAACTAACTTTCTTTCTTTCTTTCTTTCTTTCTTTCTTTCTTTCTTTCTTTCTTTCTTTCTTTCTTTCTTTCTTTCTTTCTTTCTTTCTGAAAATAATTTATTCTCTTTCATAATGGTACAGTTCTTAATGGGTTGTTATAAAACTGCAGTGTTCCCCCCCCCACACACAAATTATTTTAAGTATTTAAATGTAAAACCATTTTGGATGTGGTTGTAAAAGGTCTTACACACATGAAATTCCAGTCCATACATGGACCTCTCTGGATCAATATCTGTCATGACTTGTATCTTTTATCGGATTCTTTGGTGTAATTTTGGGCTATAAATGTTACAAACATACTGCCCTGCTTTCATTTGAGATTTAAAAAAAAAATTAAATATGGAATATGGAATATGGGGCTCAGTTTATATTGTATACATATGTCAGGGTTGCCAAATCTATAATGGGAAATTTCTGAGGATTTAGGAGGTGACACCTGGGGTGGGCAGGATTTGAGGAGGAAACAGTGGATTATAGTGCCATACAGTCCACCCTCCATAGCAACCATTTCCTCCAGGGGAACTGATTTCTGTGATCTGGAGATAAGTTGTAATTCTAAGAGGTCTCCAGGCCCAAGAGTCAGTGTGGTGAAGTGATTTAGAGTGGCAGACTATAATCTGGAGAACCAGGTTTGATTTCTCACTCCTTCACATGCAGCTTGCTGGGTGACCAGTCACAGTTCTCTCCATAACTCAGTCAGCCCCATCTGCCTCATAAGATGCTTGAAATGGAGAGAGGAAGGGAAAGCAACCGTAAGCTGCACTGAGACTCTATAGGGAAGAGGAAAGCAGGGTATAAAAAAAATCTTATTCTTCGCCTGTCAACTCTGGTGTGTGTGTTTTTATAATGCATGATATAATAGCACAACGCAATAAATATTTTTCTCAGACTTCACTTGATTTCTGTATGTCTAACTTCAAGACTATTTCTGGATGTTAAATGTACTGTCAAAACAAAAACAAGACCGGCTGATGGAAGAGGAATAGTTAACTTGTGGCTTTGGCTCTTGGCATGAGCTAGCAGTCAAAAGTGCATATTTATCACAAAGTATAAAAAGCATGTAGTTCAGTTTGAAAGATGGTAGAGGAGAAGGTTTCTGCCAAGAAAACATTGATATATGTAGCAGTCCAATGGCACAGATCCCAAGGTCAAGCCACCAGATGTGGGTTATATGATGAAATTAAGAACACCAAGGAAAGATGTCCAACATGACTGCTGCATATCGGGGGTGGGGGGGTGGGGATGAGCAAATGCTATGTTTTATGGAAGTAAGGAGAAAGGATAATTTCAGGACTATAAATTTTACAAGGAATACTTGCTCTCAGGTGGTCTGAAAGGAATACACTTGAGACAGATCTGTCTATGTCTCTGAAGAATGCCTTGCATAGCCCCCGAGCTCCACAACCATTGAGGTGAGTGCTCTGCCACTATTATCACTTCAGCAGAGTTCACTTTATATCAGTCGACTTAAGAATGATGCTTAAAAGTAAAGGATAAACTGAAATATAGAACACTTTTGCCAAATATACCATTCTTTTAAATTTCAGTACTGAATGAATTAATTAAACATGTCTATTTCTTATGAATGAATCATAATTTTATGAGAAAATAAGAAAAATAGTCAAAGCTAGATCGTCTCTGTTGCTATAAATTTTATCTGGAACTGCACAACATATTTTAGGGAAGGGTCATAGATGAAGCATAAAATATGAGCTAACTTTCAGACTTCTTTGTTCCAGCTAATAAAGCAATGTAACTTATGGCATAGACAGGTCCCTATGCATAAAAGAAACTGCCACTTGTAGAGATAAGGTGATTGCCCCCCAAGGTCGGAATAAAGAGTCAGACACAATGCATTGGTATAATAATTGGGCCACTTTATTAAACATCATAAAAAATGGCAAGGGCACCCAACCAGCAGCCTGCCCAGGGCTAGGGATAACCGAGACCACTCCCCTGCCATTCGCAGGTGATAGACCCAGCCCCCCAGCCAGAGCTGTGTGACTCAACTCCCGCCAGGCAGGCCCAGCAGGGAGGCACACATCAGAGGGCCCAAACCCAGACGCATGTCTTGACGGAAGACACCCTCTAGTCGAGCCTCTAGGACGGTCTGCATTCTTCACACCCCAGGTCAGCAAACCCCAAGGTTGATCATAACAGATCCCTAATTCCCCAAAAGGGGGATGCTTCACAGTCCTCCCCTAGCCGCATAGTGCCCTAAATCCCAAAAACCTGCCAACTAAAGTGACCACCTATTTAACAGCACCTCCCGATATCCAAATCCACAATCCACTGCGCTGCTATGTCTCTCTCTCGGCTTGACTTCGCGAATGAAGATTTAAGAAGGATGCAGTAGTCCACGTCTGCTGCAGGCTCGCTGGTGGCTGACAAGACCAATGTGGGATAGGCAGATCCGGCCACATTGGCTGCAGGGAAAAGTCTGATTTGGGGTTGGTGCTGTAGCAGTGCGATTCTTCCTCAATCTCCTTTTGTCCTCAAGACCAGCTATGCGTGCGTTCTCAAAGGAAGAGACAGCCTGGTGGATGGTGTGCCTCCATGCTTTGCGATCTGAGGCTAGGTCAGATCACTGGTGATGGTTGATGCGATAGGTGCCGAGGGATTTCTTCAAGGAGTCCTTGTACCTCTTCTTTGGTGCCCCTCTATTTCAATGGCCGGTGGAAAGTTCGCCATACAGAGCAATCTTGGGAAGGCGATGGTTTTCCATCCTAGAAATATGCCCTGCCCAGCACAGCTGCATCTTCAACAGCAGTGCCTCGATGCTTGTAACCTCCGCCCGCTTGAGGACTTCAGTGTTGGTCGCAAAGTCACTCCAGTGGATGTTGAGGATGGTGCGAAGGCAGCGCTGATGAAAGCGCTCAAGGAGTCGCACATGATGACGGTATAAAACCCACGATTCGGAGCCGTAGATGAGGGTTGTCATCACAACCGCTTTGTAAACATTGATCTTTGTGCCTTTTTTCAGATGCTTGTTGCTCCACACTCTTTTGTGCAGTCGGCCAAATGCATGGTTTGCCTTTGCCAGCCTGTTGTCAATCTCCTTGTCAATCTTGGCATCTGAGGAGATGATGCACCCCAGGTAGCTGAACTGCTGGACTGTCTTCAGAACTGATTCACCCACAGTGATGCAGGGAGGGTGATAATCTTCCTGGGGTGCAGGCTGGTGGAGAACGTCTGTCTTCTTCAGACTAACTTCTAGGCTGAATAGCTTGGCAGCCTCTGCAAAGCAGGACATCATATGCTGCAGAGCTGATACCGAGTGGGAGACGAGTGCAGCATCATCAGCAAATAGTAGCTCTCGGATAAGTTTTTCCATTGTCTTGGAGTGAGCCTTTAGTCGCCTCAGGTTGAACAGGCTGCCATCGGTGCGATAGCGGATGTAGACACCATTGTCAACATCTAGATCTACTGCGGCTCTTTGAAGCATCATGCTAAAGAAGATCGTAAAGAGAGTTGGCGCGAGAACGCAGCCTTGCTTTACACCTGTGCCTATTTGGAAGGGCTCTGAGAGGTCGTTGCAGTGTCTGACTTGGCCTCGCTGGTCTTCATGTAGCTGGATGATCATGCTGAGGAACCTTGGGGGACATCCTAAACATTCCAAGATTTGCCACAGGCCTTTCCTGCTAATGGTATCGAAAGCTTTGCTAAGGTCGACAAAAGTCACATATAGACCCTTGTTCTGTTCCCTGCATTTCTCTTGGAGCTGCCTGAGAACAAATACCATGTCGGTGGTACTCCTGTTAGCTCTGAAGCCACACTGGCTCTCTGGGAGGAGTTCTTCTGCAATGGTGGGCACCAGTCTGTTCAGGAATATTCTGGCTGCTATGTAGGGTAGGCAAAAAACACACCCCGGCAACTGCCAATCAGCTGGAGCATAAAAAATTCCTACCCGGCCCCCCAAATGAGGCAACCAGCAACTATCCATATAACAGACAGGGCGGGTGGGAGGGCCGGTCATCCTCAGGTTTGCCCCCAACATTGCGTACCGAAATGGGTGAACAGCGACTTAATCCTCCCAGGGCGGCAAACCAGGCTGAAGCAGCCTAGCAGCATTGCTGCAGGCTGCAAGCCTCAGATTCTGCAAATGACCATTTAAAGGAACTGCAGTCCCTTTCAACAGGGTTTGTGGGTACACGAATCACGAACTGGTTCAGTTATTGAACGAATCTCCTGGTTTGATTTTGTTCATGGTTCAAACCATGAACTGACACAAACTGCATTTTTCAAGTCTGTGCCCATACCTAGTGTGTTCTATTCTCGGCTTTGCCTTGCTGAAGACTCCTGGAACTGAAATATTACAATCAACATATCCTTATACCACTTTTCTTCTTCCAGCACCACTACAACCTCTAGTTATCTGGTGGGCTCTTGGCATGAAATCGCAGTCAGAAGTGCAAATTTATCACAGAGTTAAAGGACTCCAGTGAATTCATGCCTGAACTGATCCACAGGCAGATCAGTGGCTTGCACATCATTTTTATATGTGTCATGCCTGCCCCTGCTGACTCAGAGCAGGTGCCTGCTTCTGACCCCGCCCCTGCTGTGCAGATGCCTCTACCAACGTCGGACGTAAGTCCTGAAGGAGCAAGCCAGCAGCAGGGGCCACCTGAAACCGATCAGGCCACACCAGGCACTAGCTCATCGCCTCCAGAATCACCACCACCTGCAGAACGGCTACGCAAGAGGAGACGGCTGGAGTTCAGAGACAGGCGTAGAGAAGCACGCAGGCGTGCTAGGAGAGATCTGAGCCCAGAGTTCTAACAAGCCAATTAGCCAGCACACTATATCTGGGATCCTGGCCTCAGGCCAAATTGTGCTGGCAACGAATGATCACCCTCCGATGTGACCGCGCCCTGCACCCCCTTGCCTGCTGAACGAACCTGTCTGCTTCCCGACCCGGCTTGACTTTTGGACTGAAAACTGGACTCTGCTTTGGCTAAGTACTTTGTATACATTCGGCTTGCTTTCCCTGGTTGACGACCCTTCTGCATTCCTGAGACTCCGCGCTTCGCTACTCCCTTCGGCTGGCCTGATTTATGGTGCAGACCAATTAAGGACTGTAAAGATAACGCTCGTGCTGCCTTTGGAAACACCCCAGCCGACAGCCAGCGTCCTGGCCGATTGCCAGGGCAACAGAAGCTGTCCGTCGTTGTCTGCAGGTCTGGGTCCTGACAATATGAATGTAACTAAATCCTGAGCTCTGTTCTCAGTCTTGAAAGGATAACTGTTCCAGTCTTGAAAGGATAACTGGAATACTTGGAGGTCTAATAGAACCACAGCAGAACTCACTGCCACTTGATAGCTTTTGAAGTGCTCCTAATTAGCTTTATATGTGTATGCTAGAATCGTGACCTAGATAGCCCTAGATAGCCCAATCTCAGCTGATCTTGGAAGCTAAATAGGGTTGTTCCTGATTTGGATGGGAGACTATCAAGGAATTCCAAGTCTCTACAAAGAAACAAGCAATGGTAAACTACCTCTAAACTTCTCTGGCATTGAAAACCCTATGTGGTTGCCATATGTCAGCTATGACTTGATGGCAAAATAAATAAATAAAGTGCCAGTAAGGAGTCCTTTGTTTTTTCTTGCCATCAAGTCACAGCTGACTTATGGTGACCCATGCAGTTTTCAAGGCAAGATCTGCCATTTTAATCTTTGTAATCTTAGATTTTATATATCAAATTGGTTTTTTACTGTTTTTACTATGAACCGTTTTTATGATGTAACCTGCCCTGAGCCTGTTCTACAGGAAGAGCAGGCTAAAAATTGAATAAAATAAATAAAAATAAATAAAAGATTTAATTAGAGGTGATTTTTCCATTGCCTGCTCCTATATTACAACCCTGGACTTTCTTAGAGGTCTCCCATCCAAATAATAACCCAGGCCAATCCTGCTTACAAACCATGAGATCAGACTATCCCGGGTTATCTGTGAAGAGCTAATAAAAATATTAGCACAACTATTAAAGACTGAATTAAACACAGTGACCAATGCAGATTTTTTTTTTTAAAAAAAATGCTTAATTCCTGCCATTAATGTCACACTTCTGCATACTAGTGGGGAATCCAATCTCTTTGCAAGATCTCTCTATACATGATCTGCTGCACTTAAAAATGCTTTATTCTTGATTTCACTTGGACTCCTTACAACATTATCTAACACCACTAGTTTTCAGCTACACCAGCTTACATTAGCCATGACACAGATCATTATCTTTGTTATATTTTTGTATTTATTTATTTACTTTAACTTTCCTTTATATTTGTAGTCTCTCTCAATATCAGTAATACTTAATTGTACTGAATGTAACTGCACCTAAGTATTCTGTTTATTCCTACACAGCAACTGGTAGTGTATAGATTTATTGTTATAGACAGTTATGAACTTGACAATTGGTTTTCTCTTCACACTCTGTTCAAGTTTGGTATACCTAGTTTCCATTTCTCAATACTGTATGTAACTTGTCTCAATAAACAGGTACTTCTATTTTTAAAAAATCCCTGCTACAAGGAGCTTACAGTCTGAGTCTTTTAACATGATGGAGACAATAAAGGGGTAAACTAGAGAAATACATGCCTGGGGTACTGGAAGATGGTACTGTGGGGTTATACCAAGAGCTTTGTGGAAAAGGAGGAAGAATTTTTAACACATTTGATTTAAAACATTTTTATCCTGCCTTTATACCCAATTAGGGTTCTCAAGACAGTGGACATTTAAAAGTACACTAAATATCAACTTTAAAAGTGCATACACACACACACACAGAGCAATTAAAACATAAGCAGGCAGTTGGGGATGTCAAACAAAATAAAAGTATGCTACTGCTGATGGGACACAATAATAGAGGAGGATAGACAAATCTTCCTGGGCCTGCTGTGGCTGGTAAAACTGGCAAGGTGAAGATTATGGTTAGAGAGCTATCAGGATATAGCAAAATAAGGGGCAACGCAGGGTGAGAAGTTTGACTGGATCTGGAGTGGCCAGGAAACTAGCTTAGTGATTTAATGAGTGATGTCACTAAATTACCAGAAGTATCCCCCTCAATCTGGTTTTAACAGATGAGATTTCTTTACAACAGAACTCAGTATTATCCATCACCATCTAGAAATTGCTAGTCATACAAAATATGCTTCTTTAGCAATTAGGTCTCTGATGAGCAGTTTATTTGATTGGGAAAAAAATCACATCAATCTTCCTTTCAGACAATGACCCTGTATAATGTGACTGTCTGCTGTTTTCCACTGAGAAACACTTTCTAGCCAGTATTGGAACTACTGTGCTGTACATATTGAATATGCTTTTCTGGTGTTCTGTTATATTGTTTTTGGAAGTGTTAGAGAGAATCCCTTGCTTCTTTTTTATCACATTCATTTTCTTATTCAGATTCATAAATAAGAAAATAATAGGTTTTCCATTTTTAGTGATGAATAATAGTCTCCACATTTGTCCTCTTGGAGACTGTTTTCTCCACTATAAATGAAAATATATATATATACTACAGATGCATTTTAAATTTTGAAAGGTCCTGCTAACTATATATGTTGAAGACTTTGACTTGTAGGGTTGCCAGTTGACCAGAAAGAAAGGCCTGATCTGCTTTCCTTTGTTCTAGCAGTATCTTGAGCTACAAAAAGCAACAGGGAGAAGCTTTCTATAGCATGGAAACAACTGTTCACACATGCTAATAGCTTCACACCTCCATTTAGGGTTTCCAGGTCCCCACTGGTCACCTCCAGGGGATGGGGTGGAAGAGCTGCCAGATCCAGGATGATAAACTCCTGGAGATTTGGGGATGGAATCTGGGGAGGACAGGGACTTCAATGAGATACAATGTCATGGACTCCACCCTCCAGAGCATCCATTTTCTCCCAGGCAATTGATCTCTAGTCTGGAGATGAGCTGTAATTCCAGAAGATTCCTAGGTTCCTCCTGGAGGCTGGCTTTCCCATCTCCATTAGAGGTACAGCCTTAGTGACTACTTCAAACCTTGGCAGTCCTAGTTCCCAGCTAGGCTTGCCAGTTCCCAGGTCCAGGCAGGGGATCTCCTGGTTTTGCAAGCTCCTCCCCACTGCCAGCCAGCTGGCCAGTGGGGGGAAGCTCTGCCCCAACAGCCACTATGTGACTAGATCTCAAGCAGGTTCAGAAGCTTGCAACTGCTTCTGTTTTGGAACATGTGTATGTGCCTTTAAATCTCAGCTAGACTGAAACTGTGGGGAGGGGGGGCAAGCAGGAAGAGCCATGTGTGTGAAAGAGAGAGGAAGCAAGAGAGCCCAATCCCTCTGTTCGTTTTGCATTCCTTTCAAAACTGTTTATGTAGCAAAAGGGATAATAAAGAATTAGCTAGAACCTGAGTATGGGGTACAGGAAAACTCCACCCCCTGGACCCCTTTCTCTGTAAGTTGGCTGAAATACAGTAGATTGTTACATTCAGCAAATCCAGTGAGTAAAGCTATCTATTGCCCCAAGGAGATCACAAAAGTGTGGGCATGCAAACTGTTTATTTTGGCTGCTTTGTGAGTGTGTGTGTGTGTTCACTGTCATTTAGCAGCTGCTAGGGAACAAAAAAGGCAAAAAAGAGAGGGAGGAAATGAAGACTTTATTCAGGAGAACTGCACTGCCATATTTTTATTTATTTAAAATGGGAAAGTCTCCTGGATCCACCCCCAAAGTTCCCAGATATTTCCTCAGACCTGGCAACCCTGTTCCCAGATCTCTAGTCACCAGCTCTTTAGCCAAAATAATACTGGGTCTCAAGGTCTCCTTCCCTTTGACACACAGACCCTAACTTTCACCTTTCTCTTCAGCTTGCTAAATCATCAGCAGAGAGTCAAGTTTTGATCACAGTTTGCAAAAGCCATTACTAGCTACTGTTGCTATCCTGAAGCTCCAGATGTAGATTTAAAAAAGGACATCCTGCTAGCGCGGTTAGAAAGTGCAGGATTTATTTAGATATATGGGAACTATTCTGAATTCATTAACCTTGGTTTAAAATGCATGAAAGGCATCACGGTATGCTTCGTGTATAGATATTCTATGTAAATATGCTATAGTGTGTGATCTGTGAACTTCTGTGAGTTCTGTTACACCGTGCTCAGTTTTCTTATTTTGATTAAATGGTTAAATGTGAACAACATGCAAAAACTGCTTGCTTTATGCATAGCTGATATTTCATTAATTTGTATATGGGATCAGCTGGTATGCTACATCTCAGCTGTTGCAGAAAAAAGTATCAGAATTACACTGAACAAGATAAATTTGCCAGATCCCATAGATTAAAGTATGGTTCTGAATATATCTGAGATATATGGGAAAATATGAGGGTATAAGGAGATGAAGTCTGGCTACAGGCAGCCTTAAAATACCCCAGGAAACTTTTGGTTCATTCATAAACCAAAATTAAACTCAAGTTACTTAGCTATAAATCTACATCAAACATATACAAAGTTAAAGAATGAGGCAACAAAAGTTTTATTTATAATAATATCTAGGATTTATACACCCCTTAAAATATGTGAACACTTCATTTTATAATCTTTTCAACAATCCTGTGAGGTAGACCAGTATTATTATTTCCTAAGTTACAGATGGTGAGCTGGGATCGAGTGATTTATCTAAGGCCAACTAGTAAGGAATGTGATACTGATTTCTCACTAGCATTGTTCTGCCTCCAGGCTTCTGTTTCCCCCCAGTGCAAGTGTTCAATTTCCCACAAGTTGCTCTGCAGGTGCATTTTGATGTGCAGCTCCTCCCAGTTCCCCTCATGGTTTTTTAATCCTTAAAAGATAGCATCACAAAGCCACAAGGGGGACTGGAGGCAGCCATGCATCAAAATGTTCCTGCAAAGCAACTTGTGGGAAATCAATTGCTTGTGCCAGGAAAAACAAGCCTGGGGGCAGAGCAACACTAGTGAAAAATCACTGTTTGCCTACCAAAACTGTTTCCATCAAAAGCAAAATTATTACAAGCTCCTTTGCCCTCCTCCCTGCCGTGTGGATTGATGGCACATAGATGTATTGCTAGGTAACTACAGTTTTACTTTTGTTGAATTTATTTTTTTTCCATCACTTAGTATAGACTTTCCCCCCATCACTTAGTATAGACTTTCTGACACTTTAGCCCACTTTGAGTTTTCATTGAGTGCAGCTAAGTCTGTTAAAATGTCTAAATATATAAAGGAGTACATTCATGGCAGAGATAAACTGTGAACCTCCATTAGACTCTAGATGCACTGATTTACAACTTAGAGTGACAAAATCCTAAACTGCTTCTGTATATAGTAGTGAGGACTGCAAGGCAGAATGCACATTAGAAACAAGGTCAGTGCACTGAACTGTTACCCAAGCATGAGCTTAGAGTAAAGAAATTCATGATTAATCGCAGTGAAACCAGACCCAGTAAATTGGCAATAGCAGCTATAGATATTATGTATGCTAGTATTGTTTGACATGCCATTTTATGATTACCCTCGAAATAGCCAATGATTCTTTCTTTCTTTCTTTCTTTCTTTCTTTCTTTCTTTCTTTCTTTCTTTCTTTCTTTCTTTCTTTCTTTCTTTCTTTCTTTCTTTCTTTCTCTCTCTCTCTCTCTCTCTCTCTCTCTCTCTCTCTCTCTCTCTCATAGAGACACTGGTTTGCTAAAAGCCATTTGAGAAAGTAATCAAATTCATTTTAACTTCCCATTATTCAGTTTACTATGAGATCTTGTCTTATTCAAATACTGAGCAAGATACAATACAAACAATCTAACCTGAAAATATTCTGTTGCGTCTGCAGGAGTAATCCTTCAGAAGTGCAGCATCTTGTTCCGGGCTCCATCATCTTGGCTTCAGAGGGGTCCACAGATTGTCCTCCTGCGGCAACTCTGAGTCTGGCTGTTGGAAGGGTGTCACAGAAGTGATGCCCCCATATAAAAAGCCCAGAAGAGGCTTTTTCTTCGGCATGGGATTTTTACGGGGAGAGAGGGGTTCAACGGTGGCTGTCCCTGTATTTCCTGTATGTCCTGAGGCTCCGCGGACATGAAAAGCTGGCGCACCAGCAGAAAAAGAAGAATGCCCGACTGCTTTTTTGCTTTCGTTTTCTCCAGTACGTCTTTGAAGTAGCGTCTTTCTACTCCTAATGTGATGATTCTACTTAACAAGTAGATGCTTTTCCAGTTCCATCCCCTGATGGGTTACTTTACATAACAATGAGAGACTAGCTCAAAAGAAGACAAAGGAGGCCTCGGAAAGTTACGAGCAGTCTTAACTATTTAAATTGGATTGAATATAACTACTAAATCGACCCGGATTATAATTGGATTTATACTATTATTATTATTAGGTTGCAATACGATCTGAACACAAAGAAGATATATTCCAGAGAGATCTGTCTCTATCGTCTGACTGTATTTGAAAGAATGGCATTTGAAATCCCAGCTGGAGCTGTTGTGGAATGTGGATTAGCAGAAGCTTGAAGCTATTTTACAATTTGAACTAAGAGACTGAGTTTGTTATCAGAGAAAAATGGCACTGCCTAGTGAAATGTCTCATGAAAAAGATATATTTTTAAATATCATCTCTCTGAAACCAGATCTTGCCTCATTTATGCAGCTCATTAAAGACCAAATGAGTTGTTTTATGCTGAAAGCTAATGAAATTACAATCCTACAGGAGTTGAGTACTAAAGAGAGTATGCTGACAGCTGTGAAATCGGAATGGGAAAGTGATATGCTCCGAAATAAACAAAGGAAAATTAAAATGGTCTCCTATGTTGCAGTTTTAAAACAAAACTGGAAATCAAGATCCAGTGAAGTCATCTGGAGAGGGGAAAATGGTGTTGAATTCTTTCTCCCGCGGTTGAGGGGGCAGGCCATATTGAGAAAAGAAAAGGGACACTCCAATCAACAAATCAAGATGTGGAAAGCTTTCCAGAAGAAGGATCTTGGAATTTTTTTTAATTTTTGTGAATGGCTGGATATGGAACTTTGATTAAGAAGTGGTATGCAATTTTAAAAGGCAAGCTGTGATGTAATATGGATGCAGAAATTAAAGGAACTTAAAAGTTTTTAATCACTGGGATGAAGGATTCCTAAATTTGGGGGGGGGGGTTGGGGGCGGGGAAATAAACATGTAACTATTAATAATGAACAGATATCCGATTTTAAAAGAATAAGGGAGATTTTGAAGAAGTAAGAGAGCTGGTAAAATTGTAATTAAATATATAGTCAATTTGGATTAATGTTAAAGAATGCAGATAACGTATATCTTTTTATAGTAGATGTATCTACAATATGCTTATTTAGTGAGATTGCTCATATTGTTGTAAGAGCTGGATTACCTGTTGTAAAGGCAGATAGCATAATTGTTGTGTATCTAGTAGATTTGGTAACTTGGTAGATTTGTTTTTAATATGCATTTTGGAGAAATGGTTTAGACTGAGATAGACAAACTATTTAGTTATATCCTATGTAATTTGTTAAAGATAAAGATATGATTTTTATGTGCTTGTTTTAATAAGGATTTTGTTAAACCAACAATCTAATTTGTGCCTATAATAGGCTTGTTAAATCAGATAAAATTGGCCTTGAGACAGTTTTGAAAAAAAAATTAACTTGTTATACCTATTTGTATTTACGAAGAAGTGTTTAGATTCATATTGCTACTACTAGTTTATCAAAAGGATTTCTTTTCTGGTAATGAAAGAAAGGAAGGTAAAATATATGGATATTTTTAAACTTCTAGGTAGAATGATTTCAGTATTTTATTGGGAGGTAGAATTATAATGATATATTTGTATTGCTTTCTGTTTCTGTTTTCCCCATTCTGTCAATCCCTCTTTTCCCCATTTTTATGTATTCTTTGCAATGCTTCTTTCTTTTGTAGTTTAAATCAATAAAAAAATTATAAAATTGCATAAGTGCAGCATCTTTCAGGATTGAAATCCCATTGCATATTCAGAATGGCAGATTGTTGCTCACCGGAACCTCTGAGAGAAGGTGCCAATGTTTAAAAATGATTCTGAGAATCAAATTAGCATGAGATGTATGGTCAAAGGTGCAGGTGACCACTTCTTTTTTAGTCTTATTGGATCTTTCTCTTTCCCTATCTCACTGGCCTGCTTTAGTTCTGGCCTTTTTAATCACTTCTAGAGGGCTGCCACATTGTCAAAAAGCTATCGCCAGCTGTTGTAACCCTGAATGTAGTTAAATGGATTAGTGGAGCTTCTTTTTACCCTAAGAAACTGACTAAAAGGGATGTTTTCTTTTAAATGCCATGGGCAGAAGGAGAAGTGTAAGTACAATCCTCTATCAGTGTTTAGTAAAAAGCTTAACTGCTAATTTGTGATCTTTATCACAGTACACTAACATGTCCAGAATCAAGATGCAAATTTTATCAGCTTTTCCAGAAAATCTGATATTGCTATATACTCCATTAAGCCAATTGACTAAGCCTTCCACATATGAATTATCCTGTGCAATTAGGAACAAATCATCTACGTAACATTTATAAACAAGAATATTTCTAAATAAAGGGTTTACTTCAGAATGACAAATAAAATCCAATTCTAGTTTAGAGATGAATAGGTTAGCCACACTTGGGGATATACTACTACCCATGGCCACACCTCGAATTTGAAGGGGAAAAAACTTGCTCAAAACGGAAAAAGTTATTCTCAAAAACTATATCTATCAATTGCAATAAAAATGTGTAGGAGGTAATAAATTTGGCAGCTATTAAAGATCTCCTCTAGTACCGAACATGTTTCTTCCAAAGGAATATTCATATATGGTGAAGCCACGTCTAGTGTTAAAAGAACAGCATTGGCTGGAATACACATATTCTCTAGCTTGGTAATGAAATCTCCACTATCTTTGATAAACAAGGACATGCTTGCCACAAATGTCTGAAGAAGAAAAAAAATCAATATATTGGGACTATAGCTCCAGCAAGGAGTTGGAACCAGATATAATGGGTCTACCCAGTGGCTGGTAAATAAATTACCAACCTCAAGGTGGGGTCTGGAGTTTTCCCAGAATTACAACTGATCTCCAGATTAGAGATTAATTCCACTGGAAGAAATGGCAGCTTTAGAGGGAGAACTCTATGGCATCAAATTCCTACTGAGCTCCCTGACTTCCTCTTCTTTCCTGGGCATTGCCCCCAAATCACCAGAATTTCCCAAACTGGAGATTGTAAATTAAAAGACTGTACATGTTACCGACAAAACAAGCTTTCCTCAACTATATAGGTAGAGGGGGGTGGTTAGTTGCCAGAAAGGGTTAATTAAGTCAATCAGCCCTTCTTGGCAACTAGAGCCCCCCATACCGTCTCTCTACCTGTATGTAATGGTTGAGGAAGTCTTGAATCAATGTATCTGGAGAAGTGTGGATGCACATAAAAGGTTATAACCAGAATTAAACTTTGTTAGTCTTAAAAGTGCCACTGAACTCAAATTTTGTTTTATTCCCCAACTGTTTGTGTAATTCTACAGGCCATCTAGTGACCTGAAGCTCAACAGTCCTCTACATTTACAGCAAAATCTTGAGTGATCTCAGCATATGCATCCCTGAGTCAGAGCCCACTCTCTGGGATGTGTGATGGGAAAGCCCTAGGAGAAGACATAGATGGGAGGAGGAGATGGGGCAAGGAGCTGCAGGGAGATACATCTCCACACAAAGAAACAGACAGGGACAGAGTTGTAGAGCACCCTAGACTTTATTGAGCAATAAATCACAAAGAGGTCCAGTAAAGTGCTAGGACAGTATTCTTCAATCAAGCGGGATGAAATTTTCTGAGACAGTAGCTCAGGGTCATCAACATAGTGCATGTGGGCACCATGGTACTGCAACACCTTTCCTAGTACCTGCCAGGCACCTCTAGAAAGTACTAGGGACCAGATTTGATTGACTGTTCAAATTTAAAAAGGTTTGGCAGCACCTAGGTCATTGCCTTCCTCTGCAGAATCTCCTTACTTGGTAGTTTCCCATGCAAGTACTAACCCTGCTTAGTTTCTGAGAGCTGATAAAATCACAACAAACACAGCTGAGACTAACCTGAAAGAACTGGATTGCTGCATGGGCAGGAGAGGTCTGAAGGAGGAGGCATTCCCCCTCCCCGGTGGGCTGGGCAGCCAGCAAAAGCAGGAGCCTCAGGCGAGCGTGGTTGCTGGCTCCACATCAGCAGAGTTGGGGGCAGCAGGACTGGTCCATTTGGATTATGGCAGGTTCTGCATCCTGATGACGTCGAGCCTGTCCAAGGTAATTTAAGCAGCGTGGTCAGGGGGTTTTGGCAGCGTGCTTTTTGTTGGATCCTCACCCTCCTTGTGTTATGGGTTAATTTCCATGTTATGTTGTTCTGTCACAACTGGTGGTTTTGCGCACTGGGGTGGATCTTTTTGGGGGGAGATGGGCCTGTGTGTCTGCCTCCCCCCCCTTTTGGGGAACCCCCTTAAGGGGTCTGGGGTTTGAGCCACAACATGGTAGGCCCAGCTCGGGGGCTGTGCCCAGGCTCACCCCAGGTGGCAAATTGGTATCATGCATGAGGCAGCCTCCGTTGTGATACCAGTAATATTTCTCACTCCCAGATTTCCCACAGTAGGTGGGCTGAGGGACGTTTTCATCAAGTGACAGGCGGGCCAATCAATGCTCTTTGATGCACTTTCATGTTGCGCCAATGCTCCTTAATGTGTAACCAATAAAAGCTGTGGCCTGGTTTTTAATTCCAAGAAAGTCTGTTGTGTGTTTTGTTGACCTGCAAAAACCTCTTTTTACTGAGCCCTACACCGGCAATATCATGCTGCCTTCCCTCCTAGCGCAATGTTTAGGTGGACACAGCACAAAGATCTTCATAGTGTAACTGAAGATAAGCTGGGGCCATTTTGTGGCTGCACCCACAATGCTGTGTCAGAATTCTAAAGGTTTCCACAGGCTCATAAAGGTTAAAGGCCCTGCTACAGCCCTTGTCAAGGGATCCACTCTCTCAACTTTCAGGTAAATAGGAGAGAAAAAGTGCAAAAAGCACTGTGGGCATATAGCACAACAATAGTGGGAAAACCCCCAGATTTTTCAGAGCGGGGGGGGGAGCCCAACTGAATCCTGAATACAGTTTCTGAGTATATCCCTGGTATCTAAATACCATCAGCACCCAAGGCAAGACAAAACAATAGTTATGTATAGTGATGTACATGAACCAGCTCACAAACTAAAATTTGTGATGAATTTTGGCCAGTTCATGGTTCATGAACTGAAGTTCATGGCTGGTCAACCAGTGGAAACTTTCCACAAACTTTCATGCAGTTTGTGGTGGTTCATGAATGGGTACATTTCCAGACTGTCTCTGTTCAATCAAAATGTTTGACAAACTTCAAAGCAACAGGAGGGGGCAGAATTCTGTAGCCTTGGAAACAACAGTAGGGGCCCTCCAAAGCCTATGGTGTGTGTAGCTTGCAGGGGGTCCATTCCATACACTTTAAAACATGTGCCTGACATTTTCCCCCAAAATAACTTTTCTGGGGGCATCTTCTTTGTGGGGCCATAACTTGGACCTCTTAAGCCAAATCTGTACATGACTTGAAAGGCATGTAGAGAAGAGTCATCTGGGGATCCCCTGTGAATTTAGTATGTCTCGCATGCTAGGTGGGGGGCTCTACTGTATCACAAACTGAACTGAATTGGTTTGTTTGACACCTAAAAGTTCATGACGATTTGTGGCTCATGAGCCAGGCATGCCATGAACCACAAACTGAAACAAGCTGCATTTTCCTGGTTTGTTCCCATCCCTACTTAAGTACATACATAAGCACCATCAAGTGGCTTTCAAGGCAAGTGAGAAGCAAAGGTGCTTTGCCATTGCCTTCCTCTGCAGAGTCTCCTTACTTGGTAATCTCGCATGCAAGTACTGACTCTGTTTAGCTTCTGAGAGCTCATAAAATTACAAGTTTACACTGTATCCTGGGCTTGAGACGGTAATAAACTAAACCACCACAATATCATGCCCCCTCCTAGCATAATGTTTATGCAGACACACATGATCTTTTTGGTTGGTATATCTTCCATATAGTGCATGGGTCTACAGATCAGCTATTGAGTAATATTCATTGGGGGATTGCTGTTATATTTTCAGCAGTCACTTTTATGCATTTTTTTTAGTTTGATATTTTCTCTCCTGTAGTACTAATTCTTAGTGAATATGTAACAAAATGTACTTGCAATATAAGGAAGATGCAAACTAAGGTTGTAGCAAAGAATTGCACTGACTGATAGGAATGAGGGAAGACCAAATCCAAACCAAAAGTATCTAGACCATTGGAGGCCTTTGGAGAAGAGATTATCCTCATTCCAGTTCTTTCTAGGAGCCAGTAATTTCCTACAAGTGAGACTGAGATATGCAAGCTGACCCCCATAAGTCTGGCAAAGTGCTACAAGGGCTCTGCCAAAGGGTTCCTGGAATGAACAAAAATAGACAATGTTACCTTCAAATCACAGAAACAGACTTTTAACAGTTTCTGGGATGAAAGCAGCTTTCAAAGGAAACAAAATAAATGGCAGCATCACCACCCACACATGCCCAAGAGTTTGATTTCATGACAACTGCAATCCTAAAAACTCTTCCTTGTGAGTAAGCCCCATTAACTAAAATGGGACTATTTCCAAACAGATCTGTTTAGGTTTGCCCATTTATCATAGACTAGTTAATGCACATTATGCTTTTGACTACATTTTTGTCTGTACATAAACATAGAATTGTGAGAACAATCAGAAACTGACTGGAAAAGGACATGGTTTGTAAATGTAATAGGGATGTATAAGTATTTTTCAGGTACTATTTATAATTTTTTTTTCTTTTTATTATTATACTTCTTATACCTGCTCAGAATATTCTGTTCTTTATTTGTTCCCATTGGTTTCCAAATGAAAGACACATTGCCTTCTGTATCTTTTCTTTTCCACTCAATTGGGATGAAATATTCAGAGATGGTATCTTTCATGCAAATAATCCATTGATGCAGACAGGAAAAGAACTCCATTTTATAGGCCATTAAAAGTCCTACTTTCAGAGCAAGCAGAGGCAGACAATTAGCAATCCAGGAAAGCCAATGGATACAAATAATATACAAGAACAAAATGGACAATCTTTGTTTATTATTCCATCTGTTCATACATGAAGTGAAAGGTGCATTGTTTAGAACAAAACAGGGCATGGAGTGATCAGAGATAGAACATGCCCTCACCTACTTGCTCTATGGTACTTTAAGCATTTTCTCACAGCCTGGTTAACTTCTAGTATTGGGGCCTGGCTAGAAGGAAACACTTAAAACACCCAAAAAAGGCATAGGTGGGCGTAAGGCTTAACTTACCTCACCTTATTGCCCATCCCACATTCTTGATATATGAATGGGAATTTGTCAGTTTTTTTTCCTTCCAACAGGAGTATTCGGTTCTCAAGGGGTGCTTATATTGAGAAAATGTTTTTACATAAAATCAAAGCTGTTGAGAGATCTCAGAAATTTGATTGTCATTGTTTTATATAGAGATTGAAGGAGATCCCAAGCCTCCTCTTCATGCATCTCTAGCCTGGCATCTGACAAGATTTGCCTTGATTTGCTTTGGGAGGAATTTGCTTTTGTCTCCCCAATCTACATTGCAGCAGCCTGCCTGCTTGCTTGCTTTCTAGGTTGTACCAGTCCATCTGTCTGTCTGTCTGTCTCTCTCTCTCCTCTTGCCCCTTGTACCCTCACTGAGTGGAATCTCTCTGTGAAGTTATACCCTTGAGGGGTTGGTGATGGCTGTCTGTAATACTAAATGTTTGGCCTTCTTCAGGCAGGTGCGGGCTTACAGCAGAAAACCAAATCCTAGACAAACAGGACCATACTGTTAATAGAATGCTTTACCAGACAGAGGGGACTGTGTTAGAAAGTGGTAGTACTGTGCACAGAAGCACCTATGAGGATCTTCTTCATAAAATCTGTTAACTTTTCTAATTGGAAGGTATTGTTGTCAGTTATATTTTTCTGAATTATCTCCCCTCCTTGTCATTCTCATATTCTCAAAGTAATTCTCTTCTCTCCCTTCTCTCTCCTTCTTTCTCTCCTTTTCTGAGTCATTTTCTTTCTTTCCTTAATCTTGTGTGACCATTAAGAGCAAACAGGGAGCCACTGGAATAGAGGTAATTTTTTTAACATTTTCAATGATTAACAGGTATGATCATTTTCAAGCAATGGGATTAGTTGGAGAGCCAGTTTGGTGTAGTGGTTAAGTGTGCGGACTCTTATCTGGGAGAACCGGGTTTGATTCCCCACTTCTCCACTTGCACCTGCTAGCATGGCCTTGGGTCAGCCATAGCTCTGGCAGAGGTTGTCCTTGAACAGGCAGCTGCTGTGAGAGACCTCTCCAGCCCCACCCACCTCACAGGGTGTCTGTTGTGGGGGAGGAAGGTAAAGAAGATTGTGAGCCGCTCTGAGACTCTTTGGAGTGGAGGGCGGGATATAAATCCAATATCTTCTTCATCTTCTTCTTCTAGTTACCTCAAAGAAGACAGGTGATATTTTGATTGGTTGATTTCTGAATGCATGTTGCATAAACTAAAATTCTGAATAAATTGCTACGGAGAGTTCATCTCAAAGTGAGAAATCCTGATCTTTCTAGAGACTCTGCATTCTCTTAGACAAGTGTAATATGAATTGAATGGTAAGGGTTGTATCTGGCAACAATTACCATGACCATAATATGTCCTTTTCCAGCAGTCGTGGTCTAGCAATTCTATTTGGACATATCCATGACTACCCACGCAGTATGTAATGTTTGTGCAAACCAATGCATAAAGGTGACCTAATATCAGGCACAGAATTGCTTGGAGTTCATTCTGTATTTGTACAGGCACAGTTAGATGCAATAATTATATGTCTGGTCGCAGAACGGCTTAAACAACATTTGATAAACTTTATAAAGTAAGATCAAGCAGGGTTTCTTCCCAAAAGACAAATAAGAGACAATATTAGAACTGTTGCAAATATTGTAGAATATTATGAAAGACATCCAGAAAAAGAAGTAGCATTATTCTTTGCAGATGCAGAGAAAGCATTTGATAATTTAAATTGGAACTTTATGTTTGCAGTAATGGAAAAAATGGAGCTGGGTGAAAACTTTATAAGAATGATAAAATCAATATATTCTGAACAAAGTGCAAGGTTGTGTATAAACACAGATCTTACAGAAGATATGAAAATTAGCAAAGGTACTAGACAAGGCTGTCCGCTTTCGCCATTGTTGTTTATAATGACTCTTGAAATATTATTGATGCAGATCCAAAAAGAAAGAGAAATAGAAGGATTAAGAATAAAAGAATTTACTTACAAATATAGAGCTTTTGCTGATGATATAATGTTTATAAATGAAAACCCCATACAAGTTACACCTTTGCTGCTAGCTAAAATACAAGAGTATGGGGAGTTGGCGGGACTTTGTATTAATAGAAAAAAATCAAAAATTCTGTGTAAAAAAATGTGGATGAACAAGCAACAAGAATTACAGAGACTAATGGGTTGTGAAGTCACCTCTAAGGTAAAATACCTAGGGGTGGAGATAACAATGAAGAATACTGATTTGTTTAAAAATAATTATGAGAAGTTATGGCGTAAAATGGATGAAGACATGTTAAAATGGAATAAGCTTAATTTGTCATTGTTGGGTAGAATAGCTGCAATCAAAATGAATATCTTACCAAGAATAATGTATTTGTTTCAAACTATTCCTATTGTGAAGGCTGGCAAACAATTTGATAAATGACGAAGGAATATCTCAGAATTTGTATGGGCTGGGAAGAAGCCAAGGATTAAAATGAAAATTTTGACAGATGCAAAAGAAAGAGGTGGGTTTCAACTGCCAAATTTAAAATTATATCAGGAAGCAGTTTGTTTAGTGTGGATGAAAGAATGGATAACGCTGTTAAACAAAAAACTTTTAGTGTTGGAAGGTCATGGAAATAAATTTGGCTGGCACACATATTTGTATTATGGAAAAAAGAAGATGGATGGTTTTTTCTCTCACCATTATATAAGAAATAATTTGCTAAATACATGAATTAAATACAAGAAATATGGAGATGAGAGAAGACCGTTATGGATAGCGCCAGCTGAAGTAATAAAAATAATGGCTGAGATAGGCAAAGAAAAGTGGTTGTCATATAATCAATTATTAAAAATACAAAGTGGCAAAATAGAACTGAAAACTGCTGAAGAGTTGAATCATAAATATGATTGGTTTCAAATGCAACAAATAAAGAGCTTGGTGGAGAATGATATTAAAACTGAAGGAATAAGGAAAGAGCAAACAGAATTGGAAAAAGTTCTGCTTGTAGATAATGATAAATTAATTTCAAAAGTATATAAATTACTTCTACAATGGTCTACAGAAGATGAAGTAGTGAAATCACAAATGATTAAATAGACAATTAATGTAAATAAGGGAATACAGATGGAAACTTGGGAATATTTGTGGAAGAACTCTATGAAACTTTCAACATGTCAAAGTATTAAAGAAAACTGGTTTCAGATGATGTATAGATGGTATATAACTCCTAAAAAATTGGCAAAGATGAATAATAAGATGCCAGATAGATGTTGGAAATGTAAAAAGCATGAAGGTTCTTTCTACCATATGTGGTGGACTTGTGAAAGAGCTAAAATGTTTTGGCAGATGATTCAGCAAGAGATTTCTAAGATCTTGGGATATGAGTTTAACAAAGTTGCAAAGACTTTTGTGTTGAGACTACAAATGGAAAAAATTCCAAAAGAAGATAGAACTTTAATCCGGTACTTGCTCTCAGCTGCTAGGACATTGTATGCGCAGTTGTGGAATCAAGAAAAAATACCAGAGAAATGGGATTGGATTATAAAAGTTATGACATGGAGTGAAATGGACAAATTAACAAGAATATAAAGAGACTGTGATTTGGAAGTTTTTAAGATGGAATGGAAAAAGTTTAGAAGATACGTAGAAAAAGAGTGGAAAATAAAAGGACATTGGACAATCTTTGATAATGCTTAAGTTTTAAAAAGAAGAGGAATATAATTTTTTGTTTTAATAGTTAAGGGTACCTTTAAATATTTGCATTTTAAGTAAATAACACCGGCGGGGGTCAAGTAACAGGGGGAGGGGTGGGTAGAAAGTAATATATGGGGTAGATAAAAGAAGGTTTTTTAAAAAGATGTAAGATATAGATTTATTACCATATGTTAGCAATAAAATTGTTTTAAAAACAAATAATTATATGTCTGGTAGTGGATATATCACCTGTTCTTAATGTCAGTGTGTTGTTGTTGTTGTTCAGTCGCACAGTCAAGTCCGACTTTTTCGACCCCATGGACAAAGTCACACCAGGCCCTCCTGTCTTCCACCATCCTCCAAAGTCTGCTCAAATTTGTGCTTGTTACATCAGTAATACTGTCCAGCCATCTCATCTTTTGCCATCCCCTTCTTCTTTTGCCTTCTGTCTTTCCTAGCACCAGGATCTTCTCATTTGGTGGCCAAAGTATTTGAGCTTCAGCTTCAGCATCTGACTTTCCAGGGAACAGTCTGGGTTGATTTCCCTTAGGACTGACTGATTTGATCTTCTTGCAGTCAAGGGACTCTCGAGATTCTTCTCCAGCACTACAGCTCAAAAGCATTTGTTCTTCTGCACTCGGCCTTCCTTATGGTCCAGCTCTCACAGCCATACATTACTACTGGGAATACCATCACTTTGAATATACGGACTTTTGATGGCAGGCTGATGTCTCTACTTTTTATTATACTGCCCAGGTTCGCCATAGCTGTCCTCCCAAGGAGCAAACGTTTTAATTTCATGGCTACAGTCACCATCTGCAGTGATCTTGGACCCCAGAAATGTGAAGTCTGTCACTACTTCCATATCTTCCCCTTCTATTTGCCAAGGTGTGATGGGGCCGGATGCCATGATCTTAGTTTTTTTGGTTGAGTTTCAAGCCTTCTTTTATGCTCTCCTCTTTCACCCTCAACAAGAGGTTCTTTGGGTCCTCCTCACTTTCTGCCATTAGAGTGGTGTCATCTGCATATCTGAGGTTGTTGATATTTTTCCTGGCAATTTTATTTCCGGCTTGTGCTTCATCCAGGCCACTATTCTGCATGATGTACTCTGCATATAAATTAAATAAGCAGGGTGTCAATATACATCCTTGTTGAACTCCTTTCCCTATTCTAAACCAATCAGTTGTTCCATATCCCGTTCTGACAGTTGCTTCTTGAGCCTTATACAGGTTTTTCAGGAGACATGTGAGGTGGTCTGGTACTCCCATCTCTTTAATGACTTGCCACAGTTTGTTGTGATCCACACAATCAAAGGCTTTAGCATAGTCAATGAAGAAAAATAGATGTTTTTCTGATACTCCAGTGCTTTCTACATAATCCAGCAAATGTTGGCAATTTGATCTCTAGTTCCTCTAACTCTCCAAAACCCAGCTTGAATTTCTGGTAGTTCCCAATCAACATACTGCTGAAGCTAGCTTGCAGGATCTTTGACATGACCTGGCTGGCATGTGAAATGAGTGCAATGGTGTAATAGTTTGAACATTCCTTGGCATTACCCTTCTTTGGGATTGGAATATAAACTGATCTTTTCCAATCCCGTGGCAACTGTTGTGTTTTCCAGATTTGTTGACATAATGTGTGCATAACTTTAACAGCATCATCTTTTAGGACTGAAAAGCTCAATTGGAATACCATCATCTCCGCTCGCTTTGTTGTTAGTAATGCTTTTTAAGGCCTATTTGACTTCACACTCCAGAATGTCTGGCTTAAGGTCAGCGATTTCACTGTCATGGTTGTCAAGTACATTGAGATCCTTCTTGTATAATTCTTCTGTGTATTCTTGCCACCTCTTCCTGATCTCTTCTGCTTCTGTTAGGTCCCTACCGTTTTTGTCCTTTATAATGGCCATCTTTGCACGAAACATTCCCTTGATTTCTCCAGTTTTCATGAAGAGATCTCTTGTCCTTCCCCTTCTATTATTTTCCTCTATTGCTTTGCATTGCTCCTTTAGAAAGGCCTCCTTATCTCTCCTTGCTATTCTCTGGAAATCTGCATTCAGTTGGCTGAATCTTTCCTTTTCACCTTTGCCTTTCACTTTCCTTCTTTCCTCAGCTATTTGTAAAGCCTCACCAGACAGCCACTTTGCTTTCTTGCATTTCTTTTTCTTTGGGATGGTGCTGGTTGCTGCCTTCTGTACAGTGTCATGAACCTTCGTCCATAGTTCTTCAGGCACTCTGATTATCAACTCTGTTTCCTTAAACCTATTCTTGACCTCCACTGTATATTCATAAGGGATGTGATCAAGGTAAAACCTGAATGGCCTAATGGCTTCTTCAGTTTTCTTCAGTTTAAGCCTGAATTTTGCAATGAGTAGCTCATGATCTGAGCCGCAGTCAGCTCCAGGTCTTGTTTTTGCTGACTGTAAGGAGCTTCTCCATCTTTGACTGCAGAGTATAATCAATCTGATTTCTGTGTTGCCCATCAGGTGATGTCCATGTGTAGAGTCACCTTTTAGGTTGTTGAGTGTTCACTATGACCAGCTTGTTCTCTTGACAAAATATCAGTGTACCTCTTTGTTAAGTGACTGCAAGAACTGATTGCAAGATTATCCAGGTTCACAGGTGTACATAGGATACAAAGACATCTAAGTAGTGTCAATTCATTTTTAAAAGCCTTTTAACTATGTGTCTTTTAACAACTGGAAGTGGCAATTGCAAAACGGGGAGGGTGCCAGTTACAGAAAGGCAGCTAACCATACAAGATATGAGCTGAACCAGTGAATTTTTGAACATAACTCAATGTAACATGATTTTCTCCAATAATTTTGGCAGCTAGTAAGTCTCAGAAGGTATAGGTCTGAAATAAATGGCTTCAGATATGAAAAGAAATGGAAAATACAGTGCACATGTTCTACAAAATAGTGCCCTAACAGCAATGTTATCAGAAAGGAAAACTTCTTCATTTTTATCATTGAAGGCATTTCTGTCGTTTATATGATCTGATCTGATAGAGTAAGCCAAGTTAGAGGTTGGCTCATACAGAAATACATTTGAAATTGTAATAGTTTGATGAGATGGTAAAAAATGCTGCACTGGATTAAGGAAAATAGTTGGGAATGATGTTTAAACATAAATCATCCAAAATGGATTTTTGTCAACAGGCTTTTGGATAATAAAGCCATATGTTTTTCTTTATTGCTGGTACAATACACTGTCAAATTTTCATGATTTTCTGGTAGTAAATACTTCCTTCACACTGAGATCTTGGATACTTTTAGAAAGTAATTGTTCAGGGCATTGTGCCTTTATTGTTCAATCACTGTTTAAAATAGAAACTTTAGCTGGAGAATCCTTGTTTTACTAAATAACCAAGAATCTTCAATCATTCATTTATTAATTTGGAGTCAGTCAATAATATTTTTAAGCAGAATGAGTGCTTTCCCCCCTGTGTAGTAGTGATTTTGAACCACTCAGCACTTGTAAGCAGGTGCTCATGTATAAAATAGGCATGCATGTATGAATGGTGACTCTTGCAGATGCATATGAGTGGTACCTTAGAAAGCAGATAACCAGTCTTGTGTGGTTTTCAGATAAAAGCAACAATTTATACATGGACTCAGCATTTATAAACAATATGTACAGTACACATATGTTGTAGCTGTCAAGTCGGCTGAATTCAATAACGAGTCTCTTGTTAAAACAGAGTTGCAAGTTTATTGTAATCAGAACTGAAGACCATGGCAGAGATTGAAGGACTGAGATACATAGGCATTAAACCAGCATTTAAGGTATAGATCAAAGGATTCCTACGGGGAGGGCAATCTATGCAATACATTTTCGCACTCGGGTGCTACTCCCTTCATTCCCAGCCTGAGACCTTGCCGCCCCATCCTCCCACAGACATCCAGGCTGGGAAGGTGCCACTATCTTGTTCACATGTTAGCATTTCAAAGCAGACTACACAACAAAGGCCTCTCTAAGGAGGGGGTAGGGAAGATAGCTAGCAGCATTCGGTGTTCATTGTAAAACTCCCAGACTCCTTCACTTCAGAACCAAACTTAATGTTTTAGTTGGGAAAATCATAGCAGACTTGACATACTGCCCCCCCTAGGCCCCCCCTGCCGGGCGGGCCCGCGAGGATGGCAGTTCACATTTTTGGCTCGGTAACTTGGGCCCCGAAAGGCTTCGGCACTCCCCCTTCGGGAGGAGGGTTGGCGAATCTTGTGAGTGCCATTTGGACGGCTCCGGGCATCGGCGCAGCAGGCTGCAATGAAAAACAGGGTGGACTTTACCAAGAGCAGGGGGGAGGTCAAGTTCTACCGTCACTGGGTTAATTACCCGCTTGATCTTAAATGGCCCCAGGAACTTAAAAGCCAGCTTTCTAGATGGTTGTGCCAGGGGCAGGTTTTTTGTTGACAGAAACACGGAATCCCCTACCTTCAAGTCCCACACTGGCACATGGTTTTTATTGTACTGCTTTTTATATGCCTCTTTGGCCAGCTTCAGGTTTTCTTGTATAGCTGGCCAACACTGGCTGGGACCTTGCCACCACTGTTCGAAACTTGAGCCCGTCAATCCCTCCCCTCCTGGTAACATGGGGATCGGCTTCCCCTCATACCCAAAGACGGTTGCAAAGGGAGACGCTTTAGTAGAGCTATGGGCGCTGTTGTTGTATTCTGCAAAGGGGAGGAGGTCCACCCAGTCGGATTGGCATAGGCTGACGAAGCACCGTAGGTATTGCTCTAGCACCCCGTTCACTCTCTCTGTCTGTCCGTCTGTCTGGGGGTGGTAGACGGAGCTCAACCCTTGTTCCATCCCCAACAGTTTACAAAACTCCCACCAGAAGGTGGCAACGAACTGAGGCCCCCTGTCGCTTATGACCTTGTCTGGGATGGAGTGGTGTTTGGCCACGTGATCGAAAAATAAGGCCGCTAACTTCTTGGCCGTGGGCAACTGACTGCAGGGGATGAAGTGGGCTTGTTTTGAAAACGTGTCCACTACCACGAGTATGACTGTTTTTCCCCGGGAGGATGGCAGCTCAACTATGAAGTCCATAGACACTATGGCCCATGGCCGTTTCGCTGTTTCTAACGGTTGCAGGAGCCCTGGGGTTTCCCCCCCCCCTCTTTTTTGCCATTACACACACAGGGCAACCGGCCACAAACTCTGAGACATCTTTCTTTAGGGACGGCCACCAAAACTGCCGGTGCACTAAGTGCAGGGTTTTGACGTAGCCGAAGTGGCCCGCTAGTTTGGAACAGTGACACAGTTGAAGAATTTCTTTTCTTAACGATTCCGGGATGTATAGTTTCTCCCCCTTGTACCAAAGGCCGTCTTTTCTCTTTTGCACCCCCTCTGGCCGCCCACCTCCCTCCCGTTCGGCCTCTAGGGCGATGTGTTCCTTACTTAGCCCGCTCAATTCCTTTTTCCTCTGCGAGCGGGTGGTGACCATAGCTGCTACTTGTGTGGGGGGGATTAGGGAATCTACCACCTCCTCCCTCTGACTTTCATGCTGTGGGAGCCTGGACAGGGTGTCTGCTAAAAAATTTCGAGTCCCCGGGATGTGCTTCAGGGTGAAGTCAAACTTGGAGAAGAACCCCACTCACCTGATCTGTTTTTCACTCAATTTCCTTTTCCCCATTAGCGCCTCCAAATTCTTATGGTCCGTCCAGATCTCAAAGGGCACCTTGGCTTCCTCCAACCACGACCTCCAAGTCTTTAGCGCAAACATGACAGCGAAAGCCTCTTTGTCCCACACCGACCAGTTCCTCTGTTCCTCCGAGAACTTTCGCGAGATGTAGGCGCAGGGTCTTAGTTTCCCCTCCCCATCTTTCTGCATGAGAATGGCTCCTACGGCGACATCGGAGGCGTCGCATTGGACCACGAACCCCTTCCGCTCGTCTGGGTGGCTTAGCACCGGCTCGCTTGTGAATAGTTGTTTGAGCCGGTCAAAAGCCGCCTGACAGGTTGGTGTCCAATTCAGCCGGGCCCCGGGTCGCTTCGCTTCCTCCCCTTTTCCCTTCGTCTTTAGGAGATCGGTCAGGGGTAGGGCAATTTGGGCGAACCCCTCAATGAATCCCCTATAGAAATTCACGAACCCGAGGAAACTTTGGAGCTGTCTACGTGTCCTCGGGGGGGCCCACTCTAGGACTGCCTGCACTTTGGCTGGATCCATGGCCAGTCCGTCCCTAGATACCCGGAAGCCCAGATAGTCTAGTTCCGTGCGATGGAACTCACATTTGGACAGTTTGGCATAAAGCTGGTGCTCCAGCAGGGTGGTCAACACTTCCCTCACTAGCTTTACATGGGACTGCTCATCTTGAGAATAAATAATGATGTCATCAAGGTACACCACCACCCCCTTGTACAGAAACTTCCGCAATACATCATTTATGAAATTCATAAACACCCCCGGTGCCCCCTGCAGTCCAAACGGCATGACCAAGTATTCAAATTGTCCCATCGGTGTGTTAAACGCCGTCTTCCACTCATCCCCCTCTTTGATGCGCACTCGGAAGTACGCGTCTCGCAGGTCCAGCTTTGTGAAAATTTCCCCCCCCCCGCCACCGTGCCTAACAAGTCTTTGATGAGGGGGATGGGGTAGGCATTGGACATGGAAATCGCGTTAATCCCGCGAAAGTCAGTGCAAAGCCTAAGACTATTGTCCTTCTTCTTCCTAAACAACACTGGGGCTGCGTGGGGGGCCGTCGCGGGTCTGATGAACCCCCTTTTCAAGTTTAAGTCTAGGAACTTGCGCAGCTCCTTCTTCTCAGCCCACCCCATTTGGTAGAGTTTGGCTTTGGGAAGGTTTTCCCCAGGAATCAGTTCTATCGCACAGTCTGTGCTCCGGTGGGGGGGGGCAGCTGGTTGGCCTCCCGCTCACTAAATACTTCCATCAAGTCGCGGTAAGCATCCGGGACGTGGTGCACCTTTTCCACCAGGACGCACGCTCTCTCTCGAGCGGCCAGCGCTCGTGGCCCCCACGCCGCTTGCCAAAGATGTTGGCTGCAGCCTGGGTCGGGGAATCTGATGGTCTGGGCTCTCCAGCAAATGAGGGGCTCGTGCTTCTCCAACCACCCCACTCCCAGGACCACGGGGTAGCCACAGGCGGGCGCAATCACAAACGTCTCTGAGTCCCAGTGGTCCTCAATCCCCAGTGGGCACGGTTCAGTTTCTTGCGTGCAGGGTTCCCCCCCCATCACTGACTCGTCCATCTGTTCAAAATGCATGGGGTGGGGCAGCCGCAAGCGTTCCAACCCCAGGGCCTCCACCACCCTGGGGGAGATTAGCTCCCTATTACAGCCCGAGTCTATGAGGGCTCGGATCTGCAGGAACCTTTTTAGTTTTCGGTTCAACAGCTTGACCATTATAAAATACAATCTTCCCGTGGGTCTCACCGTTAGTGGTGCCTCCTCCCGGTCGACCTGCTGGTTGGCACCGTTCAAAGCAGGTCGGCGTCGTTTCCCGCCGGCTCCTCTTCCCAAGCCAGCTCGGCCAGCTCCGCGGACAGACGCACCTCTTCCTCTTGCAGGTCCTCTTGCACCAGGAGCACGCTGCCCTTCGCCGCATCCTTAGGGCGGCTCGCGGTTTTCTTGGGGCCGGGAGTGCCCGGACGGGTCGCGCCCTGCGCCGGGGCGGCCCCGGTGGCGGGCTGGGGGCAACTGGAAGCCAAATGGTTGGGGTCTCCGCATCGGAAACAACGGCGGGGCCCCTGCCGGGGCAGCCGCCGCCGGCTTCTTAGCTTTGGGTGGCTCAGTTTTCCCTGGGGTGGCTTTAGGCACCCCTTTCCCAGCGGCTAGTGCTTGGTGCAGCATCGCTACTCGTTTCAGGTTGGTCTCCACTTCCCCCGCCAGCTGGATCCACCCCACCAGGGTGTCGGGGCTGGCTTGCGTGAGTGCCCGGTCCAGGATGCTCGGGTTCAACCCGTTGGTGAAGTGCTCGATCTTCATCACCTCGTTCCAATTCCAAGCCCTGGCGGCGTTGGCCTGGAAGTCGGCCGCGTACTCTCGGATGGATTGGGCCCCTTGCTTCATGTTCCGCAGCGCCGCCAGCGCCCGGGCCTCTTGCAGGGGGTTCTCATACTGGGTTAGTAGAGCTTGCACTAAGGTGTTTATGAAGTGGAGGACCGGGCTGTTGGTCTCGCACAGGCTCACGTACCACTTCTTCGCGGCGCCCCGTAGTTTCGACCCCAGGTAGTCCACTCGGTTCATCTCGTCGGGGAACAGGTCCCCCCAGTAGTAGATCGCGAAGTAGTTCACTTCCTCCGGATCTCCGTCGAACGTGGCATCCAGCTCCCAACTCCCCCCCCGGTCTCTTTGCCTGACCGGAGCAGGGGGGGCGCCGCCAGGGCGCCCGGGGCTGGCGGGGCCGCTCCAGGCGCCGGGGCGGCGGGGCCCGGTTGATTCAGGGGTCCCCGGGGTCCCGTCGGGGCGGGTTGCTGCTGACGGGCCCCGGTCACTCCCAGCGCCCTGCCCAGCTGTGCGGTCAGCGTTTGCATCTGGTCCTTGAGGTCTTTCACCGCCCCATCGATTCCCCGGCGGACCATCGCCCGAAACGCCTGGTAGTCCTCGTCGCCCTGGTCCTTGGGCCTCGCCCCTCCGTCATCTGGTCTGCATTCGGCCCCCTCGCCTTCACTCCCGGGGTTCTGAGTCCCCGCGGCTCCGGCCCCGTCGCTCGTTTCGCCCGGGTTGGCTGCGGCTGCTTCGGCCAACTGGACCCGCTTGGTGTGGCGGGTCATGATCGCCTCCCGTTGGACCGGGGCTTGATCCATCAGCGTGGTGGAGGTCCTTGGCTGGTATTGCCGCGGGGTCACCACCAGCTGAAACTGTGGAGGGGAGGCCGCGGTCCTTCTGGCAGTATGGATGTGCCAGGGTGTCTCAGCCCCCTCCACTCTGGTCGGGAGTTCTCCGTTCTCCGGAGACTGTTCGGACATCGCCTTTTCAGTTGCCGGAAAGGTTGAACTCCGAGATAGGGAGTCCTTCAAAATGTCAAGTCGGCTGAATTCAATAACGAGTCTCTTGTTAAAACAGAGTTGCAAGTTTATTGTAATCAGAACTGAAGACCATGGCAGAGATTGAAGGACTGAGATACATAGGCATTAAACCAGCATTTAAAGTATAGATCAAAGGATTCCTACGGGGAGGGCAATCTATGCAATACATTTTCGCACTCGGGTGCTACTCCCTTCATTCCCAGCCTGAGACCTTGCCGCCCCATCCTCCCACAGACATCCAGGCTGGGAAGGTGCCACTATCTTGTTCACATGTTAGCATTTCAAAGCAGACTACACAACAAAGGCCTCTCTAAGGAGGGGGTAGGGAAGATAGCTAGCAGCATTCGGTGTTCATTGTAAAACTCCCAGACTCCTTCACTTCAGAACCAAACTTAATGTTTTAGTTGGGAAAATCATAGCAGACTTGACAGTAGCAAGGACTGTAACAGCCAAGGATCATTTCATACAAATAGTTGTGGGCTCATTCAAAACATACCATGTGATGGCTCTACTCCTATAGGTGCTGGTGCAAGGTTAGCCAAGCATTGGGGCAATTCTTATTAGAGCCATCATTTCACATATTTATTAGCACCTGCAAAAACATAGGAACATATCACACTAGAATACTGAAACAGTCACCCAGCAGCCAAAGTGGTGGCATGTACCACTATCTATTGACAGTCGTGGATCTATACAGTGCTTAATAGCATAGGAGCAGCCCCCTGGCCTCTGCAAGCTAGTTCAAGCTTATGATGGGGTATGTAAACAAACCATGCAAGACATGCTGCTGTGTATTATTTCCTACGTTTCTTTTATTTATTTGCTTCATTAATATCCTATCTTTGTCCCCAATAGGGACTCAAAGTGGTTCACAACTACTCTGTGAAGTAGGTTAGGCTGAGAAGGCATAACTGGCTTGAGAACACCCAGCAAGTTTCCACAGCAGACTGGGGATTCAGACCTGAGCCTCTCATTCTAACATTCTAACCAGCCTGTGTCTCTTCTATCTTAAGTTTGCACTGAGGAATTCTTTTTCTTCATCCCTCCAACAGCCAGTTCTGTGAACTAGACTCCTACTGTCAAGAGGTTTATGTGTGAAAAGTGGTCTTAGTGCCAAAAGGAAATTTTTTGGAGGATTTTGTGTGCTTACAAAGTTCTAGTTTGTGCTGTAAAATGACCTGTGCTAAACCCAACCATTTGAATCAGATAACTCAGCTTCCATTCAGTTCACTTCTTGTGGATCCAAACTAATTAAATTAATTTACAGGCTCAAATGCTGTGTGAGAATTTGGGTTGGACTCAAAGCATTTGCGCCACTTGCCTGAACTTCATCTGTCCCATGTGTCTGAGCAGTACAGGACAACAGCATGCCCGTCAGATAGGATGGGCCAGCCTGTGTTATGTTATGCACATTTGACAGAACATTGGAATCTGCACAAGAATGCTTCCTACATCATGTTTTTATGCATTTTGTTAGGGATTTGGTTTCAAATATTAACTAATCCAAACCCACGCTAAAAATTCCCGTTCTTTAATGTCATTATTATAACTAACTGAAAAATTAATGACTGCTGGCAGTATTTGAAGCCATTCCTACTTGATGGCTATTCTGGTGCCTGGTTGTCTGGCTTAGAATTCAAGAGGGTCAAAGGGAGAAAGGAGAGTGAGTAGGGAGTTAGAAGACATGTAATGACACTTACTAATCAGCGGTGTTATGCACAGATCTTGCCACCAAAAGAGATAGGTCCATCTTTCAAATTGAACTTTTTCCCAACCACATGTGCCGCAAAACTAGGCAGAAAACAGCTGAAACACATAGGCATCTTTCTTTGGAAGGTTTTAAAAGGTTTTTCTTTTTTTAAAGAGAAACACATGGGGCAAAGATCTGCTTAAGGACACACCACTAATTGAATTTTTTAAATGGTGTTGACGCAAGTGTGGTCTCTAGCTTCTCAAATGGCTTGATTTGGCAAGAAAAAGTTCAGAAATCAGAAACTGCATGGTGAGACCAGTTCAACATGTAAAGGTCTGCTTTTCTTCTGGTGTCGGAAAAGTCAGCTGTGCATTCAGGCCACCAATGACTGCAGAATTGGAAACAGATGTCACTGTCTGAACAATCATTTTTGATCTGTAAGGGAGAAGCAATGAAATCAGGTCAAATAGCCTGTCTGACCACAGTCATCTCACATCAGCACCTTACTTCAGCATTATTCTCCCAGCCTAATATACTTCCTTACTGGAAAAACGTGCTTCACGCATCAGTGCACAATGAGATAAGGTGCAAGTGGAAGACAGTATTTAGATTTCTCATTCTTCAAATAGACACAAACGCACACCCTCTTTTTATATTTGAATGGGTGGATCCCTGTCCCTCTAACATATATTATTTGTGCCATCTGCTTTTTAGAATTTCCAGGTGTCTACCTCCACTCACTCTTCAGGTGAGAACTGATGAGAATGCCTTCTTCCATCTATCTAAAATTTGGCAGGCATGAGGATCCCTTGGATGAAGGGAGTGCCCTTCATTAGACTTTTCCAGTTAAATGAAAGTGAAATTTTTACAGTCTAAAATGTGTTTCTCTTATGACAACAAATAGGGAATATAATAAAGAAAACAAAGGTGTGTAATAACTAGGGATGCTTCAACACTCACCACTTGTTTGGTTCCTGCCTGCTAGTTGTAAACAGAGTTCTAGTATTTTGACAGTTTGTTGATTCATTGATCAGTTCAAGGGGATTCAGCAGGTAGTTTTGTGATATTTTTTACTAACCATGAAGTAAAGCGAAAATGGCTTTTCACACGCATACATTCTAACACAGTCTGACTAAGTCTGCCACCCAGCCCCCAGACTCATTGCACAAGTTCTCTGTTCAGCAAACAATGACTTTAAAAGATCAATAACAATAATGTAAATCAGTCATAAATTAACACTGTTTTTAATAAAATCCTGAAATATTTAAGTAGTCCTCAGAGTTATTAGCGGCTACCAATCAGTTTGAATTGGCAGCATCTTAAAGCATGCTTGGTTTTGGGAAGACATGCTGCAAACTAGTTGAGCAGGCATTCACTGTTACTCAACTAGAACCAAACAGACCAAGTGATCAGTTCACAACTGATCGCTACCTTCAAAGGTAAGTTTGACAATCAAACATGCTTGGAGGAAAATTAACAGCATCCCTTATATTAACAGTAAGATTTATAATAATTTCAGTGTCATGAAGACCTCAACAGCAAGGGTAGATTTCTATCAATTGGCTGAACTTTCCTCCAGATTCAGATTCACAATACAGAGGCTAGGTGGTTCTGTCAGGGTAACTAGCTCTTTTTTTCGAAGATTTTCCTTCAACTCATGGGAAATCCCCATTCTTTACCTTCTGGGTAGAGTTCCTTTGGCTGGTAGTCTGCTTTTCTACAGCCTCTCTTACCTCAGAAACATAGTTTGGCTTCTCCTTTTATTTTGAGAAAGCTCATGATTTTTTCTCTACAAGCACCAAGATCCTGATGGCCAAGGAAACCCAGGAGATTTCCAAGAGTTTGTTCTCCTCTGGATAGGTCAGTAGGAGTTGTCTTTCAAGTTCCTAAGTCTTCCTGCACCACTCTTCCTCCGATTGAATCAAGGATTTTTAGGACTTATCTTCCTGAGTCCAAGTGAATCCCTGCTGCCCCTCAGCTAGTTTTGCTCTGTTTGCGACCTAGTGGCACCTGAAGATCTTGGCATTTCCAGGTGAACCTGGCCATGACAGAGCTGGCAGGTATCTAGAGTCTGAAGTCAGATGAGTGGTGAGGCATACCACAGTCACATATGCAGAGTTCTACTGTATGTGTGGTAACTATCATTATTTAGAGAAAAACTGCATTCATTAAAGCACAAAAAACAGTTGTAGTATTGTTCTACAGGATCTCTGTATCACAAAAGAGAAAAAAACTAATCCACTAGCCCCTCAAAAATAGATGAAAAACAGCATCCTTAGTCACATAAACAATGTCAAAAGCCAAATCCAACCACATGTAGATTATGAATGCAGTAAAGTGGAGATTGTTTTCTAAATAGCTCTGCCAGCATATACATCAGAATTTAGCTTCTTTCTTGTCTGGTTTTGCTATTGTAAGTACACATTGCATAGGATAAGAATATAGCTTATGAGTTTGATAAAAGAAATGTAAATGGCAGCAGTACAGTAGTGCTCTCATGTATGTGTAAAACTGAGAATTGTGGCTTGCAGATGTCCACATATCAGAAAACTCTGTCGTCACTTATGATTTACCCATGACTTCATGGTCCATGGCCATTTAAGGATCTTTTGAAGAGGAAAAGATCACCACACAATAACTGCTGTTTATTTTTCTGTTATAGTTTTAGTCTTTTGTGCTGGGTGCTCCCACATGGCCAAATTTATATTTGTCCACATATGTGAGACCTTATCTTTGAAAGTGGGCCAAAGCACAATTTAGTTACACCACATGAGAGTGCCTTTCCACAATATTTCACAGCATTTTTACTGAGAAAATATTGTATGCACTCATCTGAAGTAGTAGAAATTACATTCGCTTCCTCGGCATTCCTGCATTGTTTGGTTACCAATAGTTATGCTGCTTGCATAAATAATCTTCATGTGCAGTCTGATCCTAATGTATATTATGCTGAAAGCCATCCTAACTGTGATGAGTATGGTTAGGACTGCATCCTCAATGTAATCTTTTTCTAGATATTCATACATGGCAGTATTTTAGAGCCTATTCCAATGGGCACTAAGAGGTCAGTGATATTAGCAGTGTAGGAATGGGACTTCCTGCCAGATCTTGAGCTTACCCAATGGTTGCAGGACCCAAAAGGCTTTGGCAGCTGACTTGGTCAACTTCTTCCTGCTCATTTCCAGTTCTCACGATGCTAAGCCCCAAACTTTCATAGCTGGAGAATTACAGCATAGAATTTTGCCTCCTGTAGATGGACATAAGATAACAAAATGTTCACCTATCAATAGGAGGAAGGAACTCTGTTATCTATAACAAAGTGTGTGCTGCTGAAGGCTGAACCAAACTGATTTACGGAGTATAGCATGATAAGCCAATTTTTAATCTCTATAAGGTCATCTGTACACTCCACATGAACTTCGTATATACCATAATGATATAAGCATGGCAACAATCCAGATGGATCTACTGATGAACTGTATTGACAATTGAACTCGGTTGCACAAACCATTTCTGTCTCTGCGAGGCATAAAGCATGGGAGCTGCACAGTAAATAATAAAATCCTTTTCTGTGGACATTGTCAATATTGGCACTTGTGTTGGACCTTCACTTAATCCAAGCACTGAATTATAATTTAGAAGAGTGTGGAAGATGACACTTGGCAGTGGGTTGCAGCTATTTTCCACAGGTCACTGGAAAAACATATAAAATATGTGTTTGACTTAATATAAAATTACCAAAAGCACAAACATACTTGGTTGTCAGGGGCAACATTTTTCATTCATGAGGATGGAAAGCACATGGAACAAAAGATACCCAAATTAAAAATAAGCACTAAAACTGCAAGAACAGAGTGACCAGCGGTAGTCCATTCAATAAATCAAATGCATTGCCAGACAGACAAATTTCTCCCTTTCTCGGCCTTTGAATGAAACTCAGTTGGTTTTTTAAGAGAAAGTCTTTTTTATTTCCCATCCAATTGGCAGTAAAGCCAACTGTAAGTGGTATGCAAACAGAAAGCTCAAATGTACCAGTTCCAGCCAGAGACCACCACAGCCAGTGTTACACTTTTTTCATTTTACTTGATGATTGTCTGATATTTCTATGTTTAGAAAGGTACACAACATAACTTTTCTTTTCCATATGCCGAAATACTTGGGAGGCTTTTCCTGGATGTGTCTCTGCCGAACAATTGAGACATGATCCAACCAAAGCTGAGCACTTTTTAGTTCCATTGACCTTAATGGAAGAGATTAGACATGTGCTTAACACATTAAAATAAATGAGATTCAGACATTCTTAACTTCATCATGTGTTGTCTTTTCACTTTGCCTCTGAAATATGCAATGCGTTTGTTCTTGAAGAGGACTATCCAGGAATTTTTTATTTGTTTGTTACGTTTCCCATTTCAGTAACACTAAGCAAGTACCTAGGCTTTTCTCCACAGTAGTAGGCCATATTTTAATGAAATCCTGGGCAATCCTGATACTGATACTGAAAAGGAAGCACTGTGTCTCTGTGCATTGAGTACAAAACAATTCATTTGCATATTATGTGTACTTCCAACTGTTAAAGGCCTGTTTCATGGCTTTTATCTTTACTATTCTGAACTGATAAATAAGCAACAGTAAATTCTATCTGGCTGGAATTCTGGTGTCTGGGTCTCTGGTTTACAGTCTAAATAGCAGAGATGGGAAGGGGTTAGGAATTCCAATTCCCCAATCTGAGTGAGGGATTCCCTTATTTGGGGGGGCTTCCCTACTGCTGGCCTGCTGGCCAGTGGGGAAAATTCCACCCCCAAATGAGATTTGGGGGGGGGGCTATTTCTGGTAAAACCGGAAGTGGCCTGAAAACCCAGAAGTACTGCCCCAGAGCACCCATTTGAGTGTAGAAGCAAAAAGGACCACTGAAATAGCTGCTAGCAATTTGAGTGGCCCTTTTGTTTTCCTTAGGGAAAACAATAAAGACCACTGAAATGGCTGCAAGGCTTCAGTGATCCTGATCGCTGAGAAGGCTTGCAGCTAGGCTAACAGCTAGTTTATGCTGCAGGCCTTTTCAGGCTGTTGGAGCTTCCTAAGCCTCTCATTCAGTGTGTTAGAGTAAAATCAGTGTTATGGGACATAAAGTAAAGAACACAAAGAAACTAGGAGGATGTATTCTCATATATTTTCCATTTTAGCTGTTTCCCCATCTTTTTCCCCTTTGGATACTGGCTCTTGGTTTTATTGTTTTAAAACTTTGCATGCTGGTATGGGATTTCTGTGATAATATTTTAATGATTTCTTTAATATTTATTGCGATCCACTGCCAGCAGACTTTGTAGTTCTTTGGGACAGTTTCAGTTTACGCAGGACAATTCTGGCACAGAGTTCATTGTAAGAGCAGCGGGGATTACAATGTTAAGGTTGTGTTCATTTAATTTAAAAAATATGAAGCAGGTGCAGGAACTGTGCTCAGCTCACTAGAAATGTGTTAAGCCAATGTTGCTGAGTACATTTCTGAGAATAAAGTCTTCAAAGAAGAAACAGCAGAGAAACACTGTTTGAGACTACAGTGCTAAGAACATTTTCTTGGAAGTAAGCCCCATTGAGGAGGGAAGGTGGCATAATATAGCCCAATCTTGCCAGATCTTAGAAGCTAAGCAGGGTTGTTACTTGGAATAGAAACCACCAAAGAGGGCACTGCAGAAGAAGGCAATGGCAGACCACCTTTGCCCTGCAAGCCCCTTGCTGGGGTTGCCATAAATCCATTGTAACTTGATGGCACTTACATATATATGGTATGTTAGCCCCACTGAATAAACTAGACCAGCTGCAGTTTGCTCCTCGAGAATATTATATATCTATTCTATGGGCACAGTGGTTAGATGATGAATTAGTTTATCTATTATTTATATATTTCATTTATATCTCACCTCTGGAGAACCTGTGGCTTTCATTGTTCTTCTCAGGGCTGTTTTGGTGGGAAAAGCCCAGCAGGAACTCATTTGCATATTAGGCCACACATCCCTGACATCATTATTGTTTCACACAGGGCTTTTTTTGTAGGAAAATCCAAATAGGAATTCATTTGCATATTAGACCACACTGTCTGACACTAAGCCATCCAGAATTGTGTTCCTGCTAAAAAAAAAAGTCCTGATTTGCCTCACTTTCATTTTATCCTCTCAACAACTCTCCCTTTGAGGTAGGTTAAACTGAGTGGGTCCAAATTCCAAGGCAAGCTTACAAGGCAGAGTGGGGATCTGAACCTGAGTCTACCAGATTCTAGTCCGGCAGTCTAACTGCTAGATCTCACTGAACCTTAACTGATAAAACCATTTGAATTATTTACAAGGTTCCCAAGGGCCCCCAACATGGAGCCCCTTGGGCACCATAGTACTGGCCCATGCCTTTTCTAGTGCCTGCCAAGTGCTTTTAGAGAGTGGGCAGGCCAGGGCCAGATGGAGATGTTGCCTAGTAAGGCTTTTGATTGCCTGTGAAGATTTTTAAAAAAATTGCTCTGCCACCACAGCACAGGAATCTTCACTTTGACTGAAGGTAAACTGGGGCAACCACCTCCCCCAGCAGCCATTTATGACAACCATTTTGTTGTTGCACCCACTATGCTGTGTCAGAATTCCAAAGGACCCCACAATAGTTGAGGACCTCTATGTTACACCATTGGGCTGTTGGCCATTTGTTTGTTTTTCTCCTGCTGCCTCCCTGAGAAACAGGTCAGCTGGGGGAGCTGGCAGCAAGAGGTCCCCCACTCCCGCTGGAGGCTCAGCAGTCTAGGGTTGCTAATCCTCAGTTGGGGGCAGGGGATGGCCTGGTTTGGAGGCTCTCTACCCACTTCAGGATCATCAGAAAGTGGGGCGGGGGAAGAGAAATTGTCTGCTGGGCACTGTGGAGACCGATTCCCATAGAGTATAATTGATCCATGGTTATCTGGGGCTCTGGGGGGCTGTTTCTTGAGGTAGAGGCACCAAATTTTCAGCACAGCATCCAGTACCTCTCCTCAAAGCACCCCTCCAAGTTTCAAAATATTGGACCAGGGAATCTAGTTCTATGAGCACCAAAAGATGGTGCCCCTATTCTCCATTATTTCCAAATAGAGGGAAGGCATTTAAAAGGTGTGCAGTCCCTTAAAATGTGATTGCTAGAACTCCCTTTGAAGTTCAATCATGCTCGTCATACCCTTGCTCCTGGCTCCACCCCCAAAGTCTCCTGGCTCCACTCCCAAAGTTCCCAGATATTTCTTGAGTCAGACCTTACAACCCTATGGCAGCCTGTAGTCCAACTCTGCTTAGGATGACTCCATCAGACCAGGACCAGATCTACATGTTTTCTTAGGGGGGCAAAATTAAAAAAATGGTGCCCCCTTATGGGCCACTTTCTTATGGTCCCATAGAATACAATGGACTCCATACCCAATTTGGTGCCCCCCCTCCATCAGCGCCCGGGGGAAGCACACACACACACCCCAGATCCAGCCCTGCATCAGACTCTCCTACATGACAAAAGAAATAATTATGTATGTATGCCCTCAATGGACCTTAATAACTCTGGTCAAGCAAGCTATCAGGATGGGAAAGAGGTGACTTTTCCCTTTATGGTCGAGGGGAAGGGTAAAGGGGTGTGCATGAATTTATATAAAAAGGAAACATAGTGTTCTGATGCTGAGAAAGAGAGAGATACTCTGCTTACAGTAGCTGCCGGGGTAATCCTAAAGAGAACTATGAACATCTAAGTCCATTGAAGCCAATAGGCTTAGAAGGTGTAATTCTGTTTAGGATTGCACTGTAAAGCACCCTGGGGTTCAGGATTTCTGTCTTTGGGCTTCTGATTTGCGGTAGTGGATTTGCTGCTTCTACTTTGGCTCTAGTTATATATAAAGAAACCACCACAAAACACTAAAGTCCTCCAGAACTCTCTCCTTCAGTTGGAATTATCCTTAGTAAGCATTAGTCCCCCCAGAATTTCACCACCTGGAGAAGTAAGGCACTTATAAAACTGGAGTCAGAATTTGGATGACAATAAGCATCTATTTATTGAAGCCAATAGGCTTCATCTTAAAAACAGAGCAGAGACATCCCAGTAATAAAAACAATAACATATATTTAAAATAAATATAAAGATTTGATTTGATTTTTGATATAGTCAAATTTGATTGATTAATCTATGAAAGGCATGAAAAACCTCAGCTTGAGACCCTGGAGAGCCGCTGCCAGTCTGAGTAGACAATACTGACTTTGATGGACCATGGGTCTGATTCAGCAAAAGGCAGCTTCATATGTTCATGTTCATGAAACCCCTACAAATTAATTGAGTTCTTTAAAATGTTTATGTGCACGTACACTCAGAAAAGAAAAGAGTGGTGGTTGCTTAACAAGTGGAGAAGATAAATTACACAAAAGATCCTAGCAGATGTAGAACCACATTGCTACAGATGTTATCCATGAACGACTCAAATTTCAGCCTCAGGTAGACTTTCTATTTAAGTGGAATTAGAAGAATTGTGTGAACTATTATTCCTTTTTTTCAGGAATACCTTTGTTGTAATTCCATTTTACCTTGTTGCCATTTGAATGTTGTTTTTATCCTTTCAACCAGAAATTTCTCTTGTGCATTGTTATTGTAGATTTGGTGGGGTTATTGGTAGACACCTAAATTAGATCCCTTGAAGGAAAAGGTAACTGGTGGGTCAGGTGTTATGAAAGAGCCCCTAGTATAAACTACCTAAATCAACCACACAGATTTCATTGCTCTCTTGCTTCCATCCAGAGAAAGGGCAGCACAAATTAAACATTCCTTTGTAAGCATGCCCAGAATGCTAGATTAACTACAAAGGGCCTGACCTTCAGAGGTGGCTGGTGGCTGAGTGCTTTCATTGAACTCACTGGAAATTAAGCCTGCATCTATCCCAGTGCACCACAATCACTGTGCACCTGGCAGGACAACAAGGCACAGGCAAAAAAAGCAATATGTGCTTTGGAGGTTATGTCGATGCTTCATTAACACCCACAAGAAGGCAGTAGTAGTTCACATTTATTAGAGCTTTGTATGTCTTATTTCATGCATTCCAGGGTTTTGATTGCTTTGTTTACTGTATGAAGTGAAACAAATGTGAGGAGTTAAAACTTGTGACTCAACCAAAAAGAAGTTGCTGTTGGTTCCAAATCACAGAGTGTTTCTTGGGTTCATTAGCTAATCCCTTGTCTCAAAAGCTGGGAAGTCAAGTTTAAGCCTTTTCATAGCCTCTCTCTGTATTTAAAAAAAAAAGCCTTCAAAATCCAGTTGCCAGGTTACTGTCTGAACTCAAGGTTTGTATTAACAGCCTACAATCTCTGCAAGAAACAGAGCCACCTCCACTTCCTTTAGTTTTCTGCTTGGCAAATATGTTGCCTGCATTTATGCCAAACCTGAAACTGAAGTATTCAAAAGACTTATTTTTGAATGAGTTCAAGGTGGCTGCTGGAGATCCTGAGTGGTGGGCAGGCAGAAAATGTGCACATTACCAGCGCTTTCATCTGTGAATTTAGCCAAGGGATCAGAGAAAAGCTTAGAGTGAGGAAAGAAAGATCTATGTAATCCCAAAAGGAGAGAGAGAAAGAAGCAGCACTGCCTAGCATAGGGGAGGCTGCTTTCCCTTTCCTTATCTGCAGTATCCTGATAAATCGGCCCTTTCTTGCCTGTGCTGACACAGCAGCTGAGGATGGGGGCCACACTTTGCCTCCCAGGAAGGAAGGAAGGAAGGAAGGAAGGAAGGCTTACGCTGCCTTCCTGCCCATCCAGGGATTCGGAGGTGGGGTGGCGTGCTGGGCTATAAAAGGCCCAACCCCACCCCAAACGGGGCAGTTTCCCGCGGCTTTCGGCCCACCCACCCGCCCAGCAGTAGTGCAGGCTTGCCAGTCGCATGTTTGAAGGGGTCAGGTAGGAATTTTTTCACCCTCAATCGATTGGCTCTGATTGGGGTGTTTTTCGCCTACCTTGCAATGCCAGTTGTGAGTGGAGTAAATTAAGGATTATTGTTTCTAGATGGTTACTTGGCAGGAGGGAGTTTGGTTATTAGTAAATGATGAGCATCCATGCTGCATCCTTGTTTAGGGATAAGTGGCAGGCTGGATCGGCAGCTCTGCTTTGAATGCTGGCCACATGGTGCCCTCCTTTAGTCAGGATCCTTTGGTGCAAGGGAGGCCTTGGCTGGGGGCAGGCAACCCATGCAGGCCCGCCTGGCTTTAGCCATCGTTAATGGCTTATGCTAGGGACACAGGGCTCACCCATTAAAAGGGGACTGTATATTTTTGAAAAAAGTTATCATGAAGGTAGAATGCCAGCAGGGGGTGGGGGCTTTCCAGTGTTTTGCACTGTGTCACATGTACGACTATTTGCCCACAGGACAGAAGTCTTGGGTGTGTGCTCGATGCAAGGAGCTCCTGGTCCTCAGGGAACGAGTTCGTACCCTTGAGGCTGAGGTGACTGACCTGGAGAAGCAGAGACAGTCAGTTAGGGACACGGAAAAGACTCTTGGGGATGTATTAGATGAGCCCCACTCTGAACGTGGCAGCCCCATTGCTGCCAGGGAGCATGAGGGTTGAGAGGGAACATGGCACCAGGCTGTGGATAAGGGGAATGTGCCCTCAGTAGGGATCTCTTCTTCAGTTGGTGAGCAGGTATCCTTTCATGCCAAGGAACCATCCCTGGGCAGGGAGAGGGGGGGGGGTCTTGGTAGTTGGTGATTCGATCCTTAGGCAAGTAGACAGCTGGGTGGCAAAACCGCATACTGATCGTATGGTGACTTGCCTGCCTGGTGCGAAGGTAGCAGACATTACATGTGTTGTAGATAGGCTGATAGACAGTGCTGGGGAGGAGCCAGTGGTCGTGGTGCATGTTGGCACCAACGATGTGGGGAAATGCAGTTGTGAGGTCCTGGAGGAAAAATTTAGGCTGCTAGGCAGGAGATTTAAGGCCAGGACCTCCTGCTAGGCACCTCCTGCTAGGACCTTCTGCTAGGCAGGAGATTTAAGGCCAGCTTTCTCAGAAATACTACCACATGCAGGGCTGGAGAGACAGACACAAATTAGAAGTCTCAATGTGTGGATGAGACGATGGTGTAGGGAGGAAGGGTTTAAGTTTGTTAGGCACTGGGATGCTTTCTGGAACAAGCGGGAGTTGTACAAAAGAGACGATCTTCACTTGTCCCCAGATGGAACCAAGCTGCTGGCGCTTAAAATCAAAAAGGTGGCAGAGCAGTTTTTAAACTAAATCTTGGGGGAAAGCCAACAGGAGATAAAATGTCTCTGGTTCGGGAGGACTCATCTCAAAGAGATGAAGGGTTAGCTGTTACTTTTCTACTGGGTAATGGATCAGAGTTGCCCACTGAGATGGTGACAAACAGTATGGGCTGCCTCGAGGCAGCAGGAAGAAGGTTGTGGGCCTAACTTGCCTGGGAAATTATAGATGTTTGTATACAAATGCTAGAAGTGTTCAAAGTAAAATTGGTGAGTTGGAATGTTTAGTGCTGGGGGAAAACATAGACATTGTGGGAATTTCAGAAACTTGGTGGAATGAGGAAAATCAGTGGGACACAGTGATTCCTGGATATAAGTTATATCGGAAGGATAGGGAGGGAAGGGTTGGAGGTGGGGTGGCTCTGTATGTCAGAGAGGGTATACAGTCCAGTAAGACTGAGGTCAAAGAATTAGATTCCCTTCTAGAAATGCTTTGGGTCGAAATAGAGGGTCCAAAGGAAATTTTACTATGGGAGTTTGTTATCGCCCACCAAATCAAAATAAATAGGATGATTATAATATGATGGAAGGATTAAAGATAGCGGCTAAACGTAAAAACTGTGTTGTAATAGGTGATTTTAACTACCCGCAGATTGATTGGGTCAATATGTGTTCAGATCGAGAGAAAGAGATTGAGTTTTTAGATGCTCTCAATGCTATGGAGCAGATGGTCACAGAACCTACCAGGGGTGGGGCGATCCTGGATTTGGTCCTCAGTAATGCCCAAGACTTGGTGAGAGATGTAAAAGTGATCGCACCACTTGGTCCTAAGTAATGCCCAAGACTTGGTTAGAGATGTAAAAGTGATCACACCATTTGGGAGCAGTGACCATTATTGATTTCACCATTTGTATAAATAGAGAGTTGCCCCAAAAGACCAGCACAACCACGTTTAACTTTAAAAGGGGTAAATTCTCTGAGATGAGGAGGCATGTGAAGAGGAAACTGAAAGGAAAGGTAAATACAGTCAAAACCCTTGGGGAAGCTTGTAGGCTATTTAAAACTACAATCCTAGAAGCTCAGATAAAATATATACCACAAGTTAGGAAATGCACAAACAGGTATAAGAAAAGGCCTGCATGGTTAATAAACAAAGTAATGGAAGTTGTAAAAGGTAAGAAGGACTCCTTTAAGCAGTGGAAAGCTAGTCCAAATGAGATTACTAAAAGGGAACACAGGCTGTGGCAAATCAAATGCAAGACTGTGATCAGGCAGGCAAAAAGGGACTATGAGGAGCATATTGCAAAAAAACATAAACCGTTTTCCCACATAGCTTACCTCGGAGTGACGTTCTTCTTCACCACGCAGTGTCTGCTCGGATTTCCCACCATCTGCTCCGCAGAAGCAGGAAGAGCCACGGCTTTTGCGTCACTAACGTTAACTGGGTTTTAGCGATTTACATTTGTGATGCAGAAGCCCTGGCACTTCCTGCTTCTGCGGAGCAGATGGTGGGAAATCCAAGCAGACACTGCGCAGTGAAGAGGGACGTCACTCCGAGGTAAGCTGTGTGGGAAAACGATTATTAAGACCAACAATAAAAATTTCTTCAAATATATTAGAAGCAGGAAACCAGCCAGGGAGGCAGTGGGGCTCTTGGATGACCAAGAGGTCAAAGGATTACTGAAGGAGGATAGGGAAATGGCTGAGAAGCTGAATGCATTTTTTGCCTCCATCTTCACTGTGGAAGACAAGAAGTGTTTGCCCGCTCCAGAACCACTAATTTTGGAAGGAGTATTGAAAGACCTGAGTCTGATTAAGGTGACAAGAGAGGAGGTCCTACAACTAACTGACGAATTAAAAACTAATAAGTCACCAGGTCCAGATGGCATACATCCAAGAGTTCTGAAAGAACTCAAAGTTCAACTTGAGGATCTCCTGACAAAAATATGTAATCTTTCATTGAAATCTGCCTCCGTTCCTGAGGACTGGAAGGTAGCAAATGTCACCCCCATCTTTAAAAAGGGTTCCAGAGGAGATCCGGGAAATTACAGGCCAGTCAGTCTGACTTCAATACCGGGAAAGTTGGTAGAAACCATTATCAAGGACAGAATGAGTAGGCACATTGATGAACACAAGTTATTGAGGAAGTCTCAGCATGGGTTCTGTAAGGGAAGATCTTGCATCACTAACCTGTTACAGTTCTTTAAGGGGGTGAACAAGCATGTGGACAAAGGGGACCCAAGGGATGTTGTTTACCTTGACTTCCAGAAAGCTTTTGATAAAGTTCCTCATCAAAGGCTCCTTAGTTAGCTCCAGAGTCATGGAGTAAAAGGACAGGTCCTCTTGTGGATCAAAAACTGGCTAATTAATAGGAAGCAGATAGTGAGTATAAATGGGCAGTCTTTGCAATGGAGGATGGTAAGCAGTGGGGTGCCGCAGGGCTCAGTACTGGGTCCCATGCTCTTTAACTTGTTCATTAATGATCTGGAGTTGGGAGTAAGCAGTGAAGTGGCCAAGTCTGCAGATGACACTAAATTGTTCAGGGTGGTGAGAACCAGAGAGGATTGTGAGGCACTCCAAAGGGATCTTTTGAGGCTGGGTGAGTGGGCGTCAATGTGGCAGATGAGGTTCAGTGTGGCCAAGTGCAAAGTAATGCACATTGGGGCCAAGAATCCCAGCTACAAATACAAGTTGATGGGGTGTGAACTGGCAGAGACTGACCAAGAGAGAGATCTTGGGGTTGTGGTAGATAACTCACTGAAAATGTCAAGACAGTGTGCGATGGCAATAAAAAAGTCCAACGCCAAGCTGGGAGTTATTAGGAAGGGAACTGAAAACAAATCAGTCAGTATCATAATGCCCCTGTATAAATCGATGGTGAGGTCTCATTTGGAGTACTGTGTGCAATCTGGTCACTGCACCTCAAAAAGAATATTATAGCATTGGAAAAAGTGCAGAAAAGGGCAACTAGAATGATTAAAGGGTTGGAACACTTTCCCTATGGAGAAAGGTTAAAACGCTTGGGGCTCTTTAGCTTGGAGAAACGTCGACTGCAGGGTGACATGATAGAGGTTTACAAGATTATGCATGGGATGGAGAAAGTAGAGAAAGAAGTCCTTTTCTTCCTTTCTCACAATACAAGAACTTGTGGGCATTTGATGAAATTGCTGAGCAGGCAGGTTAGAACAGATAAAAGGAAGTACTTCTTCACCCAAAGGGTGATTAATATGTGGAATTCACTGCCACAGGAGGTGGTGGCGGCTACAAGCATAGCCAGCTTCAAGAGGGGACTGGTTAAAAATATGGAACAGAGGTCCATCAGTGGCTATTAGCCACTATGTGTGTATGTGTGTATTTTGGCCACTGTGTGATACAGAGTGTTGGACTGGATGGCTTCTTATGTTCTCATTACAGGACAAGGAAGGGTATGGGTTACCTTTGGCTTGTCCTGTTATTTCCCTTAGCCCCATGCTGGTTTAACTGTTTTATACCCAAAATCCTGTGTATGCCTCCTCATTTCCAATGGGAGGGGGGGCAAATATATTGCCTTTATGCAAAGAAAGGATGGTTTTTAATTTCTCACTGTGTTGTTTTATCCTGATCGAAATATGTTTCCATTTCACTTCTCCCTTGTGAAAATCAAACTTGATATTCTTTATTTTTATACCACTGTTTGATTGCTAGCACTATTTCTTTAATATACTAATACTATATGCTAACACTAACATCATATATCCATATATCATAACATTAAATGTTTTCATATTTTGAATGTTATTTGCATGCTGATCAAACAGTATTCTTTTTTTTTTCTTTATGGAACATTGCATCTAGAAATGACAACCATTGTGCATATAGAGATGAGGGTTGCTGGCCAGTTGCTGGCTGGTTGAGCAGGGGGATAGGAAATATCATCAGCATGACAGCTGTATGTCACTTCTGGGCAGGGAAGTACAGTTACATAGATAGCATTTTTGGTGATCCCTAGAGAGACATGACATCACTTCCAGGTTCCCGCCAGCCAATAGAGTGGCAGTGGAGATTGCCATCAAGAGGTCTCTGCCATAGCAGGAGATTTATAACCAAAAACAAAACTGCATAGAAAATTACTAAAATTACTAAATACAAAATAAAAGACAAATTTGATTACTAAATACCAAATAACAAATAAATAACAAAATAACAGATGACAAATAACAAAAATAAATAAATACATGGTTTTAGTTTTTGATATACTTTTTTACTGTTTACTCACCTCACCTGTTTTGTGATCATTCTTTTGAGATATAACAGGAAACCTGGCAGCCATCCATTTCATGTGCACAATACAAATGTATTCACAAAAAACAGAGTGAGCAGTGGCGTGCAGAAACCATTGACAAAAATATAAATGAGTATAAAGAGAACTGCAATAGGACTGCTTTCTTTCATCTCCTTTCATGTACTGTGCTGAGATTAAAAAAAAACATGTTGGTTTAGAACTAGGCATATTTTTGCTGTGTTATTTTTCTTGCCTATAAACCAAAATTGTAAACTAAGATGAAATCATAGTTTAATTCTAAAACAAGTCATTTTTTTCTTTTTCCCCTTTTTATTTAATACCCCATTTTTCCTCACCAAAGCAACTTACAGCAACACTCTCCCCTCCTCTATAACCTCACAACAGAGTGTGAGGACTGGACTGAGAGAGAGTGACAGGCCCAAGATCACCCAGTAAGCTTCCATGGCAGAGGGGTGATTCAAACATGGTTCCCCCAGATCAGAGTCCATGCTTTGAATTTTAGCAAGGGAAGAGGGAGGCAAACAATGATCACAAACTGAAGTCTTCTGAGACTCGTTTTCATTGGGCTTTTGGGTTGAATTATGACATCAAAGAGTAGCTTTGATGCCATGATGCAAAATGTTGTCATTGAAGCATTGTACACTGAAGATTTATAAGGAAAATTCTATAAAACAAATCAGCTGTTTAGGTTCAGTCCTAGTTTATGTAACACAAAACATATGATAACACTCTAAAACTAATTGCAATCTTTTGAAAGTGCCTTTGCACCCTAACCTAAATATCTGCACCAGCAATATGTCAGTGAAGTGTCAGAATGCATCTCTTTAATGATGCAGTAATGGCATGGTTGTGAATATGGCATCATTTAGCTGAATGGCCCATCTTAAATATTTTAAAAGTGATGTAATAAGCATGCAAAAGAAGTACTTCTGTAACTATAGGTATAGATTGAGTTATGCTTTACTAAAGTTACCTTTCCATGGTTTCTTTCCTGTTTTACATGAGTGGTGAAAGGGCATTTCAGATTGATGGCACTAGTGACATGTTAAACTTCGTCTAAACTCTAGACCTATTGTTAAAACAATAAAAAACAGCACAGGCTGTTAAACTCATCCCAAATACTCTGATTTTTTTTTCAATGTCAAAAAGCTCAAGAGAAATGCCAGAAACCAAAAATTCATAATCCTGTGCTCAAGTATTGTGAAGTGTAATGGCAGAGCTGGAACATGATTAAGACAAAAATAGAAGTTACATAAACAACATATTGTGACCTCTTTTTAACTTGATTAGCGTTTACTAGGATATTATGTCTCACTAAACAGTCTATTGAGCCAAAAAGAAAATGACTGAAGCATAAAATCTGTGGTTCAGAAGACGACTTGAGATTGACATAATTTTCTGGGCTTTCAGGGCTGTGCACCCCAATATAGATACAACTACAGATTTTTGCAGAGTGTGTTTTTTTCCCAAAAAAGGTGTTGGATATTTTACTGTGTGCAGAGGTGCTGAGAATTTTGTGGACTGGTAGATATTGAGCAGAAGTTTAAAAAAAAACATTGGGCACATTTGAAAGAGATCTTTGGATGTTGGAAGTATTTTTGAAATGAACTATATTTGTGCAGGAGGCTTTTCCATTACATTGTACCCATTGCCTAACCAGAAGGTTCAGATCAAATGTTTCTATCACTTTATTGGCCACAATTTGATCTACAACACCATCATAATTTCCCAAAGGCTTTGCTAAAGATCACCAAGAGGCATCACCTTACTTGTGATCCAGAGAAGCACATCAAAGGTCATAAATACATTCGGGTTTTGTGGAAGATGCTGAAGGAATATATATAATCCTCTCATAACAGTTGCTTATAGCAGCAGTACAATGACCCACATGAATATATGCTTTTCAATTATTCTGTCCAACGTGCCTGTACCACAGAATTATTTTTTTTTTTAAATTCCCCCACCAGCCACAGGAATGCAAGCAGGCAATTCCTGCAAGCAGTTGGAAGAATTCCCACTCTCAGGTGGGAATATGGCAATGCTAGGGCATTAGCTGCTTGCTGCACATATTTTGGAAATGGCTTGTCTGGTACATAGCAGGTGCTGTTGAGGGAGAAGGGGAGAATTTGGAGATCTATGGGTATTTTTAATTAAAATGGGCATCCTTTAATAGCTAAAGTTTAAGAAACACTGATTGTAAGGAATTCAAGCACTGATGTCCTAGCTGTGTTGCAACAGGGTCTTGCTTATCACCTTTGTTCTTGCACTACAAATTGGCTTCGCTATGAAAAGAGGTATCAATAGCTGTGAAACATCCCTTCACCTGCTTAGCATTGACTGGATAATGAATCCTTTCCTTGTCATTACCTTTAAATTCATTTATTTATTCATTGTTATGCCAATAAAGGAATTGGATTATTTATTCATTCAATTTTTATCATTTTGTTTCCTCCAGGGAGCACATGTCCCACATTATCCCCACATAAATCCTCTGAGTAGGGTTGCTGGTTTCCAGCTCTTCTGGAATTGCAACTAATCTCCAGACCAGGGGTGGGGAACCTTTTTTTCTGCCAAGGGCCATTTGGATATTTAGAACATCATTTGTGAGCCATACAAAATTATCAACTTAAAAAACAGTGCTCCATCAAGAGAGAATGATTTAGGCTGGCAAAATTAATACAAATAATTGTTTTTCTATTTGAAGTCGCAGGGAGAGCCTAATTTGGTACACACACACTTACCTGGCCCGCCGCCCTAGGCAAATGACTAGCTCCAGGGCTTTTTTTGTAGAAAAAAACCCAGCAGGAACTCATTAGCATATTAGACCACATTCCCATGGCGCAGAGTGGTAAAGCTGCAGTACTGCAGCCATAGCCCTCTGCTCATGACCTGACTTCAATCCCAGCGGAAGCTGGTTCAGGTAGCTGGCTCCAAGTTGACTCAGCCTTCCATCCTTCTGAGGTTGGTAAAATGAGTACCCAGCCTTGTTGGGGGGGAATGTGTAGATGACAAACCACCCCATAAAAAGTCTGCCGTGAAAACATTGTGAAAGTAACGTCACCCCCAGAGTAAAAAACGACTGGTGTTTGCACAAGGGACTACCTTTACCTTTTTACCTAATATTAGCATATTAGGTCACAACTCATTAGCATATGAGGCCATACCATCTGGGATAATCAAGTGCAAATTGAACTGGTGGTAGCTGGCTCCCACCCCCCACCTGTCTCTCTCTCCCTTCATATGGAAACTGCAGCTGCTGCCAACAGACCTTTAAAGGCACCCACATACCCCAGCAGCAGTCCTTCACGATGCCCATCGCTCAGGTGAGAGAGAGAGAAATAAAGGGGAGAATAAAGGGAAATAAAGAAAGGGGGAAGAAATGGAAAGAAAGAAATATGGGGAAGAAAGGGAAATAAAGGGAAATAAATATGAGGGGAACAAAGGGCAATAAAGAAATGTGGGGAAGAAATGGAAATAAAGAAATGAGGGGGAAACTTACCTGAACTGTGACAGTGACTTTTCCAGGTCCTGCAGCAATCCTGGCTGGCCAGCCAGGCCCCAGGGAAGTCGCCGTGCCGTGCGGCTGGGCCCTGCGATCCCTGCCGGCCAGCTGGGCCCCAGGGAGACTGCTGCACAACACGGATGGGTCCCACAATCCTCACCAGCCAGTCGGGCCCCAGGGAGCCCACCATGTGGCTTTGGTTGGTCCAGCAATCCCTGAGGGCCAGACCAAGTGATCTTGAGGGCTGCATACAGCCCTCGGGCCAGAGGTTCCCCATCCCTGCTCTAGGCTATGGAGATCCATCTCGCTGGAGGAGATGACAGCCTTAGAGGGGCACATTCTATATAGTAAAGAGTAGTCAGTACATCCCTGCTAACTTACTCCCTCCCAAAATTGCACGCTTCACAAGCTCCACCCCCAAATCCTCAGGAATTCCAAAGCCAGAATTAGCAAACCTCCTTGTGAGATAAATTATAGTGGGGGTGGGAAACTGGCTGAAGGTCATCTTGTGAGCAGAATAGAGATAGGGAATAGGGAAAATAGGAGAAATTTAGATGCAGTATTTGTGATGCTGTTAAGAATTATGCACCAAGATGATAGGAAGATAAACAGCCAGATACTAATACAATCCTGGGGAAAATACAGATGCCAGCTTCCCAATGAATAGGCTGTAGTTTCTAACCACCTCATCCTCTAAGGTTTTCAGACTATGCAACTATGGAAATTAGTGTTTTCAATAGTGCTTTCCTAAACATAGTTACATCCTTCCAAGCCCATTGACTTCAATGATGAAACTGAAAATAAAAAGGTAAAGGTAGTCCTTTGTGCAAGCATCAGTTGTTTCCAACTCTGGGGTGATGTCACAACACATTTTCATAGCATACTTTTGAAAATATTGCAGCCTAAATCTTACTGATATTTGCCTGACCAGGTCAAGAGACCACTGTCAAGATTTTGGCCAGGAAACCTCTGGCAAGTCTAATAATACATGTGCTTCCGACATGCCATTCTGAAGCATTTTTGAATCCATCAAGAGTTTAATGCTAAATTTGTGCCTTGTGCCCAGTGCTAATAATGATATACTCCCTGCTCAAACCAGACATGTGGGTGTATGCATCTTTATTGTCTGTGATTAAAAGCTACCAATTCTTATTCAAAACATTCTTAATATATCACATAGGGGTAAGAAGAAAGGAAAAGTTTGCTTAAACTTGCTTATTATTACTGGCCGCATTTAACTATATACTTAAAGCTATACTTTATTCTTCACTGTATTATTTTGTCTATCCCTGTATTTTCATGGCCAGTTTCCAGTTTCAGGCCTTGTGAGTAACAGAAAGTCTCTAGAACACTATTAATGAGAAAGCTGAAATTTATGTTGGGCATGCACTTTTCAACCCATCAGCTGAAACAGTAGAAATATAAACATGTGGTTAAATTTTAATGGTGTAAACCATTAATACCTTTCCCACATGCTGGAGTTACTCCTGATTTTCTTGGGAGTCAGTCCACAAGCATTGGAATTTATTTGGGCAGGGTTCTACTGCACATCTGCCCTTCCTGTGCATTTTTACAGTTGTGGAGTCAGTTTATTTTCTTCCACATGTGGCTTAAATGAGGATTTTCAAGGTGGAGTACTGTCATTATGGGTGGCATCACAACAACCCCCTTATTTTTAAAAAAATGATCCCAACACTTAAGTTTCTATCACCTTCTCTAGTGGAAATATAAGGATAAAGATATATCTCTGCAAGGGAGAAGACTAGAGACTTCTGTTTAAAAAAAGAATGAATCCAAAGAATCTGCTGAAACTATCATTAAAACACAATAGCATTATATCTATATTTCAGGCCTTTAAAAAATTGAAATCCACTATTTTGGGAGGGGGAGTGGTTCATTGATGATGACAGGCAAGTCATTGAAAAGTGGGATGAAGATGGGTGGAACAAAGAAAACTGACACAAAATATTGCACACTAGGAAAAAGTCAACACAAAATTGGCTTCCAGAAAAAAACATTGGGGTAAAAGTGGTCTCAAAAGATACATAAGGGAGGGGGGGGGGTAAAAAGTGAAAACTAAAGTGAAAAGTAAAGACACGGAAATGTGTGGAAATCAGGGGATTACCTGAAGCAGTATATGGCTAGAACTGAAGGGAAAACCCCATGCAGAAAAGCCCCACAGCTGTGGCTCTCTGCTTCCTGAATATATGAGATGCTACTGTTCTTTTATAGTAGTAACCTAAGGACAATAAATTATTTGTCCCCCTCCCCAACAATATGAATCAAACATGTGGAATGAATGCATCAACTCATACTTCTAATATCAAAAGTGAATTTTTATCAGTTTTCTACAGTGGGAGTATTTAATTTAGAAGTAATAATAATTGATGATCCTTCAGCACAAAGCGAATTAAGTACTTGGGAAGTCTTCTCAAAGACAGGGAAGACAGATGCAGTGCAACATCTGTTTCTGTTACACAAGACAGCCTCTTTGCAACCTGTACAACATCAGGTCATGAGATGTGTAATTAAATTCTTAATCGTCATGAAAGGTTGTGTGACTTTAATTTCCAGGTAGGATGGTTTGAAGTTGCCCTCATGAGGATTTAAAAATGATAGATGGTGACTAAACAGGCTTCTTCCTTAAACCATAATATAGTGTGATATTCAGAGATGCAAATAATTGTATTTTACGCATGCCAGTACTACCAAGAACCATATTATCGTCAATACTATCAAGTACCTGGAGGGTAGGTTTCAGAAAATAGTGCTGAGACTGCTGTTCAGCCCCTTGGCCTATAGGGTTCCACAAGGTTCCATCTCATTTTAATGATCTTGAACATCTAAATGAAACAACTGGATAAAGTCATCCAGAGAGCTGGGCTGGGTTGTCACCAATATGCAGATGACACTTCCAGCTGATCCCAGACAGACTGTAGAAACTCCAAACCAGTACCTGCTAGCAGTTTTGGAGTGGATGCAGGCTAATAAACTGAAGCTTAATCCCTACAAGATGGAAGTGCTACTGGTGGGTGGAAGATCTGACTAGGTTTTAAAGTGTCATCTGTATGAAGTTGTACTCCCCTTGAAGGAACAGGTCCACAGTTTGGTGTGATCAAACCCAGGACTATTGCTGAATAAGCAGGTGGTAGCTGTGGCCAGGAGTACATTTTACCAGCTTCAACTGGTTAGCCAGTTGTGGCCTTTCCTGGACAGAAAAGATGTGGCCACTTTGGTGAATGCCCACATACAGATTAGATTAGTTTACTGCAGTGTGCTCTACATGAGGCCGCCCTTAAAAAGTGTTCAGAAACTTCAGTTGATATAGAACAATGTAGAGGAGGATGAAGAGTAGGAGGAGTTGGTTTTATAAAAAGGTAAAGGTAATCCCCTGTGCAAGCAGCAGTTGTTTCTGACTCTGGGGTGACGTCACATCACGACATTTTCATGGCAGACTTTTTACAGGGTGGTTTGCCATTACCTTCCCCAGTCATTTACACTTTCCTCCCAGCAAGCTGGGTACTCATTTTACCGACCTCGGAAGGATGGAAGGCTGAGTCAACCTTGAGCCAGCTACCTGAACCCAACTTCCGCTGGGATCGAACCAGGTCGTGAGCAGAGAGTTTGCAGTACTGCAGCTTTACCACTCTATACCTCTCCCTTAACTACCTGAAGGCATTTTGGAGAGGTTTACGATCACCTTCACTTCCTCTCCCCACAATTTTAATGGTTTTATAATGTAATTTTATCATTTATGTTTTAAATTGTTAGCCACATTGGCAGCCCTTGTAAGGGCAGAAAGGCAAGATATACATTTTGTGAAGAAAATAACAAAATCACACCAGAGTTAGCAATACATTAACATTGAACAGTCTTAGGCTGCAATCATACACACTAAATAATGCACTTCCAATCCACTTTCCAATTGGATTTTGCCAGTTTGCACAGTAAAATCCAGTTGGAAGGTGCATTGAAAGTGGAGCAAAAGTGCATTATTTAGTTTGTGTGAGATCACAGCCTCAACTCAGAATCCAAGAGCTAGAAAAACAGACTTTTGCTAAAATGATGGTGTTGCTTATATAAGATATAGCCTATTTCCTAAAGATTTATTCTTGATTACATGTCATGATGCTTCCATTCACTTCCATCAGAAGCAGCATCTCAATTAGGACAAAGGCTATAGACATTTGAAAAAAAAAATCACCACCTTTCCATTACTTGAGTCAGCTGCTCAAAGGATTGCCTTATGGATGCTTGGAAAGAACTGCTAAAATAACCTTGGAATTCTTGGGAAAGATTAGTGGCATGTTTCTTTGGCTACTCCCCAAACCATAACTGACATACTTAATACCCAAACAATGTATGTGGGTGGGATCATCCTATCAGCACATATCTTTTTAAACAATTCAGATATCTTGTTACTTTCCACCTCAGCAGCTGGTTTCAATCAAAGAAGATATCTTCATGAGGAAAACAAGTACAATGCAGTGTTATGTGTATATAAATTCCAGTATAAATATGTTGAATCAAATGGCATTTTGAATGAAAGTATTTTTATTTGTATTTACTTTTCATTGTTGAGTTCTTATGCTTTGCGCAAATTTTGACATTGTCTTGTCATGGCATCTGTGGCCACACTCTCCCCAAGTATTCCATTCTTCCCCCTAATTATTTTTGACAAAATGTTTTGGGTGCTGTCAACATGTAGTTGACACACATACAAGTTTTGCAGCTGAAACAGATGTGAAAGATCTGCATATATCTGGCTGAATTTTCCAGATGTGTCTACAAATGTAAATATTTCTATATAGACCTTTGTATCATTCCTTGATACATACCTCAATTTTTGTTTTGAACAAACAGGCAAGAATTTTTGCAGGTCATATTATCATATGTTACCTTCATGACATATCTATAGCACAATTACACATGCTGCCACACTTGGATAAGGTTCATAGCACTGTATGTTCAGTCACGACAGTACATCCAGGAGAAAAATGTGTCTCTTACTCCTGGAATAAGGGCCCAGACTTATCTCAAATATTAGCAGTTTGTGTTCTTCACAAAATTGATGCCCTAGTAGTTTGTTTGTTTGGATCTACACTGCATTTGTTTGGATCTACAAACCGTTAGGCCAAGAAATCTTGGCTTTATGTTTGTCTTGCTACTTCTTGACTTGAACAACCATTCTCATCAATAGATAGTCCTGTAGGACTTTATGAATGCCACAGTGCATCTTGTGGCAAAGGAAGAATCGGAAACAAGCTAAAGCAGATCACTTAGAAGTATGTGCCATGTTGTTCAAGTCCTAAGGAAATGTTCTTAGGATTGCACTCACAGGCAAATATACACAAAGGAATAAAGCTTCTGGAGTGACTGTCCTTTATCATTGCACTATACATTTCATAGTATGTCTGGCAGCCCTCTTTTCTGTGTAAGAATTGTATGGTCTTTGCTACTGAAACTTTCTGTTTTATAAGTCATCTGAATTAATTAAAAGGTATATTAAATGTTGATACGCTGAGAAATCATATGCAACATTCATTGTACTTGAATAAGGTCAGTCATTCAAACATGTTCTTTGCAGACAAATTTTAAAGTGAAATTGAACAAGTGCTTATATGTGGCTTCCACATTAGAGCCAGTTCCCTTATGTACATAGGTATCCAGCTATCTAATGCTCCTTAAGAGCATGACTGATATGCAATGATTTACATCACACATTTTAGCATATTTATCAGACTGGTAGAATAAAAATGACATTCTTGTATTTTCCACTAAAGCACAGAAAATCATAAGGGGAGGGTTGTTGGAAGGGATGATAGGCGCAGCAAGTAAAAGTCTGAAAAGGAATAACATGGTTTTTAATAGCAGTCAACAGAGTATTTTAAAATGGAAAACATATAGAGTAATTCTAAATTACAATAATGATCAATATCTTGTTCCATTGATTTTAGAAGGAAACATATTATAGCTAAACTTATTTTTCACATATGATTAGGATGAATTTCTCAGGAACTATGCCCCTTATCCATGGGAACCTCCTGTGTACCAAGCTTGAGTCAGATTGCGGGTGGGGTGGGTGGGGGGAAATCCCATTTTTATAAGCAATTTAATTTTTTGTTTAGAGAGGGAACACAAGGAGGCACAAAAGGGGGTTTATTAATTTTGGCCTCCATCACTAGGATCCTCAAGCAGGTGAGGATGGTTTCTTTTTAAACAAAAGTGAGGCACACGTGGGCAAGGAAAGCTAAACTCTTTCTCACCTTATGTTATTGGACTCAGTTGATATCAACATTTTTCCTCAGTCCAGCTGGCTTCTGGAAATCGAACTGGGCTGGAAGAAGAATGCCACAATCAATCAGCTGTGAGGAAAGACACAGGAGAATGGGAGGGTTCTGTTATGTTTGGTGGCATGCACAGAACCACCACTTTTTTGTTGAAGAATGTGAAGGGAAATGTAAACAGAAAAAGGTCAATCTAGTTTAGCCTGAAATGCAAAGGTTACCTGACTTCCCCCGCCTATCCCAATCCAAATACGTCCCCCACAGATGCTTTTAATTAAGTTAGATATACTGAGAGGTCTCAGAATGGTTCTCATCACTAATCTCTTACTCAAAGAGATGAAATCTATTCCCCCATCATGAATCTCTTATGTTTCTGTATTGTCTGTCTTTCTTTTGTGTTCTTTCATTAGTGAAACAAGCATTTACCTCAATTACTGTCCAGTCTTGCAACTGTCTTCATTCCAGAGAGTGCAAACAAAACACCTGTCCCACTGTCTGGCAGATACAGCTAGCAGAGAAGAAAATGGAACAGCAACCAACCAGGATTCATTGATGTTATTATAGAAACAAAGAAGTCCTCCCCAAACATCTAGGAGTGTACAATGATTGGCAGAAAGTGGAAATTCTGTACACAAACAATGCCTATTAACTCAATCCATCTCAGCTGGAATTTATGCTAATTCTTCTGGTTGGTTGACACCCCCCCCCGGGTCAATTAAATTATCTGCTAGGTAATTTTCTTCCCTTGCTGCACTTCTGACTGCTCTTGTCATGCAGCTCTGAAAAGCAGTCAGCAGATTAATTATATCAAATATATTAGAGGGTATTCTGTTTATACTGTCATTAGTTTACATCTGAATGTATACCCCTAACGTGTCACTGAGATCAACATAGTAATTTTACATGATACTAGCATATAACAAGTTTTCCTAATAAACTTCTCGGGGAAAAGAAGGATTGAGATGCTCAGTCACTTGACAATTCAGCCTGTGTCTGCAAGGGGGCGGCGACGGAGCAGGGTGCTGCATTGCAGTGCTGCAAAGGAAGGGAGGGCAGCAGCAGGGAGGGCAGCAGTGAGCAGCGAGCCTGCCTGGGGCACTATGCGCCCTTGAGCCGGCGCTGCCTAGATTCATGACAATGAAAACTGTTTAAAATCTCACAGACATATGACCCTGTTCCAAGTTGCCTCAAGTGGGAGTCTGGAGAGATGGCATAAAGATCTCCTAAACAAAGAAACATCCCCTTTATATAGGGTTGCCAAGTTCAATTCAAGAAATATCTGGTGACTTTGGGGGTGGAGCCAGGAGACATTGAGGGTGGGGCCAGCAGCAAGGTTGTGACAAGCATAATTGAACTCCAAAGGGAGTTCTGGCCATCATATTGAAAGGGACCACACATCTTTTAAAGGCCTTTCCTCCACTGGAAATAATGAAGGATAAGGGCACCTTATTTTGCGTCTCATAGAATTGGACCCCCTGGTGCAATCATTCTGAAACATCGAGGGCGTTATGAAGAGAGGCACCAGATGCTATGCTGCAAATTTGGTGCCTCTATCTCAAAAAACAGCTCGCAATCATATCTTATCAGTATACACGAACAGTTGCTGTTCAGCATGCACGAACCTGTTGCCTAAGCACGGGTTCCGGAGTGTAAAAATAGTGGCTAGAGGAAGTGTAAAGGAAACATGAGCTTGAACCTAGGACTCGTGTTGCTGCTACTACACCTGTTGAATTACTCTTCAAAGAGGAACAGCTGGGCTATCTGCGTCTCTCAACAGAAAGACAAGACGACAGCAGATTTTCATACCTGGCAACATTTAACGTTTGAGTTTCTACTAAGGACTCTTTACTTGCTTTGAAGGACATTTAAGAATTACAGTGATAAAGTGGTTGAGTAAAAGAGTGTTTTGCACTTATATTGCAACATTTGGTGCGCGGTGTTTTTCTTGCTTTGCCCACCTGGGGATTGGCAACCCTACCTTTATAAGAAGGTCCTTCAGAACAATGCGAGAAACCATGCCACAGTATGCTGCATGCAATGACCAAAGCAATGAAAAAAACCCACTACCTAAATCTGATAGACTATGAGCTTATTTCCTTTATTTAAAAAGCCCTGGAGGTTAAATGCCTTCACTGTAGTTTGACAAGGCTCTGTAGGTCAACTCCAAAGTTACAAAAACTACAACAAGCTGCAGCATGTAATATGTAGCTTATTTTCCAAGGCACGACCTGTAGCTGATGAAGAAAAATCTATGCAAAAAAAATCCTTATAAACTGCTGTTGGGCAGGCACAAAGCTAACAGCCAAGGCATCCTGTTTGAATATCAAGCAAAATAAGAAGGTAAAACAATCAAAGGTTCGACTCCTTTGTAAATGATCAGTGGCTGTCTCAGTTTCCTGATTAAGATCTGAAAATGGTATAGCTTTGTTATTTAAAGCTACAATAAAGAAGTTGTTCCCAGTTAATCACATCATACACACAAAAAAGGAAGTCTATGAGGTTCTGACAATCACAGAGATAGAAGAAAAGTTGAGTCTAGTAGGACCTTAAAGACCACAACATTTTCACAAGTTTTTTTTGGTCAAAGCTCACTTCATATCTTTCCACATAGATATGACATGAAATGAAACAAGCATATTTCTTAATACACATGCAGGGAATATCCTTATCACACATTTTGGGGGGGGATAATTTCAAGACAGCAGAAAAGGAGACAACTACAGAGGACATTTCAAAATATCAGGAAAATGCATTCATTGTGTGCATGTGAAACTTTTAATCATTTCATTTTAGGTATTGTTTGTACTTCCTCGGTTTTATTAGCTTAGTTATATTTTCAATATAACACATCTTATTTTGAGCCTGTTGCAAAATGTGACCCAATCACCCTTGCATAGGATAATGTGAAAATGTATATGCATACACAGGAGGTACACACTCATATTCATTCAGTGACTATTCCTATGAACATGGTTGTGAAAATCTCTGCCCTGGTTGTGGAAATCTCTGCAAAGCAAACCTAGCAATGATGAGCATTTAGCAGGGGAAAAGAAGGAGGAGGAGGTGTAAGCCAAAATGCCCTCAAAATGAGGTTGGGGAATTGTCAGGTGGGCACCTGGCTCACTCAGGATCTTTTCACCTGTTTATACAGGATTAACACGTCCAGAAAAGTAATGTTTAACAGATTAGGGACTCTAATTAAGTAAAAACAATTAAAATTTATTAAGAAAAATATAGGCTTCCATACAAGATAAAATACTCATCAAAACACACATTCAGTCCTAGGAAACATAGATAGAGAGATAGGGGAACACATGGGTAGACAAACAGGGTGATATTTACCTATCGTAGTCTTCAAGGAAGGCTCCAATGACGACAAGCGAGGAAGTGGGAGAAGGGACCCGAAACTGATCAGGAATCGGGGATGGATCTATGCAGCGGAAGTTGGGATACTGATAGAAGCACACCTGTGGGTAGCTAGTCCACAGATTATAAAGACTCTCTTGAGCCCTTAGGGGATGGGTGGTACGAGGGAGGAGGAAGGTGGTCAGCTGGTGCGTGACCTCACGAAAAGGGGAGGTTTCGCAGTGACCATAAGGGCTGGACTACTGCGACAAACAAATGAACCAAAGTTCATTGGTGGCACATAATTGGGTGCTTGCTCTTGACCACTGGACTTGCCTGGATCCTGGATACCTGAGTGAACTTTCAGGTTGAAATGGACCAGGGGGAGGCTCCAAAGTGACAGTTGGGGAGAAGAATAGAAAGATTACTTGGGTGGGGAGATGCTTAAGACTATTGGACTTATCTGAAAGGGTGACAATAGAGAGTCAAATCATGGCCTAGGTAACACCCAGTTTGTACAAATGAACTTGGCTCTGGCTGAAGATGGTCTTCCTCTTCTTCTGTCTTCTCCTGGGCACCATTCTTTGTCTAGAGTTCCATTAAACAAAGAAAGTGGCGGTTGGACGATTAACCACTTCTGGAGTGGGTAGGTTGCTTGTAGGCCAAAGGTGACATCTGGTGTGTATGTGAGCTGTCCACTTCGATGGAATGGAGTCAAGCCTGGTAGGAAGATGGCTGCATGGTGTTAGCCCTCCACGGTGGATTCCATGGTCAGAACTTCATAACCGTTCGCCTGGATAGCTCCTGGCGGCGCAGTTTCCTTCGCTCCAATGCTGGGATGGACGTCATACGGAACGACGGGAAGCCTTCCGTTCTCCTTGTGGGCACTCTTGTACCGGTCTAGAGTGCCTTTGTAGCATACTGCATAAGTCCCTTTTGCCCCTGGATAGGTCCACCCACACTCTCTGGCCAGATGTGTGCAAGTCACTTCTCCAGGTGCTCTGGCAACCAAGCTGGTAATCACTGTTCTGTAAGGGGGCTTTTCCTCACAGGAAGAGAAGGAATAATCTCAAAATAAAATAAAAGCACATTAATAAAACCATAATGTAGGGCTTGGAGCAAATCCTCCACTAACCTATCATATTAGCTTTTTCTATGCATGCAGTTCAATGTCTGCTTATTCAAAATGTAACTGAGCCCTGTTTTGTTTTCATTCTGGTCTTACTCTCCTATAATTTGACAGCTGACATCATTTAGACGCATGGAGTTTTAATGAGCTGCTGAAGGCCAATCAATGTGCAAGTGGGAACAAAATAACCTATCAAATTATTCTAAATATAATACTAGTTACAAGACTTGCCTAGCTGATACAGGCGTGCTTTGTGAGTGACCTATTGTATGGCATGGTTTTAGATAGTGTTTTGTTTTTTACTAACTCTAGCTAAGTCACGTTAACTGTAAAATAATGGAAATAAATTATACACATATGTCAAAAGCGATAAGAACTGTGCAAATATACACTAGGTTGATTAACACACCATTTTAACAAAATGTGATATAATCTGTTGGAAATAACTAATTTTGAAAGTAAATTTTAGAAAGTCAAGTCACCATTGTCAAACGAAAACAACCCAACTATTCTTTTCTGTACCCATAAAATTCCATAAATAATGGGATAATTATCTATAGAACTGGATTATGCCAAGATGGCTTTTTAAATGCATTTGTTGGACATTCTATGGGGATTTTTAACGTGACAGTTTTTCATTTTATTGCTATTTCAGAACCCTGGTGCTTGTTGAAAGCAGTCAATTAAAGCTGTTTTAGTCATTGAAAAAAACCCTGTTCACAAGTTATAGTGAATGCATGTACAATCCATATTTAGTGTACACTTGATTGTTCTTTGTATACAGATTGTAAAATAATGAATACAAATTGCAATAAATGGGAGAGACCAGAAGGAAGAGAAAATCAATAAAGCCCTTATAAAAGAACTGAGAGCAGCAAAAAAAAAAAGTAATAATAATTCACAGCCAAGCAGCCAAAAGTAACAGTGTAAGATAAGAGTGAGGATAAGAATGAAGAATGATCAATAAAATACAAATATCAATCAACTGAAAATGGCTGGGTATAATAAGGATGTAACCTGAGCCTTTGGGAAAGGGTGGAATAGAAATCTAATAAAAATAAAATAAAATAAATAAAGCCTGATGCTGGAAGGACCACAGCTTCAGAGCAAGGCAGGTTTTGTGAAGTTTACTGCATAGACACAGCATTACACTGAAAAATGCCCTTTTCCACAAACTGTCTCCACAGGAATAATTCTAGCAGGGAGGCAACATCACATCATTTCAGTGCTTATACAATAAATATAGGATTATGAAACAAGTGCCCCTTCCTGCTTCCTGTAGACATCCATGCCACCTACCGCACCTCTGAAGCTATGGCTGTACATTGCACTATAAGTAAGCATTATATATGAATTTCACAAAACTGTGTTGGTCTGGTAGTATTCTATGGTAGTATTCTACCACTCTGCTCTTCAGTGTTTCAGGCCCTCCTCCAGACTACTGAGTTTTCCTCTACCAAAGACCACTTCCATCAGAGGTATGTTCCTTAGGCTGGAGGCTCAAAGGTTCCAAGTCTGCTAAGCAGAATAATAGGTTACAAGCTGGCATTACCATGACTTTTTAAAAGTAATTATTTTAGTCTATGTTGCTAATTTGACTTTTCAATTATAATTCATAACCACAAATGCTTATGAAAACATTTGTGCACTGAGAGGCTGCCAACTTAGACCCCAAACAAGGCTGGAATACAAACTCAAAAAGGTCAAAATTATCAGTGTAATATACAGAAGCATATTAAAAATGCAGTTTCTTGGTAGACCAGAGTGGGTGATATAATAGTCTCTGTAAGAGTTGTGTTCAAAACAGCTGAATAAAGAAGTTGTTGTTCTTGTGGCACACAATTCTTTGAGAGAGACCAGATATGTAACAGAAGTAAAGGCAAACAAACATGGACTGAACAGAATGGGGCTCCCAACCGGAGGCAGGCTGCACAGCCTTTTCTCCGGGGGCCATTTTGCCCCTTCGTAAGGAGGAGGAGCAGGCAGGGCATTATAGGAGGTGAGGGTGGAGCAGGCATGCCTTAATGGCTGTCTCTGCTTCTGCCTCCCAGTCTTCACCTCGTGCTTTGGGAGCGGAGAGCTTGGACAACCTCCTCCTGTCCTGCTCAGCACGGGGCCTTTCGGCGCATTGGTTTTCATGCTGCAGCACGGCAATCCCTCGTCTGAGCTTCAGAGGAGTGGCCTGTAGCTCAGTGGTGGTGGTTTCCTGGTGGCCGCAGCCGCTTTTGGGTGTCGAGGGATGGAAAGCACCCGGTTTTCAGCTGTGTGGAGGCAGGGGGAGCACTTTTTGGTGCGGCAGTTTGCTGCTGGCTGGTTTCTTTACCTCAGCCAGCATTTTTTCTCTGTCTTTTCCTGGGGGTTGTTTCCCCTCTGTAGCTGGGAATATCGGATCTAGCTTTGGGGTCCTCTTCATTCCCCCCATCCTATTGTTGGGGTGGTCTGCACTGTTGGTGGACGGGGCGGTGGCCATTTTCCCTGCTTATTACTCCCCTGTTGCTGGGCGAGGCAGTGACCATTTTTACTGCTTATTACTCCCCTGTTGCTGGGCAAGGCAGTGGCCATTTTCACTGCTTATTACTTCCCTGTTGCTGGGCAGGGCGGCAGCCATTTTCTCTGCATATTACTTCCCTGTTGCTAGGCAGGGCGGCGGCCATTTTCTCTGCTTATTACTTTCCTGTTGCTAGGCAGGACGGTGGCCGTTTTTTGTAAGTCTCTGCTTAGAGCCACACCCCACCCCCGGTTTTTTGCAGGCTAGATATTGGGTTCGCTAGCCATGCCTAAGGGGAAAGGAAAATCAAAGGGCAAGAGCCCTGCACCAAAATCTCAGCCTCGCTGGCCAGTTTCTTATAAGCGCCCGGTGCCTCAGCCTATGTCGTCTGAGGACGAGGATGACTCCTTTGAGCAGTCTGTATTAGCTAGGTTGGCTGCTTTGGAGGGTTCTAGTGGCAAGCCCCATATCACAGAGGTTGGGGGTAAGAAGGGCGTTTCATCCTAAGCTGTCAAGGCTGTTGATAGGAAACGGTTGCAAGAAGAGATTCTTAACCGCTTGTCTTCTCTTGAGAGCAGGTCTGGCCCTGTTGAGACGGATGGAGCGTCACCTCTCCCGGTGGAAGTTCCTGATGTGGACGCCTGGCAAGGTGTGCAGTTTGGTAGGGGCGAGTCTGTACAATGCACTAATGTAGCTTAGCCCTGGGGGCCATGGGGGCAGTCAGATACATTTGGGCCTGTGCACAATAGCCAGTCTGCAGTGTTTACTAATCTTCAGCCTTGGGCTTGGGGTTTTAATTCGGCTAACCCTCTAGCATCTTGGGGTGGCCTGCCTGGCCAGTTTCCTGGACTATCCTTGGCCCCTTGCGGTGGCTGGGGTCCCCTTATCCCTGGGGCCCATCTTACTCTTTGGTGCCTGCTAAGGCCTTAACTTTTGGTGATCTGGCTCTTCCCTTAGGGGATCCCTTGTTGCCAGCCACTAAGGATAAAATATTAAAGGGTGAATTTGTGGACCTTTTTTCTCTGCTCTACAGGAAGCCTGAGAGAAAGGATAAGGAGGACCTTGATGATAGGGAAAAGGAGAAAATCAAACGGCGTAAAGTTTATAGGACCTGGGCAAATTGGGTGCCCAGTTTCATTATTTACGCCAGAATAATTTTTAGGTCTCATCCCTGGAGGGCCACTTCCCTTTTCCAGTATTTTGATATCATATACAAGAGCTACACCAGCTTTAGTGACCCTGCCTGGCTTCAGTACGACAAGGAATTCAGGATGAGGGCCGCCTTGAATCCATCCCTTCAATGGAATCAAATTCAACCACAGTTGTGGCTGCAGGTTACGTCTCCAGCGAGACCTAATCTCGGATATAGGTCAGACAGCGGCCATGTTGTGCAGCGTACAGCCGCTGCTTCTGCTTCTGGTAATGCGGGGCAGGCGGTTCAACCCTTCATGCTCGGCTGGGAATTTGGATCGCAGGGGGTGTGTGGAAGGAAAAACTGCCCATTTAAGCATGAGTGCCCAATGTGCGGAGGATCTCACTCCTTTACGAATTGTTCCCAGGGTAAACCCAGGAAGGGGCTGCGCAGGCAGGGCTCTGGTGGGACAAATAGGCCTTTTGGAAAAGGGCCTCAGCCCAATAAGGGTGACAGTGCTTGAGGCCTGGCTCCATAATTATCCTAAGGTCGAGGATAGAATTTACTTGTTCAACGGTTTTAACTTCAGTTTCAGAATTCCTTGTCAGGGATCCAGAAGGCCATTTATGGCCAATAACCTGAAGTCAGTTACAGGTATTGAACATATCGTTCGACAAAAAATAGGGAAAGAATTGGCTGAGGGCAGGGTGATTGGTCCATTCCTGTACCTCCTGTGAGTTCTCTGAGGGTCTCTCCTTTGGGCATTGTGCCTAAAAAGACCGCAGGGGAGTTTAGATTGATCCATCATTTATCTTACCCTCGTGGGGAGTCGGTGAACGATGCCATACCCGAGGTATTGTGTATCGTGTGGTACACATCTTTTATGCAGAGGTTCACATGGTGAGGCACTGTGGGGTGGGTGCTGAGTTGGCAAATGTGATATAAAGTCTGCTTTTTGCCTTCTCCCTGTTCATCCTTTGGATTTTGAATTGCTGGGTTTCCAATTTGATGGGCAGTTTTACATGGATAGGGCCTTGCCCATAGGGTGCTCTGTTTCCTGTGCTGCGTTCGAGCACTTTAGCTCTTTTTTAGAATGGGGTGTGTGCTGTAGGGCTGGTTTAAGCAATGTGGTGCATTACCTTGATGACTTTTGTTTGCCGGCTCCTTGGGCTCTGGCTTGCTGGTGGCCTTTACAGTGCAGTCTGAGGAGTTGGGCGTCCCCCTGGCCCATGAGAAGACAGAGGGCCCTACCCAGCAATTGACATTCTTAGGTGTTGAACTAGATTCCTTGCAGCAAACCGCTCACCTCCCAGGGGGAAAATTTTTGAGGCTCCAGGGGCTGGTTGCCCAGTTTTTGTTGCTGCTGAAGGCAACCTTGAAAGAGTTGCAGCAGTTAGTGGGACACCTAAACTTTGCTTGTAAGGTGGTCGCTCCTGGTCGTCCTTTCTGGAGGAGGCTGTGTGATGCAATAGCTGGTCTATGCCAGCCGCATCACAGAATTAGGATTTCCGGATGCATACTGGAGGACCTCTTTGTGTGGCAGGAGTTTTTGACCTCATTTAGTGGTATCTCCTTTTGGAGGGAGGATTTGAGGTTGGAAGCCGAGCTTCAAATCGCATCCTTGGGATTTGGCGTCTATTTTCGTGGACACTGGTGCGCAGAGGACTGGCCTATGGAATGGGTAGATGCCGGGTGGACCAGGGACTTGACCTTCTTAGAGTTCTTCCCAATCTTGGTGGACATTTGGTTGTGGGGAAATGAGTTGGCAGACCACACAGTCCATTTTAGGTATGACAATTTAGCTGTGATGCATGTCATAAATTCCCTCATTTCTAAATCACCCAAGGTTATGAGGTTAGTTCGGGCTTTCACACTGCAATGCCTGCGGCAGAATATTTTATTTTTACCAGGCATGTGCCTGGGGTGTATAATAAGGTGGCTGATGCTCTTTCTCACAAACAGATGCAGAGGTTTTGTCAGCTTGCCCCAGATGCAGAACTTCTTCCTTCAAGGATGCCCCTGGAGATTTGGACGATTTGCGGGCCGAGGCCGGCAGAGTGATAAGTATCACTATTGCTGCTAGCACTAGAAAATCATACACAGGGGCAGTGAGCCAGTTTGAGAAGTTTAGGAGCACTGTAGGTTACAGCATGGAATGGCCTCTTCCAGTGGAACATTTACTCCACTATTGTGTATCATTGCAGCGCAGGGGCCTGGCAGTTGGATCCATTCAGGGCCATTTGTCTGCTTTGGCTTTTGCCAGTAAAGCCATGGGGTTACAGGAACTAACTAGTGATTTCCGCATTCGGAAGATGCTCGAAGGGTGGGCCAAAGAGGCCAGGGTTAGGTCGGATGAAAGGCAGCCGATTTCACCCATAAATCTTAGGGGTTTGCAGTCAGTCTGGGGCCAGGTGTGTCGGTCAGAGTACAAAACACTTCTCTTTCATGCTGCCTCCCTGGTGGCATTTTTGGGGGCTCTCTGGGTGAGTGAGCTGGTAGCTCAGTCCAGAGGGAATGTTTCTGGAAGGGCCTTATTGGCCCAAGACATTCACATTGCTGATTGAGCAGCATATATCACAGTGTGTCATTCTAAGACTGACCAGTTGCAGCAGGAGAACACTATTAGTTTGGGCGCCTGTTCTGAGGGGAAACTGTGTCCTGTAGCGGCTTTAATGCACTATTTAGCTGCCTGCAGTTCTGGGGATGATCTGTTGTTCTGGCATGGGGACAGTAATCCCCTGACAAAGCATCAGTTTTGGTCTCTGACTGTCAAAGCTCTTGCCAGGCTTGGCCTGGCAGGGGTTAAGTTTGGCACTCATTCTTTCCGCATAGGGGAGACTTCTACGGCAGCGGCTCTGTGATACTCCCCACCATCCATTCAGCAACTTGGTAGATGGCATTCCTTGGCCTATAAAGGCTATGTCTGCCCTCTGGCACTACAGTAACTGGCATCGGGTTATTGAGGGTGTGGTTATTCACTGTGTTCTTCTTTTCTCAGGTGCTGTTGTCCGTGGGGAGAGATGACGCCTCCTCATATGCGGGCACAGCTTCATGTTCTGGGCTGCCCATAGGGCCAGGAGGACTTTGGCCGGGTCACAGCTGGGGCTCAGCAAGTGGGTTACCATAGAGTGGCATGGATGGCGGGGTCTCCATTGGTCAGGCCTGTTGCCCTTGCTCTTTGAAAACATTCGTGTTTTGCCACCACATGTTGTGGTGATACATTTGGGAGGAAACAATCTAGGCTTGCTCAAGGGTAAAGCCCTTGTGCTGCAGGCCAAGGATGACTTTCGAGTCATTAGGAGTCGTTGGCCTCAGGTTTTGATTGTGTGGTCAGCCATGATCCCGCGCCAGGTTGAGTGATGAAGCGGACTGCCTCAGGTTTGCATGGATTGACCTGCCCTTCAGCCGTGTGGATGGGGGCTGGAACTCCAGGGCAAAACCTTTGGTAGGCCTGCTGGGTATGAGCCATGCATTTTGGCTATACCTAGGGGCAGGGTGGCTCGCCCGTCATGTGGCAGGGGAGGGGTATTTCGTACCCTGGTCCTGCCGTGCTGCCTGTTACGTTTATAGCCCTTGTTTTAATTAAATAATAAAGAAAGTGGCCCTTAGTTACCCAAACCCTTGTGTCCGTCTCTTCCTTCTGTCTGTGGGGGTGATGACATTCAACATCAGTAAAGTACCCTGTATGGACTCTGAACATGCGAATGTTGCTGAGAATTGGGCCCAGTGGAGGGAAATCATGTGGTCTGATGAACAGAAGGCTGCAGGGTTTCAAATCAGCATGGGGCAGAAAGGCAGAGATGTAGAGCTTATAGTAGCAAAATATCAGCAGAAGACAGAAAGAAATGCACAGTTCTGTTTACAACATTTGAGGCATACTGCACACCCAGAAAAAAATGTCTCCATACGATTTATGAAAGGCACCAAGAGATATCAGAACCAGTGGATGAGTGGATGACACAGCTCCACCTTAAGACCTCTTTTCATGACAGCGATATGATAAAATACAGGATTTTAATAGGATTCAATTCAAAAGAAGTTCAGGAGAAATTACTCTGTAAGGAAGATCTCACAGGGAAGCACTAAAATAGCATAGGCATATGAAATGTCCTGAGCACAGATGAAAAAAATTACAAAATAAATCACAAGAAGTGTATGAAATTAAGGCAGAAGTGATACATCACAAACAAGCAGGAAACAGATTACCAAGCCTCACTAGAAGTATGCTTTTAGGCAAGGAGAGATAAAACAATGCAAATGGTATGGATACATACCAAAGGGGAGAAATGACCAGCATGGGGAAAAGTCTGTTATAAATGCAAAAATTTCATTAATTACTCTTTGGGTGAAATACTTGCTTTTAAGTGTCCATGAATACCAACTGCTCTTTGGGAGAAAATTGAGAAAGAACTCAAAAGAATGGAACAAAATAGAGTTCTGGTAAAAGAAGATGAACTCAAAGAATGAAAAGGCTCCATGGTTGCCATAGAGAAGAAAACCCCCAAACAGTTTTGCACTTAACCAGACCCTGGATACTTAAACCAAGTCAGCATGAGAGAACTCTACAAACTTCCTACATTAGAAGAAGAAGAAGAAGAAGATATTGGATTCCTATCCCGCCCTCCACTCCGAAGAGTCTCAGAGCGGCTCACAATCTCCTTTACCTTCCTCCCCCACAACAGACACCCTGTGAGGTGGGTGGGGCTGGAGAGGGCTCTCACAGCAGCTGCCCTTTCAAGGACAACCTCTGCCAGAGCTATGGCTGACCCAAGGCCATTCCAGCAGGTGCAAGTGGAGGAGTGGGGAATCAAACCCGGTTCTCCCAGATAAGAGTCCGCACACTTAACCACTACACCAAACATAACATAACATACAAGGAGTGCAGAACATAAACAGAACATAACATACAAGGAGTGCAATCAAACAAGCAGTTTGGCCCGCCATAACAACCCTTGTTTCTGGATTAAGTGGGCACAATTACACATGCACATCTGGCCCCTGTGCCCCACTTGTCCTTGCCTTGTACTGAAATGACTCCCACGCAGATTAAATAGCCACCAGCAAATCTGGGTGGCTTCCCCGATGGAGCACTTCCATGGTGGGTTTCCAGGCATCTGATCACCCCCGTGCACCATGGAAACACCTGAGTGGTATGATTGTTTCACTCTGTTTCTGGTGCATCTTTTTTTCCCCAAACACCACTCCAAGGTGTGCTTCAGCGCCCGCATAGAACCAGCTAGGAGGACATGTGATCTTGTCTGCTTCTGTGCATTCACAGCAGGAATTAAAACAACAACAAAAAGCCAGCTACAGGTCCATGATTGTGGCACATCAGCAATGTAAATGGCTGACTATGGACCCATGATGCTTTGATACGAGCTTAGCAGCCGCCATCTAATCAACATAAAGCAGCACAAAATCAAGTGGCTTTTAAAAAGCTGATATCCTGCTGTGGCAACCTGACCATCTGATCACACCCAAGGTCTCAATAGCCAAGTATTTCAGCAAATTGGATGCACAAACTGGATACTGGAAACTGAAGCTAGATGTGGAAACCAGCAAACAGCACTTTTCTGCATTCTCATTTCACTAGCCGGTAAGTTGAATATTCTTGTTTCTTGAGAGAAAATTTCTGTTCTGCAAGTGTTTTGCAAGTGGTTAATTCAATATCGCACAGGTTTATTTCCATCATATCTCCCTGCAGATTTAAACTGCAAATTTTCATGCTGGACATAAAAATACCAGAGAGTAAAATGAGAATGCGGGAAAAGCCATGTGCTGCACACTTCTTTGTGAGAACTCAGATACATAACAATCAGTAACATTCCAGAAAGACTGACATTCCATTGCTCTCATTCACTCATGTATCTCATCCAAAAAAAGAATATTTAGTGCAGACTGATAGTCATTTTAGTAAGCTGAGAACAGAAATGGCTACTAAAGGAGGAATTTCATGGACATCTCCTTCAAAGCTGTCAACACTAACCCCTCCTTAAACCCCTCCCTAGACCCAACCAGCCAGTCCCCCCAGACATAAGCCATAATCAGGCTGTGGCATGAGTCCACACACCTCTGAGAACCCATATTCAGGGCGCAATAAGTGAAATTCATCCATACAAATGTGATTAGACTGTGCTCTGATAATATTCTGTTGGTGATTGTATATGGCTGATTTTCTTTTGCTAGCAGAACCTGAAACATTTCACTTACAAATCCAAATTGCCATAAGCAGAGGATTAATCATTATGTTCTCCACCTATTACAAACAGGAAGTACAGGTTTTGCATACTTGAACTAATATGTTTACATAAGGTTACCAAGCATAGAGGGTTTACATAGGGTTACAATCCAGAGAGATGGAGCCATTGTAGGGAGTGCTGTCAACAGTGGCATGGTGTCACTTCCAGGAAAATCCCAGAAGTGACGTCATATCTTTTTATGAAAACCATACAATTTCCTGCGATTCCTAGAGCAGACTGAGATATACTTCTAGGTTTTCCCCAGGAGTGATGTCATGCAATTCCTGATGATTTTTTAAACATTGTTTTCTTGGGGGTTTTTTCCCTTCTTCTTCTGGACCCTGACAGGAAAATAAAAATTCTATATTTACATGTGACCATAAAAAATTCACATGTATAAGACAAAGAGTTTTTATTGGCTAGCTTTATAAGAGCTGTTTACTGTGCCATCCACAGCAGAGTTACACCCACCTAACCCCACTGATATTCATGGAATTGGGAGGTTGTAACTCTGCTTAGGATTGCACTCTCTTGGTCTGTCTCTGCCAGTTCACACCCAATCAACTTGTATTTGTAGCTGGGATTCTTGGCCCCAATGTGCATTAATTTGCTCTTGGCCACATTGAACCTCATCTGCCACGTTGACGCCCACTCACCCAGCCTCAACAAATCCCTTTGGAGTGCCTCACAATCATCTCTGGTTCTCACCAACCTGAACAATTTAGTGTCATCTGCAAACTTGGCCACTTCACTGCTCACTCCCAACTCCAAATCATTTATGAACAAGTTAAAGAGCATGGGACCCAGTACCGAGCCCTGTGGCACCCCACTGCTTACCGTCCTCCACTGCAAAGACTGCCCATTTATACTCACTCTCTGCTTCCTATTAATTAGCCAGTTTTTGATCCACAAGAGGACCTGTCCTTTTACCCCATGACTCCCGAACTTTCTGAGGAGCCTTTGATGAGGAACTTTATCAAAAGCTTTCTGGAAGTCAAGGTAAACAACATCCATTGGGTCCCCTTTGTCCACATGCTTGTTCACCCCCTCAAAGAACTGAAACAGGTTAGTGAGGCAAGATCTTCCCTTACAGAACCCATGCTGAGTCTTCCTCAATAACTTGTGTTCATCAATGTGCCTACTCATTCTGTCCTTGATAATGGTTTCTACCAATTTTCCCAGTATTGAAGTCAGACTGACTGGTCATCCAAGGGCCCCACTGCCTCCCTGGCTGGTTTCCTGCTTCTAATATATGACATACATATCTACCACATCTCCCTCTGCCATATCTTCTTGAGGATGTTGCTCATCATTTTTCACCAATCCCCTTTCTTTTCTTTCAGTGAACCTGTGCATAAGGTCTCTATGCACTGCAAATGGGCAATAGTGGTCTTTCTATATCTGCAAAGATAAGTTGCTAAATTTATTAATTACTATATAAGGCCTACACAAGCTTTGGGTTTTTTACAGGCTGTTTTTTCCAGTTGTAAAGCCAAACCATGCTTCCTTTGCTTCCTGGATGAGGATATAGTTCATCTTGTCTCTAGAATTATATTTATATCAATATATTTACATTTCTGCCTCATCTGGTCTTTTACTTTTTCAAAAGCTGTGACCTGATCAGTAACACAGGCCTGTGCCAAGTCTCTCTCCTAAGTAGGTGTTGTAGGCCTCAACAGTTCATGCTGCCTACAGAGTAAATCACATGGGATCATGGACTTACAAAAGTCCAAAAATAATTTCTTAAGGTGTGTGCTGGATTGTTGAATATCTGCTAGTGTTAAAAGCGAGCACCATATGGAATCCTTTTGGTCTTTACTCATTACGGCTCTAAGCAGGAAGCCAACAGAGAGATTCGCCTATTCCACCACCACCCATTATGTTCAGGGTGGGTAATACTTGTCTTTACTTGCTTATCTAGAGATGCTGAAACACTTCATGGAGCAGCTGTAAATCAAACACTTTCCTTGATCACTACAAATGCAGCTTGGTAGGCCAAAGTGCAACACAAAATGCTTGATGAGTATGTCTGTCAGAGTCTGTGTTCTTTTAATTTTAAGGGGTTGTGCCTCCAACATACTTCCGAAAGGTATCATATACTACCAGCAAATACTGCTTCCTGGTTGGTGCTTATGATCAGTTTGAACAAATTCCCATGGTCCAGTAAGCTGTGGTGTGTCCCCTAATTGGGTTTCCTCTTGTCTTGCTAGTGTTTTCTTTTGTTAGCATATGAGGCAAGACTGCCTCATTCTTCAACAAACTTTGTCATAACTATCCTTAAAAATGATGATACCTGATGAAGTTTTTATTCATATTGCAAGTAACCATAGAGATTGGAAAATGCTGACAGCATCATGGCAGCAACATTCCCGGGTTCCAGACAAAACTCACATTGCCATATAGAGCCATGTTATTTCCTCCTCCTTATCCACACACACCCCATCCTCCTGAGCAGTGGCAGGAGACAGGGACTACCAACAAAGGATTGCCCACATAGCAAGCAACTGGTAACCCTACAACATAAATCCCCTCTGAGAAAACTTTTACAAATCTTCTGTAGAAACCACAGAGCCTTAGGAATCTTTGTACTTGCTCCATGGTTGTTGGTCGTTTTCAGGAGTTTTTTCACATCTAATTCGGGGAACTGTGGTTGCAAGTTATGAGTTTCTTCCTGTGTTACAAGCAAAATCCAAATTTTTTTTGGACAGGTTTGACTCCTTTTAAATTGTCACTTGGGCTGGGAAGAGCAAGGAACTCTATCCAATCACCTTCTTAGGCATACATGGAGTTTCCCCTCTTCTTTCCTTCTTGCTTGCCGGGCCTTTATTTCAGAATGGAAAGGTCAACCTCATAATGACCTTTCAAGTGCCTACAGAGCTGCTTGTAAAAACTACAATACCTTGACATCACCTTCTAAAAATATTGTGCTAACTTCTGGTCATTTATTCATTCACAAAAATTGAAAGGTACTCTGATTCCAAACCCGTCCAAATGCCATGCAAAGTTCTTTTTGGATGATAAGACTTCTGTCATCTTGAGACTGCTGCCACCAGGTGTAACACAATTGTTCAAGAAAATCAGTTTTAATAAAGATTTTCAAGTGAACCAGTACATAGCCTCCAGCACAGAATACTGAACAACAACTAGAAATAACACAGAGCCCAACCAAACACTTGAATGTGCAACAGCTTCATCCATTGGTAGGAGATGCTTATATAACCATTACAGATCTGAATAGGATGGCACTGTACTGAACATCTCTGTTTCTTGTCTTCTCTTTGTGCCTTACCATATCTCAGATGGATAACAGCATATTTAAAGTAAATGTGAAAAATTAACATTAGTATTTGGACTATTGTAACATACAGGCATTTCCTGATCCCTTTTCCTAGGTCATTGACATCCATTTGCTATACTTGAATAAGTTCCATTGAAGCAGTACTTCTCTTGTGGATTTATGGCATATTTACATTCTTATAAATTACATTCTTCCTTTTGATAGTGACTTCTCCCCAATAAACCTTATTATTGTTGGTTCAGTGTCAGTATGACAAAATGAAGTGGGAGTTACACAGTCATTGATCATTTAGATAAGTCCTATAATTCTCTGCTGATAAAATACCAGCCTGAACTGTTTCCTGAAGATTCAACAGGGTCAGAATTTGCTAAATCTGCTGAGAAAGGAAGATGCAGGTTAGAAGAATAAATCACTTGGAATACGTTATTTGTTAATTCCTTTCTATAGAATCCCTGGATCAGATTATCAACTACCCCTTGTTTGCTTTTTTTTTTCCTTATTAATTATAATAATTACAAAAAATTGAATGTTTCATAATGAGAGTAGTTATTATGAAACAAATTTGCCTTATAAACTGCCTAAAATTGGGCAAAAAAATTATTTCATGTGGTTCAGGGTTTTTTGGTTATTGCAGTCTCTGCTTCTCTCAGTTTCACTTTTATAAGGCAGCCAGCATTTATAGAGAGCACAGAGGTCCTTATGGGAAGACAGTGATAATGGTTTTGGTTGTATTGATTGCAAACTGTATGAGTGGGTAATCCAATCCTGAAGGATACAGGGTGGAACTTTGCTTTCATCTCTCTTCCTTATCCCAATCCTTTCCCTCCTGTGGCAGATTTTCCCTTACAGCCTGTGCTCCCCTGATGGCCTGCTGTCATCTCCTATCCAAGCAAATTCTTGCAAGGTCCTCCTGTTGCTGCCTGCTTGTCCAGGTGCCTTATTCTCCTAGTGTGACCAAGTACCCTTGCCTTGTCAGTCTGCCTCTTCCTTGTTCTTCAAGCAAGTGGCTGCAGTGCTGTCTGTGTTACTGTATGGAATCTTTCCTATCAATTTTCCCATGAACTTTAATGTTAAACATGGGTGTCTTTCATTGCCTCAAAGTAGCGGCACTTCTATCTGTTTGAAATTTGACAGTGTGTTATGGATGTCCTCCGGCAATACTACAGTCATGCTGTTTTGTCCTGAAGGTACAGATCTGAGAAGCTGGGTGTCTTCCATTGAAACCTATTGGAAATAATAATGAAGCAAAATTATGAAAATGCAATAACAAAATAATCAATAATGAAACAAAACCATATGAAACAACCTAATAACAAAACAATCCCTTTTGAAATTAATATCAAAATTTAAGAAAATTAAGAAACAAACTCCCATGTATTAGTCTAATTCTCACTAATATATACACCAAAATCTTATTTATTTATGTCATAGATGCAAGTCAAACAATATATATGATAACGCATTTACTTATATCATAGATTAATGTAACCAATTAACAGAAATTTATTTATAGGAGTTATGTATATTGTTTGACTTGAGTCTGTGCTTTAAATAAGCTTCTTAAAGCAGTGGTTTTAAAGGTGGTTTGCATCATATCCGCCTTTTGACCACATAAAAAGGTGTTCAGGTTATTTGCATAAAAAGAATCCTAATCCTGTCCATCACAACACAGATGCAATCTTAATGGACATGTGCAATGTTCATTCTGGTTATACAACTTGGGCTAATTTTTCTCAAGGCTTGCCATTTAGTTCAGACAGAACTCTTGTTATGCCAGAAGAAATGTTAGCGCTCTCATTTTCTGAGAGGTAGTTGCATTTATTTGCTGTTCAAAGTCAAACCTTTGGCCTTCCAATAAGATTTGAATGGCAGAAATTCATAGGGCCCTTTCCAAAATCATCTGTGTACATTCTGTGCTAGCCTCAATTTGGCCAGAATGTTTGCCCCTAAGACTGACCTTAGACCTGATGTCTAGTTAGCAGCAAGAAAGATATTGCACTCAGGAGAATGCATTGCTATGGTGTCACTGACCGATTTCGCATTTAGCGTTTGCTACCATTTATCTGCGGAGCAATTCCTTCCGTATCATTTTCACGGATTTCGCACCAGGATCTCTTTTGCATGGTCGCTTTGCGTGCAGCCCCACGCCAAACTGTTTTCACATTAGCATTGGATTGTCAATCAAATTTGAGTCCCCCTCCCTTTTTTTTTAAACACATGCGTGGTTGCGTTATTGCATACAATGTAACAAAAGTAACGTGAATGGGGTCCCTCCCCCCTTTTTTCACAGACTAACTTCATCACGTGTGATGTTTGAGCTTTACTATTTGCTCTAGAATCCTGTGCCGGGTTTTTGAAAGATGAACCCAGCCCCACATCCATTTCTATTGCGATATCTGCATTCACAATGGAAAATCTTGAGACCGAAAGTGTGGCATGCCTTTATTCCATGACGGAGGTGCTGGTTTTTTGCCTACATGCAGCAAGGCAACTCAGTCTGCTTAAGAGCATACGAAACTTTACATTCTGAATAAAACTTAGTTGGTCTTAAAGGTGCACTCGTCTAGCATTTTGTTCTATTGCTTCAGACCAACACAGCTGCCCACTTGGATCAACCCTTATGTATGATAACGTGTTGCATTTAATGGATGGCAGAATTTTGCCACTGTGAAATATCATAGTAATGCAATCAAATAAAAATGTTTTTAAAAGGGTGGGCACATGTCGGAAGTCTTATGTGAACACACTGCTACGGCTGATGTGGGAGAGAATGGGCAAGATCCCCCCCCCCCCCCCCAGCAAGGCTGCCAGCATAAGAATGGCATTCATGATTAAAGGTGTTAACGTCTATCGCCTAGTTCTATTGCTTAAGATCAACATGGCTGCCCACTTGGATCAACCCTTATGTATGATAAAATGGATAGCAGAATTCCACTGCTTTGAAATATCGTTGTAACACATACCGTGCGGTGGAAATGGTTAAGCCATGGATCAGAAGGAGGATGCGGAGTAACATGTTTGAAATCCAGTAAATGCCCCGGAGAAAAATGGGATGCCACCTCAGGTTAAACGCTAGTGTGAAAACGGTCCCTGAGTTTTGTGAACAAAAATGTGTGCATAATTCAGCTATGTCAATTGTCAAGACAGCTGTTTGTATCCCTTGCCTTGGCAATGAATGTGAAGTGGACATAATGGACTGTGACACTTTTACAACTGGGGGTGTTATTCAGTGCTATCTAAAAGCTTTTATATGGCTAGCTCAGAGGAATTTCACCATACCTGAGTTCACTCCATGTGCAGGAAGAGTGAGAGCTGCTGTAGTATGGTGGCCATGAGCCAGGATGTCTCTGGTTTCCCTCTTCCATCAACAGTGATTTGGTCTTAAGCAAATGATTATCAGTGTGCTGCACTCATCTGACCAGTGGATTAGATCCAGACAGTTTTTTCACTTAAACCCACACAGCAATATTCTTGGTACCACCAAGAGCATTCTGAGTAGCCCATCACAGAATCACACATGAGCCTTATCCCTAGAGCAGGGGTGGCCAAATTTGCTTAATATAAGAGCCAAAGAAAATAAATGGCAGATGTTTGAGAGCCACAAGCCATGAATGGGAGGGAGGGCAGAAAGAAGGAAGGAAGATGTGGAGAGAGGAAGAGGTGGAAAGAAAGCAAATTTAACTTTAAATGTGTTCTCCAAGCCTCCCACATAAGCTGGCTTGAAGAAAGGATTTAAAGACAAATGCCTTCTCCAAGCCAGCCAACGGGATGGTGGGGGCTTCAGGAGTAAAACTACATGTGTGAAAGAGCCACAGTCTGGCCACCCCTGCCCTGGAGATTACCAAAGCCACTACTTGGCTTTGAGAGGTTTATACCTTTCAGAAGAGATTTTAAAAGGAGCAATATTACACTGCTGCTCAATTGTTTTAATGAACAATTAAAGTTCTAAATGTAACCCAAACTTCCCTGAAATTAGAAATTTTTATTGTATATATTAAAAATATTTCTATTCCATCTTTTAATCTAAATATTTACAAGGCAATAATACAAAAGTCTTTAAAAGTCTGAAAAAGGGAGTGTGAAAAGGAGAAAATCTGGGCTGAAGAAAGGATACTGAAAAGAGAGACTTCCAGCCTAGGAACTGTATTTTGAGACCTGGTAGGCATCAGTAGGGATTCTGAATATTAGAATTAAAGAACAGAAGTAGTAGATTGCAACCAAAGATGTGTGACAGAAATTGACTGGGCTAGAAAAGCCCTGGTATGAAGAATGATGTGCTACTGAAAACTGCACATGTCTCCTTACTTGAGCAAGGACACTTCGTTAAAAGCTTACACTTCCGAATCCAGTTAATATTGTTTATCCCATTATAGCTAAAGCTTCCATGGTTTACTTTACCCCATTAAGCTACTTACCAGTCATGCGTCAGTGCAGGTTGCTATAATATGGGATGATCTCCAGCACTTGCACTTGCTTCCCATTTTCACTGCACATGCAAACTACTGGTTTATTTTCTCATTTCAAAACACATTTATTACAGTGGAGGGAAGGGGGACAGAGCAAACCAGATCAAGGTTAGCGACCCAGCCTAAGTAGCAGAATGTAATGCTGGCCACTGACACCTGGATTTCCAAAAGCCATGCCTTACCCAAGAACACAACCAAGATGTGAGCCTGAATCTTAGGGAATGAGTGGAATCCTGTCATAATAGGCTGGAGCACCACCGTCCAAATCAGCCATATTCCCATTGAATAACCTGTCCTTGTTCTTCTAGTTCATGGTTGTTATCTGTTCAATTACAAAGTTAACTATTAGCACATACTAGGAAGGAAGGAATCTTGGAGGTCTCTGGGATGTTTCTTAGTCTCATCAAATGCTCTTATTATTGTTGTCATTTGTGAAAGTAAAATACATTTGGCTGGGGGGAAGTAAATAAATAAACCCAAAGACAGCAGGGAAAAAGGCTAATGAAACTGTAGACGTAGCAAAAGTTACTGACAGCAAGATTATTCACATTTCTTGGCCCTGTAGAAACAAGACCACAGTTTTCAAAAGCATCAGATATTTTGACTAAGTGCTGCCCATAAGCATTTGCAAAAGACTACATTAATCACATTATTACATGCTGCCAAATCTAAATACTGCTGGATTTTCAGCTCACCCTACTACAGTTGTATTTCAACAAGTCCTTATTAACATAGTGGCCATAACTAATGTGCTGGAGGGCAAGATCTTTGCACTTGTGAACAGCTAGCTAATCTGACAGTTCAACAGTGTGATATTATTAATGCTTCACTGACATCATGGGAGTAGTCTTGAGCACATGAAGGATGCTGATGCATTTGGCAACACTTCCTGGGAAAGTGCCTGATAAGCCTTTCATTAGATCATGATTTGAGAATTTAATTTTGAATTACAATGGCTGTGAGACATGGCTGAAATCTGTAGCTTGTTCCATGGAAGTGCAACCATACTGTGAATGTGCAACCAATTTGTAACTTGGAACATATTTCTCAGTACCTCTACAAGAGTAAAACAGTGCAATTTAGTCTACCCTCCATTTTGCCTTTGTATTCAGACTTTGTTCTTTTGAACATCCTGCAAAACTATCCAAGTGTCTTGCTCCTGAAAACAGGAGCAATTAATATTATGCTCTATTACTTTGCCTTTCCCTATTTGTAATATACAAATATATTCCCAAAATTTCAATACGATTGATATTTCAGTTTAATTTTCTTTGCAAACATCACCACTGCAGTGGCATAATTCATGGTTTTGGTACTTTATCATAATTATTGTGTTAGTGATTCTAATGTTAGCCATCCTAAACTCTTAGGGGAAGGTAACTATTCTGACATGGCAGTGATGCGGTGACACCATAATACCGTTTATGCTTTTGATATTGGTGTTGCAAAGTCTTCAGTATATAACGAGATCATGATTGCCTCCTGGCAAATATTTGGCATTGGATTGGTAAATTAGTTCTGTGAGAATATGAACTATTTATTTATTTAATGATCCACTTTTCACCTCAAGGAGATGCAAAGCAGCTTACAATAAGGGGGGGGGGTACCTGTATAACAGGTATAACAGAAAAACAGAAGCAAAATGGCAGACAAATAAACCAAATCAAATCAAACAAAACTGGAGAAGATACCAATAGCTAGGAGGAATAACATCTTGCTGAATCTGATTCTCCTCCACTTTTCACAGGTTCTGTCCTGTGTGTACCCAGAGCCACGAGTCAAAGGGAGTTGTACCCTGGGGTGTAGCCTGTTATCAGGGAGGGAGATCAGAAGCAGAGTGAGTGAAAGAGAGAGGAAAATCTGCTCTATTTTTTGAAGACTCCCCTCTTGTCAGGATTGGGCTTGACAATTCCTTATCACAGAATGATGACAGTGTGATAACAGATCCCATGGATCTGATAACAGATCCCCAGGAACTATCAGAAGACTTGTGGCTATGAAACTAGAAGCTTAGGGGTCTCAGCAGCAGAAGCCAGCACCAGAAACATGGATAGATGAGAAACATATGAAGGAGAGTGGCCTATTTCAGGGATACCATGGTTACCCCCAGTCCCTCAAGAGCAGAGAGACAGAAAACCCAGGCAGAAGCACAACTCAGACTGTAGAGCACACACCTAGCTACCCAAAGTCTCTTTGCTGATCATGAGGCATCTGGAGACCCAGATCCATAAGGCTTTGTAGGATGCTGGACAGACCAGCTGGAGAACCTGCAAGCTCCAGGCCACTCCTGCATCTGCAGGCACTGACTCCTAAAATAGCCTCAGTTCAGCTTGGCTACTGTGGGATCAGCAGCTTGGACAGTGCTCAATAAACCTGCCATCTGCCAAGATTTGTAATCTTGACTCCTGCCTGTCCCAGGTATAAACAGGACACCCTGTTTGTTTCCATTGCATTCTTCTCACTTTTTTGTGTCATGTGCCACTTTGGATCTTCACTGGGAGAAAAGTAGGGTACAAAAGAGTAAATCAAATATATATATATTCAAAAACTTTCTGGACTAAGATCACTTGAATTCACACCACTGACCATGCCCAGCAAAGGAATAAACCAATCCTTAGCAAAGATATTAAACAGCTGGTAAAGATATTCCGCTTAGTCCTCTCATTCCTGCTCCATTCACTATAAGTTTTAACATCAGAACTAAGAGGGCAGACACATCCCATCTAGGGTTGTCATCCTTCAGGTGGGAAGCTACAATAATGCAGAGCAGGACCAAACCTCTGCAATTCCTTGAAAGCCAAAAATTTCCTTGGATTGTTACAGTCCTTATTTCTTGGAACACTTGACTTGATTGAGACGTTTGTCCTAGATATGAATCGTTTTTCAGAAGAAAACCTTCTTCATGTCATAATAACCATTTGCAGACTCTCTAAATGATGCACTAAGGCTGACAGTTACATTCTAGAATAAGGTTTTCACAAGAAGGATCCAAGTGAATTTTTGGCTTTCAATGAATTGTAGTGGTTTGGTCCTATGTTATTCTGGAACAACTTTCATTGTCACGTCTAACTGAACGTATAATCACTGCAAAGTGTTATTTTTGGTGAATACTTTGAGTTTGAATCATTTGAGAGTGCCTGTGTGCACTTAATCACAAAATACTGTATCTGTTGAATTAGTGCCTGTGAACACATTCTTGCAACTTCAAAGTGACTGGTTATTTCTGTTAGTGTGACTCAGTGAATTGAATCGCTTTAGTGCCTGACTTTGGAGTATGGTGGAAAACAGGAGGGCCTGGCGTGACTTGATCCATTGGGTTGCAAAGAGTTGGACTTGATTGTGCGACTGAACAACAACAAACAGAGTGGCTGTGAGCATCCTATAACAAAAAACTGTTGAACTAGTGCCTGTGAGCACATTCCTGTGACTTTTAAGTGACTATTTGTTAGTGTGGTTCAATTAATTATATAAACATTAAGGGGCTGCATATAAGAAATTACAAAGAGACTTTAGTAGTGTTAAATCAGTATTTTATTTTATGATATTGTTATCTTTGGGGTATTAATTGTGAAGGTTAGTAACTTCCTGCTCAGTGTTATTGTAGCCTGCTAGTTTCTTACACTGAGTGTCCCAATTCTTTGCACTGTATCCTCCAGGTGGGGCCTGAAGTTCTCCCACTGATCTCAAGACTACAAAAAATAAATACAGAGTTTAGTTTCCCTGAATAAAATGGCAGCTTCAGATGGTAGGCTCTATGGAATCACATCCCACTGATATTTCTCCCTTCCCCAAATTCCACTGTCCCCAGGTTCCACCCACAAATCACCAGGAAATTTCCAAGCTGGAGTTGGCAACCCTTAGTCCACCAGCCATTTTGTTGTATCCCACAAAGGACTCCATGAAATTCCTGTTATTCTGCCTGCCTAAAATTGGAGACAGGGTAGTCAGCTAGAAGACACAATGCTTGGCTGGGGAACTGTTTTTGCATGATGGATCATACACTGTGTATTCTCTATGAATGTTCAGTGCTCCATTGTTAAATATAAGTACAATCCTCAAAACAATCTCATCTACAGCGGCTCAGACTGCATATTGTCATAGAAGAAGTCGATTGTTTAGAAGCCGATTGTTTAGAAGTGGCATTATTACTCAGTTCTGTCAGCTGAAGCAACAATTCATTGCCCTTTTGGAAGAAGATTCACAATCTTTTCCCCCTAGTACTATGTTCTGAAGCAACATTTTTTCTGTCTTCAGCAAGTGTGAAATGAGTATGCTTTGCTGAAATAAGCCTTGAAACAATATTCCTTTCCCTTCTGCCCTGCTCTGCCTCAGCCTCCAGCATGTTTTGTTGTTTATTTTCATGTACAAAGCATTTACTGTCTTGGTATATGGCATATTTGAAAACTGAATGCCAAAATATTCTTATATCACTTGAAGGTTAATAGCGTTAGTCTGCCCCTTGACTGTAGGAAGCTGTCAATCTAACTTGAGCTGGCTGATGTGCTTTTACAGCTGGAGCTCTATTGAGAATCTTTATGTTTTGCCCTACTGGGAGCAAAATAATGCATCAAACAGTAAGGTATTTCACTGAATATGTTTCAGCACTGAATACAGAAGCCTGGGAAGTTGACTTTCCTCAGAAGACCCAGGAGTTCTCAGAAGTTTCTCCCAAAAACATCACAAGCTTCCACAAAGGAAGAATAAAAAATAACTTGAGAGAGAATCTTCTGAGAAGTATGAAAAGGCGAAAAGGAGTATGTGGCCTCCTCCCCACTTGGGATTCTGCTATTCTTGGTTATGGAAGATCAGACTTTAGAGAAATGTATGGATTCAAAGTTTGTCTTCACTGAACACAGTAGTACTTTCTTTTTAAAACAATATAACATCAAGTGGATTGTTTGAAATAATAAGATAGCATTTCATGCTTTGGTGCACACAAGAACACCTAGTGCACTTTTCAGTAGTTTATTCTAACTACAGGACTGCCAGCTTCAGGTTAAAAAATACCTGGAGATTTTGGAGGTGGAGCCTGAGGGTGGGGTTAGGGGAGGAGATGGTCTTCAAGAGGCATAATGCCAGAGAGGTCACCTTCCAAAGCAGCCATTTTCTCCATGTGAACTGATCTGAGTTTTATAATTATAACTAAGTCATATTCTGTCTTTGTATACTGTTTTATGTTGTACATTGCCCCAGAGCCTGGCATGAGCTGGGATGGGTTGTCATCATTGTCGCCGTTTCGTCGTCATCATAATCTCTGTTGCCTGAAGATCAGTTGTAATAGCAGGAGATCTGGAAATTGGCAGCCCTGTTTTAATAGAAATCACATTTTGAACTGGGTGGAAATGAATGCCAAAATAACTTGCTGACTCATTCCCAGTCATGCTTCAACATCAGAAAAATGTATGGATACTTCTGAAATTCTATGCAACCATAATGCTCATCAGAATTTTGACATTCCAAATTATAATGTTATTAGAAGTTCTCCACTGTTCCATTGTTTTATTTCTCAGTTTTGTATAGAGTTCCATTTGTGAAAAGTTTGCTTGGCATGTTTTCCCTGTTTTACAATACTGATGTACATGTGTGTAATGGCCAAACACTGCAAAAAAAGCAATCTTTATGTGATTTTACATGTGTCAAGATTTGTGTGTGTGTGTAGTGTGTTACCAGTGTAAGGAAACATATGTGAATAGCTGTCATGGACGAGCCTGCTGTCCCCTCCTCTGAGGAGGAAGAAATGGAAGAGTCTGGCCCCACACCAGTGAATTACCTGCAGCTGGGTCAAGGAGACCCTGCAAAAGAAGCATCAGGAAGCGGGAATGCTTTCCAGATGCAGCCAGGCTGCTTGTTCTGGCAGGATAAGAAAAAATAACACAGAGGTCAGAGTGTCAGTCACCACTGGTTTCTCCTGAAGCAGCAGAGTGCAGAAGGAGAAAGCACTTGACAGCTCTAGAGAGACAAAAGAGTGCCCGTCTTATTGATCAGCAGCAATCAGTGTTAATTCCTGGACCAGAGTCTTTGCAGGAGCAGGAATGACAAGCTTTTAGGGAAGCAAAGGACTTGTACCTGGAGGATGATGAACTCAACAGTAAGAAGCAACACCTGGGTTTTGAGGGATGAGTCAGCTAATGAAGCAGATAAAAGGAACAATGCTAAGCAAAGTTCAGTGTGGGCAGGACTGTGCATGCTGCACATGTCTGTCAGTTGATGTGCTCTACCTTGACTTACTGCCTTTGTATTCTGTCTTTACTAACCTTTGTGTTTGTAACTAGAGACTCAGACTTTGCAACCTGCACTGGTTCCATGCCCTGGACCTTCTTTTCCTCTGACCCTTGGACTGAACCTTTGGCTCCCTGACTTAGGACTGGTATGTAGACCTTACTCCTGTCTCTTGCCTTGTTGATTGTCATTGTATTTGTGTATCCTGGAAACCTTGGGTAGATTTAGAGTGCCAGGCATTGCCCTGTATGTAACAATAGCAGTACAATGCTGCACAAAAAGAATATTGATGTTACAAAGTATAAAATCCTATTAAGGTTGTCTTTTCAGTGTTTGATCAATATACATTAACTGCATTGATCACACAGCGTGGGAGAAGATGCAAATGAAATGAAGAATCTGAATGAAGCAGTGAACTGTGTGCAATTCAATAATTAAGAGAGAGAAATCTCAGAACATAAAAAAACAGTGAAAAACTTTGTAGAAACAAACAGATTATTCATATTTTTTTCAAGCCATGCATAGCAAGAGGACCTTGATAGAATTCTGCCCTTCTGCATCTTGAATGCTCTTTCCCATTTGGTTCTTGACAGCAGCAGCAGTGCATCACAAAAGCCTCTGGCAAAGCCTTGGTGGCTGTTCCCATTGCAGAAATCTGATCAAAGAGCTCTCTGCCCATTTCTTGGCTTGCATGGAATAGGCCACCAGTTGTTTATGATGATGTCACCTCAGTTTGTAATCAGATTACAAACTTTAATTTGCAGTAATCTGAGTATTACAATGTGTTTGTAATCTCTGATTTGGATTGTATTCCAAGACTAGTGCAGGGACATTTGCAAGAGGGAACATCAGTAAGTGGGATGGAATTCTTTGCCCACCTTTGACTTGTTGACTGGTTTCCCTAGGAAACCCATTTTCTTTCCCCCATTTCCCCTACCATCTGATTTGAGATCAGATATGAAGGGGAAGGCCTGACTGAGGAATTGTAGGGGGGAAATAAGTAGGTGAGAGGGAAATGAAAATCTTCCCACTTGTAATTTCTCTCCTGAAAATGCCCTTTAGATTTCTGCATTAAGGGGAAAAATATGTTTCTTTGTATGGTTAACACCTATAATAATTTCCAACAGAACAGAGTATAAGGTTTCTTTTAGAAAATACAGAACAACATTTTCTTCAGTGAGGAACACAAGCTGCTTGCAATGTGACCTTTCACAAACTTGCTGTATTCCAGTATGCTTCAATATCTCATCACATCACAGACAGACGTTAGAAACTATTTGAATTATCAAATCCTTGTGTAGACATCTTATGCAATGAAGGCATTGAGTTACCAAATCCTTCACCAAACTACTCAGTAAAAAAACAGCAGCAGTATTAAATGGTTAGTTAGAATGGTTGCTGCCCTCTGAAGGTTGTTCCTTATCGAATGAAGAAAATGGTGCAGAAAGTGCTACTGTTGATCTTTGAGGGTTAGGGCTAAAGTCTTTGGAGACAACACACAGATAACATCTGAACAATTGTTTGGAATAGAAACAAACTAAGGTCACTCTTCAAGACAACAAACCGTCTGCTGAATTCTCTGACCCTGAAAGGTTAGAGTTGAGGAATTTCCTGATGTGATTCTGTTTGGTCTAGCATTTTTTTACGAAACTATCAAGGGAATAGTTAGGGAAAATGCAGGATTTTATTTAGCAGCTGTAAAACTCTGTTATCTTACCAAAATACTTTCAGGGTTGGTGATTAATTAGGGCAATGCAAATTGAATGGTGATTTTTTATTTTTATTTTTTTTGCTTTAAGTATAGGAATATTAATTTCAGGAGTGTTTTGTCAGTATGTTATTAATTATACATTCTTAACATCTAATCCCACATACATTTAGTACAATGAGTGCTAACAAAATGGGAGCCTTACTGCAGTTAACACTCCAACCACAAATTCTAGAGTTGCTGAGTGATTGATTTAATAGTCCCAAATGCACTTCTCTTTTAAAAAGCATGCTGGGAGAAGAAACAAACATGGCTTTGTGTCTTTTATGTGTGTATGATAGCAAAATAATCTTTAGCATAATTCTTTCATGTGAACACATATCAGGCTTTTTGCTGCTGTTAGCTTCCTTTGGTGGACCAATCATAAGCAAGAGTTTCAAACTAGTGATGAGAACAATTAAAAATGATAATTCTGTAGAAAAATGGGGCACATAAAATGGTGAGCATTTTTCCATTCGTACTGAGTTTAACACATTATTAGACATTTCATAACGTAGTAGAAAAAGAAAGATGATTCACACAGAGGCTGCACTGTGGTGGCCTCCAAATCACAACCATTCATATGTTGCAAGCAGATGTGGAATAAGGAGAGCCAACAGCATTGGATGGTGTTGGAAGGGTCAGCCATTTAATGTTTATATTGAGTTTAGAGACCAACAGTATCCCAAGGGCAAAAACACACTCCATAGCTAACCACAGTGTAAGTGATTGCTGGAATGCAGAAGAGTCTGGCCTCCTCAGTGTGTGAACTGCTGATTTCCAAGTGAGGCCACCCATGCTTGAAGCCCTGAGCTATCAGATATCTGCAGCTCAGGCTCTTCCTTGCCAAGCATTCTCTTCCTTGCCAAGCATTCAGAGAGATGTTCCATGACCATTTCTCCTAGGTGTGAGGATTATGGATCGAGGATAACAGCATACCTCAAGGGGTTCCTTTCCCAGCTTCATGAATGTACCAAAGGCTCAGTATGATAGGTTTCTCCACACAAGCTTTTCCCACTGGGAACACAGTAGGAGGAGGGGCTGAAGTCCCTGCATTCCTCACTCTCCCCACATATTGTCCTTATATGCTGGGTGAACAAGGCTTCCGGGTACAAAGGCAGCTCCCAGAGAGCTGGGCTAGTCAGAGCCAGGCATTCAAAATACTCCTCACCCTTAGGAGTTACTTTTCCTTTCCTCCGCTCCAGCTGTGCCTTCTATTTGCCCTCTTCTCAGCTTTATTACCTGACTTTTATCCTTGTCTAGAGTGAAAGGGCAGATCCTCTGCCCAACCAAAAACAAAACCACATCATTTCTAGCCCAGACACATTGACCAATTATTTATTTACTTCATTTATACCCTGTCTTTCTCCTCAATGGGGACCTAAAGCAGTTTACATAATCTTCCTATCCTCCATTTTGGTCATGACTGTCAAAGCAGCATTTTAAAGCTGTTTTTAACTGTTTTATACTGTAAATTTCAATATTACTTTAATGTTTATCTTCTGATAGAACCAGCCCTGTGCTTGCTTACAGGGAGAATGGGATATATAAACTGAAATAAGTAAATTTATCCAGTAAATTAGGCTGAGATTGTGTGCCTGGCCCAAGGTCACCCAGCAAGCTTCCAAAGCACAAATGAGGATTCAAATCTGGGTCTTCCAGAAACTAGTCTGACATTCTTAATTACCGGTACTACACCACACTGACTCTTGAAGGACCATGGGGCCAACACCAAGACCATGACATTTCTATAAACCAGACTAAATATATATTGCCTTTGTAGCATTTGTTTACAAGTTTTTTACTATAGAGCAGGGATCCCCAACCCCCAGGCCAGAGACCGGTACTGGGCTGCAGCCTGTTTTCCATGGGCCGCACAGCCTCACTGCCCCCCCGCAGTGCCTCCTCCTCCCTCCTTCGCCCCCCACAATGTCTTGACACTGCGTGCTGTGGTGGCACGCTGTGATTGCAGGCAGGGGGAAGGGAAGGTGACAGAATGGGAAGGGAAGGAGGGTGAGCACCGTGGGCCCGGGGGGGTTGAAGTTCTTTGGGGGGGCTACCTGCCTGGGGCGTGACATGCCCTCGGCTGCCACTGGCTGTGGCAGTTTTCCCCCCTACAGCTGTTTGGCAGGGGGACGGCCTGGGAGGACTTCACCACCCCTTCCTCAGCCTTAAAATGGAGAAAACAGAGCAGGGGGAAGAAGTGATGAGGCTGCATGGGGGGGGGGGAAGTGAGAGAAGAAAATGGGGGGGGGGGGATAGATCCCAGGTGGGCAGCCGTGTTGGTCTGAAGCAATAGAACAAAGTAGGAGTCAAGTTGCACCATTAAGAGGTGGTGAGGCTGCACGGGGGGGGGGAGAGGAGGAAAATGGGTGGAGGAGGAAGCGGTGAAGCTGCACAGGGAAGGGAGGGAGGAGGAAAATGGGGGAGGAAAACAGGAGGGAGGAGGCACCGCAGGGGGGAGGCCGAATTGGGTCCCCCCACCCTGCCTGCTCTGGGCTGCTGTCAGCGGGCTGGCTCTGGAGCCGGTCCCTGGAGCCAAAAAGTTTGGGGACCACTGCTATAGACCATTCAACAACATAGTCTTATATAAGGGATTCTATGCATCAGTTCAGTAGCTCTTGATGTTCAACAAATTTATACCAACATTGGTATTAGGAAAAGAGGTGCATCTTTAGTGATTCCAAATTTGAGAAGTTTTTAGGGTATACCATTCTGCAATTTGAAAGAAATATAATTGAATATGAATGACAAAAATAATTTGAAATCAACCAAATGTGGAGGTGTCTCAAAATCCCTCAAAATTCTAAATCTAAACAGGTTGTTGAAAGAGAAGCAAAATTTCTAAAGTGAGGTATAAATAATGAACACTGTTCTGACTTACACAAACTCACTAAACATATTATTTTTGCATCTTTTGTTTTCTTTGATACTCAGTTTTGCATCATCTACCTCTGTGGGTTCTACTACACATTGTTCAGTGACTTTAAAGGCTAATACATAATATTATTTCATAATGTTACAATATTATAATGTGGAGACACAGATTTTAGCTGCTGTCATATATTTATTTATTTAGGAAATGTATATGCTGCTTTTCAGACAGTTTACAAAATAAAATGTGATAAAATCATAAACAGCATAAAATTATTAATAAAACAAATAAACTATTAAAACCCAGAAATAGCATAAAGACAACAAAAAACTTTTAGCAGCCAAAAATAATTCTCATAAAATATTCCTCAGAAGCATATTTTGAAAAGATTCACAATTCAATCCTAAACAGAGTTACACCTTTCTAAGCCCATTGATTCCAATTGCCATAGAAGGGTATACTTTGCTCAGGCTCGACAGGCATTTTAGGATTCTACAATGAATGAGATCCATACTTCAGCATTTTTCTATGTGATTGCTCATCTGCAATCCCAGCTAACAATGCTTAGATCAGCCAACATGCAAGAAGAAAGAAAAAGGGAGACACAATGTTGTACTCAACTGTTGTACACAGTTTAGTCATGCTTTTGATACCCTTTTACATACCTTTGGTTCTTTGTAACAGTTTTTTCTAAGTAATTTTTGCTTCACCATCTAGGCATATCAAGCAAAGCACAATAACTGAAACCAAGATTAATTATATGCATCAAAGCCATAAATTAGTGTTTAAATTAATATTTCCATACAAAGTGTCACATAATAAAAGGAAAAATTAAAGCCATATGGGCTGTATATTTGAAACAATTAAGCAATTTATCTTCAACCTCTGGATGTACTCTTGCTCCAAAAATGAAGTATGTTATCTTTCTAGTTAATGCATGAAAACTATTTTTATAATTGCACTGTAATTTTACAAAGGAAATACTTTTAGTCTAATTATTGACTTGAAGCAAAGAACACATGCAGGATCTATCTTGGCTGTCAATACTGCTTAACAGCCATTTAAGGGGCAGTAAAGTTGGGTCACTAATGAACTGTAGTGGGTGGCCTATTGAACTCTCAAGCCACATCCTGAACTGTAGTCAATAAAGTTGCACCTGTGTTTCTTGCAATTGGACTTCCCTCTTGCTTCTGAGGAGCTATGTATAATTGTGCTTTTTTTGTACTGGCCCCCATTTCTCTATTATAATAACTATTACTTGTTGAAGAACAGATTCTCTTGGTTGTTCTTTGGCCTCCTCTCAAAGATAATACAGCTGAACTCTTTAACAGAAGAGGAGCATATGGTATAACTGAAGAAAGACCTACATATTACAGTCTCTACACAGTTTCTATTAGGGATGCGCACAGAGAATTACTTTGTGTTGTATTGGGGCTGTATCTATTCTCAGTCATGTTCTTTATTATAGTTGCTTGGATACCTTATTCAATTCTCTATTTGTTTCCATACATTTCAATAGTAAATGTAGCTATTTGTTTCCATACATTTCAATAGTAAATGTAGCTCTGCTTTTGACAGCTTTGATTTCCACCCCCGGGTTGAAATTATGGGAGAATTGTTCCCATGGAATACAGTTTAGAGAGTCAGACTAAAATCTGGGAAACTCAGTTTGCCATGGAACTTTATTGGGTGGCCTTACAAAGAACAAAATCTACTTTATAGGGTTGCTGTGAGGATAAGATGGAGGAAATGAGAATGGTGTAAACTGATATGAGTCCCCATTGCGGAGAAAAGCAGAGCATGAACGAACGAATGAATGGGATCCTGTGAGGCAGGTAAAGGAAATCTTTCCAGTTATATAGGCAATTAATATTCTCACTTGCATATCAGGTGTATAGCGAGATGTGATTTGGTGTGAGTATGGGGGTATGTGTGGGCTTTTCTTTTCCTAGGATCCTCAGGTGGAGGAACTGGAGAAACTCTTTCTAAGGAAAAACACAATGCACAAGCTAAGGGAGATAAATCTATTTAATATACACATCTCACTTTGCAGTACTTAGCTATTCATTCTGCTTTGTTCTCCCATTTTGGTTGTTTTTTCTTATTGGGAGGAAAATGTTTCAAGCCTTGGAAGAAGGCAGGAAGTCCCCTATCTTTCTCCTCTTTGCCACTGATATCCCCTGTCTCTCACCTTCAAATAAACCTTGAACCTCTGCCTTCAAGTTTCAATGGCTTTCTTGACTGAGTTTCTGCCTAGTAGTAGTCAGCAAAACTCCAGATAAGAAAAAAAAAACATGCTTACATAGGATCAGAAAGCTCTTCCACAAGCACTAACATTTTGCAACCTGATTTGTAGAAAGAAAAAGTGCTGTGAACAGAGATTCCTCAGTGGGACATCAGCAATCACTCCTGGGTTGAGAGCATCCCTTTCGGGCACATAACTGCTGAGTCACTCATGATCATATTTCCTTCCCCCCTTCCTGTAACTGTCTCATGCCTTATGGAACAGAAACAGTGTTAGCAAGGTTCAGAGACAGTTACTGAACTTCTCTCATTATTTTTGAATATTATTAATTTTCCTGTTTGGATCAGTTATAATAATTATATTAACAAAGGACTGGTTTTTGGGTTGGGTTGTATTTTGATCAGTTTCTATACAAATGCACAGCTCTAGCTTCTCTACAGCAGAAGTAACATGAATAACAACTTAGAAAAATTGAAATATTAGATCCAAGGAAAATAAGATGGTTAATTATGACGAGGGCTTTTTTTTTTAGTAGGAACACACAGGAATGCAGTTCTGGCTGGTTTGGTGTCAGGGGGTGTGGCCTAATATGCAAATATTGGGAGTTTAATTTTTTAACCTGCCTCAGACAGGATTTGTTCTAGCTCAAAATGACCAAAGGGGCCAACATGATGGCATTTTCTGTCATGTGTTCCAGGAGAAGGACCTCCCCTCACCTTCAGTTCCCGCCAAGTTGCTATAAAATGCTGAACCTAAGAGATTTCACAGTGGGGAAAGAGGGAAAAAATGTGTGTCGGCACAGAAAACACTGATGAACATCAGTTGTTTTCATCTTCCATCTTCAATGCAGCTCCACATTGGGATTTTATCAAGCTCCTCACCAAAGAGGAGATGGAGTAATGCTCTTACTGAAACAACTGAAGAGCTGCCTTACAAACCTATGCAATAAATTGGATTTGAAAAGTGAAAATATATTTTAAGACTATTTCTCCTGTACACAATTGGTTTTGCCTTCTCCTTTTCTCCATTCTTCACTAGTGCTGTCATCTGGTCCTTTCCATTCCCAGGACAGCAGTCCCCACATGACCAGCATTTCCTCTGTCAAATAGACAAGCCTCCTCATACAAACTTAAGAACATAAGAGAAGCCTTGTTGGATCAGGCCAATGGCCCATCCAGTCCAACACTCTGTGTCACACAGTGGCCAAAAAAATTATATATACACACACGCACACTGTAGCTAATAGCAGCTGATGGACCTCTGCTCCATATTTTTATCTAACACCCTCTTGAAGCTGGCTATGCTTGTATGTTGGAATACAAGCTATGTACATTTCAGCCATTATAGAGTTAACTGTTTGTTTACCTGATAGAGGAAGTGATGTATTGTGACCTAAACCCAACTGTGGGCTGGTTTTTGTTTTGCCCGCAGAAGATGTGATCGCAACATTGGTCAGAAGGATGTTAGGTGTGAAATTCTTTGATCTTGTATGCAAGCTGAATTGCTCTTCTTCCTGGTGAAATGCTTTTTAGGGAGAAGAACAGACACACAAAGGATTTTAGCCATGTAGGACAGACATAGTTAGACTAGCTGGTATGCTAAATTGTTTTTCTGTTTTATCCCAAGTACCCTATCCTGATGTTTTCTAGTAAACTTTATTTCTTTTGATAAGCTTAAGCCTCGACTCCAATTATTGTCATTCCAAGCCTCAAAATTTAACATGTATTTCCCAACATTGTAGCTGCTACCACCTCCTGTGGCAGTGAATTCCACATGTTAATTTCCCTTTGGGTAACGAAGTACCTCTTTTTATCCGTTCTAACCTGACTGCTCAGCAATTTCATTGAATGCCCACGAGTTCTTGTATTGTGAGAAAGGGAGAAAAGTACTTCTTTCTCTACCTCTCCATCCCATGCATAATCTTGTAAACCTCTATCATGTCACCCCGCAGTCAACGGTTCTCCAAACTGAAGAGCCCCAAGCGTTTCAATCTTTCTTCATAGGGAAACTTCTGTGATGCAACAGGAGACCCCACATCAAAAGATCCCAGACCAGAGGAAATGGTATGTATTCTGAACCTGTGAACTGAAGGAGCCTCACAAGCCACATCTGTCATGGCCAAAATGATGCTATGAGAATGCAGTCTGAAAGCCACAACCTTTCCTAGAACCTGGCTCTAAAGGGGTAACAGAGGGACAGTGTAAAATGTCCCCCCCACCGAAGGATCTGGAATGCATCCCCCAGCAAGTTGGGATAGCTGCCTGCTAGGGAGAAAAATTTGTGGCTTTCCAGGACTTGTACTTGGTCAAATAGTTTGGTGTAGTGATTAAGTGCATGGACTCATATCTGGGAGAACCAAGTTTGATCGCCCACTCCTCCACATGCAACTGCTGGAGTGACCTTGGATTAGTCTTAACTCTCTCAGAGCTGTTCTGCTCAAGAGCAGTTCTTGGAGAACTCTTTCAGCCTCACCTACCTCTCACAGGTGTCTATTGTGGGGAGGGGAAGGGCACTGCTCTGAGACTCCAAGTAAATGGTGGGGCATAAATCCAATCTCTTCTTCCATCTGAGGAAACCCTCATCTCTAAAAATATCTCTAAAAATGGATGTTTGGTCTGATTGGACAATTCCTAATGGATAGATCCTACTTAGCCTGTCAGCAGGCTATATGGATTACCCTGATGGAAATATGATTCTTGACAGCCACTCTCCAGACACGACTGCTTCCACACATGGGCTCTTCGATCCCATACCACCCTGCTTATTCAAATAGTACATGAATGTTGTGCTGCCTATTTGAATAAGGACTCTCTTGCCCTAGAGAATTTTTGCAAGGGAGATAAGAATGAAATGAACTGCAAACAGCTCAAGAATATTGATGAGAAGATTTGCACTCAATTTAGATCATTTCCCAAGGTTAAAAGTTTAGGGGTGTGTAGTGTATGGCGTTCGTAGAACGCCATCATTCCAGACAGCGCAACCATTTCGTTATGACGTACCATCGATAAAGCGTTAGTCCGCTAAAGCCGCGGAGGCAAAGGTGACAACCCGATGCCTCCGCGAAGAGCGCTGGTCATCCGCCAATCACAGCGAGTGGCGGGAAATATGGCTGGCCAGCATTGGACTGGCCAGCAGGGTGAATAGTTCCGGATCTGTATATATGCGGGACCCGGCCCGCGTGTTCTCTCTCTTACCTCGTGTTTGTACCATGCAATAAACTATGTTGCCCTACGCGCGTCTCCCAGACTGGTACATAACAGTGGCGACGAGGATGGGATTTTAGTCCTTCGACAAGGGCTACGAAGGAGACGCCCGGGCAACTCGTCGTCCCATCGCTTCATCGCTGTATCGCTACTTCGCAACGACCGCCGCCATGACCAGTACCAGCGGGAACACCGGTCACATCGAAGCTTTCGACCACACGAAGCCCGAGGGATGGGAATCCTATTCGGAGAGAGTCGATTGCTACCTGAGGGCGAATCGAGTAACCGAGGACGGCATGAAGCGGGACGTGCTCCTGAGCGTCTGCGGGGCCGCCACCTTTGAGATCGCAAAGGGTCTCTCGGCGCCCGCCCGCCTCACGGAGAAAACGTACACGGAGGTCGTCCGCCTCCTCACGGGCCATTTCCTGCCGCAGCCGTCGCGGGTGGCCCGACGGTTCCTCTTCCACAAGAGGGACCAGGCCCAGGGAGAATCCGCTGCAGACTACCTGGCCGCCCTGCGCCAGATCGCCGGAAGCTGCAACTTCCCGAATTTGGAAGAGACCTTGGCCGACCGGTTCGCTTGGGGCCTCCGCGACGAGAGGCTCCAGCAAAGGCTTTTCGCAAAGGAAGAGCTCACGCTTCAGGGCGCCTTCAGCGAGGCCGTGGCCTTCGAGCGCGCCTCCCGGACGTTCTCCAGGGCCAAGTCGGAAGCCGTCCACCACGAGGAGCTGGACCCCCATCACCCGGACGAAGGAGAAGCGCTCCAGATGCACCGCTCGGCAAGACCAGCCTCCCGAGCCCCACAGCGGCCCCGGGCGAATGAAAGATCGAACCAACGCAACAACGAAGGAGCGAACTGCGCCAGTTGCGGCGACCCCCACGACCGGCGGGACTGCAAGTACAGGACCTGGGACTGCAGGAGCTGCGGGAAGACCGGTCACATAGCGCGGGCTTGCCGAGCCAAGCCCCACCGCCCGCGGCCAACCACGCACCACGAGGCCGCTGAGTTCCACTCCACGGCCTCCACCACGCTACAGGTACTGAACCTGCCCCTGGCCACCCCCAACAAGATTAAGGTGTCGGTCCGCATAGAGGGGGCCCCCTGCCTCATGGAGGTGGACTCGGGCTCCTCCATCTCCATAATTGCGGAGGAGACCCTGAGGCGGTTACACCCCGGCTACAAGAGACAGCTGCGGTCGGCCGACTTTGTACTGCGGGACTTCCAGAAAAACCCGGTCCAGATCGCGGGGTGGGCGAGGGTGCGCGTGGAGCAAGGGTCTTTCAGAGGCCCGCTAGATATCCTGGTAGTCAAGCGACCACTGGCGACCCTGTTGGGCCTCACGTGGTTCGGCCCCTTAGGAATCAGAGTTGAGGTGTCACAAACGACCATGGCCGGGGGGTTCGGGGAGGTGTGCCGAGAATTCCCAGAGGTTTTTGACGGGTCGTTGGGTAGCTACAAGGGCCCGGCCATCTCCCTGTCGCTCGACCCCACGGTCAGACCAACCCGGCTTAAGGCAAGGAGAGTCCCCTTCGCCCTAAAACCTAAAATCGAGGCTGAGCTGGACCGCCTAGTAGCACAAGGGGTCCTAGAGCCGGTCGATTACGCCATGTGGGAAACCCCCATAGTGACTCCGGTCAAACCGAATGGGGACGTGAGGATTTGTGCCGACTACAAGTGCACAATCAACAAGGCGCTCCAGGATAACCCCTACCCAGTGCCGGTTGTCAGCCACGTCCTGGCCGCCCTTGCGGGGTCCAAAATTTTCGGGAAGCTGGACTTGGCACAAGCCTACCAGCAGCTTCCGGTGGACGCCAAAACGGCCGAGGCACAGACAATTGTGACCCATAGGGGGGCGTTCAAGGTGAACCGGCTACAGTTTGGGGTCAGCGTAGCTCCGGGGATCTTCCAGAGTATAATGGACGCTCTCCTCAAAGGGATCCCAGGAGTCCAGCCCTTTTTCGACGACGTTTTAATCGCCGCCCCGAACCCTGAGGAGTTCAGCAACCGTCTCAGGGAGGTGCTCCGTCGTTTCCAAACCGCTGGACTCAAGGTGAAGAGGGAGAAGTGTTTGCTGGGGGTACCGCGGGTGGAGTTCCTAGGATTCGCCGTGGACGCAGAGGGAATCCACCCGACCGAGGAGAAAACCAGGGCCATCGTACAAGCCCCAGCCCCCACGAGTAAAGCAGAGCTACAGAGCTTCCTGGGGGTGCTCAACTTTTATCACACGTTCATACCCCACAAAGCGGCCATCGCGGAACCCCTACACCGGTTACTGGACAAAAAAGCTCCTTGGGTGTGGGGGAAGAAGCAAGCCGCTGCGTTCCAGGCAGTGAAGGACGTCCTGGTCTCTAACGCGGTGCTTCACCACTTCGATGAGCGCCTTCCAGTCATTCTGGCATGCGATGCATCGCCGTACGGGGTGGGCGCCGTTCTGGGGCACCAACTATCGGACGGCCGGGAGGTACCGGTCGCCTACTATTCCCGCACCTTAACGTCAGCGGAGCGTAATTACGCTCAAATAGATAAGGAAGCCCTGGCGATCGTAGCGGGGGTTCACAAATTTAACGATTATTTGTATGGTCGCAAGTTCACGATAGCGACCGACCACAAGCCTCTCTTGGGTCTGCTAGCCCCCGACCGGCAAACCCCCCAAATCCTGTCTCAGAGGGTGCTGAGATGGCACCAATTCTTAAATTCATACACCTACACACTGGTACACAGGGCGGGCAAGGCAATGGGCCACGCCGATGCCCTCAGTCGTTTACCACTGCCGGACACGGGGCCCGACCCAGCACCAGCCCACCAGGTGATGTCAATAGAGGCACTCCCTGACCAGCCCATACACGCTGCCGAAGTGGCAAAGGCCACAGGGAAAGACAAAACCCTAGCGAGGGTGCTCGACTGGGTGGTGAGGGGGTGGCCAGAGAGGGACCTGGGGGGAGAGTTCAAACCGTACAAAATGAGGCGGGAGGAACTCGCGGCCCACAAGGGGTGCCTGCTATGGGGGAGCCGGGTGGTGGTTCCCCCTCCCCTTCAGAAAAGGGTCCTTGCATCACTACATGAAACGCACCCGGGCATGGTGAGGATGAAGGCCCTAGCCAGGAGCTATGTGTGGTGGCCGGGAATGGACGGAGAAATAGAGGACTGGGTCCGGAGATGCAGTGCGTGCCAGGAATCGCGGCCGGACCCACCCAGCGCCCCGGCCACAAGGTGGGAAACCACTAGGAAACCCTGGTCCAGGCTCCACATAGACTTCGCGGGGCCATTCCAGGGGCAGATATTCCTTATAATCGTGGATGCATACACAAAATGGTTAGAGGTCCTCCCTGTAGCATCCACCTCCTCGGCAGCCGCCATCCGAGCCCTGCGCTGGGTCCTATGCACCCACGGCATCCCAGACACCCTGGTCTCGGACAACGGGGCCGCCTTCACCTCGGGAGAGTTCCAGGCTTTCCTTCAGAGGTACCTCATAAGGCACATCAGGTCGGCCCTTTTTCACCCCGCCACCAACGGCCAGGCCGAGCGGATAGTCCGCACTACCAAAGAGGCCCTGGGCAGGATCGTGCAGGGCGACTGGGATCACAGGCTGGCCGCATTCCTTTTTGACAACAGGGTCATCCCAAACCCAGCCACAGGGGTCAGTCCAGCTGAGCTCCTCATGGGGCGCAAGCTCACCACAAGGCTGGACAGGCTGCACCCCGACCGGGCCGCTGACACACGAGGGTCCCCCGAGGTCCGCGAGGCAGCCAGGGGGTTCTTTGCCGGGGATCCAGTGTTCGCCCGCAACTACGCCGCGGGACCCGAATGGGTGGCTGGGCGGGTGCTACGGGTCGTGGGCTCCCGTCACTATGAAGTATCCACTGAGGGGGGCCAGATCCTACGCCGGCACATCGACCAGATGCGCCGCAGGACCCTACCCGAAGCACCCACAGAAACAAGAGGGGCAGCCCAACCCGAGGAGCCTACCACAACCCCGCCGCCATCCATGTCGCTGCTGCCTCCTACAGAAGCCAACCAAGCCCCCAAACTCGCCCCGCAACCCTCGGATGCTCAGGCTCCCAAGGAGACGCCGGGGCCCGAAGTCATCACGACTCCGCAAGCCACCCCACGACGTTCGACTCGAGAGCGCCGGCCTCCCACCTACCTACAGGACTATGTTACTAACTGAGGGGGGAGGGGTGTAGTGTATGGCGTTCGTAGAACGCCATCATTCCAGACAGCGCAACCATTTCGTTATGACATACCATCGATAAAGCGTTAGTCCGCTAAAGCCGCGGAGGCAAAGGTGACAACCCGATGCCTCCGCGAAGAGCGCTGGTCATCCGCCAATCACAGCGAGTGGCGGGAAATATGGCTGGCCAGCATTGGACTGGCCAGCAGGGTGAATAGTTCCGGATCTGTATATATGCGGGACCCGGCCCGCGTGTTCTCTCTCTTACCTCGTGTTTGTACCATGCAATAAACTATGTTGCCCTACGCGCGTCTCCCAGACTGGTACATAACAGGGTGTTCCTGGATTCCTCTTTAAATATGGAGGCCCAGGTGGCAGCCACCAGCAGATCAGCCTTCCATCATCTTCGACTGATAAGGCAGTTGGTCCCCTACCTCGAATACAACGACTTGGCTACAGTGATCCATGCCACGGTCCCCTCAAGATTGGATTATTGCAATGCCCTCTACATGGGCTGCCCTTGTCTCAAACCTGGAAGCTTCAACTAGTGCAGAACGCAGCAGCCATGTTGTTAATGGGTCTTCCTTTATGGGAGCACATCAGGCCTGTAGCCAGAAAATTCTGGTTTGAGGAGCCCACAGAAATTGTTTTTGGATGGAAAACCCCCCTCTGGTGGCCCCCACTCTCTCTGCCACCATTTTTCTCCTGGTGGCTCTGGCGGCCCCCCTGTGCACAGCATCTCCCTCCCTCCCACTCATCCATGGGGAGAAACTGTAAAGAGCGGGCTCTGGGGGCTCTTGCAAGGTGCCCTCCACCCCTGCCGATCACATGATTGGCTGGAAAAGCAGCTCTGAAGCCTGCAGTATCTACACCAGCTTTCCAGCATGATCACCAAGTTCAGCGCTGGCTGTCTCAATGCTGAACTTGCTGATCACACAGGAAAGCCGGCGTAGGAACTGCTGGCTTTGGAGCTGCTTTTCCAGCCGATCACATGATCGGCAGGGGTGGGGGGCCCTTGGAGCCCGCTCTTTACAGTTTCTCCCCATGGGTGAGTGGAAGGGAGGGAGGGGAGGTGCCACGTGGAGGGGGGCTGTCAGAGCCACCAGTAGAAAAGCAGGGGGCAGGGAAAGGAGAGGCCATAAGGGTCCAAGGGGGGGGGGTTGGATGGGGGGTCGTGCCCCCCAGGTCCCCTACCCCATGGCTACAGGCCTGGAGCACGTTCAACCTGTGCTGAAAGCACTGCACTGGTTGCCTATTGCATACGGGGTTCATTTCAAGGTGCTGGTTCTCACCTTTAAGGCCTTATATGGCCAGGAACCTGCATACCTTAGGGACCAACTTTCCTTACATGTTCCCCGGAGAGCACTTTGGTCTGGATCACAAAATCTACTTACAAGCCCTGGCCCTAAGGAGGCCAGGCTCATGACAACTAGAGCCTGAGCCTTCTCTGTAGTGGCCCCGAGCTGGTGGGTTGAGTTGCCAGAAGAAGTTAGGGCCCTATGAGAGCTCATACAGTTCTGCAGGGCCTGTAAGATGGCAGTTTTCCACCAGGCATTGGTAAACTAGACTGCTGGCCACTACAGTTTCTCGGCAACATATGGACAACCCGTTGCAATCTGGAGAAGACAATCTAAGATCTGCTTTACAGAGAATCATTAATCTGAAACTTAAGATCATAGCACTGAAATGTTAATTATTCTATGTTTTTATACTGTTTTATGGTTTTTATGTCCCACCATTATGTCTGCTCATACATATGCATGTCTATGTAAGCCGCCCTAAACCTGCCCCGATGGGGAGGGCGGGATATAAATGGAATTAAATAAATAAATATATTTCCCTTGCACATAAAGGCCTCCATATATTGGTAACCCATCCTATCATGGATGCATCAGTCAAAGGGTGATTTCTGGAACCCCAAAACCAAAATTGACTCCTTTTAATAAGTTGTCATCTTTCCTCCACCTTGAAAAGAAACTGATGATTACTGATCTCAAGATAGAGAAGCAGCACTCAGGGGCGTGTCCTACAGGATTGAACTTCCTAACAAACCAGTTTTGTAAATCATGCATATGAAGTCTAGCTAGGGGAATGACTGCCATAGTGGACACCATCAACCCCAGTAGCTGCCTTAACATATTGCCACCTCTTTCTAGCAAAACATGAAACCAGTGTCCCCATGGGGCTTAGAGGGGGGCAAACCCCTTCCCCAGCCTACTCCTATGGCTAGGGCTGTGAGCCTAGGCCCCAGGGGCAAATGAAAAACAGCTGGGCATTGTGGGTTCCTTCCCACCCCTGAACAGCCAAACTATATGTAACAGTAGGATTGTGTGATTCATATCTTTAATTTGGCCCTAAAAAGCAGTTGTGTGAGAGTCTATTATGGACTAAGCCTATGGTTTGGGGGAAAAGGTGGTTTTGTGGTTCCCCTGGCTCCATTTCCCTGACCGAAAAGGATCTCCTCTGGTTGCTTTTAGCCTAGGTAAGGGAGACAGGTATACGTATTGTGTCTCTATCTTCCAAAACAAGACTTAAAGCAACCAAGAAGGAGTAATTGAGAAAATCTGTTGGGGAGGAAAGAATTAACCTCTTCCTTCCCTAAGGTTGCATGCTTGATCTGTTCCCCCCTACACTAGATGCAAACTGGACCTGAAATATGCATTTTGATGAGCTTGTAGTTTTTGAAAATTATTTGACTAAAACTACAGGGTTTGGGTTTCAGTTGTTCTTTCAGTATTCTTGCGGCAGGTACTATATTTACATACAGATGAGGAAATATTAATGAACTTGCAGTGCTGGGGTTGAAAAGCCTTTGCATTGTATAACACAGGTTCATTTCCTGTAAACTCAATCCCACTGAGTTCTGGTTCATTAAGTGAAAGTTATGATACGCTGCTTGCTTTTACTGTTCCCACCAGTGTGGCAGAGAAAAAAACAGACTTGAGAGTGAAAGAAACCATGAATAAAGGTCTTACATTCCAGAGCAAAGATGCACTCAAACATATGGGGGGGGGGGAAGGGACAAGAAGATCATGGTGTGTGTGTAGGAGAAACATTTATTGTAGAGAAAATGCAGACCCTTTTAAAATGGAATTAGTTGGCTATGACCTGGGTTTTGTAACTACTGTAGTCCCAAAGCACTTATACTCTATTTAATGAGAACTGATTTTGAAAGCATTTGTGGAATGTGTGGAAGGATCAAGCCTGATGGAAGGGTTCAAATTGGCTGAAGTTACCCCTTCTGTCCTTTGACTCCAGCAATTTATGCATTGATCAAACCCAAACATCCAGAGCCTTCGAAGCCCAGAACAAGACTTCAATGCTGGCTTCACTGCAGGCTGGTTCACCCAACCCAACGATTTCAAAAGAAAAGAAACAAAAAAGAATTGTTTCTTCCCAACAGGAATTGTTGAACAGTCTAGGAGTAAAAACATTATGCAAATTGCTTTGTTTATCGTACATATTTCAAGAGGATGTGACAATTCTTTTTTATTCTTTTAATATGTGACTTTTGGGGGAAGGGGCCATAGCTTAGTGGTAGAGCGTGCACTTTACATGTAGAAGGTCCCAGGTTCAATCCCCACTATCTTCAATTACAATGATTTAGTAACAGGCAGTGTGAATTAAGACCTCTTCCTGAGATTTTGGAGGATCACTACCAGTTACATTAGAAAATAACCAATCTTGATAAATGACTAACTTGCTATAAGGCAATGTGTTCACATGGGTACTCTAATTTCAGCAGATCTCTGCTCACAAAACTAAGAGAAGCATATGTTGTCAGTGTGATATTGAGGCTGATGTCAAGACCCCAGGCTATGGTAATTCCTTTTTCTTTTAACTTAATAGGTCACCCTGGGTAATTTGTTTACAGGAACATTGTGAGCCTGGTCTCTACTGACTCACTGGCCAAACAAGAGAATCCCTTATACCTATTCCAGTATAGGTGTACATATTAACAACTCCCATCAAATATGTATTTTATGTAGATGAATGAATGGAGGAAGCTATGACCTTGTAGTGTCTGGTTGGCTTCTGAGTCACACAAGTGGGCCTAGCTATTATTGTACCTAAGACAAAGACAACCTCCACTCCAAGCAAACATTGACACTCCCATTCACACATGAAAACCCAGGTCTAGATAATTCAATTCAAATAGATGTCAGCTCCATTTCTTTCATGCTAGCATCTCTGAAATTTTCCACTCATGGTATATGGCTGTCAAGAGAAGAGTAAGATAATTATTTTTGAAAGACTAATCATATACCATATAAAGATCAGGCCAAGGATCCACCGGGTTCATCATCCTGTTCACCAACATTGCAACATTGACCAGCTTCCTGGACACTTACTAGGACAGTAGGAAGCAACTAACCCGACCTTATTGCTTGTCCCCAGCAACTGGCATTCTGAGGATGTGGGCGTGGAGGTTTCATTTAGCTATCATAGCTCATAGCCATAAATAAAGAGAGCTATTTGAATTAATGAGCTATTTGAATTAATGGGATGTCACCCTAAGAACATGAAAAGAGCACCAATCATCTGGTAGCAAAGATCTTGAACAAAAAAAAAAAATGGAGGTAACCAGTGCCCCTGCTTAGAACCAGTAGTGCCCATATGCAAGAATCTGCACTCTTAAAGGCAGAGCTCAGTATTTCCCTTTTCAGCACTCACACTAGTGTCCAACTCTATATAATGACCCACTCTATCAAATTGAATCTAATATTTGAATGTTTAGAAATGGATATGAGGACACAAATATTTTTCAACCACAGCAACTATGTGGCTCACCTCTAGCTGCAATATTTCACAAACTGATTTCTCTGTGACATCTTAACCATAATGCAACTTTTATCCATTTTGTTTTGTGTCTGTAGCATGCTAGCATTTGCTTTCTAGAAGCTGCTTCTTATAAAAGTTATAGCCCATCTACAGCAAAATTGTCAAACTGATTTGTTATGAGGGTAAGATCTGACATGATCGCCGCTTTGTCGGGCCAGGTCATGTGGACCATGAAATATAATGCCAGGTACCAGAGATATAAACTTTATAAAGGACAGCAGCTGGTACACTCTGAGTTGATGTGTCCTCACTGTGAGGCCCGATGTGCTAGAGAGAGGAATGCAGAGGAAAACCAAATGGGCAGACTGGAGAGCCAGTAGTGCAGCACTGGGCTGATGTCCCCATGCTGCCTGGGAGGGCGGCAAGTCCCTTCCCCAGTCCACTCCTATGGTCAGGGCTGTGGCCTCAGGCCCAGGGGAAAAATGAGAAGGAGATGGACATTGTGAGCTCCTTCCCACCCCTGAGCAGCCAAAAAAGGGGTCCAGGCAGGCAATCCCCCCTACAGAAGTGGAGGGGCGGCTCAGGACACAAGGACCCAGGCAGATAAAAACCAGAGACACCCATGTGGCAGCAACCTCCTCCAACCAAGACTGCTGGGTAATCCATGAGGAGGACGACTATGGGGGTTCAAGCCAGCAGCTGCTGCCCTGGGCTAAAGGCTGCCGGATCATCCAGTGGGGGTGGATTCCTCATGTGCCACCTAGTGGCCAGGTTAACCAGAGATTGCTGGCACCCCTCCCATGAAGCAGCAGTCACCCATGGCTGAATACTGCTGTATGGTCCATGAGGAGAGAGGCCTTATTGCCAAGTTTTATGCTTGGCAGCAGGATTAGGCTTCTGATATGTGGAGGAAATTGCCAAAGAATGCCTCACATGGGCCAAAGCACAGCCGCTGCATGGGAAGAGCACTGACAGTGGCCATCAGCAGGCCCCTCCAGAGAATCATCTTGGCCACCTCAATGTGCAAGCATTGATTCCTGCAATTATCTGGAAAAGAATCCCTGAAACTGCAGGCTAAGTGGAGAGGCATGCAACTTTGCTTTGGAACCCAAGCCAGTGCGAATGTGGTTGTGGTGGCCCCCAACTCACCAGTGAGGCTGCTGTTGAGGCAAAGGAGTTCTGCTCATAGTCCTGCTGTTGATGAAGTTGTTCTGCCATGCTGAAGCCACAATTGGAGTGGCTTCGCCCACGCACCCCCTAAGCAGTCTTCTGTTCCTCCCTCACATCAGTTGCTTGCAGGTCGCATAACAGCCTGGATGGGCCAGTTCTGGCCCATGGGCTGTATGTTTAACATACTTGATCTAAAGCAGCAGTGGTCAAACTGTGGCTCAGAGCCACATGTGGCTCTTTCACACATATTGTGTGGCTCTCAAAGCCCCCACCACTCTATCAACTGCCTTGGAGAAGGCATTTCTCTCTTTAAATCACTTCTCCAAGCCAAGCCTGCCAGCAGCTTGGAGAATGCATTTCAAATTACAATTGCTTTCTTTCCACCTCTCTCTCCCCATCTATTTTCTTTCCTTCCTTCCTGCTCTCAAACATCTGACATTCATTTCTTGTGGCTCCCAAACATCTGGCATTTATTCTATGTGGCTCTTACATTAAGCAAGTTTGGCCACCCCTGATCTAAAGCTTATTTGTTTGGTAGAAAGTCCCACTGAGTTTAATGACATTTCCATAGGATAGTAGGCGAAGACTTTACCTTAGATATGGTATCAACAGAAACAAATGTGTTTGGCATTTGCCATCAAACTGTATAATATGGTGGTGATTTGTCTTCTTAAATGCCATGACAATACATGAACCATTAGATATGAAGATATTGAGCTGGAACCAGACTAAATTTTCTATTCATGCAAGTCATTTATGTCAGCAGAACAAAAAGTTCCTGCCTCTGTCATCCCTCGGCAGCCAACTGATCCTGGGGACAGGGGACCCTCTGGAACAGCATGAGGGGCAAATTGGGAATCTTTGGCAGAAAGAAGGAATTGGTTAAAATCACCCCACCCATTCAATTTTAGTCCAGATCCAACTCAATATATTTGGGCTGAACCCTGGCCGTGTTCTTTTAGCAGGGCTTCAAGTACAATGAATTTGTCTATCTAACTGATTTTCACAAATTAATCTTTAGCAGATTGTCTGGTATTAAATCCTTGGGCTGGATCACAAAACAAGTTTTATTTTGTCTTTCCAGAAAGCAAGTGAAACTGCTTGTTTCATAAACATAATCAGGTTGTTTTTATTACTATCAATAATTTCTTGTTAAGCAGAAATCTAAGAGCCAGATCTGCAGCATTCTAAGGAGGAAAGGTCGGAGGTCTTTGGGGATCAGGTCCAAAGTGCTGAGCTCATTTGTACTGCGAAGCACATTCTGGTTTACAATGAAAAAAAAATCCCCCAGCTGTAACAAGCTCAAATCCTTAAGATTGAAATTTAAGGACAGATTTAATATACATAAACAATATACAAGGATACATTTAATATCTTTAGCATGGCAGTCCTGAAATGTAGAACAATTGTTCTACTTCCCAAAGCAACAAAATTTGCCAAAGATATTCGTGCTTTTTTTTAAAAGGGTTGCGGAAATATGCAAGGTGCCAGTCCAAGAGCAAAGTACTATGTGTTCTACCCTGCAAATAGCTTCAAGATACAGCAGATATCAAATGGATAACATATGTCTTGTGCGTGCTGTTACCCCGACTTTCCTGAAACCCATTAATTTATCAGCAGGTCATATATCAGCAACCCTGTAGCACTGCTTTTACTTCTCTGACTGTGAATATTCTGAAGCGCAATAAATACATGGAGCTTTCTCTTGAATCAAATAAAAAGAGAAAGAAGTCTTAAAATGATGTTTCTGTTGACATGGTGATAGAGAGTGCCGTCAAGTCACAGCTGACTTGTGACTCTGTAAGGGTTTTTAGGGCAAGAGACATTCAAAAGTCACTTGCTACCGCCTGCCTCTGTGTCACACCCCTGGTATCCCTTGGACGTATTCTATCCAAATACTGACCAGGGCTGACCCTGCCTGGCTTCTGAGATCTGACAAAATCCAGCTAACCTGGGGTATAATGTAAACTAAAAATGAAGTTAAGGAAGATAAAATGTGACCAACAAAAGTTACTTTATTTGACCCCATTGAGGGATGTAATGTTTTGTTATTTGGACACGGAGATGTATTTTATATTTATTGTACTATTGAAAAATAATGTAAGAGTGAGAGAGCATTTTGAAGGCATAGAAACCCATAACAGATTTCAAGAGGTCCTTGAATTAAAAGTACAGTTTTCTTCAAAACAGCATTGTGAAAATTTCATCTTCTGTCATGCCACAATTTACAGAACCCTGGTACTTCTTATTTAAAGAATGCAGGTATGTTTGCTTTGTTTCTAAAGTACACTATTTAAAGTTTCTTGGTTTGTTCCCAACATATTCTTGCCACAATAAATAGAAAAGAGTAGAATTGTGAGCTTGCTCCAGAAGGTCTCGACAGAAAGTGTCCATTCCATTCCACTGAAACTCTAAAGGGAATTGTGACATCATGAATGGATTTCATGTACTGCTCCAGAGATGCTTTGTAATGCTCCACTGTGCAGGTTCAAATTAGGGTTGCCAGGCTGCCAGCAGGGATGCTTCTTATGTGCCAGGCATGCCTGGCATGATTATGTCAGTCAGAAGGGATGTTATCATGTGGGCACATAATGTGGGGGGACATCCTAGCATTTGGGCAAAAAACTGCCGTAGAGTTTTACCCAAATGCTAGAGCATCCTTTGTGTGACACACCCAGTGCGGTGACATCACTTCTGAGTGACATCATCACACCAGGTATATTGGGTGCCAATGGAGCTCTTCAGGGGTGGAGATCCCCCTGCCAGCCAGCTCCATGCCAGCATGTTGGAGGCTCCAAAACTGGGGAACTAGGGCTGCCAAGCTCCCAGGACAGGCAGGGGGGTTTCTGCTCAGGAGGTCTCCAACCTGCCAGCCTGCATTGGGCCAGTGGGGGGGGGGGATCCCCTCCCGATCTCACAAGTGACATCAACATTCTGGCAATGTTGTGCGCCAGCCACTCTAGGAGCTTTTGGAAAAACTCTATGGTTTTCCCAAATACTCTAGCAATTTGGAAAGGAAACTTAGAGTTTCCCTGCCAAATTGCCAGAGCATCCAGGAAAACCATAAGTTTTCCCAGAAGCTCCTAGAGCAGTTGGTACATGACGTCACTGGCACAATGATATCACTTGTGAGTGACATCATCATGCCATGTACGCTGCACGCATGCAAAAAAAAAGTCCCCACTGGAGACCGCGGGGGACTTGGCAACCCTAGAGGGAACCCCTGCCCCTAGCAGGAGCCTGGGAACTCTAGTTCAGATGCTTCCATATTAGGCAAAGCTATAAATTACATTATTACTCCTGGAGTGCTTATAACACATTATGGAATACCTCACAGGGCTAGCAGGCTCCCCCGGACTACTCTAGGCTTCCATTGTGTTCTGAGACTACTGACATGCCAAGAAGGGGAATGAATGACAAGACTGAGTAGAGTTTTAGAGATCAAGGAGCAGCTTTTGGGAAGAGGGCTATTTTTTATAAGTTGACTGAAAATTGGGGGGGGGGGGGGGGTTGGTATCAGTGAAGAAGATATTTGGTTATGGAATTTGCTAATCTGATTGATGGAAAGTTTGACTTTGCAGTTCTTTTGGCACCCATGATCTAATTCAGAACAACTTGAGAAGCCCTTCAAGATCTACTTCTCTGATGGAAGGTGGAAAAGGAGCAATTTTATCCTTTTCCTCCAAGTGGGAATGATCTTTCCCACTTAGAGGAATACCTGGGAATGATCTTTCCTTTCTTTTTATCCTGGGCAAAAAGGAAAGGAAAAAGGAATGATCTTTCAAAGGCCGTTTTCCCACTCACATTTTACTGGCGCCACGACCATCCTGACGCCGGCGAATCTGCCTGGATTTCGCAACAGAAGCGCCGGCGCTCCCAGAAGCGCCGGCGCTTTCCGTTGCTAAGCCAGCGCAAACGTTTTCCTGCATCTTTGCGATTTCCGTTTGCGCTGGCTTAGCGACGGAAGTAGCCGGCGCTTCTGGGAGCGCCGGAGCTTCTGATGCGAAATCCAGGCAGATTCGCCGGCGTCAGGATGGTCGTGGCGCCAGTAAAACGTGAGTGGGAAAACGGCCAAAGAGTCAGAATTTGCTTCAGGAACAGAGAGAAATGCAGGAAAAGTCTGTATCCAATGCCCAGAGAAGTAGGCTACACACTCCAGTTCTTCCAAAGCCTGGGCACAACCATGAGAAAGGCCTGTCACTAGGCCTCAGATTCCAGGAGAATGTAAGAAGATCTTCCAAAGAAGATCTTAATTTTCAGGCAGCTTTATGTGGATGGAGCCATTCCTAAAAATACTCTGATCCCAGACCATTTAGAATTTCATTAGATAAAAATCTTGAGTTGTGCCCAGAAATGGTTTGGCAACAAGTGTTTTAATACTGGCTGATCTGGCATGTCCAATTCAATAACCTGGCCACAAAATTCTGGATGATGTAAAGTTTCCAAACACCTTAAATGGCAATCATATTGTATTAGTCAAGCCCAAATATGACCAAATAGTGATTTATTACCAGTATTACAACTGACTCTCCAGCCCAAGCTGGAAATAGATGTCACTTGCTTATCCATATGCAAAGTTAAACCCAAAAGTACATCAAGGGTTGTCATGGGAATGAAACCCAGTCCATGACTGGTTCAGACCCACCCATAATCTGATGAACTATCCACCCAACAATATTCCTTCTATTTTAGAGAGCCAGTTTGGTGTAGTGGTTAAGTGCGTGGACTCTTATCTGGAGAACCAGGTTTGATTTGCTACTTCTCCACTTGCACCTGCTGGAATGGCCTTGAGTCAGCCATAGCTCTGGCAGAGGTTGTCCTTGAAAGGGCAGCTGCTGTGAGAGCCCTCTCAGCCCCACCCACCTCACAGGGTGTCTGCTGTGGGGAGGGGGGGAAGAAGATATAGGAGATTGTAAGCCACTCTGAGTCTCTGATTCAGAGAGAAGGGCAGGATATAAATCTGCAATTCTTCTTTTTCTTTATCTGAATTCCATTTTTTATTTCTCATCTGGTCACTATTGACTTCAGGTAGCCATTCACATCATCCACAACCGTGCCTGGATTAAGTGAAAAGGAGAAATAGGTGTCATTTTCATACTGATGACAAATGAAATCCAGATCCCCCAGAATCACTACCAGGACTTTCATAGAGATGTTAAATAGCATGAGATTCATACTACCAACCTAACCAATTGATAAAGAATATTGTATGAAAGTTCTCTGAAAGCTCTAGGAGAATTAAAAGGATAATACTCCCTTATCTTTCTCAAACAATAGCCACTGTCTGCTATTGCGGCATACAATGCTGTCCCAAAGCAAGGCTGAAAATTAGACTGAAACAGGTTTAGAAAATAAGTACTGTGCAGAAGCCTGAAGTGCACATGCAGGGCAAATTAGGCATGCCTCCCACATGAACAGGTCTTTTTTTTTTTTTGAGCCAAAATGCAAGTGCTCTGGCTCAAAAAGACCCCTGTAGCCACAGGGTCCTCCCTTCCCCAGCCTCTAGGCTTGGGGGCAGAGCTACCCAGCTGTGCTGCCATGGCAGCCCAACTCGCTGGCTGGGCTCAGGGGTTGAATTGTGCTGCCACATAGCTTCCCTGGAGACCAGCTCACTAGCTGGACTTGGGGGCGAAGCCACAGTGCTGCCGCCTAGGGCAACAGATCATCTAGGGCTGGCCCTGTACACGCACCATCGCTTGCTCAAGCATTTGGCCACAAAAAAAGGTAATAAGCTTCAGATCAACAGTTTGATAAATCATTATGGTACAAGAGCATTCTAGTCACCTTACTGCTGCCTCTTTGAAGGTGGCTAAAACATTGGTTTTAATTAGTCTCCATTAGTCTCTATTAATTTCCATTAATAGGGTTGACAGGTCTGACTCAAAAAATATCTGGGGACTTTGGGGGTGAAGGCAGGAGCAAGGTTGTGAAAAGCATGATTGAACTCTGAAGGGAGTTCTGGCCATCTTATTTAAAGGGACTACACACCTTTAAAATGCCCTCTCTCCACTTGGAAATAATGACGGATGGAGCACCTTCTTTTGTGGCTCATAGAATTAGACCTCCTTATCCAATCTTTTGAAACTTGGGAGAGTTTTTGAGGAGAGACACCAAATGCTATGCTGAAAATCTGGCACCTCTACCTCAAAAAACAGCCCCCCCTGAGCCCCCAGTGATTCTCCATTATATCCTATGAGAAATGGTCTCAGTATATTATAATGGAGGGCCCTGCAGATATTTCCTTCCTCCCCCGCCCTGCTTTCTGACGACCCTGAAGACGGAGGAGGGCCTACAAACTGGGGGATCCCTGCCCCCAACTGGGGATTGGCAGCCCTAGTTACCACTTCCTGGATCCATTTCCTCATCTTGCAAAGTACTGGAGGAGACAACCACTGTACTATAATGGTTAGCATGTTTCCCATGGTCTGTGATGGCCATTCCAATATACAGTTTTGGCCACTGTGACATTAGTTTAGAATCCACAGTTGTGCCCTTCTAAAACTCTGATGGATTTATAAGAGCATAAATCTGTTTAGGATTATACTATCAGTGTGGTACTTCTTACATTTGGGCCACAATTTGGCAAATTACAAAGCTAGAAACAGAGGGAAAGATTGGAAAGATATGCATTTTCTCTAGTGTTCTTCATGGGCACAACCCAACATAAAGTTAGGTGCATTTAAATCCAGTGAAATTTAAGGACACCTCCCTCTGTGTTGACTTGAGGCCAGTTTTTGCTGCTGAGAAACAACAAAACATTCACTTCTAAACTTTGTTCTGTTGCACCCACCTGGCAGAAGTTCAGAGACAACAGTCTGGTGATGAAAATTAGATTTTTCTTATTCATTTCAATATAAACTTCATTGGGCTGCCGAAGCCAATAGAGGGTGGAAATTAACATGAGGATCTCTGAAGGTTTCCCAGCTCTTGCATGTTGGGAACAGATCTGATGTTTTATGAATTCTGTTAATGTCTCCCTGATGGCTGACGCTAGTGGGAAAAATTATAAACTGACAGTCATACTCCGAATTTATCTTTTTAATTCTAATACAAGAGGAAAACCAGCTTCAAACTATCCAGCTACTGTGTAATTTCCATGCAACGCATGACTGGTTAATTTTAAACATTCATTACTTAACATGAACCTACTCTGCACCCTAATGGTTCTTCTCACCTACTGTTTTGCATGCAACATTAAAATTACATATAGGTAGATCAATATTAAAGGGTATATGAGATTAAATTTTAAAAATTCTGCAACCAGTTTATATGGATTTTGATGTGTTACCTCCTGATACAGAATAAGTTTGCAAACTGGCTACATAGTTTTCTCAGACCCTTATCGATGTGTGCCACAATAGCCCCTGTATGCCCAGGAGGTATTGAACCCCACTACACTTTGTGTTGTGTGAATCAGAGAGAGAGAGAGAGAGAGAGAGATGTGTGAAACAATGGTGATATTAGGGTATGACCCAATATGCAAATGAGTTTCCACTGGGCTTTTCTACAAAAAAAGCCCTGGTCAAAAAGATTAAAACAAGCTTTTAAAAATACATAGTATAAAAAAACTATTAAGCAAAGCACATAACCAATTAAACAAAAGTATTAAAACATAAAACAAAACACATAAACTGGAAAGAGAGTCAGTGAGGAAATGCTTTTTGAAACACTGTTCACCCAGTGGTGGAAGACAATGACAGGGGTGACAGACAAATATCCCTAGGGAGGAAATCCCTTAAAGCTGAAGTCAGCAGATATGTGAGGTTTAGGGACAGCCCTAAAGTTAGGTTTAGGAGTGTCAATCTCAGGGTTTCATGTAAATATCTATCAGACTGCTGAAACAAATAGTACAAATAGATCAAACAGTTTGTCTTCCCTTGCAAAACAAGCAACCTGTCCTATACAGGTAGTGTTGTTCCAGCACTCTTTTATCATTGTTCATGGGAAAATGTGGAATATCACAACCAACATGTATATCAATGACTGTGATATCACAGATATCATAAAAGTAATCAAACATCATGAGTATAATAAATATAAGACTTACATTAACATTAATGTCTATTTTGTTCTTCAGATAATAAGCAGCCCTGTCAGCTCATATCACAGGGACCCGTCATACCTGCAGATCATGTATCCCAGGGCTTTTGATGATGTTTAAATGTGAGGCATCTTTTAATGGCCTATTAATTTACCATCTTGACTATTAGATTTCGGGCTGACATCTATGACATCTATGTTTTAATGTGTAAAATGTGCCTGCATCGCCTATGCTGTGTTTTCTTGTTGTGTTTGTTTTGACTGTTTTATTATTTAACTGTTGGGTTTTAACTGTTTTATTATGCCTGTAATCCTCCCTGAGCCCATCATGGGAAAGGGTAGAATATAAATCTACTAAATAATTAAATAAGGGGAGAGGAAGATGGACTGCCATTTTATCTTTGGTTGTAGCTGAGGATGTTATTATTGTAAGCTGCCTTGAATCAAGAGAAAAGGCGAAATGTAAACATTTTAATAAATAAATAAAACCATGCGTCAAAGTAATGCAATAGGATACAAATACAATGAAAATTATGTATTCCAAAGTTGAACAAATGCTTGAAGACATTGTTTGCCTTGAGTATCATTTGGTGTAGGGCTAAACCTAATGAAATCTTGTAGATCTCTCTCTAAAAATCTTGGCTAGTTCTCCATGGTTATTCATAGCCTGATAAGCAATTTTGATCGTATTATACATATCATGACTTTTTGGATACAAGTCAGGTAGTTCAATGCAGTTTCTAAAAATACGCTGAAAGTTTGGCCATTAAAAAACATTTCAGTTCACCCCTGAACAGAGAAGAAATATTTTTGTTCAGTTTCAGGGGAGTTGGAGGTTGAAAACAACATAAAACACTATTGATTTCTGGCTCACTAAGCATCCCTACAATTTGGGACTAAGAAAGAAGGAAAAACTATTCAAGAAAATATTTCTGTCTATTGAATGTTTCTTGGATTTATTGCAAAAAGTTGCTAAGCCTGTAACCAAAATCACACAAGAAAATTAATCAGAGCTTTAGATTCTGTTCTGATTTGGATAGCCCAGGCAAGCCTGATCTCGTCAGATCTAAGAAGCTAAGCAGGGTTGGAGGCAGAAACATATAAACAGACATATAGATGTTGTGAGTTAAGGTAAAATAGAAAACAAACAAATGGGTGGAATTCTAGCAGGAGCTCCTTTGTATAGTAGGCCACACACCCCTGATGTAGCCAATCCTCCAAGAGCTTACAAGGCCCTTGGCTACATCAGGGATGTGTGGACTAATATGCAAAGTGGAGGAAAAACCCCTTATAGAACATCGTAGTCACCAACTTGGTTGCCAGAGCACCTGGAGAAGTAGCTCACACACGTCTGGCCAGAGAGTGTGAGTAAACCTATCCAGGGGCGAAAGGGACTTATGCAGTACTAGCAGCCATAATGCTACGAAGGCACTCAAGACCAGTACAAGAGTGCCCACCAGGAGAATGGATGGCTTCCCGTCATTCTGTATGATGTCCATCTCGGCCGTGGAGCAGAGGAGGTTGCGCCACCAGGAGCTATCCAGACGAACGGTTTTGAAGCATTGACCATGGAATCCACTGAGGAAGGCTAACACCACACGCAGCTATCTGTTTTAAACAATTTATTGATAACATATGGTAACAATATCTATTTGTCATTACTATCCCTAACCCATATGATATTTTCTAATCCCCTCTCCCTCCATTACTAGACTCCCGCCGAAGTTATATACTTGAGTTCACTTATAAAGGTACCCTTAACCAATCAAAGTTCAATTTCTCCCTTTTCTTATACTCATTATTAAAAAATTGTCCAATGTCCTTTTAGAGTCCACTCTTTTTCTATATATCCTCTAAATTTCTTCCACTCCCTTTTAAACATTTCCAAATCATAGTCTCTTAAAGTTCTTGTTAGTTTATCCATCTCACTCCATGATAAAACTTTCACGATCCAGTCCCATTTCTCTGGTATTTTTTCTTGCTTCCATAACTGTGCATACAATGTCCTAGCAGCTGAGAGCAAGTACCAGATTAGAGTTCTATCTTCTTTTGGAAATTTTTCCATTTGTAATCCCAGCAGAAAAGTCTCTGCAACTTTCTTAAAATCATATCCCAAAATTTTAGATATTTCTTGTTGTATCATCTGCCAAAACCTTTTCGCTTTTCCACAAGTCCACCACATATGATAAAAAGAACCTTCATGTTTCTTACATTTCCAACATCTATCCGACATCTTTTTACTTATCTTTGCCAGTTTTTTCGAAGTCATATACCACCTATACATCATCTTGAAACAGTTCTCTTTAATACTCTGACATGTTGATATTCTCATAGAGTTCTTCCAAAAATATTCCCATGTATCCATCTGTATTTCCTTATTGACATTAATTGCCCATTTAATCATTTGAGATTTTACTTCTTCTTCTTCTGTAGACCATTTCAACAGTAATTTATATATTTTCGATATTAATTTTTCATTATCTCCAAACAGAACCTTTTCCAATTCCGTTTGCTCGCATCTAATTCCATTAGATTTAATATCATTCTCCATCAAACTTTTTATTTGTTGCATTTGAAACCAGTCATAGTTGATGTTTAACTCTTCAGCAGATTTTAATTCAACTTTATCACCTTGGATCTTTAGCAGTTGATTATATGGCAACCCTCTCTCTTCATCAGATTCAACTGTTATTTTTATTACTTCTGCTGGCACTATCCATAATGGCTTTCTTTCATCACCATATTTCTTATATTTTATCCATGTATTTAGTAAAAAGTTTCTAATATAGTGGTGAGAAAAGAGACCATCCATCTTTTTTCCCCCGTAGTACATATAAGCATGCCAGGTGAATTTATTTCCATGAGCTTCTAACAATAAAAGCTTTTTATTTAACAACATCATCCAATCCTTTATCCACATCAAACAAACTGCATCATGATACAATCTTAAATCTGGAAGTTGAAATCCTCCCCTCTCTTTGGCATCTGTTAAAATTTTCATCTTAATCCTTCCTTCCTTTGCCATTTATTAAATTGTTTACTATCTTTCACAATCAGAATAGTTTGGAACAAATACATTATTCTTGGCAAAATGTTCATCTTAATTGCAGCAATCCTACCTAACAAATTAAGTCTATTCCATTTCATCATATCTTCATCCATTTTACGCCATAACTTTTCATAGTTGTTTTTATACAAATCAATATTCTTCATAGTTATTTCTAGACCTAAATATTTAACTTTAGAAGTGACTTCACATCCCGCCAAACTCTGCAATTCTTTCTGTTTATTTAGTTGCATATTTTTCCATAAAAATTTTGACTTCTCTTTATTTATATAGAGTCCTGCCATTTTTCCATATTCTTTTATCTTAGCTAGCAACAAAGGTACCACTTGTATTGGATTTTCAATTATAAACACAATATTGCCTGCAAATGCTTTATATTTATAAGAAAATCCTCTAATTTTCAATCCTTGTATCTCTTTATCATCTTGTATTTGCATTAGCAGAATTTCAAGAATCATTATAAACAACAATGGTGAAACCGGACATCCTTGTCTTGTACCTTTGCTCACCGTCATTTCATTTGTAAGGTCTGCATTTATACACAATTTTGCGTGTTGATCCATATATATTGCTTTTGTCATTCTTATAAAATATTCTCCCAAATTTATTTTTTCCATTACTGCAAACATAAAGTCCCACTTCAAATTATCAAAGGCTTTTTCTGCATCTACAAAAAATAACGCCACCTCTTTTTCTGGATGCTTCTCATAATATTCTACAATATTTACAACAGGTCTTACATTGTCTCTTATTTGCCTTTTTGGGAGAAATCCCACTTGATCTTCCTTTATAAAATTGATCAAATATTGCTTAAGTTGTTCTGCCAAGATTCTTGTATATATCTTGTAATCATTGTTTAATAATGAAATTGGTCTGTAGTTCTTTACATTTGTGACATCTCTATCTTCCTTGAGAACCAACGAGATTACAGCTTCTTTCCAGGTATTTGGAATTTCCCCTTTTATTCTTATCGTGTTCATCAATTTTTTCCTTTTCCTCCCCTCTTTTTCTTAGTTATTTGAGTTTTCCCACCTTCCAATGTTATTTAGATTAGCTTAGAAAAGTCAGGGAGCAAGAGATTAAGATCAAAGTACCTTAACGGCTATGCCTCTTAAACTTCAGTCTTGTTGCTGCTCAGAAATTTATCAGTCCCAAAAGAGAGTGAGATCCATACAGGCTTATGCCAATTAAATGGCTCTTAATCCTTTGTAGATGCTGAACGACGCCACTTATCTACGCCGGACCTCAAAGCTTCAGAAAAACCTCCTTCGAGATAAATCATCAGCTGAGGTCACACAGCTCAAAGTATTTTGTACATATCCTGGGCAAATCTCTATCTGAGGAATGCAGGCAGGAAGTCCATAAAGGCTTCTTTCTACCCTGAACAAAGAATTAAGTTTTCCCCTTATTCAGGAGATGACAGCTCTGTTGGAATCTCACACCGGAAGCCACCACACGCAGCTATCTTCCTACCATGTCAGACTCCATTCCAGCGAAGCGAACAGCTCACATACTCGCCAGATGTCACCTGTAACTGCAGCAATCGACCCAACCCAGGTGTGGACAACTGTCCAACCGCCACTGTCTTTGTCCAGCAAAACCGTGGACAAAAGACTGGTGACAATAGAAGATTGAAGAAGAGGAAGACCATCTTCACCCGGAGCCAAGTGTCTTTTTACCAACTGGGTGTTACCTTAGATAACAATTTGGCCATCTATTGTCATCACCTCGGCCTAGTTCAAACCACTCCCATAAACCTCCACCCCAGTGATTTCCCCCATTCTTCTCTGTTCTGTCACCCTGAAGCATCCCTACCCTGGTCCATTTCAACCTGAAAGTTCACTCAGGTAGCCAGGACCAAAGCCTGGTCATTGGTCAGTTATGGGCACCCAATTAGGTGCCACCAATTAACTTGCTTTTGGCTATCGCAGTAGTCCAGCCCTTATGGTCACTGCGAAGCCTCCCCTTTTTGTGAGGTCATGCATCAGCTGATCACCTTCCTCCTCCCTCGTACCTCCCATCCCCTAAGGGCTCAAAGTAGTCCTTATAACCTGTGGACTAGCTACCCACAAGTGTGCTTCTAGCAGTATCCCAATTCCGCTGTCTAGATCCATCCCCGATTCTAAGGCCAAGTTTCGGGTCCCCTCTCCCACTTCCTCGCTTGTCACCATTGGAGCCTTCCTTGAAGACTATGATCGGTAAATATCACCCTGTTCGTCTACCCATGTGTTTCTCTATATCTCTATCTAATTTTCTTAGGGCTGTATGTATGATTTTATGAGTATTTTGATCTTGTGTGTGTGATCTATATTTTTCTGGAATAAATTTTTATTGTTTTTACTTAATTAGTGTCCCTGGCATATTTGAGCAATAGTTTCTGGACGTGGAGCCTGTATATATAGACTCTTGTTCCTTTTAAAGTCAAGTGCCCACCTGTCAATTCCCCAACCTCGGTTTTGAGGGGATTTTGGCTTACAAAAGGAACTCCTGCTAGAATTCCACTCCTTTAAACAAATATTAGAATCAAAAGGTAATTTCATTATCCCATGGTATCAATATATGCAAATAGGACATTTATTACAGACCCCTGAAATTCAACATCTTAATAATAACTTAACTGCATTTGAAATTTTGATTTTAAAACCACATTTGACATACAAGAAATATATCTCTGTTATTTATAAAATTGTAAAATATAGTTATGATAAAGAGTTGCCCTTTCATGTTAAATATTGGCAAAAAGATTTTAATTTTAATATATCACTAGATCAATGGAAACTAATTTGGAGATCTTCAACATTTAGAGCTCACAAGGTTTCATTTAGGACACAATTCTATAAAACATTAACATAATGGTACCTTACCCCACAAAAACTTCAGGATATGCACAAAGAATTTCTTCTATGCTGGAAGGGCTGTAATGCTATAGAAGTTTTACTCACTGTTGGTGAAATTGTGCTGTGGTAAAATCATTTTGGAAACCAGGGCTTTTTTTGAGCAGGAATGCACAGGAATGCAGTTCCAGCTGGCTTGGTGTCAGGGGGTGTGGTCTAATATACAAATTAGTTCCTACTGGGCCTTTTCTACAAAAAATCTATGTGAAACAATGGTGACATCACGGGGTGTAGCCTAATATGCAAATGAGTTCCTGCTGGGCTTTTCCCTTTTGGAAACTAATAGTAAAACAAATCTATGATATTATTCATTTTTATATTCCTTTAAAATAGAAATGCTGGCCTTGAACATGTGGAGTATATGCACTCCACAACCAACCTTCTTAACACTCTTGGAATATTTATGTACAACCACTAGGGTAGCAATTGCAACATTTCAGAATCCTCTAAAAACCTCACAATTGGGGATTGACTTCAAAAGGTTCTGGAACTTTGTATTTTAGACAAAATCTCCAATTCTCTCACCAAAAAGAAGGAGATATATTTGATTTTAAATTTATGACAGTCTGGTTTCCAGTTACAGAATATTTAGCATCTAAAGAAGGATATAGTAATATGTTAGAAGTTATTAGCAGTATTTATTAAAGTGCTATATTTGTTTAAATTTAGAATACACACACACACACACACATATATATATATGAAGCTAAGCAGGGCCGACCCTGGCAAGTACTTGGATGGGAGATCTAGGAATAGCAGAGCCCTGGGGGCAGGGGCAGCCACTTTTCTGAACATCCTCCATGCCCCAGTAGGGATCACCAGAAGTCATCATAAGTTCCAGGCATGTCTGCACACACACACACAAAGACCCCCCAAAAAATACCCCCAAAAAGCTTTAGATCAGGGGTGGCCAATGGTAGCTTTCCAGATGTTTTTTGCCTACAACTCCCATCAGCCCCAACCAGCATGGCCAATGGCTGGGGCTGATGGGAGTTGTAGGCAAAAAACATCTGGAGAGCTACCGTTGGCCACCCCTGCTTTAGATTATAATAATTTGACTCCAGTTACTTAGAAATTCTCTTAAAAGAGATCATTCATCTCAAGACTTTTCACAATATTTCTACAGACACTCATAGTAGACTCACAGTACCCCAGTGCAACAACAGTTAGTGCAATACCACTTTCCTGGTGTAACAGAACGGAAGACAGACTTGTTGAAAGCGAAACAGCAGTGCAGCAGTTTACAGCTTTTTTTACTAATGAAGCTGGATGAACGCCCCAAAGATCTGTTGACACAACAGAGTAACATAGATCCAGAATTCCCAAAATAGCAACAATGAAAATGGGGAAACATGGAAATGAACTTATGAAGTTGCCTTATACTGACTCACAACACTGATTTATTTAGCTTTGTAATGTCTCCTCTGATTGGCAGCAGCTCTGCAAAGCAGAATGCAATGGGTACTCTTCATTCCTGCTACCTTTTAATGGAAGGTGCTGTGATTTGAATGTGGGACTTTTTTTAAAGCTTTACCAAACTCAAATATCTTAAATGGCACATCTTTAAGTAAGCTTTACCAGAAAGCAATGGACCTCTGCTTAGTCACATATGTGTTGCTTGTTGATTTTTTCCCTCAAACCCCCAGCTGTTGATTTTAAGCAACCTCTTTTCATGATACTTATGCACTGATACTTATGCACATGATACTTATGCCCGGGCCACAGGACGAAGACAGTGTTAGTCGCTCTCATGGATGATCTCTGGCGACATCTGGATCGAGGCGGTGTGGCAGTATTGCTGTTGTTAGACCTATCGACAGCGTTCGATATGGTCGATCACCAGCTGCTGACCCGCCACCTCGCCGACGCAGGGATTCAGGGGTTAGCCATGCAATGGCTTTCCTCTTTCCTTGAAGGTCGGGGACAAAGGGTGGCAATTGGAGGAGAGCTGTCCCAGAGGCACCTACTTAACTGTGAGGTGCCCCGGGGGCAGTTCTCTCTCCGATGTTATTTAACATCTATATGTGCCCCCTTGCCCAGATTGCCCGGAGATATGGGCTGGGTTGTCACCAGTACGCTGATGACAGCCAGCTCTATCTATTGATGGGCGGCCGAGCTGGTGATGTCCCAGTAAATCTGGACCAGGCACTACAAGCCGTGGCTGATTGGATTAAGCTGAGTGGGCTGAAATTGAACCCAGCGAAGACAGAGGTCCTTTGTCTAGGTCGCGGCGGTCCAGAAAAAGAGATCTCCCTTCCAGCTTTTGATGGGGTGCCATTGGTACCAGTGTGCGAGGTCAAGGGCTTGGGAGTCCTACTGGAGTCTTCCTTGACAATGGAGGCTCAGATAGCAGCCACTGCCAAATCCGCCTTTTTCCATCTTAGGCAGGCGAGACAGTTGGCCCCCTTCCTGGAGTGCGGCGACCTGGCAATAGTGATCCATGCAATGGTCACCTCGAGGTTAGACTACTGTAATGCTCTCTACATGGGGCTGCCCCTGTACCAAACTCGGAAACTGCAGCTAGTGCAGAATGCAGCAGCCAGGCTGCTAGTGGGACAACCTCGGTGGGAACATGTGCGGCCTAGGCTGCGGGAACTGCATTGGCTGCCAATTGTATACCAAGTTTGTTACAAGGTGCTGGTTATTACCTTTAAAGCCCTATATGGCCGAGGACCTACCTACCTTAAGGACCGCCTCTCTCCATATGTACCCCAGCGAGCACTGCGTTCCAGCTCACAAAACCTTCTGGAAATCCCTGGGCCTAAGGAGGCCAAGCTTAAAACAACTAGGGAGCAGGCCTTCTCTATAAAAGCAATGGTGGAATCAGCTACTGAAAGAGGTGCGAGCCCTACGGGATCTTAATCAGTTCCATAGGGCTTGCAAAACCACCCTCTTCCAACTGGCCTTTTAAGACAGAACCCAGTGATAAACATCAAGCCATTTTGTATAATTGAGACGATAGCACCACTATACTGCTTTTAGATTAATTATTTTAATATTAACTTATATTGTATTTATTTATATTACTTGTATTGATGTATACTGTTTTATTGTTATATCATGATATTTTATATCATGTCTTGTAAGCTGCCCTGAGCTTGCCTTGGCGGGGAGGGCAGGGTATAAATAAAAAATTATTATTATTATTATTATTATTATTATTATTATTATTATTATTATTATTATTATTATTATTATTATTATTATTATTATTATTATTATTATTATTATTATTATTATTATTCCTTTGAAATCAATGCCATTTTTGTTCTACCATCTCCCTGGGGCAATGGTATAGATAGCTTTACTCATTGGAGTTGCTGAATGCAACAATTGTGAGCATTTCAACCAAGTTAAGGAAAGAGAAGTCTAGGGGATGGAGTTTTTCCTCTATCTCATAATCAGATTCTAGTTAACTCATTTTTTTAAAAAAATCTCTTTACTATTTCAAACAGCTTCTGAAAGGAGTGCGAAATGAACAGAGGGATTGGGCTATCTTGCTTCCTCTCCCACACACATACGTGGCTCTTCCTGCTTGCTTCCCCCCACCCCCCACCCTGCAGTTTCAGTCTGAGATTTAAAGGCGTATATACCCGTTGCAAAACAGAAGCTGTTTGCAAGCTTCTAACCCTGCCAGAGATCTAAAGGCACATAAAGGCTGTTGAGGTGGGACTTCCCCCCGCTGGCCAGTTGTCTAGTGGTGGTGGGGAGCCTGCAAAACTGGGGGATCCCCCATCTGGACCTGGGGACTGGCAAGCCTACTGCTTTAATATTGCACCCCAAGTAGAATCATACCCTTCTAAATCCATTGAAATCCATTTAAGTTAGAAGGGTGTAACTCTGTTGTGGATTGCCTTTAAGCCATTTTGGACACCAGATCTCCTCATTCATATTCACGTGCTGTGAATTTAGAAGAAAACAAGAGGATAGCTGTGGACGAAGCCAATATGAAGTAGGGTTGCCAGGCCCTTTCATTGCTGGCATGAGACAGACATGCCTCTCTCGGAATTGCTGGAAACTGTAAGGAAAACCATAGCATTTTGGCATTTCCTAGAGAGGACAGATGTCATTTCCAGGTTGTCCCATAAGAGATATCACACCATCACCAACAGTGTTTTTAAAAAATATATATAAAAAAGCCTTTTCCCATTGGCTGCTTGAGTACCAACAGGAAAGGCCCACTGGAGGTGGAAGATTTCCTGCTCTCAGCAGACTGATGGCAATCCTAATCTGAAGTTCTTGTGCAGCCAGTCCAATGGGGAAGAGTGACTGCATGCCTGCTTAAGGTAGTGGACCTTGCTTGCCTTCTCTCTTACCTCTTTCTAAACAGGATTAGACTACAACTCCTGACTGGCTACAAATACTGAGCAGGATTTTAGGCTACAATTGACTGAGCAGGATTTTAGACTACAACTGCTGACTGGCTTTGTAGTGGAGGTCTTTTAAAAACCTTATTCTGTTTTTGCTCCTTGAGTTTATTAATGTGGCCAGGAATTTGACAAAATATGTGCCAGCAAGGTGTCAGATAGCAGGTACAATGGGGGTTGGAATGCACTACTGAGTACTTTGAAGAACTTGAATAGCAATGGTTCACTTCAAACTGAATACCCCCAAACAACTTCTCATAGCCTACTAGTCAGAAGGGTATAATGTGGGAGTGAGTTTACCATTGCGAAATGTTTGCCAACTTTAGTGACAAGACCATGCAGTCCAGGGCTCACCAAAAGCTATGCAAACAAAGCAAAAGACAGTGCATGCAGCTGGCCTTGGGCTTCAGATCAGCCAGAGGTAAGCCAAATATGGACGGCTGAGAGTTTAACACCTCTGTGAAGCATCAGTTGGTAAAAACAGCATAGTTTATTCAGTACTTTTGTTAATAATGCCAGGATTGTAGCTGAACCCATACTGATGTCTTCAGTCTGTAATCTAAAGATCCGGGGCAGTTAATTCAGACTAGGACTACATTTCAACTTTTTATTTTGGCTGATTTGTGAGTGTGTGCATGTGTGTGTTTGTGTGTTCACTTTCATTTAGCAGCTGCTGAGGAGCAAAAAAGGCAAAAAAGAGGAGAAGTAAATGAAGACTGTATTCAGGAGAACTGCACTGCTGTATTTTTATTTATTTATTTATTTATTTGCAATAGGAAAGTCTCCTGGCTTCACCCCAAGAGTCCCCAGATATTTCCTAAATTGGACCTGGCAACCCTATAAAGTAGTTATAGCTTAAGCTGCTACTATTGAGGGGAAGGGAGAAGGCATGCTGTTAAATAAAAAAGACACTTTATACCATAGTCAGATTTCAGTCAAAACAATTTTGTAGGAGGAAAGTACCAGGGGAAATTACAAAAATGGAAAAAAGCCATAATCTATGCAGTCATCACTGTAGTAACTGTGCTGTGAAACAGAATCTCCCAATACCTGGTGATGTCTGCTTATGCCAGTTGTCTGGTGGTTACATCCCCATTTGGTAGCCACTTCCCCTCCCTCCTGGTGCTTCCTTTTAGAGTGCTGAGCACCACTGCCAATTGGAGTGTGTCTGCCAGATTGTAACTTTTGTAATAGTGAAAGTCTCTCAGACACTCTTAGCTGGAAAATGGCACTCACAGATCAAAGGCAGAGATAGGTTTTAACTCACCTTCCAATCTTACCAGCACTTTCTCTGCCTAAAATAAGAAAGTGACCCAGAAGCTTTACATCATCACACAGAACTATGGGGTATCATTTCTCAGAAATCAGCCTGCCAGCTGTGCTTTTATGGAACCATAGAATCAAAGTGTCAGAAGAAGTGTTAAAGGCCCTCTAGTCCAATGATCTTTTGCTCAGGGAAGAAACTATAAACTCTAGTATTCTATCCTAACACATGGACCGCCCAGCCTCTGCTTGACAGCCCTCAGATAACCATTGTTAGGGAAATGGCTGTATTGTTAAACTGCTCTTACTGCTAGGAAGGCTTTCCTAATATTCAACTGAATTCTTCCTTCTTGTAATTTAAGTCTGTTAGATCTATTCTTGTCTTCTGAAGCAGTAGAAATTAAGGCTTTCCATTCTTCTGTGTTAGAGTGTTCAGGTATTCAAAGGATTACCTTTGTTTTAATAAGGCTTGTTTTGTGACCATTTTTATTTCCCAATTCCATTTACCTATATCCTTCTTGAAGTATAGTATCCAGTTTGGTGTAGAGAGCCAATTTGGTGTAGTGGTTATGTGCATGGGCTCTTATCTGGGAGAATTGGGTTTGATTCCCCACCCCTCCACATACATCCTCTGAAGTGACCTTGGGTCAGCCACAAGCTCTCTCAAGGCTGTTCTGCTCAAAAGCAGTTCTGGAAAAGCTCTCTCAACCCCACCTTCCTCACAGGGTGTCTGTTGTGGGGACTGGAAGGGAAAATAAATTTGTAAGCCATTCTGAGACTCCTTTGGCTAGCAAAGGGTGGGGTATAAAACCAGTCTCTTCTCTCTTCTTCAAAACACCACACAGTAGTCCTGATGAGCTTTGATTTGTACAAAATAGGGAGGAACTATTACTTCTTATGATTTGGATACTTTGGGAACAACCCTCAGCAGGTCTGCTCAGAAGTAAGTCTCATTTTAGTCAAAGGGCTTTATTTCCAAGAAAGTGTTATTGAAACTGCAACCTAAGTTTCTATAAATTTGTATGCTCCTTTGTTCTTTGTGGTGAATGGATAATCCAGTTCCCAAGCAGCATGGCCTGACTGAGCTATTACCAATTACTTAGCTATTACCAATTTATGTCATTGTATCCTGTGACATTATAATTCACTAGAGGGCCCTTAAATAAATTGATATCATGTTAAAAGATCGATTCAATTGATCCCTAGATAGGCAAATGCTAATGGTTCTGAACCTCTCAGTCTGTAGGCTTCTATTAAATAAATAAAAAGATGCTATGCTCTCAGATGTTCAAGGGAAAGAAGATTAGATTTATACTCTGCTCTTCACACAGAGTCTCAGAGCAGTTTACAGTATCTTTCCTTTCCTCTCCCCTATCTGTGAGGTAGATAAGCTCTCTCAAGAACTGCTCTTGAGAGAACAGCTATGAGAAAACTGTCTGACGCAAGGTCACCCAGCTGGCTGAATGTGGAAGAGTGGGGAAATCAAACTTAATTCTCCAGACGAGAGTCTGCTGCTCTTAACTACTACACCAAACTGGCTCTCAAAGGTTGGTTACAGACAGGGGTTTAAGCCGTCCTGGGGACAGTAGGCAAGCGCCCCCCCAAAAGCACATCTACATGTGCACATCTGCCTGCCATCCCCGTCCTACCTCCGATCCTCCTCAACATCCCGGGAGCTGGTTTAAAAAGTCATCACTTTCAAAGTGGTACCATTTCAGTGGGGTGCCTCTGAGGCATCTCCCCAGCCATCTGGATGGCTGGGAAGCACCTGAAAAGCACCCGGGGAGCCGTGGATGGTGCACATGAGTGCTCTAGATGCTTCCAGGGGCAACTGCAACCCCTCCCTCTTCTGCAGCCTGCCAGGAAGCCCCCAGGCACTCTTTTTCCAGCTGACTCACTTCCGGGGCAGCTTGATGCCACCCTGAGCCAGCCATCTGTTAGCAGCCAATGACTTCTCAATAGCTCTCAACAGACAATAGCTCCTGATGTGACAATAGTCACATCAGGCTATTGTCAACAGACAATAGCCCTGCTTGTGAACTGTACCAGAAAGATCTTAAGATGATTTGCTGGATAATTCCTAATCATATACATGTTTACTGATTATTGCATAATGTTTTTCCCAACTGTGGGTCCATTCTAAGAAGTGGTTTTTATTATAGAGGTATATAATTCCAAAAAGCTGAATTATTAGTGAGCTAAGTAGATACATTTATTGACATGGAACCACTGAACAGGCATGTCCAGGGACCCCAGTCAAATATCAAATCAATCACATGTGAGCCAGCATATTGAAGCAGTTAGAGTGCTGGACCAAGATTAGGGAGCTACATATTTAACTCTCCACTCCACCCTGAAGCTCACTGGCTGATCTGGGGCCAGTTAATCTGTCTCAGAGTGTATTGTGAGGATAACATGTCTCAGAGTGTATTGTGAGGATAACATGCGAGAACTATGTATACCACTTCTTTCTCTTTGGGGGCAGTCAATGTGATTGACTGATAGACTTACAGTATTTCAGTAAATGGGCACGATATATTTCACAATTATATGAAAGCAGAAACCTATTAATGTATGTTTAAATAACAATAGGGTATAGGACCCCAGTAGTCATAAAAGTAAATAGACTCATTCATTTGTTTCCTTTTGACAATTGCATCACCTACTGCCGACAGTTATCGCAATCTGAGAACTAATTTCTTGGGCTGGGGTGCCTTTCACAAAAAAACAGGCTACTGAAATTGGAAGAAAAGTGAAAGAAACTGTTTACTTGAAGTGACAGTTGGTAACTGGAGAAAAACTAGAGGAAAAATCAAAGCAAAAGAGATTAGAAGAAATCAGATCTTCCTGTGAAAAATCTCTTACTTCAACATGAAAAATGGCTTTTTTAAAAGGTGTTTTTCAAACCCTGAGTCACTCTTCTTGATCAGTCAACTTCTATATCATCTTCTAATGTTTCTTAAGGAATCTGTTATAAGTGAATGAACTCTTGATAAATCACTGCCCTTATTGTCCTGGGCTAAATTCTGATAAATTAACAGAGCCCTCAATATGGTCTTGCAAAATGTATGTATAACAATTTCTAGCCAGAAGTTAGCCTTTTCTTCCACTCACATGAAACAGATATGGAAAATTTGTGTCCAGACTCTATTGCATTTCTTTTATTTATCCAGCTCTGCAATTAAAGGTTATGCAATTAAAGAAATATTTCATATATATATATATATATATATATATTCTTTATTGATAAACTTAATCATGTTACTGCTTCTAACAGTCTTTCTGCTATGTTTGTAAGCTTATAATACATACATACAAACAGCAGACAGGAACAGCAAAACAAGGGGAGCAATCCTAAATTAGTCTATTTAGTGTTACTCAGTGGGCTTAGTCCAACTAGAGTACATAAGTTTGCAAAGAACAAAATACAAACTACATCGATTGCATCTTTCAAGCAGTATGCTGCCATGCCTGATGATGTTTTAATTTTAGCACTGTTACCCAATTAAAGAAGTTCTAATGACTAAAAAGTACATTTTCAGGGATGAATAGAGTTGACAGTGGCCTGGAGACAAATGTCCTGCATTTTTAATAGAAGCTTAATGAGATACTATTCCATGATACATGCCATAAAATTCTTTAGCAGCCCATTTCCACATGTTATACCTCTGTTGAAGGGGCAGGACATTTTTTTGTCCAGGTGATTTAGCAACCATAACTGATTAAGTAAATTAGTAAATCTACATATGAAGGAAATAATAGTTTGGAAATCACAGCAGATTTTCTTTGATTTTTGATGCGTGTATTTTTTTTCAGTAGGCATATCAGAAAAAGAGTGTTTCCCAAGAGCATGAAAGAGTAGATGCAATGCCTTTTCTATGATGGTAGCTGCCAGCTGTTATTTTTTTTTATAAGAACTTGGTTTATTATAGCAGAGAAAGGGGAGATTTCCCTCTCTTCCTTGCATCTTTTTATAAACCTTTGTTTTATAAACTTTTATCTTGTGTCCTAGTTAGAAATTTTTTCCAAATTAAAGGTTTTCCTTTTAAGAAAAGTATTCCAACCATACTTCATTATATCTAGCTCTGCAATATCCTTTTCAAAGCTATACACAACATTCCAAGCATGGCAACATGATGGATTTCTATAAAGGCGTTATTATACTACCCATTGCCTTTCCTTTTTCTTTCTCAGTAATGTTAGCTAGTATAGATTTGTTTTTTTCTACCATTGCTACACACTACTGTACATTTTCATTGAGTTCTCTGTCATGATTCAAAGTAACCTTTTCTTGGTTAGTTACTGCCTGTTCTGATCCCATCAGTTTACATGCAAACAGCTTCATGTGTGTTTGTTCTGATATGAGTCATCAAATCTCATTGCTATTTTGTCACTCATTCATCTAGTGTGAAGAGATCCTTTTGGTAAAAGAAAATTAAGGTTACCAGCCTCATGCTGGGGCCTGACAGTCTCCCAAATTTACCACTGCTCTTCATTCTACAGAGATCAGTTCCCCTAGAGGAAGTGGCAGCTATGGAAGGCAAACTCTTTAGCATTACATCTTTACTGAGCTCCCCTCACTCCTAAACTCTTCTCTCCTCAGGCACTGCTCCAAAGCTCTAGGAATTTTCCAAGCTGGAGTTGGCAATTCTACAACAGATAGGAAGTAATGACAAAAGCCACCATGAATCCCAAACCAGACATGTGAACCAGAAGGGGGAGTAGAATTACTCAGTATGTATCTAGGGATATTTCCCTGTAAAATAGCTGGTGTGGACATAAATCTCCATAGTTCACCTTTAAGCTTCTTTTGCATTATCCAGGGCTTTTTTTTTTAGCAGGAACGCACAGGAACACCATTTCAGCTGGCTTGGCATCAGGGGTGTAGCCTAATATGCAAATGAGTTCCTGCTGGTCTTTTTCTACAAAAAAGCCCTGTGCGAAACAATGGTGATGTCAGGGGATGTGACCTAATATTCAAATGAGTTCCTGCTGGGTTTTTTCTACAAAAAAAGCCCTGAGTGAAACAATGGTGATGTCAGAGGTGGTGGCCTAATATGCAAATGAGTTCCTGCTGGGCTTTTTCTACAAAAAAAGCCCTGGCATTATCTATGTTCAAATCTATTCATTGCTAACATAGAAGGGGAAGAGGCAAATGAACCTTTGGGTCAGCATTGGTTTTATATTCTGCTTACAAGTAATTTGAAATAGGAGCTATACTTGAAGTCTCATGGATGAAAATACCTTTTTTTATACCAGGCAGGCATGAAGCCAAATTCATTCTGGCCACTAAAACAGCTCTTCAGTTTCTCTTCTACCATAGGTTTCAAAAGAACAGGAAAACAGTTTTAAGTGTGTTTGTATCCAGTTTCTGAATCAATTGATGGTCATGCAGGAAAGATGATTTGCATTCCAACTTTCCTGAGCTTTGTAATGTGCGCACGGTTTCCTCTATAGTCTGTGTATCAAACAAATCAATACACCTTCTCCTGATATAAACAAAATGCCTCTCTTTTGGGGGGGGGGGGGCATTACAGTTTCTTATACTACTTTTATACTTCAGGAAAACTGTGATGTGTGAAATGACACAGAAAGGGACACGTGTTATTTCCCAAGCCAAACAAAAGCTGTAATTAATTAGGCCTGCCAAAATGGTTGGATGTAGTTCAAATGGGAGATTATGTCTCTTAAGCCACTTTCTTACAACCAGCTCTGAGATGCCATTCATTGTTCATTAGGTCACTTGATTAATGTAAACAAGATACGAGATATTTAAAGTCCCCACTTTTCTTTTTAAACCATCAAAACAGTGGTAAAGGAGAACTGTGAACATTGATATGTTGCTTGTTGCCAGGAATATTTTGTAGGAAAAAATATTCTGAAATGTTGAGCTCTCACTAAATGTTGCTTTTAGGTGGAATTTATATTTATGAGCCTGTGCACTAGTGAGATTGACCTCCCTATGGACAGACAGTCCTGTGCATGCCTTTGTTCATATAAGTATATTAGGTTCACAAATCTCTTAGATTCTTAAGGAACTTTAATATGAAATTGTTTATCTCCTGCATACAAGATGCAATTTCTTAGTAAAATCAACATCTCTATTAGAAAAGTAGCAAATGTAATGCCAGTTTTCAAAAAGGCATCTAGAGGAGAACTGAGAAATTACAGGCCTACGGAACAAATTTTGAGTGTGGTGCCACCTTTAAGACCAAAAAAAGTTTATTCAAGGTATGAATATGCTTGTGCAGTCACATGTACAAACAGGCCAAAGCACAAGTCTGTTATCCTAACATCTGGAAGACTTATTAAAGATAAAATTATGAAATATATTGTCACCTGACCAGTCTGATGAATCTGACTCAGAATCCTCAGGGGAAATGCCAGAGGAGCCAAGGTTAGCAATTGAGGAATACCTGAGAACCAGGGGGTCCCAGTGGTACACAGGTACATGCCAGGAATGTACCAGCACATGGCAAGGATGTATTTCTCAAACAGGCAGTCTCCTAATTAGATGGAAAAAATAGTTTAAAAAGGACTGGAGCAGCGGCGGAAGGGTGGGAAGAGACTGGTGATCTCCACCAATGTCTACCAGGATTTTTTCCCTTTAAGAGTATGCTCAAATAAACCAAGCAGATGTTTAACCGGAAAGGGTTTTTATATATAAATAAAATCGAAATAAAAAATGTACACACACACATTACAAACATATACAAGAGCTAATTAAGAGGAGATCGAAGAGGAAATAGGGAAATCTTTTGGGGGGAAGGACAATAGTTATCAGTCTTGAAGATGTCCACGGAAGCAGCAAGATGAAGAGCAGAATAGCCAGTGTTTTGTTCTGTGCAGGAGAAAAAAAGAAACTGAGGAAGTGGGGAGGTATGAGGGGGATTCCAAGACACACATGCGTGTGCGCGCAAATAAACGCACACACTCATGCTACTGGGAAGCAGAATGCTTCTGATATAGCAGATGTGTTTGTGAAAAAACAAATAATTTCCTGAGGTTGACAATGATATGGGAGAGGTTTGATGACCCTACAAGTACCGGCAGAAAGGCTAATGGGTTAGGAGAATAGAATTAAGCACTGATTAACTGTTGCTAATTAGGATATGCAGGTGCAGAGGAAGTATGGTTGAAAGTGATGAGATTAGTCCAAAGGTGGCTCAATAGACCCTGAGAGACCCATTATCTCAAAATTATGACTCTCTGCAAGGCATGGACAGGGCAGTACAGAGCCAGCCACTCTTACACCTCTAAACTACATGTCCAGGCTTGTTTCTGACTGGCATCCATTCAATGACATTTTGGGCTAGGGAGTGTCTTGCACTTTGATTTTTTAGATGATATTTGGGATTATGATTATTCTAGCTATAAACTGCCCCTCAGCAAGAGGAGGGGTCTGATCAATGTATAGGGTTGCCAATCTCCAGGTGGGCAAACAAAATACAACCTCAAGGTTATGATGACAAAATTACTAATATTTGCAACAGTGTTACAATACATAAAGAGAACAAGTCTCTAGATAACTGTATCATGAAGTATTAATATCTTGAATCCAAACGGACTTGATATCAGTTTCAGAAGATGCAGAGGCATTCAATTTCACATATAGTTGAAGTTGGAATTCCCTGGAACAGGTCTTCAACTTCTGCCATGCCTGTTTCAATCCTTTGTCAATATGGGATATTCCACAATGCTTATACAAAATACACTTTGCAAAGTTCAAACATTATCCACAGGTGATTAAGGATGTTTCTTTATATTTAACATTAAAATTGTGCTTTTGTATACATGATGATGCAGTGGAACTACTTCAAAATTACATTTTCTTGAAATACTAGAAGGGGGTAAACACACTCTTCCTAGACTTGAAATTAAAACCCATGAAACCTTGCCAAAAGGACCAAAATATTTAAATGTTGGCTGCTAGGGCTTTTTTCATGGAAAAAGAGGTGCTAGCACTAGAAGGAAATTAAGGAAAAACACACAAATGCCTTCATGAGCTTTTAAACTTTTTTTTTAGAACCAAAAAAGTTCTGGAACTCCATTCCACACATTTCCCCAGAAAAAAGCCCTGTTAGTTGCATTTGTAAGAGGTTTATTGAAGGATGTTTTCATACAGAGAAGTGTGGCATAGGTCATTGTCCAGTCATTTCAGTAGGTGTAAAGCAGCTTGAGTACAAGTGTTTTGAGTTAAGAAGTAGATGACTATCATGGCCTTGTTGATTTGATGTAAAAAATCAAAGCTTCCAATTCCTGCATGAACTAGTGCAGGGCAAGCAAGCAGGGATCTCATATGTTGACAATTATCTATATTCTTAAATATTAGCTCTAATTTGGCCTACAAATACATTCAAACAGAGTAGTTTATCCACAATTACTGATTTTGTCCACTGTCCGGCTGCATGTTCTTATAGTTGGTTTATATGAAATGAGAGGTCATTTTTTAGCCAAATCTCTTCAGCATTACAAAATACCCCTGAACAAATCCTTCCTGTTTTGCTTAGAAAAAAATGATGAATACAAAGCCCCAAGCCTATCAGCTACTTGAAGCTGCTTAAAATCTGGGATAAGCAGCAAATTACAGTTCTGTGTAATAACTGAGCTTAGATATATAATATGAGCCAAAGAGTACCAGGCACTCAAGACCATCAAATGTCAAAGGGTCCCTTTAAGATTTCCCTACAAATTGCCTCATGATTCTATGATTGGTAACAGATTTACAAGATTACAGAGTTTATAGCTGCTGTTGAAATGCCAGCATCTTTATCCTTTATACCATACAAAAGAAAGATTCTGCTAAATTCTGCTAGAAAATAAATGCTGAGTATGCTTACAAATTTTATTTGATGGGTCTTTGACCATATTAAACACTGATGATGATGGTGATGTTTACAAGTTATACAGAAAGGGGGGGAGGAATTGATGCATTTCTTAGAAGAAAATAATAAATTAAAAGCCTTCTGTCCATTGCCACAGTTTCTCCAAAGTTTATCTATTGAAGACTATCCTTCCTCAAATTATATAAGAAGTCAATGTATGTCATTGTCACAAGTGAGAAGTGAGGAAGCTCTGTTCTTCAAAGTCATGTTGCAAAGGAAAAATGCTATTTAGAAGGAAAAATGAAAGGTCCCCTGTGCAAGCACAAGTAGTTTCCGACTCTGGGGTGACATTGCTTTCGCAACGTTTTCACGGCAGATTTTTTACAGGGTGGATTGCCATTGCCTTCCCCAGTCATCTACACTTTCCCCCCAGCAAGCCGGATACTCATTTTACTGACCTCGGAAAGATGGAAGGCTGAGTCAACCTCGAGTCGGCTACCTAAAAATCCAGCTTCCGCCAGGGATCGAACTCAGGTCATGAGCAGAGCTTAGGACTGCAGTACTGCAGCTTTAACACTCTGCGCCACATGGCTCTATTCAGAACTCAGTTCCATATCTGACAAGGGATGATTCTAATGTGTACCTAGGCATGGGCGTATGTTTAGCCATCTGTATGTATCATGTGAGGCTGTAATTGGAGGCAGCTTCCTTGGCCATATGCTGCTAATTGGTCACCTGTCAAAAGACACAGCTACACACAGGATTCATACAATTTCCTATGTGGTATTACTGTGTGTACAAAATTACTGTGTGTCCAAAAAATTGCATTATTGGATGTACAAATATGTATGTATGGGGCAGCTCTGAGGGTTGTGCCTTGGAAACAAAGACATTATTTCTCTTGCTGTCAAAGAACAATGATTTAAATTTACAAAGTTAAATCTCCAATAGGTCCTATCTGAGTACCCAGTTTAAGAACACAGACATGCCCTTTTCTATACTCAATGGTTTAAAGTTGTGAGGCTCAGCCCTTAATTCTTATTCAGTTTATATCTTCATATTTAATTCCTGCTCTCTCCTCATGACACTAAACATTGCAGTTAGGATTCCTTAAGAAGCTGAGGACAGTTGCTGATAAAGAAAGGAAGGCTTCCATAAGCAGTACCAGCACGCCTCTGTTGTATAATTTTGACACCAAGTAGAAGAAAAGAGAGTGCCAGATTGTCACTTGCCATCTTTGGAAAGTTACTTTACCCAGTGCTCTGAATAAGCTTTAATTTGATCCATGCAGCACTTGTTAGCCTATAGCAAGCCATTAATGTGCAGTAGATCAGATACTTTCCCCCACAACACCAAAAGCGTACAAAGACAAAACTTTGCAGTGGCATTGAGGAAAGGAAAGCTAATAACAGCCACATGCAGGATTTAAAGGAGTTTGTGCTTGGACAGGATCATCTAGAGTTATACCCTTTTAAGTCCAGTGCACTTTTGCCAGTTCAAACAGTAAAATCCAGTTGGAAAGTACACTGAAAGTGGATTGAAATTGCATTATTTAGCATGTATGATCACAGCCTAAGACTAGACCCTCTAGGGTAGAGATAGGTAAAATGCCCACTGATATCAAAATGACAGCTTTTTTATTAATTTTTATTTATTTATTTGGGATTTATATCCCGCCCTTCCCACGGATGGCTCAGGGCGGCTTCCAACAATTAATCAAACTTAAAATTAAACAATTTCAAATATAAAACAGTTAAATAGTTAAACAGTTAAAAACATTAAAACAGCGTAACATTAATTATTGATAGGCCAAAATTAGCAGCAAACTGAATCAATCAGATGCCTGCAAAATTTATTATTGGGCCTTTTGTGGATTAACTAACAACTAATAGAGTTGTTTAGGTCAGCAGCTAAGAAAACAGGGACCTCTGGACAGAGGCGTCACTAGGGTGGGTTGCACCCTTGGGTGTAACTGATTCAAGTCACCCCCCCCCCATTGGGCATCACCCCTTTTGGAGGGCTGCGTCACCCCCTCCGCACACAACCCCACCCACTTCACATGGCCCCTCCCTCATCCACCCTCTGGTCACATGACCAGCCCCCGTAATCCAAGATACCAGTTTTGCAGCATTTAAGTTTCCCCCACTCACCCACATGCTTTTAGCTGAGCTGGTGGCAGCGCAGCCCAGGTTTCAGAATCCCGGCCAGCCCACACACAGCAGCAGTGTTCTAGTCCCAGGGCCAGCCCCTTCCTGTTGGGGGGGGGGGTCATGGGTCAGTGCCTTGGGCCAATGAGAATGCTCTGGGGGAGGGCCGATGGCCCCCTTGGCCCCGCCCTAGTGACGCCGCTGCCTCTGGATACAACCACTGTAGCTGGAATCAGAAATTTCTAGGCAACGAGAAAGCAAGAGTTTCTTGTTAGGAGGTTGAGGAGTAGTCAGTTCTGTAGTCAATTATTTAGGGACCTACATAATTCTATAAAGTCTACATGTTGGACATATTCATGGAGGATAAGTTCATTATTGGCTGCTAGCTATAATGGCTAAATAGAATCTTCATGGTCAGCAGATATGTTCTTGAGTACCAGTTGCTATGGGGCAACAACAGGGCTGTAATGAGAAGGGAATTTGGGCCCAATATAGTCAATTTTTCCTAATGGATTAAATGGCTCAGTCACATCTGGCAGCCATTCCCCAGTCATACTCATCCTGTCATAAGACAAATTGGAGATGGAATAAGTAGACAGCCATTGAATTCCAGTGCTAATGGATCCCCAGTCATTCATCTTGCATTTCTGGATGTCTGAACTCCCCCAGTACTAGAGGTGTGCGTTCGGTTCGGCCAAACGGCAGAGACCACCTAATCACCCCTGATTCAGAAGTATACGGCACCGTATACTTCCGATTCCATTTTCAGGCCATTAAATGGGAGCTGTATATGGCTCCCCGTATACTTCCGTATAGATATTCAGAAGTATACAGAAGTCAATGGAAAAGGCGGGAAATGAGCTTCTGCAGCCTCAGGGGAGCTGCTTGCTTCCTTTCCTACCTTTGGAAGCCTTTTCCCGCCTCTCCCATAGCCTCCCTGGGATCAGGGAGGGAGGGGAAGAGGTGCCCCAGCAGCCAATCCAAAGCATGCATTTGCAAAATGCATTGCAAATGCATGCTTTGAAGGGCTTTTGTGTAGCTGATGCCTGGGCTAATCCCTCAACCATCAGCTGCATTGTTGTTCTTTTGTTCTTTTGTTTACTTGGGTATCCAAGTAAACAGTGTTCTCTGGCCAATCACAGAGCAGTGCTATTTTTTGAAACTGCTCTGTGTAGGGTCAGAGTCTTCCTGGCTGGACTCCATTCCATTGCTGCTGTGTTTTGTGTTGGTGTGTGAGAGAGATTGTGCTGCGCTGGCCCTTGGCCTCAGCTGCTTCTGCTCTCTCTCAGCCTTTCCTGACCTGCCTTGAGAAGAGACGACGTCTAAGGTAAGACAGTCTTGGGGTTCTTGTTTTTATTTTAGTTAGTAAAAGGACTTTTTAAGACTCAGAGTCCCTTTACTTATCCAGATTTGGGTGGATGAGTACTGGGTAGCTTATTTGTGGTTAGGGGGTTCTGCTGGGGGTGGGGGCCTGGGGTGGGGTGGGGGGGTTGCCAATTTGCCCGTATCTTACTTTAGTGAGAGGACTTTTAAAAGTGCAGTGTCCTTTTACTTTTCTTGATTTGGTGTGTGAGAGAGATTGTGCTGCGCTGGCCCTTGGCCTCAGCTGCTTCTGCTCTCTCTCAGCCTTTCCTGACCTGCCTTGAGAAGAGAAGACGTCTAAGGTAAGACAGTCTTGGGGTTCTTGTTTTTATTTTAGTTAGTAAAAGGACTTTTTAAGACTCAGAGTCCCTTTACTTATCCAGATTTGGGTGGATGAGTACTGGGTAGCTTATTTGGGGTTAGGGGGTTCTGCTGGGGGTGGGGGCCTGGGGTGGGGTGGGGGGGGTTGCCAATTTGCCCGTATCTTACTTTAGTGAGAGGACTTTTAAAAGTGCAGTGTCCTTTTACTTTTCTTGATTTGGGTGGCTTGGATTTCTTGGGGTTAGAGTGAAGGGGTTTTTTGGGGGGGAGGGGTTGGTAAAGTTCCTGTATTGTTAAAAGTTAAGTTTTTTACTGTTTTAAAAGGATTCTGTGTTTGATTTGTTGCTGCTGTGTTGTGCTGCTGTTGTTCCTTTTCTCTTCTGGTTCTTGGGGTGGGCTGTTTGGCCTAATTTTCATTGTTTAAAAGGCCACTTTTTTAACAGTTGAGTTTCTTGGCCTTCTCCTGTTGTCCCTTTTCCTGTTTCTGTTTTTTTTTTGGGGGGGGGGGGGAGCTGGCACCTGGGTGAGAGACCCAGAACCAGCAGGCTTGTTGTGCTTGGCCAGCTCTCTCCATGTTGTTTGGGGCAGGGCTGGAGAGCTAGCATCTGTAGATTGTGTGTTCTGTGGCAGGGAAGCTGGCACCTGGGTGAGAGACCCAGAACCAGCAGGCTTGTTGTGCTTGGCCAGCTCTCCCCATGTTGTTTGGGGCAGGGCTGGAGAGCTGGCATCTGGGTTTGCTGCAGCCAGGTCTGCAGAGCAGACCTTGAGCAGATTGTGTTTTGTGTGGCAGTGATGTTGGCAACTGGGCTTATATTTGTTCCAAGCCTGCAGGGTTCATATAGGGATGTAATGCATTTGGGTACTTTAGAGATTATCTGGTGTGAAGTTAGGTTTGGCTTTGGGTGCCCCAAGAATTGGACCCCCTGGTCTAATTTTTTTTTTTTGGCCTTGTGTGAGACAGTGCCCTGAAGCTGCACAGCAGTTTGGGGGGCTCTCATCAAAACCTCCTGCTCCTCAGAGCCACTTTTCCCACGACAATTGCAGTGAGGAAGTGGCTCTAATTGGTTTTTTCTCACCATTGGGAGCAGTGTTCCTTTTGGGGTGCCCACTGATGGGGGCAGTCTTTTGGGGCCAGGGGGGTTTCATGCTGGGGAGTCCCCTGAAGCTGCCCTGCAGTTTTGGGGCCTCTCCCTCAAACCCCCCTCTGACCAGAGCCACTTTCCCCACAGCAATTGTAGTGGAGGAAGTGGCTAATTGGGCTTTCACCATCATTGGTGGCAATGGGCCTTTTGGGGAGCCCAAAGACAGGGACCCCTTGGCCCAATCTTTTTGGGACTTGGGGGTTTTATAGGGGAGAGTTCCCGGCAGTTTTTGGGGCTCTCCCACAAACCCCCTGCCCCCCAGTAGCCTCTAATTATGCCCTACGTTGCCATTGATTTCAATGGCCCATAGAGTATAATGGTGGGATAGGGGCACCCTCTTTGGGTGCCCCTGGAATGGGACCCCCTGGCTCAATCTTTTTGAGACTCGGAAGGTTTGTAGCAGAGAGACCCTTGAAGGTTCCCTGCAAATTTGGGGGCTCTCCCTCAAACCCCCTTCCCTCCAAGTGGCTTCCAATATACCCTATTTTGCCATTGATTTCAATGGCCATAGGATATAATGGGGCTATATATTTGGAAATAGCCGCACATCTACTATATATGCAGCTATTCCGAGTACGGTAATAGGAAATACACGGTATTCCATATCTTTTTGGCCCCGTGCATTTCCAAATCCGTGTAATTTCGTATTTTTTTTTTCACACCCCTACCCAGTACATGCTCAAATTGGTCTGGAAGTGTGAAGCTTTAGTTCCAGGGTTTCTTTTAATGGTAGAGCATATGCACATGGGCACATGGGTGCACATGCACACCCAAGAAATATGCTCAAAAAAGTCAAAGCTGTTATTTCTTTTTTTAAAAGACCAGGCTGTACACTCCATGATTGACATGCAGTACTTATCTGTGGTCAACCATGGGGAGGGACGGTGGCTCAGTGGCAGAGCATCTGCTTGGGAAGCAGAAGGTCCCAGGTTCAATTCCTGGCATCTCCAAAAAAGGGTCCAGGCAAATAGGTGTGAAAAACCTCAGCTTGAGACCCTGGAGAGCCACTGCCAGTCTGAGAAGACAATACTGACTTTGATGGACCAAGGGTCTGATTCAGTATAAGGCAGCTTCATATGTTCTTATGAAGAGGTGTCTATTGCAGCCAGATCAGAGTGGGAGTCTGATGGAAAATATCCATCACAAAATGTGACAGAGCAATTAGGGGTGCACCCAAACTGTGTCAACCTGTCAGTCTGACCACAACCCAGGTGAGGCTTTGGTCTCCAAACACTACTTGTAGATTTTCCATAGTCCTTTGGCTAGCTGGCCACTGTAGCCTGTGAACACAGGATGTGGAACAGAATGGAGCATTTGACTGATCAAGCAGGACTGTTCTTGTATTTCCACACTTTTAGTTATACTTCATGCAAATGTATGGAGATTTTTCCCCATTCATTTATGGGGAATTATGCATTGGCTTTGAAGACTTAAGAGCACAATGTAGCCAAAGGTAAGCACTTCCAGGTTTCATTAATTTGAAGAAGAACATTGAGCTCATGTCTAAATATTTCCATTGGAAATCTGTGGGACTTTAAAGTACTTAACTTTATTTTTGCCCAACTATTTAAAATGACAAGACATACACCAGATGTGAATTAAACAAGGGCCATTTAATTAAATAAATTAACTTATAAAGTTAAACTGAGCAGCAAAGGAGGTAAGGATTTACAGGTGCGGAACAGGCAAGGCAGGTATTGCACATCAACTGACCTCCTTGCCTACATTGAATGTGAGGCCCCAGCTCGACCCAGAACCATCAATCTGGCTCATGGCTGGCAGCCTGGCAAACTGGTTGCCGCCCTTGAAAGCCATCACCAAAGTCATACAGCTTGAAGAGATGAACTGAAGGCAATTCCTAGCAGTGGTCCTCATTCACAACCCCGGGATGTGAAAACCTGCATGCCATTCCTGATGGACTCATGATTCCAACAATAATATGCCATAAGATGTTCATCAGTTCTGCCCTTCACTGCCAAAAGACCAACCTCTTTAACAGCAACCACCACAGCCAATTATCCCAAATCTACTGTTCCAATGCAAGGTAGGTGAAAACACTTCCATCCTAAAGGCCAATAAGGATGGAGGCAAAATCCCTACCTGGCCCCAACCAGTGACCAGCTGCAGCCTACACTGGAAACAGGGCAATAGGGTGGGTGGGCCAAGCACAAAATGAAGACTTGCTGGCGAGGGCAGAACCTTGGCCTCAAGCAAAGGTGGCTCCAGCTCCACTACCACCCACCAGCAGTCATAAGTAAACATTGCAGTGATGCTGGTGTCACTCCACCATTCTTCCAGGGTGGCAAAGCTGCCCCTGCCCTCCAGTGGCATTGCTTGGAGGGCAAGGAGCCAGCATTTTTTAAAATATGTTACTCATATTTTTCTATTAGCCCATACATTTTTACTGGGTGATTTTGCTGGATGGAATTCATTCATGCAGCATGACCCAACTCTGGCTGGTTCAAGTTTTAAGCCTCAAGCCTTACAGCACATTCGGCTAGAGAATAAAAATTGCCATTTTTTACATCCCATGTATTCTATCATGCAATTAACTGAATCGAGGAGATTATTTTTAAAAATCTCCTGTAGAATTGCCGAATATCTTGTATGCACCAACAAATAATCCAGATGAAATAATTATCAGAAATATCCAGAGTGTCTGGCTATTTGCACATGCTAAAAAATGGGATAGTGTGCACAATGAAATAATATATAACCAAAAAAAAAAAAGACTGAAGCAGATATCAAAACAGCAAAAATTATTAGTCACTAAAATGGTTTAAAAGGGATGGTGTGGTGTCAAACTAAGGCCATTTGACCACAAAGACAAGTTTTTAGATTTGTTGAGCTTTAAATCTCCCAAGAATTTATTCCCTTAATCTTGTTCTCCCATTTACAAAGTATTTATAGTTTCTAAAAGCCTTTCATGGTCTGCTTTACTTCTTTCTGATGCTTACCGATGGTCTTCCTCTTTCATACAATAAATCACTCCAGGCTGGTAGCACACTTTATAGCAAGAGGAGATGGCAAGCAACAGAAGGGGAAGGAGGAGGAAAACAGGAGATGATGCTGAAGGAAAAGTGATGAAAAAATGACAAATTTAAAAAGGTTTACTATTATCTCCTGTTTGAAAGGAAAATGCAATCACAGGCCATTTATGCATCTCAGAATAACAAAAGGATGTGTGCTTTCTTAGGGGAAAATGACATTTTGCTACACTCTGTAAACATATTATTTTTATCTTCACTCTTCCGCTTTGGAAACATTGAGTTAGATCCAAGTACCTTTTCTGTTAGTGAAAAAAGGCAGAAAGCGTACCCTTTGACTACCAAAAAATTAAGCTAAGGAACAGACGTGGTACCGCTATACTAAGGAAGGGAATAGGGCAAGATCAAATAAAAAGCTGGCTGGATACAACTCATTATAAAATATCAATAAAAATAGAAAATCCAAGGTTGAAAATTACTGAATAGTGCCATTTTTGTTAAGGTTGTGTAAAAGTCTTCTACACTGCTTGAGAAATTCATACAAGGTAATGACTCAGCCCTACCCTTCCTTCCTTCCTGAGTAGATATAAATTCCTTCCATTTCTTTTTCTTTCCTCTCACTTTGACACAGTGAGAACTCTATCTTTCTGTGTTATAGCTCTGAGGATGCTGGTCACAGCCGCTGGTGAAATGTCAGGTACTACTACATCAAGACCATGGCCATACAGCCCGGAAACTCTACAACTGCTAATGAATTCCGGCTATGAAAGCCTTCAGCAACATATTGCTGTGTACAAGTGTTCACTTCTAGATTAAGAAAAGATGTACTTAGGACCACCACTGCCAAGTAGTAACTATTCCTGCAGGTATTTAACCTGGGTGAGAAGAGAGACACGATCCTGAGTGAAAGATGAAGGGCAAGAGCCTGGGGCATGCAGTAGTCAGCTTGCCAACCTGGAGTAGCTCAGATTTATGTTTTCTGTGTTGTCTGTTCAAATAATTTTGTCATTTGGAACTTTGCTGCTCTTTTTAAGCTTCCTTGGGTCATTCCAGGAAGAAATGCAGCCTAAAAATGCTTATATAAAGAAATCTTTTGGAAAGCACATCACCACATAATGCAAAGGTCGGGGTTTCTACAAGAGCTGTAATGCATTTTTAGAGCAGTCAAGTCATTTTAAGACACTTTCAATAGATTCACTTAGAAATTATCTTTCTTGTCTCAAATTAAGTATATTAGCTTGAAGGTCAGCACTGAAGCCTTGTTTAAAAGGTTTAAACTGACTTTGCAAGGGGTTTTATTTCATTCCCAGTACAACTCTGCACCAGCAGACCCACACCTTATTTGTAATGCCTGGTGGGGCACTTAAAACCTCTATTGTTTATGAAGTAGTCCAGTGTAAGTAATTTGCTTGGGTAAGAGATCTATAGCTGGTAGGTTAAAGGTCCTGCTGGCCTGTGACCCAGAAACAAGAAATGCTCAGCCTTTGTGTGTACATAAAGTTTGGCCACTTCAAATCCTTTTCAGTAATCATTCACGTGCCAGAGCCTCTGTAGCTTTGTGCTGTCTCCATAATAATTGTTCCTCAATGTTCCTTTTTAAGAGCCCCTCTCAGAGGCTGTTGTGCCTTTCAAGATGCAGTAATGCGGAAATAAATGTCATGTTTAGCTTAGCATTTTGGGATCTCTGAGGTATATGATATGCTGATTAATGTTGTCAGGGGCCCAGTGGGTTAGGCAATCAAGCAGTAGCCCTATGCATGCTCTGCTCCTAAGCAGCAGTTCTGTTATAAACTTGATAATAAATAAAGAATGAGGATGATTCACCTATAAAATCTTTGTGAGCTGCCTCAGTTTGGAACTTCTGGGCTAACATGATGTTAAAAAGATTGTTGGAAAAGCAGCAAAAAAAAAAAAATAGAAAACAGTTCAGATTAACTAGCAGCCATCCTACTAGAAGCCAGTGGTTGCTTTGAAAACTAAACAACCACATAACACCTTCAAGGCATCTGTTAGACACAGGGCTGCCAGAAGGGAAAAGATGAGAATGGGCTGCAGTGGTGCTGAAAATGGATGGGTGTAGTAGTGAAGGGGAATGGGGTAGGCAGAGCTTGGAGAAATATCTGTTTTTATGTATGTGGACCCAATCTATAGATTTAAGTATCTAAAAACAGGGGTTTCATTGAGTGTCAGATATAATCTGTGTAATTACTGTATGCCCAACCCCACTTTTCGTATTCAAAAGTTAGGCACTATTTCATTAGAGTTGCTTAATACAGGGTTTCCCAAACTTTTCTTTCCCATAGCCCGGTTATTTTTACACTTCTCCTTCATGGCCCACTAAAATTTGTGGGTGGAGCCAGGAGACTTTGGGGGTGGAGCCGGGAGACAGAAATTATATCATTTCCTGTGGTGTCAAGGACCAAGGACTTCCAGGGCACACTGAACCAAAACTCCACCTTTCCTGTGATATTACTTCCAGGACACTCCCCCAAACATGCCTCTTCTTCGGAAGTAAATTCATTTTCAGAAAAATCTCTCTGAAACTCATGCTGAGCCAAAACGGGGGTGGAAAGTGGTCGGTCCTCTCTTTTCACCCCCACACCTGCATGTACCTATCTGTTTATGTATTTTTCTCCAGCTTGCAAGCACTCCTAATGCCCATGTTCAATTGCCTGCACCACCTACACACATCTTCCTCAGCAGCACTGGCCAGTGTATGCAGTTGGGAGTGCTGTTGCCATTGCCATCAGGAATGCCAGCACTATGTACCACCCACACTGAGCCCTGGCAGTTGCTCTACCTCAAAATATGCTGACACATTTAGTAGGCCCTTCCTTTAGCTGCTAGTACTGGAACCCTGCCTCAAGCTACAACCAAGCTTGCTTGGTTTCAAGAACATTTTTTGACAGCTATTTTTCATACTTTTCTTTGGTTGAAACACTGGGAAATTGCTGTGAAAGGCAGCAGAGAATTGTATTGCAATTAATGAATTAATTTCAAGTTTTATGAAGTTCATACAAGCTTTTCTGCAGTTATCCCAAAAAGGATATTTATGAGGGCCTTGAATCTTTTTACTGGCTGTGTTTCCCATGCCTTTAAAAGCAACCTGTTGTGCAAATACTTGGCCAGTGAACTACTTTCATCCTTTTTAATATCTACAGGAGGAGTTTAATTTTGGTGTCAGACAGCTGTTAAAAGCAGGACCAGTAAAATGGTGTCAAGTTCATAGTACCATCTCTTCCAGTGCTGTTGAGATATACAGCAGTAATCTCCAATAATCTCTTTCTGCCCCACACCTCTTACTCTCACTCACACAGAAATCTCATAGAAGGCCACCTGGCTACAACTGGGGGTGCCAACTTTTCATTGGCAGAGCTCCTATGTCTGCAACAACAGTATGATGAACAGAAAAGTTTCATCCAGCAAAAATGGAAGGAAAGAAAGAAAGGGAAAGGGAAAGAAGGAAAGGAAAGGAAAGGAAAGGAAAGGAAAGGAAAGGAAAGGAAAGGAAAGGAAAGGAAAGGAAAGGAAAGGAAAGGAAAGGAAAGGAAAGGAAAGGAAAGGAAAGGAAAGGAAAGGAAAGGAAAGGAAAGGAAAGGAAAGACATGGAAAGAAAGAACATAAACATAAGAGGAGCCATGTTGGATCAGGCCAGTGGACTATCCAGTCCAAAATTTCCTCATACAATGCCCAAAAAGCACCTGAATGTCCACCAGTGGGGCCAGGGCACTAGGAACCCTTCCACTGTTGTTTCCCTGCCCCCCAACACCAAGAATACAGACAGAGCATCACCTGCAGGGAAAGAAAGAAAGAAGGGGGGCAAAGAAAAAAAAGCCTTCCTCATCATTAGATGACCCCAGCCAGCAAAAATTCTGCCCAGGGGTGGTTTAGAAAAAAAAAAAAAACAGCTACTGGAATGCCCACCCCCAGCCCCTCCCGGCTGAAAAAAAACACACACACCCTTCTTTGCCGCCCAGGCCTCCTGGGGAAATCTCTCCAAAAGAACATACTGCAAGGCAGATGAAAACTCATATCTTGAAGAACACTTCATGGGTCTAAAGTGCCAATGGATGCCAGCTTTTCTCTCAAACACTGGGAGCGCGGGAGAAGGGAGGAGAGGGAGCCCAGCTCCTCTCTGCACAGCACAGAGATGGGGCAGGGCTAGCTTTGGCTTTTCTTGTGACCCAGTAGTGAGGCTTCCGTGGCCCAGTGTTGGGTCACGACCCTGCAAATGGGAAACACTGGCTTAATACAATACATAGAATATTCATACCACTGTCACCTCTTAGATATTACTTTGGCATAAATTCAGTATGTGCTTATTTCTTGCTGGAGCAATGTAGCAGTACTGTCTAGTACACTGGTTCTGTCCTTGGACCCATCATTCTTACACACTTACTGTACATGACATTAGGGCTGATTTCCCTCTCCAACACTTTCAAATTCAATGTGTTTTGCTTCTATTCCAGTCAGTTTCATCTTCACTGGGGTTTTGCAAATAACACTAATGGCAATTAAAGTTAAGCTGTCACTTCCCTTCCATGTGAGCTTGGCTCTTAGAACTTATTAGGTCATCACAAATTCATTTTACTATACAGCATTTGGCATGCTAATTTTCTTGTCTTTATATGATCAAGCAGTAGAAACAAGCTGGGTTGGATGTGAAGTTTGCAATCTCACTCTTGTAGAAGTTCTAAATTTTAAAGGCATGGCTTTTTAAAACTATGTTTCAAGGCATTCTTCCTTTCTTGAGTAAAAAACCCATTGCTTGTACTGCAAGTGGTGTCATCAAGCGCTAACTATTTTGTAATGTGTGCAGGATCCTGCAGCTTTGTAGATGAACACAAATCCTATCTTGTCCCTGAACAAGGAGGTAAAGCTAGTACAAAGCTTGTTGAGAGCATTGTGTAATATGACACTGATATTTACCAAAGGAATCATGTGCAGTATTAAGGAGCCCCGCCAATATCACTGGCAAGAGAAGAGGTCCCTATACCTGTGCTGCTTCAAGATGAGGACTGGTTTCTTAGCCTAGCTGTATCATCATCATAATTTTATACTTTACCACAACTGAAAACTCATCCTTCTGAAGCAAGAGTAGGAGAGTATGATTTTAACCATTTCCTAACTAAAGACTAGGACAGTCTTTGTCTGATTTTCTGACGGGCTACCTTTTTACAGTGACACGCACTTTCTTCCCCCCTTTCCTTCAGCTGTACTGCTGCTGTAATAATAATTAAAAAACCTTAAATATCTTTGTGGTAGCTCACTGCCAAAATAAAAACAAAACTTTATTTTAAAATGTGTTGGTAATGTACACTCCTACTCTTTTTGGACTGACACTGCTTCAGGGTATTTGATGTCTTTAGTTCAGAAATTCAGGCACGGCACCGTTTGAACAGCAAACAGAATAGATCTTTATTCACGCAAACACAGGCGGGGTTGGAATATTAACACAGGACAGTCTTTTGTTTTAATTCAAGATGTTTCATTTTAGTTTACTCTAGGCAGATGTTATACTGGAATAGTTTATGCAGTTAATTTGTTGGTGGCTCTGAGAACACACAAAGTTATTCCTCCTGCTAATATTTCCTGTTCTTCCTAAGATTCTCTTAGTCTGGGTTTCTAGGTAATCTCTATACACCATGAGAATTACCTCAGTTTTGCCTGACCTATGAGAGTGTTCTTGTCTCTACCCAAGCCCATTGGCAAGCCTTTCCAGACTCCTTTTCTCAACCGGGTAAAAGCTTTCTCTGAGAAGGGTGTGTGACTCTTTTAATTAATTAATTAATTAATTATTTTATTCGATTTATATCCTGCCCTCCCTGCAAAGCAGGCTCAGGGCAGCTTACACAACCATGTAAATGCATGAAACATAAAACCACATTGAAAATATAAAAGATACAAAAGCATAAAAACATAAAACCATTTCTTTAAATTTCCATTTGTTATTCCAGCTGGATGTTCTTATGGAAAGATCAATCTTAGGTTTGTGTTCAAGGTAGCCCAGCTGTTTCAGGGTCTGTTGCAGCCTGTGATCTTAGTTTCCAAATGCCCGGTGGAAGAGCTCCGTTTTACAGGCCCTGTGGAACTGTGTGAGCTTTCGCAGGGCCCTAACTAATTGGGGAGTTCGTTCCACCAGCTTGGGGCTGCAACAGAAAAGGCCCTGGCTCTAGTTGTCATGAGCCCGGACTCTTTAAGGCCAGGGATTGAGAGTAGGTTTCATGACCCTGACCAAAGTGCTCTCCGGGGAACATGTGGGGAAAGGCGGTCCCTGGTATGCAGGTCCCTGGCCATATAGGGCTTTAAAGGTAAGAACCAGCACCTTGAAACAGATCCAGTATACGCTGGGCAACCAGTGCAGCACTTTCAGTACAGGTTGAATGTGCTTCTGCAAGGGGAAGCCCATTAACAGCCTGGCTGCAGCATTCTGCACTAGTTGAAGCTTCCAGGTTTGAGACAAGGGCAGCCCCATGTAGCGGGCATTACAGTAGTCCAATCTCGAGGAGGTTTCCCGAGGAGCTTTCCTATTTGAGGCTCCTTTTATTTAACTACACTCTCTCTCTAGAGGTAATCACCAAAATTTGGCCTCTAGCAACAGTTTCCCCCCAAATTGGCTGCTTCTTCACAGATCTGCTCTCTAAGTCTGAACACTCTGACCAGTCCTCTTAACTAACTCTCTCACTGCTTCTTCCCCCCCCCCCCGCCCAATTCCTCAGCATTCTAAGCAATCTGACATCACCGCTCTTAGTCATGTGACCTAGCAGCTCTCTTGATTCCCTGCTGCTTAGCTAAAAGCCTTGCAGTCCATCACAGAGAGGTTTTGAAAAAACTCTTTAAACCTTGATTCCTTAATTTATTTTATCTATCTATCTATCTATCTATCTATCTATCTATCTATCTATCTATCTGTCTGTCTGTCTGTCTGTCTGTCTGTCTGTCTGTCTGTCTGTCTGTCTGTCTGATTTATATCCCCCCCCCCCCCTGACAGGCTCAGGGAGGCTAACAACAGTTTAAAAACATTAGCAAACATATTAAAATTAGATCTATAAAAACATTTCCATATATATTAAAAATCCGAGATGGCAAGCTTCTGTTTTCCATTATATTAATTCAGTGAGATTCTTGATCCTGAAGGTAACACCTCCCCCTAACCATTAAAGGCGAATTTGAAAAGTTCGGTCTTACAGGCCCTGTGAAACTATGGCAGGTCCCGCAAGGCCCTGATGTTTTCAGGGAGGGCATTCCACAAAGTGGGCGCTGTTACCAAGAACGCTCTGGCTCTAGTGCTGGTCAATCTAGTGCTGGTAATCTGTGTAGTTCAGACACATAATTTGGTTTTAAAAAGCAATCACATGGGTCCCAATTGGAATCAAGGATAGTGAAGGGAGGGGAGTTAAATCTTACAAACATGTGCATACGGAGGCTGCTTTAAACTCCAGAAGAGAGAAAAGAGACAGGCAGAATACACATGCATGGATTCTCTCCCACCTCCCCGCCTGCTCTGATGGGGTACAAATCAACCATGGGTGGAGTTTTAATCAGGGAAATGGTGCAGAGGTTAAATCCTCCCTTACCCATGCCATGACACTAAGATGAATTCCCCTTCCCTTGTGACTTTTTAAATGGACTAAACCCATCTAAAGTTCAAATCATGGAATTCAAGCCCCTCATACATTGGTCTACGGAGTAACTAGCTTGGGACTGATCTTTTTACCAAAACACAGAAAGTGAAGTCTAGCCTGTTGAGGCCTAAGCACTCTCAAAACACAAAAAATGACACTTTTTTTGGGGGGGGGGGAGAGAACAAGAGAGCAGAGAAATAGAAAAAAGATCTGAATTTGTCCTAATGCTAACAGATTTATGCTTAACAAAATCTAGAATTTACAGTAGTCTTAGCTGAAGAGTTTGTCTTTTCATTGATCTCACTGGGAATTAAACATAGTCCTTTGAGAGGAAGTGCTGGAACTACCTTAACTACTGTGCTGCTATAACTGTGAAAACTGAGTGTTAATTCGTCTACTGAAATATAGAATGTCCTCCTGTCAATACACATATTGTAAAATGTCTATACAAAGTCAGCTGTTTATTTATTATGAACATATGGTTTGGATTAAGAAAAAAGTTTCCCCCTCAATGGTGTGCAATGATGTTCCAAAGGCCTTTCGTAACAGATATTTCAGTTTAAAAATAGTTAGATGCATTTTTCTTTAGACAGATTGAAAAACTGATTTGAAGGCCATTTTTAAAGGGTCTTATGGCACATATCTTCAAGACTGTGCTGGTCTTTCCTAACTTCTCTTGGAACAGTTTAAAGAAAAATTACAAATTGCTTCCAGTGCTGTCACTAAAGGAATTTTATCTTCCAAATAAGATCCCAATTGTGTACCAAATCCCACTGAAGATTGTTAAAGTACACTCAAGTCAAAGGATGAAATCCTTGGACTACTTATACCAGAACAATTCTGCTGACTGAAGTGAGTTTACTATGGAGTAAATGGTTCAGAAGTGGTATGTGTTGTGTGGCTTATTTCACATGACCCATAACAGCACAATGACATTTTACAATATTGCTTCATAGTTATTTTTCATGGGAATAACTACATTTTTATTACTTTCAAATGTGTAATGGATGTAAATGGATTTTATTTTTGTTGTTAGGAGCAATGTCTGTTAGAAGATACAAAGCTAAATGTAGCTGCATTATGCTTTTAGCGCATTTAGATAAAGTCATTCGTGGCTTTTTTAAAATGAATGGATGGATGATGTTGCATTCATATATATAAAAAGGAACAAACAGCAATTGTGTATGAAAATTGGATGCTGTATACATTGTAAGCCAAAATGCCCTCAAAAGAGGTTGGGGAATTGACAGGTGGGCAACTTTGGCTCAAAAAAGACTAGAATCTATATATACAGGATTCCACTTCCAGAAATCCTTGCTAAATTTACAGAGGACACTAATTAAGTAAAACAATTATGATTTTATTACAGAAAAATATAGAACACACATACAAGATAATGGATACATACAGCACACATATAGACCTAATAAAAATAGAGAGAAATATATAGAGGTAACATAAGGATGGACAAACAGGGTAAGAATTACCGATTGTAGTCTTCGAGGAAGGCTCCAATGGTGACAAACTAGGGAGTTGGGGGGAAGGGACCCTCAACTGATCAGGAATCGGGGGGCGTATCTAAACAGCAGGAGTGGGGTACTGTCAGATGCACACCTGTGAGGAGTTGAGTCAGAGGTTATAAGGACTACCTTGAGCCGTTAGGGGGTAGGAGGTGCAGGGGCAGATTACAGGTGGTCAGCTGGTAAGTGACCTCAGAGAAGGGGAGGCTCCACAATGACCATAAGGGCTGGACTTATGCGGTGGCCAATGGCCAGTTTATTAGGGACACCTGATTGGATATCCATATCCAGCCAATGAGCGGACCTGGCCCTAGTTACCTGATTGGGCTTCCAGGTAACAATGGGCAAGAAGGGGGAGGCTCCAGGGTGACCATTAGGGTAAAGAATGGGTGAGGGTATTGGGGTGGAAGCGATTAACAAGCTATCAAACTTATCTATATGTGACAATAGAGAGTCAAATTGATACCTAAGGTGACACCCAATTTATACAATGACTATGGCCCTGAGTGAAGCTGTTCTTCCTCTTCTTTACTCCTCTACTGGCACCATCTTTTGTCTTGGTTTCCGTTGGACAAAAGCTTAGGCAGTCTGGCAGGATCCACGCCTAAGATAAGCTTGATTGCCTTATGCATAAGTGACAGCTGTTGAGTACGTGAGCCTCTTGCTTCGCTGTTATGGAGTCTGGCACTGCAAGAAGATAGTTGCTGATGATGTTAGCCTACCAACATGTCTTTCCTGGGTAAGGCTGGAAGCCGCTTGCCCAGACAGTTCCTGGCGGCGCAGCTTCTTTCACTGCAACGGCCAAGATGGTGCGTGCACAGAGCAGCTGGAAACCCATCTGTCCTTCTGGCTAACATTCCTCCAGAGATACAGAGTGCTGCTGCAACGCTGTGGCTGTTAGTACTCACATAAGTCTCTTACACTCTGGTAGACAAAACCTACACTTCCCTGGCAGATGTGTGTGAGTTGAATCTCCAGGCACCCTGGCAACCAAATGGGTGATTATGATGTCTTTATATTACTGAAATTAGGGGTCTTTTTCTCACAACATTCATATACATGCCATATTTCACTATACAAAAACAAACAGATCTCCAAGAAAAATCATTGCTAGAGTGTTAGAAACGATACGGTTATAAGTATTTTGTGTCTATATGAATGTGAACACCAGGGTATTCCGCATATGGCACCATGAGCAAGTCCCATGAGGAAAGCACATGATGGACATCAACAGCCATGTGTTATGCCACACAATGGATCTTTCAGCAATGAACACAGTAATGATCTTGGAACAACATCAGTTCTCAAGGAAGCCATTTTGGGAGAAAATCAGGGAGTGCCAACAGGATGAAAGCAATTAAGCTGCACCAGGCTAAAAGACAAAGACACCTATCCTTCTATTAGTGGGCAATCATTGACCATTAATGCAATTGAACATTGAAATGAGGCAGTCTGCTTTATCTCTAGCTGAGGTATGAAAGAGTCTGTCCAGGTTTTTTTTAAAAAAATAATAATAAATCACCTATCCTTTAGTGCCATATGTGACCAGGAGTTGGTACTGTTTCTGATCATGGTGTCTTGAGCTTTGTTTGCAGTTAACAAATTATTGAGTCCATGAGGAGACCCTACAGAATGCAAATCCTACTTTTTCCAGCCTTGTACTGACCTGAATCCAGACAGAAACTGTAGCACAGATGGTGACCTTTCTAAGACATGCGAATGTGATGTTGAGAGAAGTTTGTTGCTTCCTTCAGTGAGAACGCGAAAAACCACCAGTTGAATAAGCAGTATTTTTTTCATTGATCTGGGGACAGATCTTATAATGTTGCAAAGGAATTCTCATGCCTTCCCCCATAATAAATGAATGTAGATGTCATGTACTTTTGGCTGGTAATGCTTCATGTAAAGAGGCAGCATGCCACCATGGTCAGAGTGTTAAATAGGCTTCCCAAGTTCCCACTGGGGACAGGGATTTCCTGTTTCGGGGGCTCCAACCCACCAACACAGAGTGGGCTGCTGGGGGTGGATCTCCACCCCCAAAGAGCTCCATCATGCACAGTATTACACAACACAATTATGTCACCCGGAAGTGACATATCATGCCAGGCACATCATGTGGGGACACTCTAGCATAGAGTTTTCCTCAAAATTGCTAGAGGATCCCTGTGTAAAACTATAGAGATTTCCCTGAATTGCTAGATCATCTCCACATGATGTGCCCAGTGCAATACATCACCTGGGAGATCCAGGTTCAAAAAATCTGGGAGATCCAGGTTCAAATCCCCACTCAATCATGTAAGCTTGTGGGGTGATCTTGGGTCAGTTACTCTCTCTTAGCTTAGTTACTCTCACAGAATTGTTGTTTTGAGGATAAAATGTAGAGATAATAATGCTGTAAGCTGCTTTGGGTCTCCATTGGGGGAGAAAGTGTAGTAAAAATGGATAAATGTAATTACTGAAACTGTTCTGAAAGATGCAGCAGATTATTTCATGAAGCTGGTTAGCACTTACCTACAGCATGATATAAATACCTTGACCTACATTCTGCAGTTTAAAAAGTCAGGATATGTGCTGTATTTTTAAATTAATTCATTATAATTCTTCTGAAAAGGTGCTTCTGGATGTTAAATGTGCTTCTGAAGTACTACAATATATTTGTATCCAACTGTGGTGTTTATTTTAATGTTTCAGCATGATCACAAAAGACAGACCTTCATGTAATTCCCCATTTACCACAGGTCAAAGAACATTATTGTAGAAGATGCTAGTTATAATATTTGGAGAACTTCATTAGATTCTTGGCTTAGTCCTCCTGATCCAAATAAAGAACTCAGATTCTTGATGTAAAAGAGAAGTTGGTCTATTAACAATACAGCATATCTCCATGTTTAGGTTTTACTTAGCAAAGTTCTTTCTTAGCTGAACATATTGAAAACTATACAGCTAAATAGTGCCAAGTTGGAAAAAGAGCAATATATACAATTTTCAAATGTACAAAATTAAACTTGATTAGGAATCAAAAATTACTTGTTAATGTCAAGGACTAGAACATTACTATACCTTTGCTTAACACAACTATAATGTGTGTGTGTGTGTGTGTTATTTTGTAAATCAATACTAAGGTAAAAGAAGAGGCTTAAATGTGAAGCCAACCATATTAATATAAATTGAATTTCCGTTCATTTTGTCAAGAGCTTCAAGTGCTATTGCTTTCAGATGGAACATTTTCCAACTCAGATTTTGTAATGTTGAATGTGGTTGTGATTTTAGTAATTCCGCTTATTTGAAAAGTTTTAAATATCTTTTTCAGTGAATCAAAGCCTAGAATAGACACTCACAGTACATTAGAAATCATAAGCCATAAGAAAACATAGGCTAATTATCACAATGTAACAAATCCATAAGATACTTTAATTCCTGTTCCGTTTTGGACCATGGGCCATATTATACATTTCAACTACTTTGTGGAATCTGCTTCAAACCACTGAAAACTCTTCTTTTCAGGAAAGAAAGTTTTAAATATGTACAACCAGCCCCTAGCAAAGCCTGTACTCCCGCTCTGAACTGATGGTTCATCTAAACATCACACAAATAAGGCCCATTCATCTCCCAAGGGTTCTAGCATGAACAGAGCTTTATATCATCTCTGCATCCCTGAAAGATACACTGTATATGGTTCTTTTCCTTCCATCACAGGCCCATTATGCACTGACAGCATGCTCTAGAGAATTCAAGCAGTCGGATTTGTGTCCCCGCTGTATGCACTATGCTTGGGAGGCTTTGGGGCTCTGAGCATGCCCACCCCCCACCCCCCGGGAGGCTTTGGAAGAGTCTGGGGGTGGGCATGGCAGTGAGTGCTCTCAGAGCTGACTGGCTCTGAGCATGCCCACCCCCCACCCCTGACTCTTCCGAAGGCTCAGGAGGCTTCCGAGGCTCAGGAGGCTTTGGAAGAGTCCAGGGGGCTTGGCAGTGATGTCATTGTAATATCATCTGGATGCGCGCACACTTTGAGCGTGCAAAAACAATGGGGGCGGACATTCAAGGTTCAGCCTAGGGGCATGGGCACCCCTAGCCCCAAGCCTGGCTACACCAGAGGGGTGTGGCCTAATATGCAAATGAGTTCCTGCTACAAATAAGCCCTGAAAGTGACTGTATCAGAAATTGGGGGGAAGAGCTGAGGAGTCGGAGAGAGGGAAAAGAATTTAACAGTATATCACCACATACACACACAATCCCACCAGGGAATTTGTAGATGTACAGTGAGCTTCAGTCTCAAATCAGGTTGCTATGTCCTAGCTCATACTAGCCCCTTCCTTTTTCCTCATTTTTCCATTTACACGCACACTAGCATGCATGCAGAATCACTCCCGTCTATTTAACATTCTTTGTATACATATTTCATTCCCCTCTCCTTTGCATCACTGCCTTGCTTCCCCTGATTTTCGCAAATGCCATTTGCCCTGCTGGTCCAGTCCCCTTGCAGCATTCACAGCTCTGCTAGCCAAGAGAAGAAAGGGGGAAATCCTGTAAAGCCTGGAGGGGTGGAGAGAGAAAGACCATTGAACAGTCCTTGGCAGGTGGCATTTGTATCAATTAGTTCTGTTGGGGGGATAGACAAAGGATTGTCTTCCGCATCCTGGCCCTGAGCTGCTTCTTCCCTCTTGCACACCTTGGGTCTTTCCCCCCAGTTTATGATACAACCACTTTATGTTTCTCTGTCTGCACATATTGCCCCCCCTTTAAAAAATGGCGAGGGAGGAGGAATTTGGAAAGAAGATGGGGTAAGAAAGCTGATCGCTTAATGATGCCAGGTAACTGGGCTGGTCGAGGAAAAAATGTGTGTGTGTGTTTCAGGAGAGAAGAGAGAAGGGTCTGGTAACCTGCAAAGGTGAGAAAGAGAGAAAAGAGGGGATGCTGGAATTCCTTCTCCCTCCCCTTTTGATCCCCTGCCTTGTTATATATTCCCTTTTGATCTCTTGCCTTTGTAGCATCTTTGGGACATTGGCAGCAGCATTGTGAATGTTGATAGTAAAAGTGAGAGCGCAATGCGGGTGCATTGGAGAGGACGGAGGGAAGAAAGGGTGCTTCACAGCAAAGTTGTGTCTGGACCCCAAGCCTCATCCTGCTCCACTAATAAACACACCTACCTGCAACAGCTGTGGAAAGTTCCCCCCATTATTGAGCCACCAGCACCAAGTGGGAGCCCAACCAAAGGACAGGCAGCTGCCAAGTTGCCTGAGTCCTGCTGCAGGGCTGGCAAAGAGGACAGGGTTAAGCAGTCATTTGCATGCTGGCAGGAATACTGCCAGCACTATGCATGTCCAGCTATTCACTTGTTCCCTTCCTTTCTTTGTGGCATGCCCACTGCTGCCTTTCTGGCCAGGTGTTCCGCATCTCCTCCTGAGGGCACAGATCTTTTAAAATATTAAGCTGCACACACTAGCTCTAGCCAAACTTTAAAATGATTTAAAATTGTTTTTTTTCTCTCCAGTGGTCCAAGAGTAGCAAAGAAAACATCATATTGGTAGACTGAAACGGCTTATTTAAAAAAAAACAAAAAAAACCCCAAAATATAATAAGATGGAAAACCTAAGCAATAGTGCAGCTTATATACTGATGAAGTGGGGAGAACAAGTAGCATTCTACTAAAATGGCAACCCGAAAGTATATACAGGTTGAAGTATCTCCTATTTAAAAAAATCACACCGAGCGTGAAACTGACCAATAAGGAGTGGGAGGAAGGACCTCAGTAGGTGGAGAAGTGGCCTCTGACAGGCAGGAAAAGGGCAGGAGGGAAATCTTAGTGAATATGTTTTTGAATTCCCTTCAGCTTGGAATCAAAGCAAGGGTAAAAACTGCTACAAAACTGCTCTCCGAAGAAAGCTAACTGAGTGCTGAAGCGCTGAAAGGAGGAGGGAAAATGGAGAACAGAAAACAAATCCGACTGACTTGCACTATGAAAGTGATGGGAACACAGAATGACAAATAAAACCCAACAGACATGCATGGTGAAAGTGAGAGAAAACACCCATGCATAATAGGCCACAATCTTTTTCCTTCCCTCACATTTGGATTTCAACTTCTCTTTCTCAAATTCATTTGCCCCACAAGAAGCATTCAAGTAGCTGATCAGAATGAGGTAGAATGACTTAGGCTGGAAAAACAAATTGGGGGAAAGATAAAATCAGGGGTTGTTTTGTAGAAAAAATAGGTGGTGGAGCTCATCCAGGGATTGTTATGCAGCTGCACATACTATTCAATGGATAAGGAGGTGGAAGTCTCAGAAGGAGGAAGTGGAACTCTCAGAAAGGTTCAGGAGCTGCGCTCTTGTGAGCTCCCACTAAATCTGAGGCCTGGATAAAATACACCTTCTCTTGTGCTTAAACCCCAGTCTGAATTAAGGACTTCCAAAACTTTTCCTTTAAACAACAATAACAACAAAAACCCTCAAGTGTTTCAGTTCAAAGATCTCTTGAAGTCATGTCTTGTGTGGCTCCTCAGTAAACTTGTTTCAATAAACCTTACTGGAGTACCGAAAGCTTAGTTTGTTGCATGCAGCCCTAACTATATGGTATTTGATCTAGATCAGGGGTGTCAAACATGCAGTTTGGGGGCCGAATCAGGTCCCTGGAGAACTCCTATCAGGCCCCCAAGCAACTGGCTGTCATCTGCTTCCTTCTCCTTATATCTTTCTTCCTTCTGCATTACAGCTTGCTTTGCAAGACTTGCTCAATTGCACAGGAGCTACAGAACAAAACCTCTGTTTTCTCCATTGGTTGAGACTCCTCCCTTGTAGAGGAATAGCTTGCTTTGCCAGGCTCTCTCAATTACACAGGCTCTCTCAATCGCATCACCTACTGAGCCAAGACTATCTTCCTTCTATTGGCTGAGGCTCCCCCCAGTCCCCTGGGAAAGGAAGGAAAGAGCCAGAGCTTCCTTTGCCCAGTTCCCTGGATCCCATGGGAGAAATACAAAGAAAGCAACTAAGACCAATGAGTGCTAATGTTTTAAGCATGTTTTAAGTTTTTAAAAATATATGTTTGTGTTCTTTATAAAATATCTCTGCTACCTAATGTAAAATAGGTACACACATGGCCTGGCCTGACATGGCTCGGCCCAACCCGACATGGCCTGGCCCAACAATAGGCTTCCCAACCCTCCCGCCCTGGCGGGGGACCCCAGGATTTCCACCCTCTTCCCCCGCTCCCCAAAAAAACGGAAGCGGGGGGAGGGGGAAACGGCGCTGGGGAGCATGGCCAGCCGCCCGATCCTGGAGCGGGCGAGGCTGCCGCGCCACTGCCACCCCCTCCCCGCCCACCACAGCTGCTCCTCCGAGATGGGCCCAGGCTGAGCCCATCTTGGAGGAGCAGCCAAGAGCAGTGCAGGCAAAACCAGAGAAAGGGAGGGTGAGGCAGGCCAGGAGCATGGCAAACCACGAATTCGGGCCCTTCTAGGACCCGGACTTGCGGCTTGCCACACCCCCGGCCCGCCTCCACCCCCCCCCCTCCGATTCCATCCCAGAGGCGGAGCGGGCGAGGCCGCCGCGCCGCTGCCGCCTCTTCTCTTTTCACCGTGGCTGCTCCTCCAAGATGGGCTCAGGCTGAGCCCATCTCGGAGGAGCAGCCACGGCGAGCGGAGAAGAGGCGGCAGCGGCGCAGCGGCATCGCCTGCTCCGAGATGCCGTTTCCCCCCTCCCCCCTAGCTCCACCCCAGTGTCCCCTGGCTCCACCCCCAAAGTCCCCAGATATTTCTGGGGTTGGACTTGGCAACCCTACCCAACAAGCTCTCTTTTATGTCTGATCTGGCCCTCATAACAAATGAGTTTGACACCCCTGATCTAGATGAATACTGACTAGTCTGACTAGTAGTATGTCTAATGTCTCATACAGAAGTCTTTTCTAGAATCTCACAACTTGAAAATAAACAAAAGAGATTAAACCTGGGCCCTTATAAACACAAAGTATACACTCTGATATTATGTGTTACTAAAGTAAGGACCAGTACCTAGTATCTAAAATGAGAGATACACAGCCTTGAGCCTGTCAATAAGCCCCCCTCTTTATTGGAAGATTTTTGTAGCTCATCAAAGATGTTGGGAGACTTAGGGGAGTTGATCAGAATTTTATTTTCATTTCATTATTTTCATTTGATTCTAATTGCTATGGCTATTGGAACCAAAAGTTTGTTCCAAGTCTGAGCTCAGTCAGCCAAAACAGAAATAATACTGGGAATTCCAAGAACAAGCTTCTAATCATTTTTTTAGGTGCATTTAAATTGGGACTGCAGCATGGGGTAGGATTGTCTATCCACCCATGCCAGTTCTTGACTTGAAATAGTAATGCAGAGCAGCTATCTGTCCCTTCAAAGTAAACATCCTTATGCAGGTCCCAACTGGACTAATTTGTTGGTCAAAGAAGGACAAATACCAGTTCTGCAGGACTATTTAGTAAGTATTGGGGGGATTTAATTCCTTGCTCCTCCAGTGCCACAGTCCTCATTCACAGAAATCCCAGCATCATATCTGACTTTATCTTTAGTCATGCTAAGTGGCTTGAACTAAAGTAGAGAGCTGACTATTGTCATGTTTGAGGATTTCAGCTATAATTTTCCACATGACTGATTTTGAAAACTGCTTAGAATCCATATTTCCAAAGGTCTTTATGGGAGCACTCCATTTTGTATTTATACTGAAAATTAATTATTCTATATATGCTCATGACCTTGAAAACCGCTTTGCCATAGTCACCTGCAAAGTTAGTAGTAAGATCATTGCAATGCCACCAGATGTCATGCTTGAAATATTACTTAACGGGAAAGAATTCAGGATACATTATCCTTGGCACTTGTTCATTGTTACACTTAACATTTTTAGACCAAGGCATAAATACACAAGAGACACAAAGCAGAAAGAGTAGAAATCTATAATGAAAGAAAAAGCATTTTGCTATTGTTACACTCCTTGCCTCCAAGAAGTGTAATATGCACTTCATCATATTTTCTTTTTACTGTAAGATGCTAATGAACCATATCATCAGGAGTGTAACAATACTTAGAGGACTCCCTAGATCTGCAAAAAAATATGTTTGTAAATTCATCAACAGAAAAAGGACAGCTCTCACACCTCCCTCAGTGACCTGATGAGCATGTTTAAGAACATTAAAAAACTTCTACTAGATCAGATAAACCCTTGCTAAATCAGACAGATTAGAAGACCCCAGCTGGACTAGATCAAAACCCCTGCTAGATATAGTCTAGCACACACTGATGGGTTAACAAACAGGCTATAAAACGAAAGAAAAGCCCCAGGGTAACAAAAGACTTGAATATGTAACAACACTCTAAAGTATTTGACATCTGTAACTAAGATCAATATGAAAAGTAACAAAGCCCACTATAACAAGGAAAATTCTACAAACAACAAAGTAATACAACAAGCAGTGTGACACAGTGCTGTAACTCAATACAAATGCAGGTTGCTCTTAACAAATAGATATCGAGTCAGTCCAAAAGTGTGGCTCAGCCAACAGTGTTCTTCTCTGGCCACTTCAGACTAGACCACCTTAAGGAAGCAGAGCTGTACCGGTGATCAATAATATCCAGTTTCGGGTAGCCTTAATCTTCAGCTCACATAAATCTCAGAGCAATGTCCCCATGTCTGAAATACATTCCAAGAGGGGAAAAAAATATTCTGACTGTCAGGACATCTAACACCTTCCTTTGGATTGAAATATGATCCTTCTACTCCCAGGCTCAGCGTCCTATGCTACGTTTGATGGACCATTGATGGACCTGTCTTCCATAGGTTGCCAGCTTTTGGTTAGCAACATCCAGAAGACTGAGCGATGAAGGTTTTCCAAAACAGCATCCCTTGACTCCATGACATCACTTCCAGCTGTATAATCATAAGTGATATCACACATTGCAGGATGCTCTAGGATTTCCCCAACAGTCTGTGGTAAAGAAAGGCATTCCAGGGGAATCTTAGAGCATCTCTTGAAGCTTGAAGTGACATTATGGTCTCACAGGATACCATTTTGGCCCCCTCACATTTTTTTCCACCACCCTATCATCTGGTGGAGGAGGACCAAGGATGGGGGGTTGTAAGCAATCTGGCCACCTTAATCCTCCACAACTCTGTCTGATTGCCTCATGAAACCATCTATGTTTGGGGTAATCATTACGTCCACTAGCAGTGAATTTCACAATTTAATCAATTACTCATTGAATAAAAAAGTAATTCCTTTTGTTTGTCCTGAACCTATTGCCCATTAACTTTATTGGGTGCTTAATAAGTGACCCAGCAGTGTATATGAAAGCCAAATGTAAGTTATTTGACTGCTGATTGCACATAAGCCATGAGTCAAATTTGAACTGTAATTTGTGTCTCCCATATAGGACTTTTTCTCCTCCTCCTCCTCTCAAATCCTTCCCAAGGAACTCTGGGTATAATACACAATTCCTCTGTTTTATTATTTCAACAAACCTGTAAAGCAGATTAGGCTGAGAAAGTGACTTTTTTATCCAAGTGGCTCCATTTTCAAAATATCCAGATATAAATATAGCATTTGTTAAGTAGAAAAATGTAAAATGTTCTAAAATAAAACACTGGACAATAAAATATGACTCAAAATTATCATATATGTCCTACAAAAGAATAGTAACTTTCTGGACCTTTAATGGTTGCTGTGCTGTGTTTGTTGATTATTTAGAACATTGTAAACATGACACTGATGTGTGTAGTTCAGTTATATTTAACACACGTTTTAAAAATTAGAATAAGATATTAGACCTATTTAAACAAACCAGGAGGCAAAGCTGCCTGGGAAAATGAGATTTAAATGTCTAGAAAAGGAGATTAGCCTTTTCCACTTGATCTTTGGTGAAATAAAGTTGGACTGAGATGCTTCAAAGCTGACATGTTCTAGTGAATTCCATTTTATCTTGGCATTACTGAATCAGAGAGCAGAGGCCGTAGGCCTTATGGCCCTTTTATTCTTCCACGGTTCCGCTGAGTTGAGTCTTATGTGAGAAGTTCTATTACATATCTACTGAATAGCTAAGGCCTCACTAATCGTTTTGCAGTTTATAATGGCTGTCTGCCAATCCTATCAACTCCTTCTGGTTATTGGAAAGACTAGAGTCCCTATGATTAATAGCATGTGACATGTGACATTTGATTTTTTAAAAATACAATGAATAAAGAACATTACAAGGCAATCCAACTTTGTGGTACCCCTTCTGCAAAAGGGCATTTATTTCAGGGAATTTTTTTCCTTGAATTCAGATCCGACCATCCCCACATGTTCTGCACTTCCTTTGAAAAGGGGCTGTGTGACTGTGATATTTAATAATTATGAAGCATGCTGAATGCTGCATGTGTTGTATACATGGATCCAAGGATTATCAAATCAGTTATAAAATTCCATTATTTTCAGATGTTTAAAAGATTGAATTGTCATCAAAAACACACGCGAGCTATAAGGAAGGTGGGGGGAGGATGAAGTAACAAAACTTACTGACAAAAAAAGGAAGAAAGGAAGGGAACTTTATGGTTAGGTAATTGCATGGAGAAAACTACATTAAACCTCACTTTTGTCCTTGTGTCCTAGCACAACACTTTGTCCCTGTGTTATAACACAACAATATTATTAAGGTTTTTTTTTTTTAAGTGTTGTAACATAATTAAAACTATGCTTTAAAAAACAGTCTGTTGTTTGTGGGACATGGGGGGCGGGGGTGGGGTCTGCATGACACTGATTCTACAAGAGTGGTAAGAATTCCACACTTGAAAGCTGCAAGTTAATGCCTGAAGGGGAAAAAAGTAGGGAAAGTGTATCCAAAAAATGTGGGATAACAGGGCAGTAAATTCAGAGTTACTACCAAAAATTGTGGGCAAAGTTTTACGAACATCAATGATTTAAGAATACAAATGCAATGGTTTGCAAGTGTGCAGAAACGGTCTGACTTGCAGGAGTGGTCCAGAATGGGAGGCAAGAAAGCTAAGAAGTAAGGAGTGGGTACAAAGATGGAAAATTGCTACACAGCCCAGCCAGGAGAAGGAGACCAGACCTGACTTGCCTAAAAGGGGAAAGCTAAGGGAAATCATCCAGTTGCCTACTGTTGCTGCCTAGACCCTTACCAGTGGGATTCCAGCTTAAAGTGTATACATCTTTGCTGTAGTAGACCCCTCAGTTTCCTGCACAGGTTTGCACCATTTCCTGGGCTTCTGGAATAAAGCCTAGACTCCTGCAGAGCCAGGGCCACCATTGAAGGGGCAACACCAAAGGGGATTACCAATTAGGGGAGGAACACAAGGTAGGCTTACCAAGTCCAATTCAAGAAATATCTGGGGACTTTGGGGATGGAGCCAGGAGACTTTGGGGGTGGAGCCAGGAGACTTTGGATGTGGAGCCAGGACCAAGGGTGTGACAAGCATCACTGAACTCCAAAGGGAACTCGGCCATCAGATTTAAATGGACCACACACCTTTTCAATGCCTTCCCTCCTTTGGAAATAATGAAGGATAGGGGCACCTTCTTTGGGGGCTCATAGAATTGGACCCCCTGGTCCAATCTTTTTGAAACTTGGGGGGTATTTTGGGAAGAGGCACTGGATGCCATGCTGAAAATTTGGTGCCCCTACCTCAAAAAACAGACCCTCCCCCCCTCGAGTCCCAGATACCCGCAGATCAATTCTCCATTATACCCTATGGGAATCTGTCTCCGTAGGGAATCATGGAGTGCCCAGCAGACATTTGCCTCCCGCTGCCCGCTTCCTGATGGCCCTGAAGCGGAGGAAGGGCCTCCAAACCGGGAGATCTCCTGCCTCCACCTGGGGATTGGCAACCCTAACACAAGGGCAAGGGCCTACTTATAGTTTATAGAACCAGTGATACTAGGAGAGCCAAAAGGCTTGTGAGATGGTTGGGGGGGATCCTAGTTTTCAGCTGCTTTCTTATTGGGGAGATAGACAGTGTTTATGTGCCTTCAGAAGGGTTGCCATTCCCCTGGTTTTCAGCAGAAGGAAATAGAGTGGTGAGATACAGACTGGCCATTCAAAGAGAAGGACGTCTGGCCACCTGTTGGCCAATCCTCATTCAAGTCTGCCTCTCAGCCAATGAAGGCCTTGGGCCATGCAGACCTCATGCAGACCTCAGGCCTCTCGGCCTCAAATCACTGTTGCTGAATGGTTGATCCCCTCGGCCTTAAAATACCACTGCTGAATGCTAAGTCAGTAAATCATTCAAGATTTAATCCTGGAGGAGTAGTCTGAAGTTACAGAGACCTGGCTGTATAAATCTGACCCAACTCTGTTCTACAGGTTTCTTGGTACAACAGCAGGTTAGGCCAGGGGAACAGGGAGGTGGGTCGCAGTAGTCTATCCTGATTCAGTCCAGCTAGCAATGTGCCTCTTGCAGTAGTCTGCCAGTTTTGAATGTGTGCTTCTTAAGGTAGATGATCAGGACAAGGTGGGGATTCTGCTGATGTACTGCCCACCCAGTTTTGCAGGACAATAACTATAACTCTCAGGATTCCTCTCACAATGCACTTTTCCATGGTCTGATCTTACTGCTTTCTCTTTTTTTCACATGGATGATGGACATGTTAAGATCTTAGCCCGTAGTGCCTGATGGATCCTGATGGCTTCTTGTCAGTGCCTGGGAATTTTTCCATCTTGGTTGATAATGATTCTATTGAGTAAAGTTAGTGAAAGAAAAATATACTCTACCTGTCTAAAACAGTAAGATCCAGTAATGTAGAAAGCTCTGGTGATGGCAGTGATGGAAGAAAGTTCATTAGTCAACCAACTACAAAAATGGCTTTTCTTTTTTTTTAATGCATCCAGATTTACCTGAGCACCTATCGCATTGGCCACAGTTAGGGGAAAATAGTAATCCACAATGGCCACAATGGTATTGGATCAAAAATGCACAGTCTTACTTTGTATTAGTGGATTTAATTTTTAGTCTACTTGGGGCAAGTAGAAGTTCAAATATAGTAAGAAAGATGCCAGTAGCCACCAGGTGAAGCATCAGGGGACAGCAGAATGATTGGAAAGAGATGGGAGGACTACCTGAGTGGCAGACTAGTTGTAGTCTGTTTGACAAAGGCCAGGAGGTAGCTTGATGTTCCTCCCTGGATGAGGCACACACTCAAGACTGGCAGACTACTGCAAGAGGCACCTTGCTAGATTGACTGAATCAGGATAGACCACTGCAGCCCACCTCCCTGTTCCCCTGGCCTAACCTGCTGTTGTACCAAGAAGCCTGTAGGACAGAGTTTGGTCAGATTTATACCCCCAGCCTCATTCAGACCCAGTTTGGTGTAGTGGTTAAGTGTGCAAACTCTTATCTGGGAGAACCGAGTTTGATTCCCCACTTCTCCACTTGCAGCTGCTGGAATGGCCTTGGGTTAGCCATAGCTATCACAGGAGTTGTCCTTGAAAGGGCAGCTGCTGTGAGAGCCCTCTCAGCCCCACTCACCTCACAGGATGTCTGTTGTGGGGGAAGAAGATATAGGAGATTGTAAGCCACTCTGAGTCTCTGATTCAGAGAGAAGGGCAGGGTATAAATCTGCAGACTTCTTCTTCCCTGTGTTTATGATTGATTTACTATGGAAAAGTGCATTGTGGGAGGAATCCTGAGAGTTATAGTTATTCTCCTGTAAAGTTGTGTTATTTCTGATGGATATGGATGGGAGGGATATCGGAGGATCAGACAAAGAAGCTTAGATTCATTCTCAAGCACTTAGGTGTGGCAGACAGGTCCAAATCCTACCCATTTTCTCAAAGATACCAATTCCCTTTAAACCTGGTTGGAATGTTTACTGAACAGGCAACAGCCAATCGGAGCTCTGCAGACACCGACAGAGCAGAAAGGAGAGGAATTGGAGTGAAAAGCAGTTAAATAGTTGTTTTCTTCAGACAGCGTTTGGCCACCAGTGAGGAAAGTTAGGAATCCTTTGTCTCAGGAAACAGGGTATAGACACTCAATTAGATAATCCACTATTTTAAGAGAGAGTTTGAGTCTGTCTTCAGAGGAAGCAGGCTGGTTAAGGGTGGTATCCAGGAAAGACTCTTATTAACCTTCTTTAGTCTTCCAAGATAGGGGGGAGCTAAAGGGACAAATCGTAGTTTCGTTTAAAAGCACTCTAGTAGCTCTAGTCTTGTAGTTGGTGATCTGGGGTGCAGTCTAGAGAGGAGGAACACCCAGGAAATTTTAGGGAGAACATGCTTTTGCTTTTAATTATATTTTCCATAGGGCATTCCTCTCCACCCCCCAATATTTCCAACAAGGAAAAAAATGGAAAATTTGGGGGGATCACTGGGGGAAAAGCTCATATGAAACATTTTCTCTGCTGAGAAAACATTGTACTGCTGAGTTGGGAAGAAACAAGCCTATCAAATCTTCCTGTGTTCATGGTAAACCTCCCTCTGTTTTTCTGTTAACGACTATGCCCTCTGTGAAGTGTAAAGGTTAACTATGTTCTGAAGTGGGTCTTGATTTTGTTAGAGGTTTTTTTTTAAGTGACTAAACTGATATTGTTAAAATTACAGTGCTTTGGTTTAGTACCCTCATATGAGGTCAAGTGCTCAAACCAACCCGAAAAAAATGAACAGTACTGTTATAATAACCCCGTCACCATGAATACATCAAACTGAATAAGCAGTGAAATGCTGCACATCCTCCTCATGTATTGAACACCGTATTATATGAACACAATGCTTTTAAAAAAGAACTTGCTCTGTTTAAGACACAGTTCTGTTTGTCCTAGATTAAGTTAGCAGAATCAGTAAAGTTTTCCTTTTCTCTGTTACCCACCAGGACTAAATACATTCTCTTTTACTATATATGGTGCAATGGGGGGAATCCTTAAAAGCGGTGCATATGTCCATTTTTTGACCACACTATCATCTTATGCCTTTTTTTTAATAGGGACACAGCTGTAGCAAAAGAAAATATTTTCATATATTTTATAGTGACTTTTTAAATAAACACACACACCTTTATATCTAATTCTGAAACTGGCTCCAGAGAGCAGATTTAAAAATCTGCATATTGGGGCCATGTACAGAAAGAGAAACAAAAAGAGAAAAAGTGTAGATGACTGGGGAAGGCAATGGCAAACCACTCCATAAAAAGTCTGCTGTGAAAACATGACAGCACCGTCACACAGAGTCGGAAACGACTGGTGCTTGCACAGGAGACTACCTTTACCTTTTTTACAGAAAGAGGTGTTTCTATGGATCCAAGGAGAAACTTTTAACATTTTTACTCTTTCTCTGTGTGACCCCTTTATCTGTAACCTCTGTTAAGGCACCTATCTGCAGTGTTCTGAGCGGAGATGTGTTATACTGCCTCTTTGCCTTCTTTATTTTTGCTGCCATCAAAGGCTCTCTTCTTAGAATTCTAGTTGGACTTGATGAACAGGATAGCTTATTTGTATATGGTGGAATGACAGGACAGTCAGCATGTGGGAATGGCTTGGAGCTAAAAGGGTATCCTTTACTTTGAGCAGTTGTTTTTGTTAAACATAAATAGAAGTTATTTATAACAAAGTTAACAGTTTCAGTGTGGCTAATAAGCTTAATGGTTTCAAATAGGTACATTAATGTAATGGTTTATTTGGTAGATCTAGATTCATAGAGTTGGAAGAGACCTCCGTCATCTAGTCCAACACCCTGCACAATTCAGGATAATTCACAAATACCTCCCCCCCCACACACACAGTGGCCCTTGTTTCATGCCGAGAAGATGGCAAAAAACCTCCAGGATCCCTGACCTGGAAAAAAATTGCTTCCTGACCCCAAAGTGGCAGTCAGCATGTGTAAGAAAAGGAGTGCAAGAAAGGGCCATAAGAACTAAGCACTGATGCAACCTTCCTACCCTCCTTCTCATGATCTGCCTAAGTTCACAGAATCAGCATTGCTGTCAGATGTCCATCTAGCCTCTGTTTAAAAACCTCCAAGGAAGGAGAGCCCACCACCTCCCAAAGAAGCTTATTCCACTAAGGAACTTCTCAAACTGTCGAAGTTCTTCCTAATGTTTAGCTGAAAACTCCTTTGATTTAATTTCAACCTGTTGGTTCTGGTCCGACCTTCTGAGGCAACAGAAAATAACTCCACACCATCCTTTATATGACTGCCCTTCAAGCACTTGAAGATTATTATCATGTCCTCTCCAAGTCAAACTTACCAAGCTCTTTCAATCTTTCCTCATAGGACTTGGAGTCCAGACTTCTCACCATCTGGACAAGTTCCAGCTTGTCTCTATCTTTCTTAAATTGTGGTGCCCAAAATTGAACACAATACTCTGATTTTAGCTTAGAGAGCTCTGAGAGCTTTGATTGACCCAAGATCACCCAGCTGATTTCAAGTGGAGGAGTGTGGAATCATACCTTGTTCACCAGATTAGAGTCTACTGCTCTTAACCACAATACCACACTGGCTCTTCTTCATGAGAATTAATTTTGGATTACCTATTGTTACTACCACTGGTTTGGGCCCATATATCCAGTTTTTACAATTGATATGAATATTAAACCTATATTCCTATAGGTTTATAAACCTATAGGTTTAACTATTGTTCTCCAAATTAGTCAACTAGTGTTATGTATTTTGTGTGTTTTCTTTACTTGGAGAAAGATCCTGTGCCCCTATAACAACCAGCAGTTGCATTTAATGTTCCGTCTAATAGAAAGTGTCAGGCAAAGCCAGAGGCATTATTTTTGTGGCAGGAAGGAGATAGTGTGGTGTTATCCAGTCTACATAAAATGTCTGTCTTCCCACTTTCTTTTACATTTTATAGTTAAATTGCCACAATATTTAGTTCAGTGCAGCTAAGAGGCTATTAGAGAATAAATATAAAGAGAATAAATAAAAAGTCTAATACAGTTTGGTGTAGTGGTTAAGTGTGTGGACTCTTATCTGGGAGAACCGGGTTTGATTCCCCACTCCTCCACTTGCACCTGCTAGCATGGCCTTCGCAGCCATAGCTCTGGCAGAGGTTGCCCTTGAAAGGGCAGCTGCTGTGAGAGCCCTCTGCAGGCCCACTCACCTCAAGGGTGACTGTGGTGGGGGAGGAAGGTAAAGGAGATTGTGAACCGCTCTGAGACTCTTTGGAGTGGAGGGCGGGATATAAATCCAATATCTTCTTCTTCTACATCATTAATGATCAGCAGTGTGTAGTGTATGGCGTTCGCAGAACGCAACCAGTTCATAAGGGCCACAACAGCAGAATGACATCAGTCCACCCCAGCCGCGGAGCCAACTGAGAAACATCCAGGTGCCTCCGCGCTGGGCGCAACGATCAGCCAATCACAGCTCGTGGCGGGAAATACGGCTGGCCGGCATTGGACCGGCCAGCAGGGAGAATAGTCCGGCAACTGTATATATGCGGGAGCCGGCCCGCGTGCTCTCTCTCTCCATCTTGTATAGTATCATGGAATAAACTATGTTGCCCTACGCTCGTCTCCAAGTCTGGTACTTTACAGTGGCGACGAGGATGGGATCCTAGCCTCATCGGCTACGACGGAGATCTTGGGCAACGAACGACTGGACACGACCGCCGCCGCCACCATGGCCAACCAGGGCGGGATCACCGGCTACCTCGAGCCCTTCGACCCTGCAAATCCAGAGGGCTGGGAGTCCTACTCGGAACGGGTCGAGTTCTACCTCCGGGCCAACAAGATCACCGACGCCGGAGCAAAGAGGGATGTCCTCCTGAGCGTTTGCGGGCCAGCCACGTTCGAGATCGCGAAGGGTCTCTCGGCGCCCGCCCGCCTGGCGGAGAAATCCTACGATGAGATCATCCGGATCCTCACGGGCCATTTCTTGCCGCAGCCCTCACGGGTGGCCCGCAGATTCCTGTTCCACAGAAGGGACCAGACCGCAGGAGAGTCAGCAGCGGACTACTTGGCGGCCCTCCGCAAACTCGCCGGGAACTGCAACTTTCCCCAGCTGGAGGAAACCCTGGCCGACCGATTCACGTGGGGCCTCCGCGATGAAAGGCTCCAGCAGAAGCTCTTCGCCAAAGAAGAGCTCACCCTCCAGGGCGCCTTCAGCGAGGCGGTAGCGTGGGAGAGGACCGCCAGGACGTTTCCCCGGGCCAAGACCGAGACCGCTCACCACGAGGAGCTGGACCCCGAGCACCAGGACGAGGGAGAAGCCTTCCAGACGCGACGCACCGCAGGACCCGCCGCCCGAGCCCCACAGCGCCCCCGAGCCCACGAACGGCCGAGTCAGCGCACCAGCGAAAGGGCTAAATGCGCCAGCTGCGGCGACCCCCACGATCGGCGGGACTGCCAGTACCGGACCTGGGACTGCAGGAGCTGCGGGAAGACCGGCCACATCGCGCGAGCGTGCCGAGCCAAGCTCAACCGCCCGCGGCCGACCGCCCACCACGAGGCCGCCGAGTCCCACTCCACCGCCTCCACCTCACTTCAGGTACTGAATTTGCCCCTGACCACCCCCAACAAGATAACGATGGTGGTCCTCATAGACGGGGCCCCCTGCACCATGGAAGTGGACTCAGGCTCCTCCATCTCCATAATTGCGGAGGAGACCCTGAGAAGGCTACGCCCCGGCCAGGGGCTGCAGCTGCGGCCGGCAAAATTCATATTGCGGGACTTCCAGCAAAACCCGGTCCAAATAGCGGGGTGGGCACGGGTGCTGGTGGAGCGGGGGTCCTTCAGAGGGCCCCTAGACATCCTGGTGGTCAGGCGGCCGCTTACCACCCTGTTGGGTCTTGCATGGTTTGGCCCCTTGGGAATCCGAGTAGAGGTGGCGCGCACAGCCACAGCAGGAGGGTTTGGGGAGGTGTGCGGAGAGTTCCCCGACGTATTCGATGGGTCGCTGGGTAGTTACAAGGGCCCGGCCATCTCCCTACCGCTCGACCCGACGGTCAGACCGATCCGGCTCAAGGCAAGGAGGGTCCCCTTCGCCTTGAAGCCCAAGATCGAGGCAGAGTTGGACCGCCTAGTAGCCCAAGGGGTCCTGGAGCCAGTCGATTACGCCATGTGGGAGACCCCCATAGTGACCCCGGTCAAACCAAATGGGGACGTGCGGATATGTGCCGATTACAAGTGCACAATTAACAAAGCGCTCCAAGACAACCCATACCCGGTGCCAGTAGTCAGCCACGTCCTGGCAGCCCTGGCGGGGTCAAAGATTTTTGGGAAGCTGGACCTGGCACAAGCCTACCAGCAGCTCCCAGTGGACGCTAAAACGGCCGAGGCACAGACGATAGTTACCCATAGGGGGGCGTTCAGGGTTAACCGGTTGCAGTTTGGGGTCAGCGTGGCTCCGGGGATCTTCCAGAGTATAATGGATGCTCTCCTTAAAGGAATCCCCGGAGTCCAGCTGTTTTTCGACGATGTTTTAATCGCCGCCCCGGACCCTGATGAATTCCGCAACCGCCTGCGAGAGGTGCTCCACCGTTTCCAAGCCGCTGGACTAAAAGTTAAGAGGGAGAAGTGTATGCTGGGGGTGCCACGGGTGGAGTTCCTGGGTTTCGCAGTGGACGCGGAGGGAATCCACCCGACCGAGGAAAAGACCAGGGCCATTGTTCAAGCCCCAGCCCCCACGTGTAAAGCGGAGCTACAGAGCTTCCTGGGGGTCTTCAATTTCTACCACACGTTCATACCCCACAAGGCGGCTCTCGCCGAACCCCTACACCGCTTACGGGACAAAAAAGCTCCATGGGTGTGGGGGAAGAAGCAAGCCGCCGCCTTCTAGGCAGTTAAAGACGTTCTGGTTTCCAACGGGGTGCTGCACCACTTCGACGAGCGCCTTCCGGTCATCTTGGCTTGCGATGCATCGCCGTACGGGGTGGGCGCAGTTCTGGGGCACCAGTTACCGGATGGCCGGGAGGTTCCGGTCGCATACTACTCACGCACCCTGACTTCGGCAGAGCGGAACTATGCACAAATCGACAAGGAGGCCCTGGCCATAGTAGCGGGGGTCCATAAATTCAACGATTATTTGTATGGGCGCCGGTTCACAATAGCGACGGACCATAAGCCGCTTTTGGGTCTGTTGGCCCCAGACCGACAAACGCCCCAAATCCTGTCCCAGAGGGTGTTGAGGTGGAATCAATTCCTCAACTCGTACACCTACACGCTGGTACACAGGGCGGGCAAGGCAATGGGTCACGCGGACGCTCTCAGCCGGTTGCCGCTCCCTGACACAGGCCCCGATCCAGCCCCAGCACACCAGGTCATGTCGATCGAGTCGCTTCCGGAGCAGCCCCTCCACGCGGCGGAGGTGGCTAGAGCCACCAGAAAGAACAAAACCCTAGCACGGGTGCTCGACTGGGTGGTGAGGGGGTGGCCAGAGGGGAACATGGGTGGTGAGGGGGTGGCCAGAGGGGAATGCGAAGGGAGGAACTCACAGCCCACAAAGGGTGCCTACTATGGGGGAGCAGGGTAGTGGTCCCCCCCCCTCTACAGAAACGGGTCTTGGAATCACTCCACGAAACACACCCAGGCATAGTGAGAATGAAGGCCCTGGCCAGGAGCTACGTATGGTGGCCAGGGATGGACGGGGAGATAGAGAACTGGGTCCGGAGATGCAGCACATGCCAGGAGTCGCGGCCGGATCCACCCAGCGCCCCGGCTACACGGTGGGAGACCACAAGGAAACCGTGGTCCCGGCTCCACATTGATTTTGCCGGGCCGTTCCAGGGACAGATCTTCCTAATCATTGTAGATGCATACTCAAAATGGTTAGAGGTCGTTCCCGTAGGGTCTACCTCGGCAGCAGCAGCCATTAGAGCATTACGCAGGGTCCTGTGCACCCACGGTATTCCGGACACCATAGTCTCGGACAACGGGGCAGCGTTCACCTCGGGGGACTTCCAGGCGTTCCTCCAGAGGTACCTCATTAGACACATCCGGTCAGCCCCCTTCCACCCGGCCACCAACGGCCAGGCCGAGCGGATGGTCCGAACAACAAAAGAGGCCCTGGGAAGGATAGTGCAAGGCGATTGGGACCACCGACTAGCCGCGTTCCTCTTCGACAACCGGGTCATCCCAAACCCAGTCACCGGGGTCAGCCCAGCCGAGCTCCTCATGGGACGCAAGCTCACCACAAGGCTAGATCGGCTAAACCCCGACAGAGCCCCCGACGTGCGAGGGTCCCCGGAGGTCAGAGACGCGGCTAGGGGGTTCTTCGCAGGGGACCCAGTGTTCGCCCGCAACTACGCTTCAGGCCCCGAGTGGGTAGCCGGGCGGGTACTACGGGTCGTGGGTTCCCGCCACTATGAGGTATCCACCGAGGGGGGCCAGATCCTACACCGGCATATCGACCAGTTACGCCGCCGGACTCTCCCAGAGGTACCCACGGAAACGAGGGAGGGGGCAGGGTCCGAGGGGCAACCAATGACACCTGCACCGACACCATGGCCACACACACCGGCAGAGGCGGACCAACCCCCGGACCCCGACCCACAACCCAACAACGCTCAAACCCCCGGGGAAACCCCAGAGGCGGAAGTAGCCCCGGCACCACAAGCAACTCCCAGGCATTCAACACGGGAGCGCCGACCTCCCGCCTACCTCCAGGACTATGTCACTAACTAAGGGGGGAGGAGTGTAGTGTATGGCGTTCGCAGAACGCAACCAGTTCATAAGGGCCACAACAGCAGAATGACATCAGTCCACCCCAGCCGCGGAGGCAACTGAGAAACATCCAGGTGCCTCCGCGCTGGGCGCAACGATCAGCCAATCACAGCTCGTGGCGGGAAATACGGCTGGCCGGCATTGGACCGGCCAGCAGGGAGAATAGTCCGGCAACTGTATATATGCGGGAGCCGGCCCGCGTGCTCTCTCTCTCCATCTTGTATAGTACCATGGAATAAACTATGTTGCCCTACGCTCGTCTCCAAGTCTGGTACTTTACACAGTATTTCCTGGATAATGATATTTCTCTCACACAAGTCTTGGGTGGCAGATATTTCCTTGCTTACCAGACAGCCTCTTAACTTAAAACAACCTCTGTCAGGACAACCTAACAGAGACACAAACTCTTGAACTAGTCCCTGAAACAAACCTAGGTGACAATGTTGTCTTTGCATAATACCTCAAACACTACACTGTTTAATGGATGCAGGTCTTACCTCCAGTGACAATAGACTGAATAATGATCATCTATATGTAAATTTAGTTTAATTTAAAGTAAACAGATGGGTGAAGACAGATATAAAAAGAAACCATTCAGAGGACCAGTCACCTTTCCAGTTTGAATGAGAACTGCTTGTTAAGTTATCAAACACTGGTTGAGCCATGAGGCTAGCCCTCCCATCATATTTCAGACTAGCTTTTCCTTTTCTCTTAAGTAACATAGGACCTTCTATGTTAACACTTTATTTAATTAATAGAAAAAAGGAATTTTTTTTTTCAAAATGGAAAACTGCTCTGAAAAAAACTTTTGCCTTCATAAATGTTCAAGCAATGCAACCACAGAGCCTAATACCATCAGCTACTTATCTTGGTCTCATCCTCCAGTATATCCCCCAGCCACCCCGAGCCTGCTTTGGCGGGGAGGGCAAGATATAAATCGAACAAACAAACAAACAAATAATAAAGTGTTTCATCATATGTCTGCAATCCTATCTGCTCTCTACACTTGACAAATAGGTGAGCTCCTATTGATAGGAATAAACTAACTCACTTCTGACAATAAAATAGCAATATTCAGAAACAATTTTAATACTGATGTAATAAAAGTCATTGTTCTCCAAAGAGAGAATCCCAGTATAAGGGTGCATTCATACTACACTAACTAATGTGTTTTACATCTGGATTTTTGCTATTCTTACACAGTAAAAATCCCGGATGTAAAACGCATTAGTTAGACAGTGTTACTGATATAACATGAATTTGGCCAGACTTCGGAGGGTGGCGGAAGACAGGAGGGCCTGGGATGACTTGGTCAATGGGGTCGCAAAGAGTCAGACTCGACTATGTGACTGAACAACAAGAAGTGTAGTGTGAATGCGCCCTAAAAGTGCTGAATAAGGCTCCTCAATAAGGAGGTCTGAAGAAAGATCTGGGATTTCTCACTCGGTGCTAATATCTTAGCATATCCCACCCCTTACAAATGTTAATTAGTTCTGCTAAATCTCTATATTTTATATCTTTTACCATTTATCAACAGTGGGAAGAGGTCTTAATCCACTCAGAGAGGACTGATTTGTTTTGATTGGATTTTCTTTTAGAATGTTCTTTTTTTAACATATCCCCTCTTCCATTCTGATGTTTTCAGCTCTGAGTATAAATAAATCTGCCTAATGAAGTATACTTCATTTATCCTATAAAGATTACACTGGATTCTATTATATTAGTCATTAAAGAGCTACTAGATTCCCATTTAATTTTGGTGCTGGAAACAAACATGGCTGCCCATCTGGAATTAAATAAAATGAGAAACTCATTCTGTATGTTTTAATTTTATGTTGGTATTTTTAACTAAAAGTGTATGTAAAAGAAGACCCATTAAGACATAATTACACAACAGAAGAACCCCCAGTTTAGTCAAGGCTCTTGGTGAGAGCCAGTTTGGTGTAGTGTAAGTGCATTGGAGAACCGAGTTTGATTCCCCATTCCTCCACCTGCACCTGCTGGTATGCCCCTGGGTCAGTCATAACTCTCTCAGACCTGTTTCTTTCAAGAGCAGTTTCTGTCAGAGCTCTCTCAGCCCTACCTACCTCACAGGATGTTTGTTGTGGGGAGGGGAAGGTAAAGGAGGCTATAAGCTGCTCTGAGACTCCAAGTGAAGGGTGTGGTATAAATCCAATCTCTTCTTTTCTTCTTCTTCTATTATATAGCTGATAGGGTTACCAATCCCCAGTTGGGGGCAGAGGATCCCCTGTTTTCGAGGCCCTCCCCCTGCTGTATCTGGGGCTCTGGGGAAGCTATTTTTGAGGTATTTTCAGCATAGCATCTGGTGTCTCTGCTCAAAAAAGTTTTAAAATGATTGGACCAGGGGGATCCAATTCTATGAGCCCCAAAATAAGGTGCCCCCATCCTCCATTATTTTCAATGAAGGGAAGGTATTTAAAAGGAATGTGGTCCCTTTTAAATGTGATGGTTAGAACTCCCTTTGGAGTTCAAACGTTCTTGTCACAACCTTGCTCCTGGCTCCACCCCCAAAGTCGCCTGGCTCCACTTCCAAAGTCCCCAGATATTTCCTGAGATGGACCTAGCAATCCTAATAACAGATTTAGCATATTGGCTAATCCAGCTATGCATTTGATATTTTGGGTTCCCAATGAGTCTGGATAAAAATGTCCTACTCCTTTACTAAAAGTTTAATATGTGGGAAAGGCCAGCTGATACAGAGGTGTACTTACCTTGGTTCTGCAGACATGGCAGCTGCAGAGTCCAGGAGCCTTTCCAGGACTGGACTAGTCTAGGAACACTCCAGGTTGTGGTGATATCCAGGAGCCACTCCAGGCTGCAGCACTGTCTGGGAGCCACTCTGGGCCTATCCACAGCAGTGTCCACCAGCTGTTCCAGGCTTGGCCATGGTGGGAGCGGAGTCTAGGGACTGCTCCAAGCCCAGAGTGGCCCCCAGGCAGCACAGCCACTGTGGCCTGGACCAGAGATGGATGGGGAACCCTAGAGCTGAGTCAGGCTTGGTGACCCAGACTAACTAGTATGTTTCTGACACATGAACAATAAGATCAAGCATGAAAAATGGATTTAAGAAACATTAAATGGGACCCATTTTTTGTTCTAATAAATCTATATATTTAACAGTATGTTTAACTGATAGTGTTTATACAGGTTATGACAATCTACTGAGTGGCTTTGGCACAGTTTGTATAGGATTTCATGTTTTCTTTTACAGAAGGTTAGCTAATTTCCTGCCATTCCTTTTGTATTTTGTCCATGATCCACAATACAGTAGTCAAAGCATTAGCTCATTACATCTTTATTGAAGTGTAAGGAGTGGCTTCATTAGTAATCTGTATGAACTTGCTTCTTCTCTTTTTTTAAAAAAACCTAAAACTTAATCTCTGATGAATTCTTTCTGTAAGAATGACATCTTATTTGTTCCTTTTCAGATCTGCCTCTGCATTGCATATTCTTTTAGGATAACAATGATTTTTAATACTCAGTATCTTCCTACTAAATACTGGCTACTAAAATATTGACTAATAAAAAAGGGTGTTGTCCAAGAACAGAACCAGACAACAGTAACCAATGCTGGGACCTGAAGCTGGAATACAGATGCACAGAAAAAACTATACATGTGCTGTTCTCTGAACAGCAGTTCTCATGATAGAAGAGACGAACCATCATTCAGGTTTAAAAGTTGCTTCTCTTTGGGATAACTGTGGCTAATAAAACAGAAGGCAAAAATCTAACCAGACGGTTTTCTTTTGTGCATGCACATGGTTGCCTGCTTTTAAACTGCTCTCTGTAGCTCTCCCTTCAATATCAGTTTGATCTGCAGCAATCGTCAGATGATGGTATTCAACTTCATACTATGAAAAACTTCAACTGCTCATTTTTATATATTAAGCCTCTATTAATGTGACAGGACATTTCCCGCCTCCTGATCTGTGTTTGCCAAATCAGTTCATGTGTTAGGCCTGTCACATGCACAACGGAAAATCCCAACATAAGTCCAGGGACATGAAAGCAATCTTTGAAGTCTGATGAATACATGACTCCAAAATTTAGCTAGTAAAATCTAGCACAATAAATTGTCAAGAAAATATGGAAGGGAGACATTTAACCAGCAAATAATTTCATTAAGAACTAAGAAGTGGAAAATGAAAAAGAGTACAAGATGGTGCTCTTGAAACTGAAACGTATAAATATGAAAAGGTCCAAACAAAACTATATTTAAATACTGCTTTATGACCAACCAATGCAACAGCGGCTGTTTGTACAACAGGAAGAGAATGAGAGAACAAGTATTGTTAGAAGGCCTGAAGAAAAACGCCCAATTATTTTGAGGCTTCATGTGTGGAAATGTCAGCAGAAGCTTTTCATGGCATGGAAATAAATAACAACCTCTGGTAAATAACATCCCATTAAGTCTCTATTAAAGTGCCAGGACATTTTTTTTTCCTCCAGGCAGTTGGCAACAAAATAAGCAGCTGCTTGGATGTAGGGGGTTTTTGTTTAATCATTGAATGGGTATCTCCAGTGTCCTGATTTTCATATAGTATGAATACTAGCAGGAAAATAATCTTCAGATCAGTAATTTGTATGTTTGGATAATAGTAAAATGTTCTGGGAGAATGTGTGTTGTTACATTGACTTAAAATATTTTCCTGAGGAATCTGGAGTTATTTATAACTGTATGGATCTGATTATGGGCTGCAGAGATTGTGCATATCTTTTCAGCAAAAAGAACTAATACTTCAAGCTTTAGTTTTATTGCTTTTATTCAGGAATTTTGATTCTAAACTCCAGCACTATGTAAAAAATTTAACTGGCTTTCAGGAAATGAAACCAACTATTCAAGAAGCATACCAAGACTTGTACAGTGATTCTTACTTCACTAGGGAACGCCTATGTCTGTGGATATTTTCCGATGTCACAAAAGTCAACTGTATATTGGCCAATAAAATAGAATCTTTGGCAAACTCCATGACAGATATATCAGAAGCAGTTGCCTACATCTGATCATATTTATCAAGGGCCAACCAACGTTATGCAGTTCAAATTGTAGAAATATTATCTTGTTTCATTTTCAGTTTGTTTTCTTAATTTATATTAGTTATTAATATTGTTTCAATGATTCTTTTTGTTTCCATTGGTTTCAATGGAAAACACATTTTTAACTGTAACTATTTTTCTCTTTCTAATCTGGATGAAATTACCCCTTATCCAACCCATCCACTCTGCCAAACTGTAAACTGATAGGAAAAAACAGCCCCATTTTATAAACAATTCAGCAACCCAAGAAAGCAATTAGATGGCACAAATAATATAATAATACAAAGGGGAATCCTTGTTGTATCACCTCCTTTGTCTCTCCGTGGGTGCTCAGGGTGAGCCAGCTTTATTCCGCACTAACTCTTTCCTCACAGTTCTTTTTCTTATTTTATTCAGTGGTTGCCCCCCAACTGAGAGCTGATGTGACTCCTCTCAGTCCAGCACTCCCTCAATGGGTCAGCAGAGAAGAATTTCCCAGTAAGTGCTTGTTTCTTCTTTCAGCCATGCCTCTACTTTCTTCCCACCTTCCTCCAGGTATTTTTACTATGTTTTACCATGGTCAGACTGACAGAGATGCCTGGCTGATGCTTGGTGGAGCTGTGCCCTGCTCACACTCATGCATGCCCACTGACATGTAAAGAAGGCAGGGAGGTGAGAATATATATTTTAATCAACAGATTTATGGGTAAACTTTGCTCCTTCTTAAATGTTATTTCAGTGTGTTCAGCACTCAAATATCAGAGAAAATTACTGAAACAATCAGACTGCAGCAGGTAAGATATGAGAAAAGGCAGGGCTTACTTTCCCTTACTGATATGCTCTATCTCTCCCCCTCCCTCATTCACACTACTTTATAGGTGAACAGCTAGACACTTAATTACATGTAATTGCCCCCTCTCCCCTATCATATCTAATTTAGGCCCATATTTTAATTAGCTAAAAAAAGGTTGCCTGTCTTTTTTCCCTCTAAATTAACAGTGATGGGTGGTAGGCATTTTATCTTCTGGAATAGGTTTCTACCACAACCCCTCCTACCCCCAGCAGCTGTTTTTAAGGAAAATCTCAGGTTTTTCATCACTGAGTTCTTGCATCTTGTTTGCATTGGCCCAAAGGCTGCAATCAGATATCACATCCAGCTGACACTAAGCTCACACATTAGACCTCTGCTCCTCTCACTTCCAAGTGTACAGCACAAGACAATATAGATACACAGCTTGTTAGTTAACTGTGAAGACAATGTAGGTACATGGCTTAATTGTTTGTTGCTGTGTTAGCTCTAAACCAGGATTCCTTTATCACATTTTGTGCAAGAAGGGAGAGAGAAGGACGGAGGAGAGGAGTATACATCCACACAAAGAGTTTTTAGATTCAAGCACATTCAGGTTTAATGGTATTGGTAACTGAATATGACATTTCAACACAGCCTACCTCTCTCTCTCTCTGTTATTGTCACTGATTGTCATGCATGTAACGCTTCAGAGCAGATGGTGCCTGGTATTCAGTGAGAGGATACCACTGCAGACTTTTATCCCAGTTCTTGGCAATCTGCAAATTCTGTCTACTTGCACAGCAACATGCTACAAGTAGCAAATTTGTTGGCCACTTGAGCAGCAATGTTGCCCTTTGCCAGGTGAGGAAATATCATTTGTCTTATTCCTCCCCCATCTATATGTTGTATACCACTGTGTGCAAGCAAAATGTTTCTTCCCGTGCCTGGCCGGCACACACTAGGGAAAAAAACAGATTAGCAGTCAAGCAAATGGGAGCCACTACTTACAAAGAATTAGTTTGAAGTCTTCTGCCCAAGAGAGTGGATCAATAAACAAAATACAAAACTGTGTGGCCCAAAAATCACTTATATCACAATAAATTGTATTCAAACATATCTCACAAAACACAATCAAAGGTGCAGAAGAATGAATGGAGCCCAGCTCCAGCAAGAATATCTCAGTTCAATTAATCCTGTTCTGACAGAAGATGAAATAAAGTCCAAACCCTTACAAGAAGGGAAAAGGCTCAAAAGAGCACCGGTAGAGTGAAAGTCCCTTCAAAGGGGGAGGTGGGGCAACAACGGCATCTCTTCACCTTGTTCCTCTTCACTCGCCGGAGAAATCCAACCTCAATCTCTCAACCACGTCTCGAAGAACCGCCCTAAGGCAGTTCACACTTTATCAAGAGCAAAATGGTGCATAACTTTCAACTGCACTTCACAAATTTCATTCCAGCCACTACTTATGTAGAATTAGTTTGAAGTCTTCTGCCCAAGAGAGTGGGTCAGCAATGTGTTTGGAAAAAACAGCACACTGGAAAAACAGACTTTTTAGTGTAATCCTCAACAGTAGGCAGATCTGTGTGTAACTCTACTGGCTAGTAACCAAACCTGTTAATTAAATTTCTGCTAAATCACTCCTTCTCTCTATAATCTATGAACTATAAGCCAGACAGCCAGGTACAGGAAAGCATTAATTAATATATACTGGGTTTCAGAATCTGGTTTTGATTAATATCTGAATGCACATCCCTTTAAAATGACCATCCTAAACTAGCTGACATTTCTGATTAGTAAAACCCATATAGGCCTGGTTTATTATGGTTCTTTTGAAGGCTGTTCTTAGGCTTCCTTAAGGTAGGGATGGGCAGCTTCAAAGGGCAGTACTGTAATCAAGTTATCAATTGTTGATAATGGTCATATTTTAGTTGCTGGCTATATCAAGGATAAGTATATACCAGTTATGGCAAGCACATTGTATTTACAGTATTCTTTTCACACTTTCAAATGTGGAGAATATGAGCAAGCTCTTGGGAAATCTTGACACATCATTGTAAATATAGAACAAAGGGGACAAAATTAATTGGGGCTGGGGTTGCCAACCTCCAGGTAGAGTCCAGAGGTCTGTCATAATTACAACTTATCTCCAGACGACAGATCCTCTGGAGAAAACAGCTGCTTTAGAGGAAGGACTTTGGAGCATGGATAACATTTTTTACTTTCACATAAAGTTTTGTGGACTAGAACCCATTTCATCAAAAGTTTATATTAGATTTTAAAATGTGTGAAGATATCACAGGATTCTACAGCATTCTAAGAACTGTGCTGCAAAGTAAACCAAAGGCTATATAAGTTATGTTTTATGTATAATCAGTATGAAACTCAAATAAGGCTCAAACTTTTGAATGTAACAAATGCAGAATTGCACCATCTGGGACTCTTTTAACTGCTTTATTTTTTCACCATTTGGTCCCATATGTTTTGCAAATGTAAAAGAACAGTAATAATGGTGCCACTACTATGGTTGATGTGTTTCCTCACATCTCACCCCTGCCCTTTCAGCTCATGTTTCCTTATTTCTTTGCCCATCTGACATTTTCTATCATTGATATATCCTGCTTCTGAAATGGCTCTGTCTTAACAATCATTTTCTGTCTTTATGCATTTGTACAAAACATGTGGCCATATCAGCTATGTCTAGACAGTACAAAAGAATGAGCTTGATAGACATATCTTGTATATTACAACACAAACATGATTAAGAGATTGAGACTTGGAATTTAGTAACAGTGCTTCAAGATTTCATTAAGAAAACTGCTTGAAATTGTTCTATTTAAGATTAACTTGTAGTAGGAACAGCTGTAATAGAATGTGAAATGCTTTTTAGATTTGTGTTTATCTGGTTTAAACAAACACTCTGAAAATAAATTTAAGAAGAACTGATAAAACCCTCATGAACAATGTTCAGCTTCTGTTATAAAATAACATTTGATATGCTGGCCATTACTTTGCATTTTTCTTGTAGATTATACTTCTTCATGTTTTCAAGAAAATATTACAAGAAAAAATGATATTTGGTATGTCGCATGTGTTTACTCTATTTGTAGTTCACCAAAATGGATTCCACAGTTTGTTGATAACAGTTCATACAAAGAGATATCTAATAAGCACAGAAGAAGAGTTGTTTTTATACCCTCATTTCTTCTTCCATAAGGAGTCTCAAAGCAGCTTACAATCAGAGAACTGTGACTGGCCCAAGGTCACTCAGCAGGCTTCATGTGGAGGCATGAGGAATCAAACCCTGTTTTCCAGACTAGAGTCTGCCACACTTAACCACTACACCACACTGGGTCTCTATGTAAGTCAATATAACAAATATGAGAAGACATCTAATGAACATCCTTGGACTAGGATAACCAAAATCTGAATGAGCGTAACATATTATATATAATACAGATTTAAGATATAGTGCATTAAAATAGTGTTACATCAGTAGAAAATGATGAAACAACAGGGCAATATGTGCAGAAGACTGATAATGTGGTATAATAAAATGCAGTGGTATAATCCAGTCCCTTTCCCTTCCTGAACATACAATCCTATCACCTTTATAGAAATGCTTGAGCAACTCTGTATTACATAGTTTGTGAAATGACAGGAGCACTGGGTCCCTTCTGACCTTGCCAGGCAAGCCATTCCGCAAGGTAAGGGCTACAACATTCATGCATCTCCCTGCTTGGAGATAATGAAAAATTAATTTTGAAAATCTATAAGTTACTTTTAAAATGGTCTATGGAAGATGAAGTAGTGAAATCTCAAATGATTAAGTGGGCAATTAATGTAAATAAAGAAATACAGATGGACACATGGGAATATTTGTGGAAGAACTCTATGAAACTCTCAACATGTCAGAGTATTAAAGAAAACTGTTTTAAGATAATGTACAGATGGTATATGACTCCTAAAAAGTTGGCAAAGATGAACAATAAGATGCCAAATAGATGTTGGAAATGTAAAAAAACATGAAGGTTCTTTCTACCATATGTGGTGGACTTGTGAAAGAGCAAAAAAATACTGGCAGATGATTCAACAAGAGATTTCTAAGATCTTGGGATACGAATTTAACAAAGTTGTAGAGACTTTTCTGTTTGGGATTACAAATGGAAAAATTTCCAAAAGAAGACAGAACTATAATTTGGTACTTGCTCTCAGCTGCTAGGATATTGTATGCGCAGTTGTGGAAGCAAGAAAAAATACCAGAGAAATGGGATTGGATTGTAAAAGTTATGACATGGAGTGAAATGGACAAGTTAACAAGGACTTTAAGAGACTATGATTTAGAAGTATTTAAGATGGAGTGGAAAAAGTTCAGAAGATACGTAGAAAAAGAGTGGAAATTAAAAGGACATTGGACAATTTTTGATAATGACTAAGTACAAGAGGGAGGAGGATATTAATTCTGGTTCTTATTAAGGGTACCTTTAATATTTAAGATTTTAAGTATATAACACTGGCGGGGGTCACGTAACAGGGGGAGGGGTGGGTAGAAAGTAATATATGGGATAGATTTAAAAAAGTAATTATTAATGAAGTAAGAAATTTCAATTTCTTACCATATGTTACTAATAAAATTGTTTGAAACATAAACATAAACAATAAAATTGTTTGAAACATAAACATTCATGGATCTCCCCAAAACATAGTTCTTAATAAACTTTGTCCAACTGTATTAAAGAATTCCTTTTAAAGAAAAGTTTATGTTTGGCTCTTATTTTACTCACTGCTTGTGAGCAGAGAACCTAATTTTTCATTGAACAGTTAACCTGGTTCAACAGTTTACTTTCCACATCCTAAATAGTACATGACAGTGCAATCAGCCACAATTCACGCATGCATGTTATCACACAGCCCAGTGGGATCCCTTGTTTTGCTCCCCACAGACCTATCCTTACTATGCACCCTTCTAAGGCCAACTATTTAAATCAATGATCAACCCAGTCAGTCATTTATAAACAAATGCAAGGGTATCTGTAAACAACTGTTTATTGTTTGGTGTTTGCCTAAATCCATGTTATCATTATTATTTTGTGCATACTTATTTTCACACAGTCTTAAGAGAGTCATAGTTTTCCACTTCACCATGCTATTTAAGTTAAACCTGGCCCAACCACCTTGAGTCTGGAAGAGAATAAATTTCACCTAGCAAAAGTGGCAGCAAAGCAGGCAGAAATGAAACTATACCACTGGAGCTACTGTGCAGCTGAAAAGCTGTTCAACAGCTGCTTGAGTTGGACATGAAGAGATCAGTTCATCGGTGATTACAGCTGCCAAAAGTGGTAACTGTAAAGTTCTTTGCACTTCTAGTTGGCATTTAGTGTGCATGTTTAGTTAATAGACCAGTTGACCATCTACAAGTATACAATAACTAGACATCTTGCACGGTGCACCTAGTATGTATTTACAAACCCTGTTTGGGGGTGTTTATGCAGTGGCCCAATTTACTCAGAACATTTACTTATGAGATGTGTTAACTGTCTTCCATTAAAAGTGCACAAGCACTATACAAAAACAAAAGACTGTAAAACGAATCTTAAACTACATCATTAAAGAAGAAAGTACAAAATAATAAAAGCACCATCATTTTAAATGTCTCACTGAAGCATATACGTTGCGTAGTGAATCTTCCTAAAATGTAACTGTAGTGGTACCACCACTAAGCCTTGTCTCAGACATGCATAGGTGTTACCCAGGGCTTTTTTTTTTGTCAGTAGAAAAAGCCCAGCATGATCTCATTTGCATACTACGCCACACCCCCTACACCAAGCAAGCCGGAACTGTGCTCCTGTGCATTCCTGCTAAAAAAATGCCCTGGTGAGCAACTTCACAAATGAAGAGAACATAGAAGAGTTTGCTCAGTTTATCTTAAAAATACATATGTGGGGACTGCTTTCTAAGGTACACTGAGGGTTATAACCTTGCACTGGGCAGGCTCAGAAGCCCAATTATTGTGCAGATAATTATAATAAGTTGAAGTGTTTCTGTAGCCTACTTGGCCAATAGGAAAGCAGCAAAATTTTGTGATAGCTGCAACCAGCAACCTGTCTTCAAGGGCAGTTCCACATAGAATGCCTTCCTCCTATGTTCCATGATAATAATCCCATGCAGACAGAAGTATTAGTCTGTTGTAGGAAAAAGGAACACAAAGGGCTTGCGGCAGTTTAAAGACTAATAACATTTATTCTAGCATAGACCATGGTACATGAAATGAAACCCTGAAGTAGCTCTGTTCATGACAGTTTATACTGGAATATAATTTGAATACTCCTTAAGGTGCTGCAGAGTCACCTGTTCATTCTTAAAAATAATTTATTATACTATTAGTGTTTCTGGAAATTCTCAAAGGCTTAACTTTCCCTGTAAACACAACCTAGTTATAAAATCTGCTTTGGACAAATTCACCACGTGCTACCTGCGCAGGTAGTCGAAATCAGCACACAATGTATCCCAGCAGTCTCTTCTATCACTTGCAAGACTTGAGAAGGACATAATGTGCCGCCTGCCCTGTCGGCAAATAGTTTACCAAGGTAGCTACGGCAAGCTGCTCGAAGTCTTTGTAGCTTGGGGCATCCTTCGCCATGAGTCACCTCTCTGGCCTCTTCCACCACGGCGGAATTAATCGTAGTTGCGAAGAACAATCGCCCTTATAGATGTTTCAAACTGTGTTACTCTTCCCCCCTCCCCCCCGACTTATTCTCCCAACCACCCCTGGCGAAGCACAGCTTAATTGGAGGCGCTGCTCTTCTCACGTCTCCGTGGCGGGAAAGCGCGATAGCCGCTGGCCCTCTCGCTCCTCGTGCGGGACACCGCCGCCACAACCAAGCGCGCGCCCGCCCGCCCAGTAGCGCCTGTGGAGCCGGGGCAAGGGTGGGGGGGAGCACCGCTGCCGTTTTGAACAGGGCTTTTGGGCAGCTGGCAGCTCCTCGTGGGGAAGTCAAGAAAGGCGGGAGGGGGGAGCTGCGAGAGGGAAAGGGGAGGGGACGCCCACGAAGACGACACCGACCCGGGCGCCCTCCGGCCCGCTCTCCCTCCCTCTTCCTTCCCTCGCCAGCCACTAGTCTCTGAGGTGCAGGCAGAGGGCGCCTTGAGCCATGCCCGCTCCCCGCGGTGGCTGCTGTTGCCGCCGCCGTCGCTCCGCTCTACGCGCCGAAGAGGCTCCTGCTGCCCGGCCCCTGCTGTCGCCGCTGCCCCTTGCAGACACCCGCGGGAGCCCGGAGGAGGCGAAACCGCGTGGCGGCTGCCCCTTGCCGGCTCCGCTCCTCGCTGGCAGATAGTCCCCCCCCCCCCGAGGAAGCCTTCTCCCCCCCCCTCCCTCCACTTCCACCCCCCACTTGGCTCGGGGAACTCCGGCAGCCTCTCTGGCGTCCTGAGGGAGCCCGGCTCGGATGTCCGCTTTCCTGGGGAAATCATTTCTTTTACACACCACTTTTCCCAAAAACCCTGACAGACCCTAAGGAAACTTGGGGGCAGCAAGCGAGCCGTCCAGCCCAGCGCCTGGCGGGCGAGCGGAGGGGTGGGAGGGACCTGCTGCGCACCCCTCGCGAAGCGGCCGGCCTTGGAGGGACCCCGCGGTGGCGCCCACCCCGGCCGCTGTCTCCCTCCGCCGCCGCGTCCTCCGCCCCCCCCCCCTCCGCCCCGCCGCAGCCCTCTCTGCACGATGCACTTGCTGGGATTACTCTCTCTGGCTTGCTATTTGGCGGCTGCCACTCTGCTGCTGCGGGGAGCTCGCCAGCCGCCCGCCACCGCCGCTGCCTATGAATCCGGGCAGGGCTACTACGAGGAGGAGCCCGAGCTGGGGGAGGCGAAGGTAAGCCAAGCGCCCCGGGGAACCCTTGCGCTCGCCCGCCCGCCCGCCCTGAGGTGGCTTCCCACACCGCTTCTGCTCCCCTGGCGTCATGTGACCGGATCACTTGATGGGGATTAGTTGACCCCCCTCCCTGTCATAGCTGCGAGATCAAAGCGCGGCCAAGAACCCCAGAGGTGCTTTTCCACTGACACCTTTGGTGCGTGGCCTGGGGACGTCCAATCCAACCCCCCCCCCTCTTTTGAATGTGAAACTAGGGGTCAGGTTAGCCGATGCGGCGTTGACCAGGGCAGTAGGGACGTTAGCTCAAGATGCTTGTTGCTTTGTGCTGCGAAAGGCTGTCTGAGAGCAGGGCTTCTGGGGAAGTTTTGTTTCCCGAAACTTTGGGCTGTTTGAGCTTTCTGCTGGGAGGCGAATGAGCTGTATTTGCACGCTCTGGGAGTTGTCGTTTTCATTTTTTAGTTTATACTCAATCTTCCAGTCCCTACAGTCATGTCTTTATAGTGAGAAGATAAAACAAACGCAGTTAGGTGACTTCTGACATGCACAGTTAAAGCAAGCCATTCAGCTCCCGAGGATGAGCGGATCAGTAACGGTTGTTGCTTATCTAATGTTTGCATAGGACTTTAAAGTACTGCAGGGACAGATAAGGAAGCTCCATTGCTTCTCAGAAAATGCACAGTCTAGCCTACAAGCTAGCAAAGGAGGGACTTGGTCTGGGAAACTGCAGTGTTTGTGGATCCTGGAAGGTAGTAGGGCTTCCCAGCTTCTTTATCAAGAGCAGCAATGTAGAACTGCCTGTACTTCGGTGTCCTTGGGAGTGGGAAGTGTGTATTGCTGAAACTTTCCAGTTTGGTTCTGAGCAGCTATTGGCTAAAAACTTTGAAAGACTTTTGGGAAACCGGTGTGTTTGACAGCATGACTGCAAAGAAGATTCACAAAGAGAAACAATAACAAAACCCGAGGGTGTTGCCGTTTCCCCAAGTTTGCTTTGGTGTCTCTGAAAGCAGTTGTAATTTCTAAAGAGCAACATGGTTTTCAGGACAACTTGACCTCTCCATTTGAAAGTTCTGACTTGAAGATTCTTAGTTGCCAACAAAAATTCTTGAATGTTCCTTTTAATTCAGAATGTATGTGTAGCAAGATGTGAGCATAATATATAGTGTAAACCTTAGTTTTAACTTAATCATTTAAAAATGAAAAAATATAAAATAAGTTTCTGTGCAAACTGTAGCTCCAGGACATTTCCAGCTATATTTTTTCAGTTTTAAACTTAACTTATCACCCCACATTATAGAATGAAGATATGTTTGGGGTTTGTTTTCTGCAGTCCTTGTGTGTGTGAACAGGCAGCTAGCTTCCCAAAGAAAACTATTTCCTAACTGTTTACCAAAATGTAAGAACAGAAAGAACCTACAGAAACTTGTTGTCTAGAAGTGTGCATGTCCATTGGCAGAGACTGAACTTGATTAGCTTTAAATAATTTCAAAGTGATCTGAAGGATAAATGCATTAAACTATGGTGGTGCAGCAGTCTTACAGAGCTCTTGGCAAGAACTGAAAAGTATAAGAAAGGATGCAATTTGCAAGTGTTTCTTGCAGTTTGGAAGTAATGCATTTACATCAGCAGTGTAGGAACTTGTTCACCACACTATGTTCTATCCTTTTCTGAAATTCAGAGACACTGTGAGAAACCTGGAATAATGAAGCAAAGGAAGTGAAATGTACATGAACTGGGATGGCTGTGGAATATTGGCATTAAGTAGATCGAATGTTTTCTGTTAGGGATGAGAAAACTGTTCTGTGTATATGTGGGGAGGTATACACATATTTCTTCAGGACTTCCTAGGGCAGTTTTGTTACCCTGGCTTTCATGTGTGTGACTAGCCTAAGTGATTTTTAGTAGAACAATTCAAGTGAAAACAATTGGAAGGATTTAGCCTCTGTTTATTCTGCATTTTTATGCCAGTGTGGTGAAAGAAGTCTGAAGGGAAATTCTTAAGGAATTAAAAAAAGATTAGATAAGTAAACTGTAAGTAATTACTTCAAGGAAAAAGTAATCATGCTGTCAACATAAAAATCACTTTTCTCAGTTCAGATTTTAAAATGCGGAACTTCAGGGCATTGTGAGTTTATTGAAATCATGCCTTCCTTATTATCTTTTCCTCATGTCATATTATTAGTGATTGAAATAGAATGGCATATCTACAACCATAATACTGTGTGATGTAGCAGCTGGATTAGGCCTGTGGAGATGTGTGCTAAAATCCCTGATTACTTTGAAAATTATGGGGTGTCTTTGGGCCAGTTACTTTCTAAGGCTAATCTGCCTCTCATGGTTGTTGTGAATTGGCTGTCCTTATGATCTTAGAGGAAGACAAGGTAAAATGTGCTAAAGGAAGTAGAAGAATACCCTACTTTTCTTTACCTTAAGGAGTATCAGATTAGTTTACAATCACATTCCCTTCCTCTTCCCACAACAGGCACCTTGTGAGGTAGGTAGTGTTGAGAGAACTGTGACTGGCCCAAGGTCACCCAGCAGGCATTATGTAGAGGAGTGGGGAATCAAACCTGGTTCTTCAGATTAACCACTACACCACGCTGGCTCTACCCATATGATACTTTTAATAGGGAGTAGTTTGTTCCCAGTGGTGTAAATATATTGAGTGTGTAAAGTGCCATCAAGCATCAGCCAACTTACGGTGAACCCAGCAAGGGAAGTGAGAAGCAGGGATGGTTTGCCACTGCCTTCCTTGGTGGTTTCCCTTCCAAGTACTACTTAACTTCTGATGAGACTGGGTTATACCAAGTCCCCTTCACTCCCATAAATATGTTAACCATTAGAATGTAACTGGTGCTGGAAAAGATTCCTGGGTGGTACCAAAATTGTGTCGTTTTTTAAATATAGAGATGGAATATAGATCTGCTTTCCTAATTGTTGCATTATTTGTCAAAATTACGGGTTTGATTTTTGTTGTTGAAAAAGGAGGGTGAGGACCTGGGTGATCACAAAAAGGCTATGGGGGTGGGTCTTATGGAATCTTAAACAAAAACCATGCAGGACAAGTGCTGGAGAAGAACTGGGAGAGTTGAACAAAAAGACCCTGTAATTTCTAAATGGTTAAGCTGTAACTATTTTGAAAACTTGAGATGATACTTTATGAGGTGGTACTTTGAATGGCAAGGTTAAAAACAACAGAAACCATTTGTTGTCTCTTCTGAATGGTATTGCCAAATTCCATACAGGAATATCAGGTTACAAAACAACACATTAACGTGTATTTATTTTTCTTGCTTATATTTCATACTAGTCTCCCATCCTGACACTGATTAGGTCCCTCGCTGTTTGACTTCAACAGTGCTGCCACCTTAGGATCAACACCAGACCATTCGCTGGACCATTAAAAATTACAAAAAACCTTGTGTTGCTTTATTCCCTCCTATTAGCTTCTTCTGGTGTTCAGCCCCTGTTTATTATAACATCAGTTAAAGGTTTCTCCGAGCTCCTATTCTGCTTTAAGGCTGGAACTGGACTCATGAAGCTATGAATGATTGATGGTTTTCAGTTCTGCTTTTCTTCTCAACCTCAGCCCTTATGAATGGTTGTGCATCCAGTTTCTGAATGGTATGTGGACAGCAGCAGCTGGGGGAGTAGCTTCTAAAAAATAAAGGAGAGTCCAGACAGGGTCATAATGTGGGGACAGGAGCTCTTGCCTTCTCCCAAGCTGTTTTACCACTTGGAAATAGCACTGGAAGGAGTTATTTCCCTTTTTGCCCCCATGAAAGCGTACTGACAAAAACAATAACAACACCCCCCCACACACACACACACACACTCCTGAGTATAGGGAAATGGCAGCTCTTCTTTATTCATTGAAAGCCATTTTCTGCAGCTGCTATGTGGCAGGTAGCCTGCGTTGCTACCTGGATCCCTGGACCCAGCTTATTAAAAACCTGCATGTGTAGCTTGGACCTGAGAAACAAGTAATTAATGAACCCATGCAGCATGCTGTTACTAAAATCTACCTTTTTCTTTACATAATGATTATATTTCACATAACTGGGATAATACTTAAGTTTAGGAATCAATAACATATGTGTTTATTACTTCAAAAGAATTAGGGCCAAAGTAAATGTGTCAGGGAAAGATCTGATTTGAAAATGCAGATCTGATCCAATGTTGTGGAATCAGCAACCTGATTTAAAGAACAGGATTTAAAGGTTTTGAGCACTGAGTCCCCAGCATGATTTACCTCCTATGGTCTCTGTTTCTACGGGCACTATTCTTTTAGCTGGAAATGAATTTAGCTGGAGAAAAGTGCCTGGAAGAAGGGAACTGTGAGGAAGCAAGGATGATTAATCATCCGCCTGTAGATTTCTTTTAATGTTGGCTCCACCATTCATTTTATGTTATATATGATTAGGGCAGATCCACTTTAAAAAACAGTCTCACTCTACAAACTGCACCTGTTTTTCTTATTTCAGTGTTTACATTTTTTTAGGCTAGAGCTACAATCCTATATTCAGTTTCTGGGGAGTAAATCTCTTTCATCTTTGTAGGACTTAAGTTCTGACAAAACATTCAGCATGCTGAATGTTTTATCTATATAGATGAATTATTTATTTTAATTATTTATATATTCCTTCATAAAAATGAGGTTCAAAACAATGGGGGGGAAACGAATACTTCACAATTAATTAAAAGCTGTTAACAGCAGAACTGTTAATGACAAAAGCAGCAGTAGTTATTTTTTTAAAAATCAGTTCAAAAGAAGGCAATATCAAAATATTAAAATAAAGTTATTAAATTGAGATGGAGAGCTAAAACTAACTGCATGTGCAGAAAACTTCAAAAGTTAAGCACTTAAAGCCTGGGAGAATTAAACGAACAAATGAAATGTGTCACCTGGTTTCCTAAAATTTAGCAGTGAAAATGCTGGATGAATAGTGACCAGGAAGAAGGTTCATAGACATGATGCCACTACAGAAAAAGTTTTGACCCACTTCATCTCCAATAATGGGGACTTATACGAGAGGGTCTCTGATAGAAGTTTTAACATTCAAGCAAATGTGGTATAGCAGGCTGTCAGCCAGGCTCAGATCAGGAAAATCATGTTCAAGACCCACTTAGGCATGAAATTCCCTGGGTGATCTTGGGCCAGTAATTCTGTCTTAAGGACTAAAGTTGTGAAATCCTTGAGTCATATCCATGTCACCATAAGAACTTTCATGAAATTCACATCCATCATTGCAGCTCACTTCCCAGGCCCACAAAGGCCCAATTTCGATCAGGATAGAGTTGCATGAAAATACAGTGCTTTTGCTTTCCTGCAATGTCATTCCTAAGCCTGAAATGACCTTGGGAATGCCATTTGCCCCATTGGGTACTCAACCTGTATTGATGCAGTATACTCAGGTTTTCCCAGCAGGGCAGGTTACATCCCCAAGGTCCACTTCAGGCTAGGAAAATTGTGTGGGATCTCACCTGGTGTGTCATGATCAAAACTGTGCCCCCATGTGCCTCAGACTTGAGTTCCAAGCATGAAAATGGCAACATGTGATTGCAAACTTTTGTAGCAGGAAAAAGGAAAGGAAAGTTCCCCAGTGCAAGCACCAGTCATTTCCGACTCTGGAGTGACGTTGCTTTCACAACGTTTTCACGGCAGACTTTTTATGGAGTGGTTTGCCATTGCCTTCCCCAGTCATCTACACTTTCCCCCCGTAAGCTGGATATTCATTTTACCGACCTCGGAAGGGTGGAAGGCTGAGTTAACCTCGAGCTGGCTACCTGAAAACCCAGCTTCCGCCGGGGATCGAACTCAGGTCATGAGCAGAGTTTAGGATTGCAGTACGGCAGCTTTGTAAAGTGTAATTAGACTCTTCATCTAATTTACCACACAGGGATGTTGTGAAGATGAACTAAAAGAGGCTAATGTACATCACTGTGAATCCTTGGAAGAAGGCAAAGTTTAAGGTACAAAAGCTGAGACTGTTTAGGACTCAAAAGCACCTTCCAATGCATCAAATTTTGCTTGAAAATAAATCAGCACTAGAGCTGGGCCTGCAAGACTGTGAGATGAGTCTTGCTGCTGCATTCTGCATTAATTGAAGTTCACAGGCAGTCTTCAGTGGCAGCTCCAAGCAGCGTGCACTGCAGTAATTGTATGAGTATGATCAGAGCTCCTTCACCATAGATGAGACTTGTATGTGCCTTTGATCTGGCTGCAAGTTTTATCTTTCAAAGAAAGGACACCCCAGCTAAAAAATAGCACTCATTGGTGCTTGTTGCCAGTAGTATCTCAGTTGATAATTTATTGGCCCTTATCAAATTCAGGTGTCCTCCAAAAAGTTCACATTCAAAATGTTCACTGTCTTACCTGCTGAAAAGGACATGTAGAATTAAGGTTCAACAATATACTAATGACACTTCTCTCCATATCCCTACATGACTTACTTCAGTGATTTCATAGAGATGTTGAGAAGAATCAAGGACAAGATAAAGTCTTGTAGGATACTTTGGTACTTGACCTCAAGTATCTCCTTTTGATACCAGATAAATAGATAAGATTGGACCCACTTGAGTATGCGTTCTGTGCTCAACTTGAGCAACTGGTCCAAATTTTCCAAGTCTTACAGTAAACTTATTAGGAATTATATCAGATGTTAGCTGGTTCTTTTTTGTAATACAGGTGAAAATCCTTTCTCTTCATCAGAAGAAGATGATATTGGATTTATATCCCGCCCTCCACTCAGAGTCTCAGAGCGGCTCACAATCTCCTTTATCTTCCTCCCCCACAACAGACACCCTGTGAGGTGGGTGGGGCTGAGAGAACTCACACAGCAGCTGCCCTTTCAAGGACAACCTCTGCCAGAGCTATGGCTGATCCAAGGCCATTCCAGCAGGTGCAAGTGGAGGAGTGGGGTATCAAACCCGGTTCTCCCAGATAAGGGTCCGCACACTTAACCACTACACCAAACCGACTCTCATCAGCAGTGTAAGGTGCTTTAAAAGACCAAAATCAATTGTTGTTGTGTTTTTAGTCTTGTAGGTTATTTTAAGAACTCACAGATGGACGATACAGTGAAGAAAAAAATCATCTGCTATTAAAATCATAACATTTGTATCTAGTAGGGAAACATCATTGGCTAGAAACACATCTTCATTTTATCTGGTTACAATTAATACAATTCTCTCTTTAAAAATTTTCTGGATCATATCTGTCATTTACCGGATGTATCACATATTTTGCAATAAATAACCCCATTCTAGTGGCATAAAATGAAATGTAACTCCAAAATATATTTAAATGCATCTTCATGTTGAATAATGAAGATGGTGATATATAGCATCATCATTGTCCATGACCCTTTACAGAACATCATGAGTATAAATAAATAATGCTCCAATTCCTGTTCCCAAGTGTCATACGCTTTAGAAGAGACAATGGAAAGACATAATTACACAAAAGTCCTGTAAGTATCTCAAAGACAATGTTCCCTCTAAGCTTCAGAGTCTTGTGAGCAAAAATTCTACTTTGTGAGCTACTGGCATTAAAGTTGTGAGCTATTGCATAAATTATTGTGCTCTGGGGCCATTTTTCCTGAGCTAAGACAAAAATGTGTGATCTGGAGGCTAAAAATCTGTGTGCTAGCTCACGCTAACTCAACTTAGAGGGAACACTGCTCGAAGACTAACAAAATTTATGTCAGAAAGAACTGTCATGAGTTAAAGCTCATATCTTCAGATTTCTACTCTAGATAGCTAAGTGCAGTACTCTCTTATAATAATTTCAGAGAGATAGCCATGTTAGTTTGTTGCAACAAAACTGTACAAATATGGTAGCACCATACACACTAACAAAATGGGGGGGGGCAGTTATCTGTTAGTCCTTTTGCTTGAGCTTTTTTCACATGCAGATACATACCAGATTCTTCCTGGAACTGCCTTTTCTATTTAAACAATTCCAAGTTGCCATATGTCTAGCAGCTTTAACAATTTGGCATCAAATACCTTTTCTATGTTAGCTAATTCGCTATTATAGAATATTCTTTTGCCACAGGAGCGCCCCCTTGTGGCCAATTAAGGCCTGGTGGCCAATTAATCCATCTCTGGATGATGTTGCTTTAGGAATAGCAGAATTTTCCACAGTTAAATACATATATGTAGATTCATAAGTGTCTGTACATGCATCTTTAAATATATATGTATTTAAGAACTGGATGATAGACTAGGTGGAACTGCTCTTAAATATAATACTTTGAGAGAGTGGCAATTTTGTTGTTTAAAATTTTTGTTTTATTCTATATTTGTGATTGTACAAACATTTTGCAATCAGTAAAAAAAAAGTGGGAGACTGCTACATAATACGAGACACCTCTGTACATATTTCAGAATGAAATTCCCTGTAGGTTTTTTTTGTCTAAAATATTCTTCTCAGTGCTGATTCTTTGGCTTTATCCTTAATTTGTGGCGCAATATAGCTTTTTAACGTATTTCATCATTTGGTTATATTTTAAGCTTGTAACTATTACAAGAGAAGTTGCTGTTTTGGTTTCAAAGTGAGACCTATAAAGGTGATTACTTTGACTGGACTATTGGTATTGATAGGATATAGTTAGCAGTCTCTGCTGTACTGAAGTATGGCTTGTCTTTTACTCTCACTCAGGGCTTTTTTTGTAGAAAAAGCCCAGCAGAAGCTCATTTGTATATTAGGTCACACCCCTCACACCAACCAACTGGAACTGCGTTCCTGTGCATTCCTGCTCAAAAAAAAGCCATGCACTCACTTAAGAGCTCTTGTTTGAGTGGAAATGTTCTGTGGAAACAAACCCATGTCTTGCTGTTCCACAGCCACTTTGCCCTGTGTATTCATCTGGCTGATGCACACGGCTGCATAGCTGGTGCTAAGAATAAACAAGAGGAGTTAGAACATCTCAGTCGCATCCTGCATTGTATAAATGGCTTCTCAGATAAATCCCTTATGTATCCCATAATGCAGATTTCATTTGTGGATTAGTTGTGATTACAGAAGTGCAAATTAATGAAATCCTTTCATTTCAAAGATTCCTCCCCCCCCTTTGGATTTCTTAGTTAAGAGGTTGCCTACTTTTGGCCCAGATGTTCAGTATAAATACAACTTACTTTAAAATGTTATGACTCTGATTTCCTTTGTATTACACTGTGTACATTTTTGTCAGTTGACAGTTTATACTCAGTGGTACCTTGTGTTGTCTAAATTAAATTAAGATCCTGACAGGCAGTTCCTTATAGTTTGATAGACATCTTGCCTTATTCTTAAGGATGTTCCAAATGATTGTAAAGCCTATAGAATTTCTCCCAAATGTATTTTGTCATAACAGAGCTATTTGTGATTGTTACTAATGGATTCAGACTTGAACAGAATGGATGTAAATAGGCTTTTGTCTATGGAGATGCATGCTACCATAAAGTGATAGTAATTAGTCCTTTTTCTCAAGAGAAGTTTTAAGGGAATTTTGTTTTTAAATTATTTTGTTAAGTAGTTTTCAGAACAGGCCTTTCTTTTTCCAAATCAGCAGTGTATTAGTAGAATTTTTGCTCAAAGTATACTGAAATTTCCAGTTCATAGGCATTAGACTCTTGATGGTCAGAATGGCTTGACATGGAAACAGCTGCTGCCCTTTTTATTCTTCAGATGATGTAACCTACAATCAAATGCTGAAATGTGAGGGTGCAAGTATTTTTTAAGGGTCAGATTAATGTTTATATAGCAACATACCTTCATAATGGAATTATTACCTTATAATTTCCATCATAAGAGTCAATTATATTGTGAGGTAGAGTAGTACAAAATACTAAGGGCAGAGCTATATAAAAGCTGTTTTTCTGGAAATATACTGGTTGAAATTTATCTCCCATACTGTGTCTTCTTATTGGCATGTGTGATTTTAGGAAGTTCAAACACATAGTGAAGCAAGTAGAATATAACCATGAGGACTTTATCTACCAGGAGCTGATCATGTTACGTTTGAGGTAGACAGAGTGCTTTATCCAAGAAAAACAGATCTGACTTTTCACATACACAGTCCTGGAATCCCCTTCTCTCTCACAGGCATTATATATCTAAAGAGTTGTACATTCTGTGTGTACCCAAACATTTACATGTGTACATGTAATCTTTCCTTCTTTTGTCTAGTGTGGCTCTCTAGAGAGTAATTATAATAAGGAAATTGTTTTTGAGAATGGGAGGAGGAAGAGGCAGATCTCACTTTTGAGGCAGCATTTTGTGGTAGGTCAATCTTAACACCGCCCAAGTGTAAAGAAATTCAGTCCCATTAAATGTGCAACTATTTTTGGAATGTGTATCATTATCTTTCAAACATTCTAATATAGAGTTGCCACCTGAAGAACTCCAAAACAAGGAATACATCATAAGAATGTAAGAAAATTATATTTCATTAGAAATTCCTATAATGTATTAAAGATAATTTTTGCAATTATTATTGTGCATTTCATCTTTTCCAGTGTTTTATTTCCCACTTTTTCTAAAACACATGAATAAGGAGTAGTTTAATGAAATGAAGAACAGGTGGCAAGTCTGGTGGAATAGTGCGTACCATTCAAAATGTAATGATCGTTCATTTTAAATTCCTTATGGGTGCTCTCAGTATTGTGTAGCTGTTAAGTTGTTAAGAACAAGGAAAAGACAAGTAGAGTTCAAGATCTTTATTTCAGCTTCATGGGCATACACACACATCGTCAGTTCTCCCAATTTATAAACCTTTGCCCTGACTGTTATAATTCAAGCCAAAGCACTCCAAGCTAAAGTGGGGGCTTTGCATGGGTTTTCTATTAAGCTCTCATCACCACAGGTGTCATTATCAGTTCTCGGGTCGCATCTCCTCCTGCTCGTGGCCTTGGTTACATAGCAACTAGCCAGCTCCCAGACATACCATCCTCCTTGGGGTCTTTTTAGACACAATGCCCAAAGGAGAGACCCGCAGAGAACTCACAGAAGGTGCAGGAAATGGACCAATCATCCTGTCCTCAGCCAATTCTTTCCCTATTTTTTGTCGAATTATATGCTCCATACCTATAACTGACTTCAGGTTATTGGCCATAAACTATTTTCTGGGTCCCTGACAAGAAATTCCGAAACCGAACTTAAAACCGTTGAACAAGTAAACTCTATCCTCAACCTTAGGATAATTACGGAGCCAGGCCTCAAGCACTGTCACCCTTATTGGGCTGGGGCCTTTTCTAAAAGGCTTAATTGCCCCACCAGAGCCCTGCCTGCGCAGCCCCCTCCTGGGTTTACCCGGGGAACAGTTTGTAAAGGAGTGAGACCCTCTGCACAGAGGGCACTCGTGCTTAAATGGGCAGTTTTTCCTTCCACACACCCCCTGCGACCCAAACTTCCAGCAGAGCAAGCGGGGTTGAACCTCCAGCCCCGCATTACCGCGGGAACCAGAAGCAGTGGCTGTGTGCTGCACAACATGTCCACTGTCTGACCTATCTCCGAGATTAGGTCTCGCTGGAGATATAACCTGCAGCCACAACTGTGGCTGAATTTGATCCCATTGAAGGGATGGGCTCAAGGCGGCCCTCATCCTGAATTCCTCGTCGTACTGAAGCCAGGCAGGGCCACTAAAGCTAGTGTAGCTCTTGTATATGATATCAAAATACTGGAAAAGGGAAGTGGCCCTCCATGGATGAGACCTGGAAATTATTCCAGCATAAATAATGAAACTGGGCACCCAATTTGCCCAGGTCCTATCAACTTTACGCCGTTTAATTTTCTCCTTTTCCCTATCATCAAGGTCCTCCTTATCCTTTTTCTCAAGCTCCCTGTAGAGCAGAGAAAAAAGGTCCACAAATTCACCCTTTAATATTTTATCCTTGGTGGCTGGCAACAAGTGATCCCCTAAGGGAAGAGCCAGATCACCAAAAGGTAAGGCCTTAGCAGGCACCAAAGAGTAAGATGGGCCCGAGGGATAAGGGAAACCCCAGCCACTGCAAGGGGCTGAGGATAGTCCAGGAAACTGGCCAGGCAGGCCACCCCAAGACGCTAGAGGGTTAGCCGAATTAAAACCCCAAGGCTGAGGATTAGTAAACACTGCAGACTGGCTATTGGCCACAAGCCCAAATGTATCTGACTGCCCCACGGCCCCCAGGGCCAAGCTACATTAGGAACTTCCACCGGGAGAGGTGACTCTCCATCCATCTCAACAGGGCTGTACCTGCTCTCAAGAGAAGACAAGCAGTTAAGAATGTCTTCTTGCAGCCGTTTCCTATCAGCAGCCTTGACAGCTTTGGATGAAACGTCCTTCTTATCCCCACCCTCTGTGATATGGGGCTTGCCACAAGAACCCTCCAAAGCAGCCAACCTAGCTAATACGGACTGCTCAAAGGAGTCATCCTCGTCCTCAGACGACATAGGCTGAGGCGGCAGTCGCTTATAAGAAACTGGCCGGCGAGGCTGGGATTTTGGTGCAGGGCTCTTGCCCTTTGATTTTCCTTGCCCCTTAGGCATGGCTAGTGAGCCCTATATCTAGCCTGCAAAAAACGGGGGGGGGGGGGGTGTGGCTCTAAGCAGAGACTAACAAAAAATGGCCGCCGCCCTGCCTAGCAACAGGGAAGTAATAAGCAGAGAAAATGGCCACCGCCCTGCCCAGCAACAGGGAAGTAATAAGCAGAGAAAATGGCCACCGCCCTGCCCAGCAACAGGGAAGTAATAAGCAGAGAAAATGGCCGCCACCCTGCCCAGCAACAGGGAAGTAATAAGCAGGGAAAATGGCCGCCGCCTCGCCCAGCAATGGGAGTAATAAGCAGGGAAAATGGCCACCGCCCCACCCAGCATAAGTGCAGACCACCCCAACAATAGGACGGGGGGAATGAAGAGGGCCCCAAAGCTAGACCCCCTAAACAGCCCGCCCAGCAACAGTGCAGACCACCCCAACAATCAGGATGGGGGGGACCGAAGAGGGCCCCAAAACTCGACCCGATATTCCCAGCTACAGAGGGGGAACAACCCCCGGGAAAAGGCAGAGAAAAAACGCTGGCTGACCTAAAGAACCCAGCCAGCAGCAAACCGCCGCGCCAAAAAGCGCTCCCGCTGCCTCCACGCAGCCGAAAACTGGGTGCTCTTGGTCCCTTGATACCCAAAAGTGGCTGCGGCCACCAGGAAACCGCCACCACTGAGCTACAGGCCCCTCCTCTGAAGCTCAGCCGAGGGATCGCCGTCACAGCTCGCCACGGCACGAAAACCAACACACTGAAAGGCCCCATGCCGGGCAGGACAGGAGGAGCTCATCCAAGCTCTCCGCTCCCCAAGCACAAGGTGAAGACTGGGAGGCAGCCGTTAAGGCGTGCCTGCTCCACCTTCACCTCCCATAATGCCCTGCCCGCTCCTCCTTACGAAAGGGCAAAACGGCCTCCGGAGACAAGGCTGTGCAGCCTGCCTCCGGTTGGGAGCCACATTATCTTACTTTCTCTTTTCTTTTCGATTCCTATAAATAATGAAAGATTCAGTTCAGCAACCTGAAGAAAGAGCAAACTAATTACTTCCAGATAGGGTATGAAATGTCTGGAATTTTAATGTAAATTTTTGTCATACCATTGAACTCAGCTTTGTCACAGGCAAGATAAGTTGAGAGACTAATGTTCTATTTATTGTTATTTATTAATTTTGGAAGTTAAAAGTTTACGGAGTATAGATTTTTTAAAAAATTATGAAGAAACTTGTGCAAGGCATCTTCCCTTTTTTGGTGTTAAGTCACAGCTGACTTATGGTGGCCCCTGGTGGGGATTTCGAGGTAAGAAATGTCCAGAGGGGCCTGCCTGGGTATCCTTAGCTATTACCTAATCAGAAACAAACTAAAAACCTTTATTTTCTGTGTGTTCAAATGTAATCTTTGTAAGAAACATGATGTTCTTTCTTGTTTATGTTTGCAAGACACAATTACCTTTTAGGAAAAGATATTCCTTTCATTTTTGTATGCTGTGCTTCCTTTGTGACACCACTATTATTAAGGACTGTGTCTGGACTTCTATTGTCAGAACAATTCTCTCACAATGTCATCTCATCCACAAAGCTATTCTCTCTTATTTTTTCATTACATTAGACCTAGAGTTATTTTTAAAAGAACCTAATGACTTCTCCCCCAAGACATGCAGCAGATCTGATCTTGTCTCTCCTCATTTGTCTACAGTGTTGTTTAGGAATCTTTTGTTTTTGTATTTAACATTTAATAAAATTATTTGAAACATTCTATTCTCATTTAGGTATAATAAAATAATAATAATCTGGCATTGCATTTGATCTCTTAAATATTGCATTATGAATTTTATTTTGGCTTCTAAACTTCACCAGATTTGGAAAGATATTCACCGGCACAGCAGGAAAGCACATCAGAAAAAGCAAATGGGGCTCTACAGCCAAACATCATCTGGAAAATGCAGAAGTGACAGCAATTTTTATTATTGAATGTTTTAAAGCACATTTTAATATGTGTTCTCTTTTTCCCCCTTCTATTGCATTTTTTCCCTGTATGCTTATTATTAGAACTTGAACATAAGAACATAAGAGAAGCCATAATGGATCAGGCCAATGACCTTTCCAGTCCAACACTCCCATGTCACACACTGGCCAAAAAACACAGGTGCCACCAGCAGGTCCATCAGTGGGGCAGGACACTATAAGCCCTCACACTGTTGCCCTTCCCAAGCACCAAGAATACACAGCGTTACTTGCCCCAGACAGAGAGTTCCAACGATACCTTGTGACTAATAGCCACAGATGGACCTCTGCTCCATATGTTTATCCAATCCCCTCCTGAAGCTGGCTGTGCTTGTAGTCGCTGCCACCTTCTGTGGCAGTGAATTCCATGTGTTAATCACCCTTTGGGTGAAGAAGTACTTCCTTTTATCCATTCTAACCCAGCTGCTCAGCAATTTCATTGAGTGCCCACGAGTTCTGATATTGTGAGAAAGGGAGAAAAGTACTTCTTTCTCTACCTTCTCTATCCCATGCATTATCTTGTAAACCTCTACCATGTCACCCTTCAGTTGACATTTCTCCAAGCTAAAGAGCCCCAAGTGTTTTAACTTTTCTTCATAAGGAAAGTGTTCGAACTCTTTAATCATTCTAGTTGCCCTTTTCTGGACTTTTTCCAGCTGTAATGTCTTTTTTGAGGTGCGGTGACCATAATTGTGCACAATACTCCAAATGAGGCTGCACCATGAATTTATACAGGGGCATTATATGAGCTGATTTGTTTTTAATTCCTTTCCTAATAATTCCCAGCATAGCGTTCGCCTTTTTTTTGCAGTTGCACACTGTCTCGACATTTTCAGTGAGTTATCTACCATGACCCCAAGATCTCTCTCTTGGTCAGTCTCCTCCATTTCACACTCCATCAACTTGTATTTATAGTTAGGATTTCTGACCCCAGTGTGCATTATCTTGCACTTGGCTATGTTGAACCTCATTTGCCATGCTTACACCCACTCATTCAGCCTCTACATATCCCTTTGGAGTGCCTCACAATCCTCTCTGGTTCTCATCACACTGAACAATTTAGTGTAATTCGCAAACTTAGCCACTTCACTGCTTACTCCTAACTCCAAATCATTAATGAACAAGTTAAAACATATTGGACCCAGTACTGAGCACTGCTTACCATTGTCCATTTATACTCACTCTCTGTTTCCTATTAATTAGATTGTTTTTGATCCACAAGAGGTCTTTTCCTTTTATTCCATGACTCCTGAGCTTACTTAGGAGCCTTTGATGAGGAACTTTATCAAAAGCTTTCTGGAAGTCAAAATAAACAACTTCTATTGGGTCCCCTTTGTCCACACGTTTGTTCACCCCCCTCAAAAAACAAGCTAGTGAGACAAGATCTTCCCTTACAGAACCCATGCTGAGTCTTCCTCAATAATTTTTGTTCATCAGTGTGCCTACTAATTCTCTCTTTAATAAAAGTATCCATTAACTTTCCTGGTATAGAAGTCAGACTGACTGACCTGTAATTTCCCGGATCTCCTCTGGAACCCTTTTTAAAGATGGGGGTGACATTAGCTACCTTCCAATCCTCAGGAACGGAGGCAGATTTTAATGAAAGATTACATATTTTTGTCAGGAGAGCCACAAGTTCACCTTTGAGTTCTTTCAGAACTCTTGGAGGTATGCCATCAGGGCCTGGTGACTTATCAGTTTTTAAATTGTCTATCAGTCATAGAACCTCCTCTCTCATCAGCTCATTTTGACTCAGGTCTTTCAACACCCCTCCCAAAATCAGCGATTCTGGAGTGGGCAAACACTTCTCATCTTCCACAGTGAAGACAGAGACAAAAAATGGATTCAGCTTCTCAGCCATTTCTCTTTCATCCTTCAGTAATCCTTTTACCCCTTGGTCATCCAAGGGCCCATCTGCCTTTCTGGTTGGTTTCCCCACTTCTAATGTATTTGAAGAATTTTTATGGTTGATCTTTATGCTTTTTGCAATATGCTCATCATAGTCCCTTTTTGTCTGCCTGATCACAGACTTGCATTTTATTTGCCACAGCCTGTATTCCCTTTTATTAACCTCACTTGGACTAGCTTTCCACCCCTTAAAGGAATCCTTCTTACCTTTTACAGCTTCCATTAGTTTGTTTGTTAACCATGCAGGTCTTTTTTTATACCTATTTGTGCCTTTCCTGACTTGCGGTATATATTTTATCTGACCTTCTGGGATTATAGTTTTAAATAGCCTCCAAGCTTCTCCAAGGGTTTTGACCCTGTTTACCTTTCCTTTCAGTTTCCTCCTCACATGCCTCCTCATCTCAGAGAAGTTACCCCTTTAGTGATTGTGATTGTGTTGGTCTTTTGGGGCAACTCTATTTATACAAATGGCGAAGTCAATAACATTATGGTCACTGCTCCCAAGTGGTGCAATCACTTTTACATCTCTGCCCAAGTCTTGGGCATTACTTAGGACCTAGTCCAGGATCGCCTCTCCCCTGGTAGGTTTCATGACCTACTGTGACACAGTTTTTACATCTAGCTACTATCTTTAATTCTTTCATCATTTTAGAAGCATCCTCTATCTTTTGATCCTGTGGACGATAACAAATTTCCACAGTTAAGCTTCTTTTTGGGCCCACTATTTTGGCCCAAAGCATTTCTAGAAGCAAATCTAATTCTCTTACCTTCTCAGTCTTACTGGACTGTATGCCCTCTCTGACATACAGAGCCACCTAACCTCCAACTCTTCCTTTCCTATCCTTCTGATATAATTTATATCCAGGAATCACCGTGTCCCACTGATTTTCCTCATTCCACCAAGTTTCTGAAATACCCACAATGTCTATATTTTTCCCCAACACTAAGCGTTACAACTCCCCGATTTTACCTTGGACATTTCTAGCATTTGTTATAAACATCTATAATTTCCCAGGCAAGTTAGACCCTTGCTGAATAGTTTAGTTAAAAATACTGCTCAGGGCATGCGTGAGGATTCACTGTTTTCTCCTTTCCTGTCTGCACACACAGGCCATACTTTCTGTAGTATTATCCAGCTATTCCTGTCTGTGCCAAATAGCTCTCATGGTTTAATGATGTAGCAAGTGCTTTTATGGTCTTTGCACTTCCTGCAAAGGTATGCAGGCACTACACCTGCCCTGAATATTTTTATGGCAGTCTTGCTTAAGTTTTCAAAGGACTTAATATTACCTTAGTAATCCTGCAGGCAAGGGAGGTTGGTACTATTATAATACAAAGGATCTAATAGGGAGTGACTTGATGAAGTCTGGACAGCAAATTCATGGATGAGCTGTGAATCCCTAGGTTTTATAAAAAAAATTATAAACAATGCAAAATTGCAAGTGGAATGTAATCTTTACTATAGGCAGGCCTCATTTTGGGCAGGAGCTCACAGAAGTGGAGCTCCAGAACCTCTAAATTTAATTGTGCTTTCTTTCTTACCCCCCCCCCTCCAAATTATTGCTTCAGGGCTCCATTGTTCAAACCCCTGTGAGAATTTTGCTGAACTCTTAAGATGTGACAAACTTTCTAATATTTCCCCCACAAAAAACTGGGAACATAACCTAAACATATAAAGCAGGCAGAAGGAAATCATCATGCCACTGTGGCCATATAGGAGAAAGTAATTTTAAAAGTATGAGGGGAGTAAGGTTTTATTATAATGGTTATAATTCAAGAAGCATTTTAAGGTAGATGCTGAGCTGATATAATTTAGTACACCTTCCAGTGCTGTTAGGGGTGTGTGTCATATGAAAATAGGTTGTGATAATGAGCTTCAGCACCTCTTTTTTCTACGAAATGACCCTGACTATAGGCACTATTATGACGCCTTTATTCTGGCATTGTATAACATCCTTGCTAGCCAGGAGACTTAAACTCATCATGTATGCCAAGCAAATGTCAGCAGACAGGTGGCATAAATCTTGGTAACAGACTTCCTTTTTTCCCTCTGTTGAAATGTATTGCTCCATGTCTTCTTTAGAGTGGTATTAAAAGAAAGGAAAACATGTTATCTGTCACAGTGTTGATGGTGTTACCCATGAAAGAAGGATATTTCAAATATGATTCTGGAAAACGGTTAAGTGGATTTTTATGTTATACTATTGCAATGAAATGTGGTTAGTTTTCTCTCTCTAGTACATTTGAAATATCTATAAATTCTGGAATGCTGCATTAAATCCCTTCTGGATTATTTTTATATATTGTTCAATTTTCAAGATCACTCTCTTTCTTGAGATTGGGAGAAGAAGCATTTTTACAGAACATAAAACCCAGAATTAATTGGGATATTTATTTAATACATTTTTATACTGCCTTTCTATCCGTTCATGTTCTCCAAGGTGGTACACATAAACCATTAAAGGATTTGAACAATTAAAAGCGGCATAAAATTATAAAATTATTCAATAAGGACACAAAAACAAACAAACTGGTTTGGGGCAAAAGCATGGAGTTGGATCCAACAAAAGCTCTCCACATTTACTAGAGTGCTTGCCAAAGAGAAAATATCCTGGGAAGAGCACACTGGTAGCTTGCATTAACTTGAACTTTGTATCCTAAGTCGCATTTTTAGTTGCACAAGACATTGTGCAAGTAATTACTTGAGAAAGAGGCTCAATAGTTATTACAGTATATCTGTTGCTTGCACAAGTAGAACTGTGTGAAGCAAATTTGTATTTCCGTTCATACATTACTTGATCCAATCCATGGAAATATTAAATTGGAAAGAATTGGTGATGCACTCAAATCGAAGGCCAGAGAAATTTATGTGACACAGATATTAACAGATGAAATTACAAGTAGGTTCAACTATGAATATTTTTGAAATCACAAGTAGTTTCAGCTATGATGACAGTTTTGCCAATATAAGATTTAAGTATCCTTTGAACTTTTATTGTGCAACATCATGATGACTGGCATGAATAACAGGGTCTAGATCTAGACTAAGTGTAGGGTGGAAGTTGCAAGAGTGTTTTTAGCAGCATTCCTGTAACAGTGGTAGAACATGTGGAACAGAGACCTATACCTGCAATTTACTGCTCACTAGCAGGGACCACACTTACCTGCCCAGCAGCAACAACAAATCTCATTCTACCTAGCAAGTGAGAAATCAGTCCATCTGCCTTGTGTTATGCATGAACCAATGGTAGTCTAGAAGCAGAAAGGCTTTAAAGAAGTTCTGAGAGAGTTTTCTAAGTTTAAGTCTTATATCCTGACCCCAGCATAAGGTTGCCAGCCCTGTTAAAAACCACTGAGATTGGGGAAATTTCATGTATTATATATGTTGTATAGACACAGAAGTGGAATTCTAGCAGAAGCTCCTTTGCATATTAGGCCAAGCACCCCTGATGTAGCCAATCTTCCAAGAGCTTACAAGGCTCTTTTTTTGTAAGCTTTTGGAGGATTGGTTACATCAGGGGCGTATAGCCTAATATGCAAAGGAGCTTCTGTTAGAATTCCATCCCTGTATAGACACAAGCAGGGAATCACAGTGGTCGTTTTCGCACTTAGCGTTTGCTCCCCTTATTCCGCGGCGCAATTATGTCCGGCTCATTTTCCTCGTTTTCGCACATGGACTCTTTTGTGGAGTCGCTTTCCATGAAGCCCCGGCTCAAATCGTTTTCCCACTGGCATCGACTTGAGTTCGATGCCCTGTCAATCATTTTTTTTTTTAAGCGCAAGTCTGGTTGCGTAACTACGTAACAACGTAACATCGAGCAGTCACAGCTGTTCATTCCCCTTCTTTTCGTGGACAAACCGCATCACGTGTGCTGCTTCTGCTTAGGATTGGCTGCAGCTGTAGTATCCTCCACAGCCCTTTATGTATTAACAGAAGCATTCACAGTGGAGAATCCCAGCACTAGCACGCGCGTGGCTAGCGGAGTCCGGGGTGATCGGGGAGGGGGAGCGGGGCTGGCTGCCGATGGTGGAAGGGGCTCTTGTGGGGTTGAGCGGCGAAAGGGGCTCCCTGCAGCGTCCCGCTTTGCTCTTCCGAAAGACCAGCCAGCGTCACGCTCTGCCCCCTTCACCGCTCCCTCCCCTGCAGCAAGCCTTGCATCGTCGCCTTGCGGGCGCTCTCTCTTTGCCTCCGAGAAAGCGCCGGAGAGGAGCAGGAGGCTGACTCTTTGCCTCGCAGGCAGCCGAGATCCCATTTGTCGGGCGGCTTCAAAGGGAGCAGTTCGCCTCTCTCACCTCGCTCTGCCCCCCCCCTCCTGCCACCTCTTTTAGGCTTCACCACAACTCAAAGCAACTGGGAAGGTCGTTCAGTACAAGGGCAGCGACTCGAGATGCCCCTTTCTCCGTCCTCCCCTCCCAATTCTCCAGCACGGGCACACGCACACACATAAAGAGTCCCTTTCCCCGTTGCTACGAGCTGCAGAAGGAGGCAGGGAAATCGGGGTTATGCAAAACCCAACAAAAGCGAGGCGTCCCTCCTGAATGTGTCACATTGCTTCCACCCCCCCCCACTCCTTTGCACCGCTGCAGCAAACGAGCCGTGGTTTGAGTTTGCTTTCTTTGGCCAGAGCCGGAGCAACCTTTGTTCCCAGTTAATGTGGGAAACGAAACATGTGTGCAAGGATGGCTGGTGAGGGGTAGCAAGAGTATACCGGCAAGTAAGCTGGACGGGGGAGGGGGGAGATATCCTGCGCTGCGCGGCATGAATCGGGAGAAATGCCATCGCTTAAGAAGTAAACCTTAGGAGGCACGGCCCAGCCATCCTTCCGGGCGTACAAGCTTCTCGTGTGCACGTGCTTCGTACTTGTTTATTGACACCGAGGAAAAAGGAGAGGGGACAAGGCATTAGGCTTCTGAGCGGCACTGATGGGGAACGTTTGACTGCAGCCAGCAAAACAGCTGGTGGCACAGCTGAGGGAGGCATTGCCTTTTTAAAACACACACACATGAACGCTTTGGCCCGCGCCGGCACTAGATTTCCCCCCCCCACAATGTATAATGTATAATGTAGCTGCGAGATAACGCAACAGCGGAAAAGCAACCTCACATACCCGCCACTTCAGCGAAATAATGCAACTAAAGTCAATAATAAAAAAAAATTCTAACGAAACCAATTGAAGTGGCAATTGAGGCTATTCCAGGAGGGGGGGGGGTTCTATTTGTTAATTTCGAAATATCGCTATTACGCAAGAAATATGAAGTTTTTTTTAAAAAAAAATGGCCGTGCAGGCACTTTTGGGAAGCGCCGCGAACGGCTGATGATTGGCCAAGGGGGTGGATGGGGTGGGAGGACGGAAAGGGAGAGGGTGACGCCCACAAAGCAGTCGATCCGGCGTGGATGGATTTCCCACAGCAAACTCCGCGGAGTGGATCCGGTGTGGATCCGGAGGTTTTCAAAAACTCCGGAAGCATGTTGAAAAACATACTCTGCCGTGAAACCCCTGAAGCGCCGGAGCAAACCGCAGCGCCGGAGCAACAGGTGCGAAAACCAGGAAAAGATCCGGAGGTAAATGGGGTGCTACACCGGAGTAAACACTAGTGCGAAAACGCTCAAAGACTCTCAGGGGCATCTCACTTCCCTGAAAACCCCTACAGCCTCTCCCATTTTTCTGTTTCCTTCTCTCCTTCCCACCAGCCAACCTACCCTTATCTGCCTCCTGTCTTCAGGTTTCCCTCTTTCTGTCTCTCTGGTAGCCTCTCCCTGTATGGGAGACGAAAACTGTGTGGTGTCACTCACCAGACTGGGCCCAGTTGTACAGTGGGGAACTGTGATGGCCAGGTGCTCTGTACACCCCTCCCCCACCCAAATCACATCTCTGAATAGCAGTGACCAAGTTGATTTCACTTACAGCATGGGTGGCAAGTGATCAGTGATGCAATGTTAATTAATAACTGTGTTGGATTATGTGCTGCTTTTACAGAGGAAGCCTGGAGAGGCAGAATAGGAATATGAGGTAATTGTATTGCTTCCTCCCTTTCCCTGGTGTGATTCATACTAACACCTTTTTAGAACATACACACACTCAAATTACTTTATTGTCTCTTTTTAGTTTATTGTCTATCTTTAGAAGGGCCCAGTGCTTAGTAGTTTGGTGAATTAGGCAAGGAATGTAACAAGTTATTGGTTATCTATAGCAAGAGATAGCAAAACTCTGCTTTAAAATGGTTACAGTTTCACACGCTCACAGCTTTACAGAACTTAGCAGGCTGTTTCTGCCAGACAGGGAAAGATTTCTCTTGGAACTTCACCTTAAACCTGAGAATCTCAGCATAGTGGAATAGGGTTAGCTTGTCTCTTGGGATAGTTCCCTCAGAAGTCCCTGTTTCTCTAAGGTAACATGGATACTGCTCTATTACTACCTCTCAGCTCCTGAGTTCTATGTATTTATCCTATAGATGTCTGAATCCTTTTCCTTCACTGGGTGCAGCCTAATTACTTAACTTCTTTTGTTTTCTCTTGTTTCTCTGTCTCTTCCCCAAGCCATATCTGAGACAATGACAAACTGTTTCTCCACTTAACTCTCCATCCCACCCCCCAGAAGTTTCACAGTCTCTAATTCTCTAATTGGGGAGGGACGGTGGCTCAGTGGTAGAGCATCTGCTTGGGAAGCAGAAGGTCCCAGGTTCAATCCCTGGCATCTCCAAAAAAGGGTCCAGGCAAATAGGTGTGAAAAACCTCAGCTTGAGACCCTGGAGAGCCGCTGCCAGTCTGAGAAGACAATACTGACTTTGATGGACCAAGGGTCTGATTCAGTAGAAGGCAGCTTCATATGTTCATATATGTTCAATTGGTGATGCTTCTTAGTATCTGCCTACACTCCCTGTAGGAAGGGGTTTTCTGGGATCTCTGGAGGGTGGAACTAGATGCCATCAGGAAGCACAGTACTTTCTGTTGTACCCCCTTCCATACTATTTGACATGAGGTTAAATGGTAAGGGTTCCAAACTGAAAGTGTTGTTCTTAGAGGAATCCCCAGTAAGGTGGGAAAATTAACAAATGTAGATGTGCCTCCATTTAGTCTTTTTATGGTTTCTGTCTGGAAACAGTGATATTTGACAATTTGTTCATATATTTTGCAGTATTGCTCTCCAGTCTGTTCTTGTTGGAGTTCGTAAAGAATATAGAATACATAATGAAATATTCATTGTAAGATGGAACAGATTCTATTGTCCTGATAGGAGAAAGGTTCTTTATGGACTATGGTCTTTACGTTCCTTAGAGGTCTGACTGGTTGTGAGACATGAAGCCAGAAGTCTGTGTGGAAAGTACTTAGGAACTTGGGGGAATAGCCTAAACTCTGTTTCCTTCATTCAGCAGTCTGTGAATGAAGGCCCAGATATGTGCAAATGTTTGAAGGTGCCCCTCCCACTGGAGCCTTCTTGGCAAAAGTCTCACTATTGTTAATTTCTGACTTCAAGTTCCACCTATGCATGGGATTATATTCTGAATGGCACAGTGGTTAGAGTGTTGGATTGGAATCTGGGAGACTCAGGTTCAAATCCCCTCTCTGTCATGGAAGCTCACTAGGTAACCTTTCAAGGTAGATTCAGGTGGGTAGCCATGTTGGTCTGAAGCAGCAGAACAAAGTTTGAGTCTAGTGGCACCTTTAAGACCAACCAACATTTTTCAAGATATAAGCTTTTGTGAGCATGAAAATTTGGTTGGTCTTAAAAGTGCCACTAGACTCAAGCTTTGTTCTGGGTGACCATTGGTGATTCATTCTAGTCTAATGTGCCTTACAGAGTTGTTGTGAAGATGAACTGGAGGAGGGGAGAGTAATATACGTAGTAAAACATTTTGGGATCCCCATAAGGGAGAAAACTTAATACATATATAATTCTTAGAATAATAGTCTTTTTTCCTGTATGCTTAAGCTATTGCCTCCTTAACCTTTTGCCTCTTAAAATCTACTAACCTAGTTTTAAGACATAAACTTCAGTTAGCCACTGTGCATGATGTTATGACATGTGAAACAAACCTTAAGAAATGTGGACTAGATGCAGCCATAAAAGCTGCTGCTTTTGTATTTCATAATTCTGTGTATTATATAATTTTATTTTTCACTACAATCGTGAGAATGGGATTTTTGTAGTTTCTATGTTGTTTATAAAGTTACAGATAAAGTTCAGCAGAAATAGTGCTTCCACGTGGCAGATCTGCCTGCCCCCAGTCCCCCTAGCAGAAGCCACTCCCCTCCATGGCTTTTTTGCAATTTTTAAAAATCAGCACTGGGATATGTTCATATCAAAATACCATTGTAACTATAGGTGTAGCAGCTTCTCTAAACTCCCAGCTCTCGCAGAAAAGTTGGGAAAACTGAAAATGGGAGGATGTCATGACCTCTGACTTTATGCCAATAAAGGTATTGACTGATTTACCTTCTCTGACCAGCTCAATGAGTCAGGCCTGGAATCCTCAGAGGATGAGCCCAAGGAGCTAAGGCTACCAGCAGGACTATGGAGAGCCTAACATGACCGATGCACCTGTTGTCAATGGTGCAGCAGCACCCAGTGCCATAGCCAACAGTTGGGCACTTGGGGCCAGGCCCCCTATCATATTTGAAGCACTCCACCCCAATCTCCCCTGATCAGCCGCTTAAGCTCCTTACAGTCACCAGCTCTTCCTGCTTCTTGGCAGGCCAGGTACTGTTTAAGTCGTGCTGCCATTGCACCGGGTTGAAGAGATTTTGCAGGAAGAGCTGGCAACTGCCTGCCAAGCCCAGGGTAAGACCCATCTAGTGGGGTCACATGATTCCATCAGCAAGATCCTCCCCTGCTGCCCTGGTGCAGGCACACAGCAGTGAGACACTGAGGCAGGCCATTCTGCCTTGCTAAGCCCCCATTGTTGAAATCACCACTTAATTTACTTTACTTTAATTAGTGGCATATGGCCTATGGCCCTAGGTATTGCCCTGGCAGCACCAGAGACTATCCTGCTTGAGCCTGTAAAGGAGATCTCTAATCACCAGGCCTTTGCTAAGCAGGACATGCCCACAGTCCCTCAAAGGGCACTCTCACTTTTCAGGAATGGTGATAGCAGAAGGCCTGGGCCAAGGTGGCTCAAAGGAAGCGAAGTGTTCGACTGGCTGCCCACAACCCTACACTACTGAGAAACTGGAATCACTACGGGCTCACTGTTAGTAAAGGACGATCCTGCCTAGGTTGTTGCTTAACAGCACCATAGAATGTTTTAAAATGTTTTAATTGTATTTACTGTTCAAAGTTTTGAACTGTTTAATTGTATTTGTTTGAAGTTTTGAACTGATTGTTAGCGACCCTGAGTCCACTTGTGGAGAGGGCGGGATATAAATTAAAGGTAATAAATAAATAATAAATAACAACTCCATCCTGGAGCCAGGCAGTGAGAACAATAATTCTTGGCAAGATCCTGGCCACAGCTCAGTGCAGCGGCAGGAGCTCTGCGCTTGCCAGCAGGGCAGTTAAGCCTGATTACTTCCCAGCTTGTTTAGACTGAGGCTTGAAGAAACTGTCTCGCTGGGTCAACCAGTCCACTAGGCATAAGTCTGTTCCAGCGCCTTGTTTCCAACTCCTGTCAATGTTCAACAAGCCTTACTAGCCAAGCCTGAAGTCACTGCTCCAGAGGAGACTTGACTGGGACTGCCTACAGAGTGCAGAAAGTAAATGTAGGTTACACAGAAAGTAAATGTAGGTTGCACAAATGTACACAAGTAAATGTAGGTTACCTACTGCGTTATGAGGAATAAGACCACATCTGCACTTAACTCTGTTGATTGGGACCCAGGCCCGGTGCTAGGGGTTCTGGTGCCCCTAGGCCGAGGTCTGTTCCCCGCCCCCCGGTAACTTCTTGTGTGTGCAAAGTGTGCGTGCCACAATGACGTTAGCAGAAGTGACTTCTTCAGGCTGCGAGTGCCAGTGCCCAGCCCTTTGCTGCTTCAAAGGGAGTTGGCTGGCTCCCTTCAAAGCAGGGGTGGGGCAGACTGCACGCACAGCACCAGCGCTCACCCCCACTCTTTGCTGCTTCAAAGGGAGTCGGCTGTCTCCCTTCAAAGCAGGGGTGGGGCGGGGCAGACAGCGTGCGCAGTGCCAGCGCTCATCCTGGCCCTTTGCTGCTTCGAAAGGAGTCAGCTGGCTCCCTTCAAAGCAGGGGCAGGGCGGACTGCGCATGCAGCGCCTATGCTCACCCCTGCCCTTTGCTGCTTCTTTGCCATGTGTAGGAGATATTGGTGGAGGGAGAGTGGTTGCTTGAGACAGATGGGAGAGAGGACATGAGTAATTGCTGCTGCCCTGATGCTGTTCACTGCAGAGTGTTGGGGAGGGGGACAGACAGGTAGACAGAGTGATGGAGGGGAAGGGGGGCAGACTGAGTGAATGAACTAGAGAAAACAGCAAACAGATAGGCAGAGCAGCAGGTGGAAGGAGGACGCAGTGGAAGGGTGAGACTCCCTCTCCCAATGAGTTTGCTGAGGGGAGGGATGGGAGCTCCCTTTAAATCAGTTGAAGGTTAAGCTGTGTCCTTAAAGTGCATAATATTTCTCTAAATGTATTTTATGTTTCCTGGTCCCCTCCTTCCATTTGAAAACATGTGTAGCGTTACTAGCTTGGAATGCTGCTGAGCAGTCATGTTAAACTCAAAGGTCTCACTTGGCAAATTGTAATTTTCTATGATCCTGGAAAGAGAATATAATTATTTCAGTGTTTAAGAAAAGAGATAAATGGATCCCAAGTCCTTATTGACCAATTAGACTGACCTTGTAAAAATTTTGTAAGCTTCTTTCTACAAATCCATAAGGTTAGATTCAGGAAAATAATATAACAAATGAAGAACAAATAAGTTTTTGATAGTTATCTGTATGAGGTTCATTAGCTCATGTTAAATAACTCACATTTTGATTTGGTGTTTGAGAGAAGCAGTATTACAAGCTTTGTCATTTCTGTTTACAATCAAAATACTGTGTAGTTAGACCAGATTAAAGCATAGAATTTCAGAAAAGCAGAACTGCCTTATCAGTATTTATTGAGTATTTTCACAACTGATCACTGAGCAGGAGTCAAGTTCACCTTTCAATTACAGGGAATTTAAAGAGCTCTCAGTCCCTTTAAATGCCTTTGGAGTGAAAGTTTAAATGCCTTCAGATTTCACTCACCATGGTGCAGAGTTGTACCGCAACAAGGAGAAGGCAATTAAAGGGATTGTGTCCCTTTTAAATGCTTTTTATCTTTCGTAGGAGGATTGGGGGCACTTCCTTCTGGAGCTCATAGAATTAGATGCCCTGGTCCAATCTTTTTGAAACTCGGGGGGGCGGGGAGGTTATGAGAGGTACCAGCAACTATACTGCAAATTTGGTGATTCTATCTCAAGAAACAGCCTCCCTAGAGCCTCAGATACCCTCAGATTGGTAATGGTCCCTGTAGCGCAGTGGTCCCCAACCTTTTTTGGTCCCAGGGACCAGCCCCAGGACCGGCCCAGGGCCGGCAGGGTGGAGGCACCCAATTTGGTCCCCCCCCCCACAGCGCCTCCTCCTCCCCCCGTTTCCTCCTCCCTCCTCCTCTCTCCTTCACCTTCCTGTGCAGCCTCGCTGTCTCCTCCCCCCCCATTTCCTCCTCCCTCCTCCCCCCCATGCAGCCTTGCCACCTCTTAAAGGTGCAACAACTCCTACTTTGTCCTACTGCTTCAGACCAACACAGCTGCCCACTTGGATCTATCCTCCTCCCCTGTTTTCCTCCCCCCATTTCCTCCTCCCTCCTTCCCCCACCCTGAAGGAGGCAAGGATAGCATCCCTTGCCGCTGCTGCGGCAGTTTTCCTGGCCGATCAGCTGATCAGTGGGGTGGGGGTCGGCCTGGGAGGCACTTCACTGTCACTTCCACAGCCTTAAAATGGTGAAAACGGGGGAGGAGGAGGTGCCGTAAGGGGAGGGGAGCAAGGCTGCGGAGAGCAGCAAGGCTGCGCAGCCCATTGCAAACAGGCCACAGCCCAGTACCGGTCCCCGGCCCAGGGGTTGGGGACTCCTGCTGTAAGGTATAATAGGACTCCCACAGCGCAGAGTGGTAAGCTGCAGTACTGCAGTCTAACATCTGCTCATGACCTGAGTTCGATCCTGGTGGAAGCTGGGTTCAGGTAGCTGGCTCAAGGTTGACTCAGCCTTCCATCCTTCCAAGATTGGTAAAATGAGAGTATCCAGCTTCGGGGGGGTGGGATGTAGATCAGAGGTGTAGAACTCATTTGTTATGGGGGCTGGATCTGACATAAATGAGACCTTGTCGGGCTGGGCCATGTGTGTCATAAAATGTAATGCCAGGTAGTAGAGATATAAACCTAGCACTCGTAGGTCTTCAAGGTGCTTTCTTCATATCTCCCCTGTGCGATCCAGGGAACTGGGCAAAGGAAGCTCTGGTTCTTTCCTTCCTTCCCCAGGCGACCAGGAGGGGGTGAGAGAGAGGATTGGCTCAGTAGCTCTGCTGTGAAATTGATAGATACTAATCCTCCCCCCACCCCAAAGGAAGACACCTCAGTCAATGGAGAAAATAGAAGCTTTGTTCTGTAGCTCCTGAGCAGTTGTGCAAGCCTTGCAAAGCAAGCTGTGATGCAGAAGGAAGCAAGACAGAGGAAGAAGGAAGCAGATAACAGCCAGTTGCTCGGGGGCCTGATAGCAGCCCTCCGAAGGCCTGCTTCAGCCCCAGAGAAGAGCCAGTAGCACCTTAACGACTGGCAAAATTTGTGGCAGAGTATGATCATCTTTCATGAGTCACTTTTCACTAATCTGAAGACATTAGCAGTGACTCACAAAAGCTTAATCCCTGCCACAAATGTTGTTAGTCTTTAAAGTGCTATTATCCTAACAGTGGGTCACATCACTTACTACATTCTTATAGTGGAAAAGAGTTCCACCTCATACCCCTCTGATTGGGAGTGTGACTTTACGCTATGTTTATGCTAATACTCTTGGTGGTACATAGAGGGCCACATAGAGGGCAAACAAGTAGAAGAATCATGGCGTTCATATAGGTTTGTAAAGAATACAGAAAATATATTTGCACACATAAAAACTTTTCTTCTCAGCACTTCTAGAAGTTTAAAGCACCTGGCTAAGTTGATTCCAGATTTTTCATGTGTTGGATGTGCAAGCATAGATCATCAGACATTCCTCAGAAACAAGATTGTGTTCATTGCCATGCATACCCTGATAAAAGAAAAAGAATAACAGAATAAATTTGTTTTGGTAGAAAAGATCAAATGTGGAATTGAACTATGACTATAAGCTCTGTACCTTTGATCACCATTACCCTTAGGCACAGTATACTGCACTTCTAGTTTAGTCCTATATCAGGTTATCAGCAGTACCAAACTACTAGATGCACCAAGAGTATTTCTCAAAAGCTGCTTGCAGATGGGCATTTAAAGCCACCGTGGGGATGGCAGGCAGGCAGATCTAAAAAGCACATCTACACATGCACATCTGCCTGCTGTCCCCATCCTGCCACCAAGTCATCCCCATCCTGCTCCTGAGCCATACCCCAACTTTGAAAGTGGTGCCTTTTCACTCCAAGGCACCTCTCAGGCACCTCCCCAGCCATCTGGACGGCTGGGAAGGCTCCAGGGATCTGTGGATGGGGTGCAAGACTGCTCCATACACTCCCCAGGGTGCCCGCAGCCCATCCTGCAGGCTGTCAGGATGCTCCTGGGCACTCCTTTTCCAGCTAGCTCACTTCCCTGAGCCATCCATCTGTTAGTGGCCACAGATCACTGTAGCAATGATGGCATAACATAGGACACAGAAGGTTCATGTACAACTGCATCTAGATAACAATGAAGTCATCATAAATCACTTATGAATTACCACAGACTGTATCTCAGTTAAAGTGTTCCTGTATTAAGAATGGAAACTAAAGATATGTACTACCCCCCCACCCCCACCCCAAATGCAGAATTTTTCAGATCCAGATGTCAAGGAGCTGAAAAGTATCAGTATTCCTGGTTATTTAGGTTCCAAATACTGGTTTGGTATTTGGATCTATTCAGGGGTGGAATTCTAGCAGGAGTTCCTTTGCATATTAGACCACACACCCCTGATGTAGCCAATCCTCCAAGAGCTTACAAAAAAGAGCCTTGTAAGCTCTTGGAAGATTGGCTACATCAGAGGTGTGTGGCCTAATAGGCAAAGGAGCTCCTGCTAGAATTCCACCCCTGGATCTATTTATTTGGGGAGGGGGGTTTCTAATATTATTTGGGTCCATTACACCCTTTGTGGAATATTTCCAGAAAACTGGAGATGCCTTTCTTTGAGGAAATTCTGACAGTATCTGTCGCTTTAAAGCTTCTTGATACTGGTAATATGATTATGTAACTCCTGCTATACAGGTGTAAGTAGAAGCATGTGAGAATCATGTGCAACTCATTAGCCAAATGAGCAATGGGATTGGCTGGTGGGGGTATAACAGCAGTAGCCACACTACTACCTACTGTAGAGAGTATTGGAGGAGAGTGGTGTGTTATACTGTTGGATGACTTGGATTGATGGACTGGTAACTGACTATTCTTTTGGACTGTGATTATTGTACCTCTGAACTGGCTGGACTGACTGTGAGTGATCTGACTATTGGACTGTACTTGACTTTGCTTATTGCCTGAACCCTAATACAACTGTTGAACTGGCTGTCTGTGAGTCTGTAGGTCCAGTTATTATGTTGTTTGGGTGTATGTGGCAGCAAAGTTTGCATTTGGGTTTGTTGCAAGCTCTAGTGCCAGTATCCATGTTCAAGGAGCTGTTTGAGATTGGGGTGTTGTCTGTGTGCAAGAAAAGGTTTAGCCCCCAGACTTGTGAAAGAAAGCTGTCATTGTCTAGTAAAGGTTGTAAGTCACTGATGATTGTTTTGCGTTGAGAGTTGTATGTAAAAACTCATAGGGCGTTTTTGCACTCACCTTCAGCCGGCGGGACCCCCCTCTTCACCGTGCAGGATCTGCGCGGATTTCGCACTAAATGCCGCGGAGCAGCCGGAAGAGCCGAAAACTCCCGGCGCTTTTGCGGCGCAAACGGAAACCGCCAAAAAGCAGTTTCCGTTTGCGCTGCTTTTGCGCCGGGAGTTTCCGGCTCTTCCGGCTGCTCCGCGGCGTTTAGTGCGAAATCCGCGCAGATCCTGCGCGGTGAAGAGGGGGGTCGCGCCGGCTGAAGGTGAGTGCGAAAACACCCATAGTGTTCTATTATTATGGGCCTGTCTTGTAAAAAGTTTTCTCTGGGTGCAATTCTAGCTTTGTTAACTGTTTCCTGACTTCATCAAGTGGATACTTTAATTCCAAAAACGTTTGTTGTAGATCCCTCAGGTGAGAATCTTTGTCTGTAGAATAGGAACAAATGTGGCTATAAGCATACAGCCTGGCTGTACACAGTGGATCATTTGGTATGTTTAGGATGGTAGCTGGACACATGTAGGTATGTTTGTCAGTCAGCAGAGTTTGTATAAGGTAGTGTCTATGCATCCATAGTGTATTTTTACAGTAGTGCTGTCAAGCCCCAATATTCCCAATAATGAAGTCCTCTGTTGCTTTCAAATGAACTTGTTTATTCAGGAATTCAAAGGTGCTCCACTAACAGAGTTAGTGGGATTACTGAGATACAAAAGGTTACATGTTTGCTATATAGAGTATCATAAAATGTTACTAAAGGCGCTTCATTTGAATCTTAGGTTCAGAGGTTAAAATATATCTGGAAAATAGCAAGAAGGTGTTTTTCAGATATATATTTGGATCACATAAACTCAAAAGCACATCCCTAATAGAAACATTAACTGAAGAAAGTGGCAAAAAAAGAAAAGAAACTAGTCTCTTCAAAGATGATACTGCTAGCACACTTACAAGGGACCATCCCCAAACAGATCAGGAGGGAAAGAAAGCAACTTTAACTTTAAATGTATTCTCCAGGCCAGTTGGTTTGACTTGGAGAAGTGATTTAAAAAGACAAATGCCTTCTCTAAACTCCATCCTTGACCCATTTCAGTCCGGCTTTCGCCCGGGACATGGGACGGAGACGGTGCTGGTCGCCCTAATGGATGACCTTCAACGGCATCTGGATCGGGGCGGCTCGGCAGTGCTGATGTTGTTAGACCTGTCGGCGGCGTTCGACACGGTCGACCATCGGCTACTGAAGGGTCGCCTCGCCGACGCAGGGATTCAGGGGTTGGCTTTACAGTGGCTTTCCTCTTTCCTTGAAGGTCGGGGACAAAGGGTCGCAGTTGGGGGGGAGCTGTCCCGGAGGTGCACACTTGACTGTGGTGTGCCCCAAGGGGCGGTTCTCTCCCCGATGTTATTTAACATCTATATGCGACCGCTTGCCCAGATTGCCCGAAGGTACGGGCTAGGGTGTCATCAGTATGCTGATGACACCCAGCTCTATCTACTGATGGACGGCCAGCCGACCTGCGTCCCGGAAAATCTAGATCGGGCACTATATGCCGTGGCTGAATGGCTCAGACTGAGCGGGCTGAAGCTTAACCCTGCGAAGACAGAGGTCCTTTGCTTGGGTCGCCGCGGTCCGGAAAGGGGAATCCCCCTACCAGCCTTTGACGGTGCGCCGCTGATAGCGGCGGACAGGGTCAGGAGCTTGGGGGTGCTGTTGGAGCCTTCCTTAAAGATGGAGGCTCAGATAGCAGCCGCTGCCAAGTCCGCGTTTTTTCATCTTAGGCGGGCAAGGCAGTTGGCCCCCTTTTTGGAGCGCGACGACCTAGCAACAGTGATCCATGCCACGGTCACCTTGAGGTTAGACTACTGTAATGCCCTCTACATGGGCTGCCCCTGTCCCGAACTCGGAAATTGCAGCTGGTGCAGAATGCCGCGGCCCGGCTGTTATTGGGTCTCCCAAAGCGGGAACACATTCAGCCGGGTCTTCGGACCCTGCACTGGCTTCCAGTAATATACCGAGTCCGGTACAAGGTGCTGGTCATCACCTTTAAAGCCCTATATGGCTTGGGACCTGTCTACCTGAAGGACCGTCTTTCCCCGCACGTTCCCCAGAGAGTACTGAGGTCGGGAACACAAAATCTCCTTACTATCCCTGGGGCGAAGGAAGCCCGTTTGAAATCCACCAGAGAAAGGGCTTTCTCTGTTATGGCCCCTACATGGTGGAATCAGCTGCCGGAAGAGGTGAGGGCCCTGCGGGACCTTGTTCAGTTCCGCAGGGCCTGTAAGACGACCCTCTTCCGGCTAGCCTATACCTAGCTTGAGAATTTTAACGTAACTTGCCGGATTTCCTTTATATACAGTTGAAATATTTATTAATGTTGATTGATAACTATGGTTTTATCTGTTTTTATCTGTTTTAAATGCTGATCCCTTTATATGTTTAAATATTGTAATTTTGCTGGATCTACTACTGGAAGCCGCCCTGAGCCACTCGTGGGAAGGGCGGGATATAAATCTTAAATAAATAAATAAATAAAACTGGCTGATGGGGCAGTGGGGGCTTTGGGAGTCACACAATATGTGTGAAAGAACCATATGTGTCTCCTGAGCCATATTTTGGCCACCCCATTCCATGGGGAAAGTCAGTAGTAGTTAGTTGGGTGTCCCATATGTCAAGAATACCGTACTCCTGTGAGTAAGAGTGAAACATTGGACTTGATGTTAATGCTTCTTCTGCTAAGAGGACATGAAAGGGCATTCTTTCTCTGCCCTAATTAATAGACAGGATAACAGAATCATTACCTGTTTTTAATGCTGTCAATTCTTTCTTCAATTTGCAAGTAGTTGATCATCTGTTTTCGTTGTGGGTTTGGTAGTCATTTTAATTTCTTCTAAAATGTATAGTACTGTGGATAGTTTGCCTTTGAAGTTCCTGGGCTAAGAAAAGCAGGTGCCTCCTAGCAGCTTCCTGTCCCTCTAAGCCAGGGGTGTCATTCATTTGCTATGAGGGCTGGATTTGACATAAATGAGACCTTGTTGGGCTGGGCCATGTGTATCATAAAATGTAATGCCAGGTAGCAGGCATATAAACTCTATAAAGGGCACCTACACACAATTAAAGATTTTTTTAAAACTTAAAATAAAACATGCTTAAAATATTAGCATACGTTAAATATTTTGTTTTACAGTCTCTGATAAATGTCACCTCTTGCTATGAATTATTGCATCAAAAACTGCAGACAATGTCTTGAATATGGGCTGTTCAGGTGTGCACATCTGTAAATTGCAAACCTACTTTTGATTCATTGACATTCATTAAAGACATCTCATGGTCAATGCTTTGAGCCTAAGACTCAAAGGAACATAAAGCAGCTGGGCATTGTGAGCTTTTGTACATAAGTTGCTTTACGTACTAGTCATGTGAAGGCACCATGGCCCAGACTGAGGGCTATGTGCTTGTCTAAAAAACTATAATTTTCCCTAGAAAAATGACTACAACTAAAAAAAAACAACTTCCCCCCAAAAAACAACTATAAGAACAGAGAGACAGCCATATACAGTGATCAGTGTCAGCCTACTATCTGGGAAGTCTAAATTCAAGACCCCCAATCAAAGAACAATGTGAAAGAAAAACTAAGGAAAAGTTGCTGGGTAAACCTGGGATGGAACACACTCTCAGCCTAATGCTGATATTGCTCTTCTAAATAGTTCACATGCTTTCCTATTGAGAAAGACTGGAGGGCATGAGTACAGTGAAAAAGAGGAGGGAAGCCCAGTTACACGCATAAGAAGCCCAACGAAACACACTCTCTCTGTAGCAAGGCAAAAAGCTCATACCTTTACTAAAACATTGCTAGTCTTAAAAGCACTCTTTGTAGCTCTCCTGAAGATGGAGACTATGCAAAGGAAACTCTGGCTCTTTCTTTTCTTTCTTCTCCAGGCACAAGGAGGGGGAGGAGCCTCAGCCATTATTAGAAGAAAAAGAGGCTTATTTCAGTAGCTCTGCAGGGTGATTAATTGAGCCTGGCAAACTTAATCACCCAGCAGAGCTATGGAGCCAAGCTCCCTCATTGGCTGAGGCTGCTCCTCCCTCCTCCTCTCTTTGGGAAAAGGAAAGGGAGAGGGAAAGGCTGCTTTGCTGCCTGGCTTATCCAGGGAGAAACACAAAATGGCGACCGAAAAAAGCAGGCAAGGGAAAATGAAGCAGATGACAGCCAGTTGCTGGAGGAACTGATTGGAGCCCTCTGCGGGTCTAATCCAGCCCCTGGGCCATGTGTTTGGCACCCCTGATCTAAATCTAATAGAAGGAATCTCCTATATAAAAGATGCCCCACATACCTCCAGGTAGAAGGACCACTCATGATAAGGCTAGTGCACCATTCTGGAGACTTAGGTATTAAGATTTAATGTAAAACATAAATAAAATGTTGTATTTCCTTTTTTAATCCATGTTAACTTTATCACCATTTTACTTTATATTTACATTTATTATTTGTTGAAGAGTACACTGAATAATTTGGAACAACATATATAAATTTATGTTTGAATGAACCTATTTATCTATTTGATCATTCTTATTTTTTTTTAAAAAAAACACACACCATGGTCTAATATGTTTAAAATTGTTGTTAGAATAGACAACATAACAAGGTAGGTGGTCTTCTAACTTAATATTACTGTTGGAGTCTGTAAACTGTACAAGAATTGTTTAGCAGTTCTGAATTCATGCTCTCTGACGTTAGGCCATTTGTTTTTGCAATAAAGTTCAGCATTTGTTTGCATCACTATTGCACATTATTTCATGAAGTGGGGGTATTATTTATTCTCAAGAATTGTTCTTTATATATGACTAGTTCACGTAGTTTCTGTTGCGCCTCCTTAAATATTTAGATAGTATTTTACTTTTGTTTACTTAGTGTTCAAACTAATAATGTGTAAACATTTGTAAGAAGAGGAATGGTGCTTATTAATCTGGAACATATTATAAACAGAGGTAAGTAGTGAGATCAGTTTACACAATTGATTCTATCATCTAAAAACTCTAGTGCTGTCAAAGCTCAATGACAATAGAGAACACTGTGAAACTCAGAGTGGCATAATTATATTAAATAGGACTCTTCTTTGAAATGTCAAATTTTACATTACAAACAAATTACAATATCTTACATAATTGTGTTCAAGGAATAATGCTATTGCCATAAGGAAAATGCAATATTAGTATAGTGCTAGTTAATAACTGAATTAGCCAAAAATAGGCAGCCCTTTTTCATTTTCCAAAGTCACTGTTTAAAAGTCCAAGCTATATATGAATACCATCTTCCATCAAGTAGGTGAAATATTCTAGCTTATTCTATCAAGGGACTTTGCCCAGCTTGCCCAATATGTAAGGCAGAAGTATTGAACTCATTTGTTACAAGAGCTGGATCTGATATAAATGTCAATTTGTTGAGCTGGACCATGTGCGCCATTAAATGTAACACAAGGTACCAGAGATATAAACTTTATAAAGATGATTTCAAATGCTGAATGGTAATAGCAGGCTTGATTGGATTAGGTGTGATATGTAGAGGGGTAATAGGTATGGAAATATCAGCATTGGTGATGAGACAGGAAACCTAGGTCTCAGTTAGGTCCAGGAGGATGAAAAAAATGGAAATATGTCTAAAGAAGTGAGCAGTGACTCATGAAAGCTCATATCCTACCACATTGTGTTAGTCTTTAAGGTGCTAGTGGACTCTTACTCTTTCTGCTGCTATTAGAAACCACAACATTCAAAAACCAGTGGGGGACATTTTAACCTTCCAGGACATTCAGTTGGCGACCTAAGGCTGCGATGACACATGCTAAATAATTCAGCTTCAGTCCACTTTGTGAACTGGTGAAATCTACTTTGAAAGATGTAATAATTTCATGAATATAATTAGACTATCTTGTATTCTGTGTTCCTTTTAAACATATACTGCTTTTGTGCATTAAAATGTAGTTTGAGTATTTACTTCAAATTTTCATTCTTAACAGTTTATTTTATATATTAGATTCGTTTTCACTGTAAACTCCTCAAGTCATATATGAATGAATGGCAGTAGTAGCCCTGTTCATAACTACAGTTTTAAAAGATGTGCACTCCAACCCTATGAATCAGTGGGCTTGCACTAAAGTAACTGCATAGAGTTGCTCTACTTTTTGATACATTTATGTTTATCCCATCCAACCTAATGATTAGAGTAATTTTATAGGCATGTTGCTGATATCTCAATTCAAAATCTTTCATTTCAGAACTGCATATTCCTCTCTTTATATATTCAATGTGAAGTTTTATTATCATCAATTATTATTTTACTGTTACCCATAAAAAACTTAAGTATAGAAATTTAATAACATATGTTTTCCTTAAAATACTATTTTTGTATTGATCAGATATTTACTATGTAGTCTTAGAGTTACACACTTCTAATTCCATTGAATTCAATGTATTCCATTAATATATCCCATTATCTTTAGTTACTGTTAACACATTTTAAGAGAGCCAGTTTGGTGTAGTGGTTAAGTGTGTGGACTCTTATCTGGGAGAACTGTGTTTGATTCCCCACTCCTCCACTTGCACCTGCTGGAATGGCCTTGAGTCAGCCATAGCTCTGGCAGAGGTTGTCCTTGAAAGGGCAGCTGCTGTGAGAGTCCTCTCAGTCCCACCTACATCACAGGGAGTCTGTTGTGGGGGAGGAAGGTAAAGGAGATTATGAGCTGCTCTGAGACGCTGAGATTCGGAGTGGAGGATGGGATATAAATCTAATATCTTCTTCATCTTCTTAATTAACCAATATGTCCTGTACATAAATAAACAGTTTTTTCTGTTAAACATTCTGTTTATATTCTTAAAAGCAATGCTAATAAATCTTAAAATGAAATATTCTAACAGCTGTAGTCACTATAATTACATTTTATTATCTGTTACACTATCAAGTATGTATTACAAATTCAGCCATATATGAAGTATCTTACTTTTGAGTTAATGAAAAGCACTTAGGATAGATGAAAGAAAGTGAAAGCAAAAAAGTCATGTTTAACTGTGGTGGAGGTTCCCAGCGTAGTTAGTTATTATTATGCATCCCAACAAGTAGCTCAAAAAATTGGTTCAGTGCTACTAAAATGTTACAATTAATACAATTTTATTTACTTATTTAGAGCTCCCCTTTCTCACTGAGAAAACAGATTATAGAGTATAGACAAAAGAATGTAATCATACAGTATAAGATATTGCATGAACAATATAAGTGGTCAAGAAGCACAACTTTGAATGACAATGTGATCAACAATGTGAACATAAAGTATAAGATATACAATGTAAAGTACAAGATATACAAATGATCACTGTAATAGGACTAGGAATACAATGCCAGTACCAATCCACTATGAATGAGGAATACAAAATCAAATGGCCATCTGAATAGCAAGCTACAGATCAGCATGGTATGAGCAATACAGGATGACAAACAAGGCAATGCATTGTCCACTCCCAGCTTTCATACGAAGCACCCTTCTGGACCATTCTGTCCCGCTACAGATTAATTCCATTGCAAGAATGCCTTCCTGAATATTTGGCACATTTTGCAGAAAAATAGTACTGTGGTCTTCTTCCTGACTTCCTCATGTACATAAGGTGGGAGCCACCGTACCAGATCTTACCAGTTTGCATGGAGGAAACTTCAAAGTTTCTAAGCTGCCAAAGCAGAGTATAGTAGGAGAGGAGTCCCACAAACATGTGAGACAGACCATGTAGGTCTGGTTGGTCATAACCAGTACTTTGAATTGAGCCTGGTAACTGATTGGTAGCCTGTGGAGTGGCTGCAGGGTGGGTGTGATATATATGATCATAAATCACAACAGGATTCCCGAACTTGGTTCCTGTGGATCCTGTGGTACTCACCAGTATTTTCCTTTATGCCTACCAAGCTTCGAAAAGAGGGTGGGGGCAGTGTAAGGCAGGCTTTGTTATTGGCAGCCCTCATTCAAGGAAAGGATTTTCCATTAGAGGGTGAGAAGGATTGGCTTTCCTTAATCAGGTTCCATTCTCCTTAAGGCTTGCTTTCTACCCAGAAGGTGTGAGGAGTGAGATATTCCATTCAGCTCTGCCTCCTGTGGCAGCCATTTTTGGGTGGTGCTCACCACCCCCTCTCAAAATTTCAAATGTGCACATAGTCTTTTTTAATTAATATTTTTATTAATTTTGAGGGGGGGAACCCATACACCAATACAAAGCCAAATCTTAAAGAGGACAGCATAACAACAGCAACAATTGAAATCAAATATGATAAATAATAGTATGTAAAATTACACAGCAAAAATAGAGCATACGAATTTTGTATCAAAGAATAACTTTTAACATAAACTAAAATCAAGATGTACAAAAATCACAACTGAAGAAGTTACCATAGGTTCATATAATTGACTATATTAGGGCATTCATGATGGTTCAACAAGTACGCTAAAACAGGGAACCATATGGAAGAAAAATATAAAGGTGAAGTGGGATGTTCAGGGGCTTTGATGGCATCAGTAATTTTTACTAAAATATAGATTCCACAGCTTCTTGTGCCACATAAAGAGTGTAGGAGATGTAGATTTCCAGACTTCAGCTATAACGGATTTAGCAGCAAACAGTAGGAAAGAGACTCTAAAAATGAGTGTATGTGAGTGAAGTGTTGAAGTCCGTTTATGTAAGAAGAGATCCTCTGGAAATTGTGAAAGTGACACTTTCATAATTGTTTGAATTTGAGTGAGCACCGATAACCAAAAACTTATAATCAGAGGACAGTGCAAACAGCAGTGAAGATAGTCACTGGTACCTCCACATTTCTTCCAACACAGAGAGCTTGAGGAGGGGTCAGCATGGGCTAGTGTGACAGGCGTGAGATACCAAAAAAGAAATGTGTTTAAAAGTTTGCAAATTCATTTTGACAACTGTTGAGTGAAACGGGGTTGAATGCCACAGAGTCCCAAAGATCCATGGAGAGAGTTGTGCCACACGATTTATTCCAGATACTTTGATATGATAAAGGGTTTTTAGAATCTTCAGCTAAAAGTACACTATACAAAGCAGAAATGAGATGTTTCAGAGAAGATTGAGCCACCTTTAGTATGTGTTCAAAAATCCCAGGCAGGTTCAAGCTGGAACATAGGTGAGATACTTAGAAGTATTGAATCCAAGGGATCAGAACGTGTAGTTTATCCTCTAATGCAGCCTTTGTCATTAGTTTCTGGTTGGACGAGAGATCCTGCAGAGTCGTAATGCCAGCTGTCTTCCAGCGATTAAAATCAGCTGTGAGATGACCAAATGGAAATCATTTTTGGTTTGCAAAGGGCTGAAAACGGCAAATTGGTGGCAGAAGTGTTGGCCTAACCTGGTTCCAACAGGTTAGAAATGATAAGGAGCAGTTACAATGTAAATTGAAGTGATCTGTTGGCTTCTGCCAGATGTATTCTTTGAGGCTTAGTGGGTAGTTATATGTAGATAACATATTTGTCCAGTCATGAGCAGAGTCAGTCACAAGTATTTTTACTATAATGGATAATTGTATAGTACTGTTGTAAACGAGGAAACTCAATGCCACCCCTACTTTTGAGTATCTGCTAATTCTAGGTTTTTTATATGTCAAAAGAAGTCTAGCAACAATTTATTTATTTTATTTAATCAGATTTATTTATTTGTGAATGGTTTGATGTAGGTATAGTAACAAGAACAGTTCTCCAAAGAAAGATGAACTTGGGCAAAACATGTGCACATGGTCTTAAAAAGATTGAGGACTCCTGAACCAGAAACTTCATTCTAAACTGAAAACATAGAACATGTATAAAACTATGTATAGTAGTAGATTAAGCCCTGTACTACTATTTACATGGTGAAGGATAGGATTGCCAAGTCCAACTCAGGAAATACCTGGGGGCTTTGGTGGTGGAACCTGGAGACTTTCCCATTCCCTAAATAAATAAAACCACAACAGAACAGTTCCCCTCAATACAGTCTTCATTTCTTCATCCTCCTTTTTGCCTTCAAAAGGTTCCCCAGCAACTGCACTTCCGCTAAATGAAAGTAAAATTTGGCATATGCCCACGTCCCTTGCCAGGCTTGGGTAGCATTTCTAAGCATGGCTTTATTAAGGGGCACACATGCACACACAAAGCAGCCAAAATAAACACATAGTTTGCAAGCTCACACTTTTGTGATCTCATTGGGACAATTTATTCACAGGAGTTACTGAATGTTACTCACAAGAGTTACTGTATTTCAACCAATCAGACTAACACAGGAAAATGAAGATAAGGGACAGTGTAGGGGGTGGAGTTTTCCTCCATCCCATAATTAGGTTCTAGTTAACTATTTACTATCCATTTTACTATACAAATGACTTCTGAAATGAATGCAAAACAGCAGGACTGTGCTTTCTTCCTTTCTCATAGGCTTCACACACTCACCAGGAAGAGCCACCTGACTCTGCATGCTCATCCCCACCCCCATTAATTTTCATCCTGCTGAGACTTAAAGGCACACACACCTTCCAAAACACAAGCAGTTTGCAATTTTCTTCTATGCCTGCTGAGATTTAAAGGTACATGGTTCCTGTTGGAGGTGGAGTTTCCCCTGTCAGCCAGATGGCTGGTGGCAGGGAGGAGCCTGCAAAACTGGGGGATCTCCCGCCTGGCTCTGGGGACTGGTATGTGTGAAGCATGCATATTTCTGAGTGCCATGATGGTCCACCAGACAAAGAGCAGAACACCAAGCTCTCCTGCTCCCCCCCTCTTATACAACTTAAGGGCAATAATAAATCCATCTGGCCCAAGGATGTTTAGGTTAACCTTGCTGGTAACACTGCGATGTGCCTCTCCCCCAGATTCACACAGACAGGTCTTATCTACTCGCAGAGAAAGTGTGAGAAAGGGAGATGTTTTTATTAACCTACATTCCTTAGTAATAAAAGAGATACTTTGTAGTAACCTTTGAACCCGTGACTCAAATTGTATCTGTATGTTATCCTTTGAAGCTATCCTATAAAGTAACTATGTAAGTCTGTATGCGTCATTACTTCCAAGGATTCTGTCCTTGGCAAAGCTATGGAGTTTCTACAATAAAGCAACTTTCAATTCAATAACAAAAGACTGATTATTGGGAAATATCGATGCTTGATAGCAAGCCTTTTGGAGGACTACAATAAATCTCTGGGTAGGGAGAAATAACTGGGAAATTATCTCCCACCCTCTGCAATAGAATGTTGAGCTCCAGAGCTAGAGTAGCTTCCTCTTCACTTTCTCCTGAATCTCAGCACTCCAATACTACAGTGTAATATCTCTTTTTGCTGGGTTCACCATTAGGTAAGTAGTATTTAAGGGTCAAACTCAACAAGGTGCTAGGAAAACCAAAAATGAATCTTCTTAGCATTTAAAACAGATTACATCCATATGGAATTCTAATTTGGATCAAGGTAATTGTGTGGAGGAAAAGAGGTCTACCCTTCCTCCAGCCCAGTGTAACTTTACTGATCAAGCCTGCCCTGTTAGATCTCTGAAAGGGGAAATTTTAAAAGGCCAAACTTTCATTGGTTGAACTACATTTCAGAGATCTCTTTACCCCTGCACTACAACCCAGGTATCTTTATCACGAGGGGGAATTTAAAAAAAAAATGTTAGGCATATGTATTCATTGAGCTCCTAGCATATTCTCTTAGTTTGGCCCTGAGCACTACAGTACATGAAAAATGTTACTGGGGATAGCAGAACTAGGGTTGGTTCCCGAAATCCAGGGCTTTTTTTGTAGCAGGAATTCCTTTGCACCCCTGATGCAGCCAATCCTCTAAGAGTTTACAGGCCTTTTATTACATGGCCTACTGTAAACTTCAGAAGGATTGGCTACATCAGGGGTGTGTGGTCTAATATGCAAAGGAGTTCCTGCTACTAAAAAAGCCCTGCCCAAATCTTTTTTCACATCCCATTTTCAGTATACCTTTAAGGTGTTAGATGCTTTGACCCCTTCATAAATGAACAGGTTCTTGGAAAAGGAGATTAATTAGGGTCAATTGTTTCCCCAATACTACTGAATTCTGATAGAACTCATTTAGCTTCAAAATGTCTGATTCCCTTAAAACCTGTTAGATCATGACAGGGGGAGAATTTTGTAAGATGCATGCTATATGCAAGATTTGTTGAAGAGAAAAGCATTTCAGGTGAACAGGAAAAATATTCAGGTACAATGTTTCTGTAAGGAATCTGGCATTGGAGATCTTCAAAATTTATTATTTTCTGTATTAATCTAAAAGAAGTCTAATTCCAATAGTTTTCTACTTTAATAGGCTTCAGAAGATTTATAGATGGAATTATGTTCAAGGATGGATGTGTGAGAACCAATCTTTGGAGCATGTTTGGCAACAGCATTCTAAGAAATTCTATGCGTTATATATATTACAACTAGATATTTACTTCTAGACTCTCCTAAGATTAGGATGTATTCATTTAATTTGCTGTTTATTGTTAGTAGCAGAAATAGATATAGCAAGGGCTTGAAAAGAAGCTAAGGACTGAAATGCCTGAAACTGGCTGTTAAAAGATTTTGGATCTTGCACTGATGGAGACGTTATAAATTTTCTTGAGTTTAGAGATATCAAAAGTAATACAAACATGTTTATGCATTGTGGTATTTTTTACAGTATTCTGGAAGAATTATAGGCATTTTATGGGTTTCATGTGGTTAGCTATAAATCTTGTTAAGAGTTATTCATCTTAGCAAAATGTTGCCTGAGTTCTTGATAACAAAAGAACTATGAAATTAGCAAGAAAGATAATATCAGTATTGGTTGTTCTTGTGATTTGAATAGGTCTTATGTTTTTATATTGAAGGTACAAAAATATGGCAAAATTGGTGCTATACTTCTCAGTTTATCTAGCCTCCAGGCTTGTTTCATTCATTTGATGGCATAGATTCTAGCTAGAATTAGCCACATGCCCACTGGAACTCTTCTGTACCAGAGAAAAAGAAAAGTTGCATCTGAAAATATCAGTAAAGGTGCCTGAAGGAAGTAAAGCAACTCTGTTCCTCCTTCCTACTTTTCCTTATATGATTTTTTGTTGTAATGATTTTGAATTATTTCTTCTGTGACATCATCCTGGTCTTTGATTAGATCTTGCTATTTTAGCTGTGGCTCTGACAGATTTTTCTATATGCCCAAATTACATGGTGTTTACCTTCCTGTAAACGGCTCTGAAATGTGTGCCTTTACTTGGCTGAAATGAGAGGAGTTTCTTAAGAATTGTTGTTGTCTAAATAAGCCATTTTTGTGATTATATGTAATTGAAGCATAATTACTTTTATCATATTAACATGAACTCAAAAGTATGATTGTGTTTAAATTTAAGAGCCTTCAATAAATAAATGGCATAGGGAACATATCCAAATATAAATCACCTCAAAAGTATGTTAATCTGACTCCGCACAACATAATAAAAGTAGTTATCATTAATTTATTGTTTAGTTCTCTATTGTTTTTACTCAGTTTTTCATCACGTATTTTGATTAAGCTGTACATTTCTGGTGTATCTAGCTAAATCATGGTAAACCTCAAAACAAGAAACAGCATTTGGAGCCTCTCAAATTTAAATGATAATTTTCAAATTATTTCTTGTTTTCACATATTTAGTTATTGAAAACATTTTGTCCTGTTTTCCTAGTGGCTCAGGACAGCTTACAAATAATAGTTAAAAGCACTTCCAATTACCAAGTTCCAGCTCTTTCCTTCTCTCCCCGCTTAAAAGATGCCTGCTGTCCAAACCTCCTCAAATGTCTGACAAATACATGCAGCATCTCCTGAATATCTCCAAGGAGGGAGCTCCCCTCAACTCCCATTCCACAAAGCAGGAGCCATGATGAAAAAGGCCTGGGCTCTGGTCTGGTGGAATAGCCAACAAATGGGTACTTGAAGACTGTCGCAGGTACACAGCCACTTCTGAACACCCCCTATGCCTCCAGTAGGGACAGTCACCAGCAGTTGCCATAACTTCTAGGTGTACACACATGCACATAAAAATGCAAAAATATCAAGATGGAATGCGTAGACCAAACTCCTTGGATTCTATAGCTTTAAAACAGCTAGGGCTAATGCTCTAGCTGGCACATGTGTCACTTCCTGTTATCCTACTGTTTGAAGCTACAGTCAGCTTGACCTTGAGTTTCTCCTAAGCCCAAGCTTAAACCAATGTACTTGAATAGACAAGAGGCTACTATGCGAGCTAGTCTCTTAACATGGCTACGAGAATGATTTCAAGGAGTCAGATATTTTCCAGTTGATAATCCAGCAAAAGTCATAAACCCAAAATATGAAATAATTTCATGCATTGACCTAACATCACACATTGAGCAAAATTAAATGGCCAAGTGCGAATGCTGGACTTTAAATGAGGAAGTTTATGTTCAGATTCCTTTTCATACCTTAAAGCTAATTGATTGACCTTGGATCACTTACTCCTTTTCTACCTTACTTGCTTCATAGTACAACATGTATAGTACATGAGGCTTTTGACTAATGTACATTTGTGATGTCTCTGACACTGGTGGTACCTATGCTGCAGGATGTGTTCCATAATGAAGAGTGTAGTGAACAGAATAACTATTTTTAAATGCAGGCTCAAAAAAGTTGGTAATTGGCAATTTTCCTCACATGGTTGCTGGGAAAATGGGATAATCTTATTCTATCCTGAGCTCTTATTCTATCCTTGGTTAAGCTCTGTTCCATGTCACATAAAGTCACATCAAAATCACATAAACAGGACCCTGGAGACTGAAAAACAATATAAGCCTCATAGTCTGACATATCTATGTTTATTTGTTACAATACTGAACTCTGCCAGGCTTGCTGAGTTCAGTGGAGTTTGTTTCAAAGCAAGCACACAGAATTGCAGCCTAAGACACATTGGAAGATTACTGTATGTTTATTCCTTATTAATTTTATGCCTGAAACTAATTTAGATGTTAATTCTTTGATGTCAGTGACTCAGCTGACAGTCTTTCAGGGTTATTAATGCAAGACAATTGCCATAATCAAGCATATCTTTATTTTTCCTTAAGCATTAATGACAAAGCCAATGAACACAATTCAGGAATGTAAAAATATATATCACCTTAATCTGAAGTCAATGTGTTTTTTGAAGGGGAGGGTTTAAATATAAAAGTTCATGAGATTAATATCTTATCAACCTTTGTGCGATAAAAAAGTAATTATTTTTGCATATTTTCTTAGCAGGCTCATGCAAGCAAAGAGCTGGAAGAACAGTTGCGATCTGTATCCAGTGTAGATGAACTCATGACAGTACTTTATCCAGAATACTGGAAAATGTTCAAATGTCAGTTGAGAAAAGGGAGCTGGCAACACAGGGAACAATCCAGCTTCAATGCAAGATCAGAAGATTCAAATCCAATAAAATTTGCTGCAGCACATTATAATGCAGAGATCTTGAAAAGTAAGTGTTGGGAATCTGATGCCTTCCAAATCCTGTAAATCAAAACGCTAGAAGATATCAGTTCTGTCAAATATATTTTAATATTTATACAATGAAAATAAAAACTGCTAAGACACGCTGTATTATCCCTTGATTTAGTATTTGCAGGACCTGTGTAATGACACAAAATATCTTTACAATTTTTGATAAGTGGAAACACTTGTGCAGCAAATCAAGGTTTTAGACAGGTTTTGTTTCTTATGGTGCTTTTCAGGAAACTATCACTTTTATGGCTGTTATAACACCCATGTTCCTAGAATCAGAGTTCTAGTTAGAAAATCCCCTTTTCAAACAGCATACCAGCACATGAAGGGCGCTTCAAGGTCTGTGAGATTCCTATCTCCAGAGCTTTCCATTTTTACACCCAAACACTATATCTAGGAGCATCTCTGCTACTATGCAGCTAAGAGGCTGGATTTCTTCAGTTAATATGCTTATCACTAAGTATTCTAGTTTGGATCCTGGTCTCTTTCCTTCTCAAACCAGCAATTCCATTTTCTTCCTTCTCCTTAATCTTGTTTAAGGAAATAAGATAGGATGCCATTATAATAAATACCATAAATAAAAATACCTGATCCACAGCTCACATCTGAGCCATGGTTCTGCAGTTAAATTTTAAAAGCCCTTAAATGACTGAATTGGGGTTAAAGTGAAGCTTAGTTCTGCCCACCTTCCTGTTGTAGCTGTTCAATGGAGTGTCCCCACAATTTACTTTTAAACCAGAGCAAAGAGATGGGTGTTTGTTTTTTACATCTATTTAAAGGGGAAAGCATGACAGCTATATGTACATGGAGCACAAAATGACACCAACATTGTACAGAACAAAACAAAAGAAAAAATTGCTGCAGTTGGGGAGTGATGATGGAGCAAAAGCTCCATGTGGGAGGCATTCATTTTAACAGTAAGACTGCGGATCATAAATGAATTAATATCAACATAATAAAAAGGGTGAAAAGGGTCAAATAAAGAATACTTATAAGAAGTTTGAGATGATCCTGTTGCTGCTTCTTGTTCCCCCAAAACTGAAAAGTTGTGAGGATTAAGCAAAAACAATTCTCTGGTCATACTTTTATAGAAAAAGAGGAAAGCACTGCTACACATCAATGATAATTTATTAGGTTCATAAAATATAATCACACATTTTCCTACCAGAATTACACCTTTACTTATCTTTTGATACCTTCTATTGATGAAGGAAATGATTGTTTCTTTCATGGGCACCCCGAATCTGTTTCCGATCAGTTATGCTTTTGTCATTAGGCTGTTTGAGTTTTGTAGTTAGTATTTGTCCATGCCAGGATATCCTAGATGAATAATCTTTCTCATACTATATTTTGCTTCAGTTTCTGTCCTTGATTCTTTATTTGATGGCTTGATTGTTTTCTGTGTTGTACATTACTTAGAAAGAGAAGAAGAGAGCTAGGAGAGCTGATACCACAAAGCAGTTGATGCTTAAGAATCACTTGATATACACAAATTGACAGTTCCAATTCCAGTTGCAGCCTCAAGATAAAGTGGTTGAATTGTGTGTCTTGTTCCTCTTCTAGGGGCAGAATGTAACATTCTATTTCTTTTGAAAGCCCTAGGTTAAGGCTTAGGAAAGTTCCAAACAAGGGATATTTTAATGTGCTTGGATCCCAAATTAGTTTCATTCTGATGTTCAGGGCTTTTTTTGTAGCAGGAACTCCTTTGCGTATTAGGCCAGACACCCCTGATGCAGCCAATCCTCCAGTAGCTTACGGGGCTCTTAGTACAGGGCCTACTGGAAGCTCCAGGAGGATTGGCTACATCAGGGGTGTGTGGCCTAATATGCAAAGGAGTTCCTGCTACAAATGTTGCTCTTCTTTGTGGCCTGGACAGACACTACATTTATGTAGAACATCATTTGTGAACTTTCTAAATCTGAAGCCTTGGAGATAGCATTTATGCTCTTCTAAGGATGACAGGTTTTGGCCGCCCTGAGCCTGCTTCAGCAGGGAGGGCGGGATACAAATTAAAAAAAATGATGAAGTTTTGGATCTTGGGGTACCAGGATGGAATCTCAGAGCATCTATTAGCTCACACATTTGATAGTAATGAGTGAAGAGATAAATTGGAGATGGCAAGAAATAATCAAAAATTAACATCTTAACTACATTTTACATGTAGCACATACTTAATTTTGATGTTTTGTTTATACTGCAGTAGTGAATGGTTCATCTCTTTAAAGCCACGTAATTATAGCTGCACACATTTATAGATACAATGCAGTACAATTCTTTGTGGTATTCAGAACTGCATTAGTGTGACAATAGGAGGATTCACCCCAGAATCTTAATCTTTGGATGGTGTGGACATAGTAATCCTAGGCTTTTCCATTGAAAAAATGAGCTTTCTCAGCCTTGTGGCCATGATCAAGCATAGTAAGGAATGAGCTTTATGTTTACATCATGGGGCAGGGCACTCGCCTTTCTCTGGGGAGATTTCTTTTTAGCAGTTTCTGAGAGCCTTTCCTTTTACTATGTTTTACTCAAACAGCTCTTTTCTTTTTCCTTTCTAATTTTAATTAGATAACAGCTTCATTTGCTTTTTTTGTTTGGTTGGCTCACCCTTTTACTTTTCTTGCCCATTTCTACAGCTGGTCTGTTTTAAAAAGTACTAGAATTATGGGAATAAGTTCCCACCTGTGATGGTTATGGCCACTGTCTAATCTATTTATGCATTGCCACAGCCCATTTTGTAAGATAAGCAGGCTTTAACTAATTTTAGGGTAGACTGATTTTGAACTCTCTTAAACTGTTTTGTAACCTATGAGCTTTCCCTGTGACTTGGCAGGTATTGATAATGAGTGGAGAAAAACTCAATGCATGCCACGTGAGGTATGTGTAGATGTGGGGAAAGAATTTGGAGCAACAACAAACACCTTCTTTAAACCTCCATGTGTGTCCATCTACAGATGTGGAGGTTGCTGCAATAGCGAGGGCCTGCAGTGTATGAATATCAGCACAAGCTACATCAGCAAAACGGTAGGTTGCTATACCAGCTACTGTACTTTCAGAGTTGGTTTCCATTTCTGTGTGTACAATCCATATGCATTTCCAGTATTCATTGTTAATCTGATTTGTTCTAAAGGAAATAAGTTGTTCTGTTATAAAATTTAGTGTGAAAAAATGAATTGAAGAAGTATGATATGCGTTGTGGTCACAGCACAGTTCAACTAGTGAGTTGAGAGTAGAGAAAGAAAGAACAGGTATAGAAGCTGCAATGTTTAGGACATGCAAGATTTCCCACAAACCTCTTCTGAACCCACAATCATGGTCAGTGGTTCTGGCAGCCTGAGGTGTCAAGTTTTTATTTTAAAATGTTCATGGATCCCCTGAGCTTTCCTTTTCTCCCTGACTAGAGCCTACCATTTGTTGGGCAGCCTTTCAAAGTGCATCTCAAACTGTGTATGCCCACAAAAGTCTCTGTCCTTTAGCATCTTCAAAACAATACAATGAGAACTACATGTGCTACACCTGAAAAGCAAATTGTATTATCTGTAGATGACCTTCAAGATCAGGACCGATTTTGCACTCACCCTATGCCGCTCTGACATTCCTCTTTTCAGTGCAGCATCCTTCCAATTTCCCACTATCTGCCCCGGGGCTTCAGCTTGCATCGCTGTTTTTGCAAGGCAAAGAGAAACCTCTAAAAACCAGCGTAGGGTGAGTGCAAAATCGGTCCAGGTTTCACAGGGTAACTGACCGTATAAAGACATAGTTCAAAAGATCCCGGTTCAAGTATTAATCAACCTTAACACTTGATTGGAAGGGATTTCATACTAAAGACAAAGAAATTGAACTAGGTTTTGAAGAGGCCTAGAATACTTTCAGAGCTGCTCATGCAAATGAAAAAAGATTAGCATCATATAAAAATTGAATATCCAGTATTCAGTTAAAAACCTGCCATCTGCTGTAAACTATGGATGCTGGGTGGCATCTCTATCTGTATAGTGAAACCTTCTACATTGGAAAATAGGATGAAAACCAGTTGTATACCTGAAGTACCTTTGACTGAAGCAACTATGATATTAGGATTTTATCCGCTTCATGTTATGCAGTAATTCAGTTATGGCTGAATTCTCGAAGCCTGGGAATAATCAGCCTGTGTTCTGATTAATGTTTAGATGTGATGCAGAAGCTAGGGAAAGCTGATTCCCTTTCCCTTCCTTGCCTTCATTGCTAAAAAGGCGAGAGGGTCTGTTTTTGTGTTTGCAGGTGAGAAGGGTCTGTTTTTGTGTTTGCTGAATGGACGTGAGGTGCTCATTCTTGTCCTTTCAAAGGACTGTTGTACTCCAGATGTACCCAGTGGTCTCCAGACCCCAGTCTGCAAAAACATTGTGTTAAATCCCCACATAAAACTTTATTAGTATTCATTTACTATTATCAGTAAATACATGAAGATTGTTTTGAGTGATCACAAGCATTGTCTAAGTCAAGGGAACTCATTTGTTGTGCGGGCCAAATCTGACATAAATGAGACCTTGTCAGGCCAGGCCATGTTGGGCTGGGTTATATGTGTACCTATTTAAGATTAGGTTAAAAACCCTTAAAACATGATTAAAACATTTGCACTCATTGGTCTTGAAGGTGCTTTCTTTGTATCTCTCCCACGGGATCCAGGGAACTGGGCAAAGAAAGCTCTGGCTCTTTCCTTCCTTCTCCAGGGGCTCGGGGGGGAGAAGCCTCAGCCAATAGAAGGAAGAGAGGCTTGGCTCAGTAGCTCTGCTGTGAGACTGAGAGAGCCTGGCAAGGTAGAAGCCTCAGCCGATGAAGAAAATGGAGGTTTTGGTCTGTAGCTCCTGTGCTATAAAGCAAGCTGTGATGCAGAAGGAAGCAGATGACAGCCAGTTGTTCAGGGGCCTGATAGGAGCCCTCCGAAGGCCTGATTCAGCCCCCGGGCCACATGTTTGACACCCCTGGTCTAAGTAATGGGGCTGGCAAGTTTCAAGCTTTTTCTGACATGACAGTAAGAGTATTTAACAGCTTTCCCTAAAATTGCAGATATTACATGAAATATCAGTTAGCCACAGATTAATGGTTTGAATTTGGGGAATCTTATTATGAGCAAAGACAAAATGACAGCTGACCTAAGACCCATCCAAAACTCCAAGGAATGTATAAAAAACAACAAGCAAAATTTTTAGGTTTTTTTTCCAAAACAAGTTTTCACTAGATAGGATAGATGCAGCATGTAGCTAGCACATAAACCCTTAGTTTTGCTGCATGTTGTCTTTGAATGGCAGCAGCTGGCCTTTTTAGAACAGAAGACTACATCTCTAGTGTATAATTAGCCAAAGAATTGCTGCTATTTTAGCTATATTTAATGATTTACAAATATACTTTGTATAAAAATTTCCATAAACAAGCTGGATGCCAGGATGCGTCTGAGGAGTTTGTTGTCCTAGTTTGGCTGTTATTGAGATATTTTATTAGACTTCAGCACTCTTTAAGTACACAAAAGAACACACTGAATATTTAATATGGTTAGCATCCATAAGAATTCAAACATCAGATTAAACAGCAACAGAAGTGGCCACAAACTTTCTAAACCTGCTTCAAATATTTAGAATCATAAATCACTCCATCAAAATGTTGTTTGTAGAAGTCAGTGAATCAGAAACTGCAAAGAATTTGAGCAACTCTTATTTGGTTTTATGAAAATGTTGGTCATACTTGTGTTATTTCTGTAACCATGGCTACTTAAAAAAATTAAACCAAGGCTGAGAATCTTCAGCGATTAGGGATTTTTTTGAGCAGGAACGCAGTCAGGAACACACAGGAACGCAGTCAGGCTTGGTGTCAGGGATGTGTGGCCTAATATGCAAATAATTTCCTGTCAGCAACATGTGAAAGTGTGCAGGGAACCAGTATAACCCCTAATCTCATCAAACACTGATTTGCCTACTGAGATTTTCAGGTTTTAGCATGACTCAGATCACTGTAAAGATATAAATATTTACCTCCATGTCTTCTATCTTGAACCTTGTGGAGAGAAAGTCTTCTCAAAATAGATTTAAAGAAATTTGTGAAATATTTTCTTAGACAAGTAGAAAGACAGTTTTAAGTAGCATGTAACATTTAAGACGTACATTGTGTTCACAGTCATGGACCAATTTTGCATTCACGCCGCTCTCACATTTGTCTTCTCAGTGCAGCTTCCTTCCGATTTAGCACTATCTGCCCCAGGGCTGCAGCAAGCACTGGCATTTTCGTGCAGCAAACAGAAACAGGGTTTTAGCAGTTTCTGTTTGGTGTGTGAAAATGCTGACACTTGCTGCAGCCCCTGGGCAGAGTGTGTGAAATCAGAAGGAAGCCATGCTGCGAAGATGAACGTGAGTGGCATAAGGTGAGTGCGAAATCAGTCACAGTGTAAAGGTATAGGCAGTAGTGGAAGGTTTAAGTCATTTTTCAAGTATGGGACCATTTGTCTTGTATATTTGTTAATTTAGATGGTTTAGTAAGTGCTGCTACAATTGGCATGTATATTAAATATATGCCCCCATTTTCTAGGACAGCATTTTGATCCCCCCACACACATTTAACTGTGCATCTTGGTTTCATTGAGAAAAGGTGGCAATGTAATAAACTAGCAGAAGTGAAGTGACTATATTATTAGTATTTCTGTTTAGAGATTGGCTATCCATGCATACATAAACTGGAGAATATACTTAAGGACACAATTCAGCCAAAGTTCATTATATATTGGTCCCAACTCACTGCTAAAAGAAAAATCCTGGAATCACTTGAATGCTCTCAAATCAGAGTGGCTAACTGAGTGGTTAAAACTGGGCTGTATGTTGAAGGGTTTAATTTAACAACATGAAGCTGCTATGCAAATTTTTGTGCATGTAATTTAATGATCATCCAATAGTCTGCATTGTTGATAGATGATATACAGCTAATCCATGTGTTTTGGAGCAGTTTTAGTTTAAAATCTAGTTCAGACTCAAATACCAAGGAATTTGCTATATATTAAGCAGTGTATAAAGTAAAACCTAAACGTTTTAGGATTTAGGAACAATTTTTGGATTGCCTGTTGGATTTGTCTAGCACAACTCTGTTCATGTTATGACAGGTTAAAGATTACTCTGAACATTTTCTGTGTATATTCATTTCCTGCAGCAGTAGGTTATAAGGAAGTGTCTGAATAGTAGTATGACTATTTATGGAAAATAAATTAGAGAGCTTGCTGTGACTATATTATATGTCAGAACACGTTTTAAACTAGTAAGTTATTCTTTCATCATAGAAAGATTGAAGCAAGGCAAGCTAATGTATTATATCAGGATAAATAATCTCATTATAATTCACATTTTATTATTTTATTTATGTGACTTTTAGCCCTCCTTCCCCTGCAAGTGGACTCAGGGTGGGGTACAACATAGCGATAAAACATATAAGAATTAATACAATTCAAATAAAAACCTAAAAGCCAATGTAAACTACCAGAAGGTGAAATGGTAACAATGAGGCCATAGGTATAGAAGTGTGTTGCACCAAGAGGGCCATTGAGATAATAGTTGGGCCTAGCCCCCATCCAATAATATAAGTTGGTATACTAGTTCACTTAGCTGGATGAGGGGGGCTGGTAGGTTAGGGGAGGCCAGATATGGTGAGGCACTTGCAGCCTCAACCAAAGGCCTGGTGAAACAGCTCCGTTTTACAGGCCCTGAAGAACTGTAATAAGTCCCTGATCTCAACTGGGAGCATGTTCTACCAGGCTGGAGCCAGAACTGGTCAAGGTAGTTATATGTCTCTTGGGCTGGAAATCTCCAGTAAATGTTGTTCAGCTGAGCATGGCTCTTTGAAGAATGTATGGGGAGACGCAGTCTCACAAATGTCCTAACCTTTAACCTAATCTGGTATACAATTGGCAGCCAATACAGTTGGCAAAGCACTGTTTGTATGGGCACTCACACAGATGTCATAGACAGGAGTCATTCTGCTGCATTTTGCACCAACTGGAGTTTCTGGATCAAGTTCAAGGGTGGCCCTACATAGAGTGAATTGCAGTAAACCAGTCTGGAGGCAGCCATTACATGGATCGCTGTTGCCAAGTCATAGAAGGAGAGGTTGGGAACCAACTGCCCAACCAATTGAGGATACTAAACGGCCAATCTGGCAGTATTGGTGATCTGGACCTCCAATGAGAGTGAGGCGTCCAGGATCACCCTGATTCCTCACTGTTAGCACTGGCACAAACAATAAATAAGTAAAGGACCAACATATCCATGGGACTTTCTCTCCCAATATGTTCCCTGAAAAGTCTTATGCTCAACTGAACAACATTTACTGGAGATCCCTGGCCCAAAAGACATATGCCTAGCCTTGACCAGAACCCGCTTGCAGGAAGGGTGAGATACAAATCTAAATAAATAGGGTCACCAAGGGTCAGAAGCTTGATTCCTGATCGTACCCGCCCATGACTCAGATACCAGACTTCCATCTTTGATGGCTTTTATTTCAGCCAGCTCTGCTTTAACCAACCAAAACATCAGCCAAAATATCTGGGGTGGAATCTATCAATCAACAGATATAGCGGGATGTCATCAGCATTTTGGTGGCAACCCAGCCCAAACTCCCAGATTAACTGGGCAAGAGGATGCATCAGGGACAGCATCAGGGAGAGGATCACCCCCAGATGGATGCCACATACAAAAGGGTAACATGGAGACGCCACTCTCTGTTCTCAACTGTGGCGGAAGAAGACCAGCCACTGCAAGGCTGTGCCTCATATCCCTGCATCAGTGAGGCAGTGGGCCATCAGGTTATAACTGACCATGTCAATTAGGTCAGGTCAGGTCAAGCAGCAACAACAGTACTGACCGACCTCAATCCAGGTGTCCTTGGAGGTCGTCTGTGACAGTGACCAGTGTCTCCATTTCATAGCTGGGGCGGAAGCTGGACTGGAATGCGTCCAGGATAGAGGTGTTCAGAAAAGTTCCACCACAGTTCTCTCAACTACCTTGGCCAGGAATGAAAGGTTCGACACGGGGCAGTAGATGGCTAGCTCCAAAGATGGCTTTTTTAAAGAACAGTTTCACCATCGCCTCCTTTAAAAGCCAAGGGAAGGTCTCTGAAGACAGGGATAAGTTGATAATTTGTCCCAGGGGGTATAAATCAAAATATAGCTTGCAATATACTGAGATCATGTCTAATTAGGCACCATTACTTTATTTTTAAATTATGTTTACAATTAGCTCTTCCTTTGGGAATCTCAGGGTGCCATCCAGAACTTCCCACTAGGGATACTTTTAAAATTCTCCCCTGCTGAAAATATCCCTTGGATTTGGGGGCTCTGAATCACCATAACTTTAGATGTGAGCAACACTGATAATATCAGGATCCACAGTTTTTTTCAAGATTTATATTTCCTGAATTTGTGCTGTAAGTATGAATGAACTAAAGCAAGAGGTAGGGAAATCCTGGAGTTGTGCAGAATGAAAGAATAACTTCAAACGAAGAAAGCATTTTTCTTCCTAGAGCTCTGTTTTTGGTCCTGTAGCTTCTTTAACCCCTGCCCCACTGTCCTGCAGTAAAGTCAGATGCAATGAGAAAGGAGAGAAAGTTTTTCTATTAGTATAGCTGTGCTCATGGTACATAAAATCCATCCTGGGGTTTTTTCTCTGAGCTTTTCTAGCCACACACATCCTGACAAAAAATTTACTAGTTTCTGTGTATTAAAAAAGCCCATTACCAGCATCTAGTTCCAACAGTGTCATACTACAGTATGACACAAAAGTAGCCAGGGCTGTGCTAAATGCTGATAGGGACTTGCTTGGTAATCAGTAGTTCTCATTGAGCCTCTGAGAATTTGGTATACAATGATACAGATTTGAATATAGTTGAAAAGTGTAAAAACTTCATTCCAGGTAATTGGGTTACTCATGGAAAAGGCATATTTACTCACAATTGTATCACTATCTAAAATTCAGACTGTAGAGAAATGTAGAACTTCCAGACTGGGGTTCATGAGATAAATGAATAGAAGAACATTAGAAGACCCCCACTGGATTAAACCAGTGGTACATCTAGTCCAACTTGCACAGCAGACAACCAATAATAGGACATAGATGTCAAGGCCTTCCTCTGATGTTGCTTCCTGTCCCTGGTATGCAGACGTTTAGTGCCTCTAAATCTAAAGATTCCCTCTAGTCACCCTGGCTAGTAGGCACTAATAAACCTATCCTCTCTGTTTAAAGTTGCCTATGTTTGTGGCCATCACTAGATCCTCTGGCAGCAAATTCCACATTTTAGTCGCTTGTTGTGTAAAGAAGTATTTCCTTTTGTCCATCCTGAATTTACTACCCATCAGCTTCATTGGATGCCTTCAAGTTCTAGTTCAAGAGAGAAAGTTCCCTTTGTCAACTCTCTCTACCCCATGAATAATTTTATAAACCTCTATCATGTCCCCTTGTACCCAGTCGTCTATTTTCTAAACTGAAAAGTCCCAGAATCTTCAGCCTTTCCTGATAGGAAAGATACTCCAACCCCCTAATAACCTTGGTAGCCTTTTTCTGTACTTTTTCCATCTGTTTGATGTCCCTTTTGAGATATGTTGAAAAACAGGGCTTTTTTTCTGGAAAAAGAGGTTCTGGAACTCTCAAGAGGGAAATGAAGGAGAAACACATGGGTGCCCTTCATGAAGTTTTAAACATTTTTTTTTTGAGAATTTTTTTTACGCAAAGATGTTCTGGAACTCTATTCCACTGCATTCCCCCAGGAAAAAAGCCCTGAACTGCACACAGTATTCCAAGTGAGGCCCTACCATAGATCTATAAAGGTAAAGTTAGTTCCCTGTGCAAGCACTAAGTCATTACCGACCAATGAGATGACGTCACATCATGATGTTTTCTTGGGAGACTTTTAACGGAGTGGTTTGCCATTGCCTTCCCCAGTCATCTAGACTTTACCCCCAGCAAGCTGAGTACTCATTTTACTGATCTCAGGAGGATGAAAGGCTGAGTCACCCTTGAGCCAGCTACCTGAACCCAGCTTCCACTGGGATCAAAATCAAGTTATGAGCAAAGCTTGGACTGCAGTACTTAAGCTTACCACTCTGTGCCATGGGGCTCTTCACCATAGATCTATACAAGGACATTATAATATTGGTTTTCTATATTCAATCTCTTTCCTAATAATATCCCACATAGAATTTGCCTCTTTTCACTGCTGCAGCTCTTTAATTGAGCTATCTACTACAACTACAAGATCTATTTCCCTCTCAATCTCAGCAAGTTCAGTTCCCATTAGCATTCACTTGAAGTTGAACAAATCTTGTCTTCTGTAGCTGAAAAGCTCTGAGGCATGGGTTCACAATCCCCTGTGGTTGATGCTACATCTGTCGGCCCCAGTTGAAGCCTCACATGATTTGACACCTTGACTTTATATTTCCTTGTAAATAAACTGTTTCCATTTATTCCTGCTAGTGGAAGAACTTTTAATTGTAGTAGTTACAAAGCAACCATGCTATGTTAGCACCCTGCTGCATTTATAATACAGTCACTACCCGCAAAATGGGACCTGGTAATACAGTAATAATTTACCACCTTGACTGGCAGTGCAGTCCTAATCAGGTCTACTTAGAATCATAGTTAGGTGTATTCAATGAGCTTACTCCCATGAAAGTATTCTTAAGATGGCACTATAAGGAATTCGTCCATCCTACAGATAGTTTATCAAGCAGTTTAGGTGGCATAGTCACAAAATACTTTATATTTTCCAGATTTAAGCCTAACCACTATGTGGAAAACATTTCTGATGAATAATTTGCATGATAAATTTCCATTTTTGTTTTAGTATCACCTTGATTTTAGTTTTCTTCTTTTTCCCTTTGATGTAGTTGTTTGAAATAACTGTGCCACTGTCTCATGGTCCAAAACCTGTAACAATCAGTTTTGCCAATCACACATCTTGCCGATGCATGTCTAAACTGGATGTCTACAGACAAGTTCATTCCATCATTAGACGTTCTTTGCCACTGACACATCCACAGTAAGTATAACATATTTCTTCCTGTATTAGTAGAAGGAGATTGCAGCTGCAGTGCCAAGAGGAGGGACCAAGGTGGGCACCCAAGACAAAAGTTCCTCTATATCCACAAATACTAGTCTAATTTACAATCTCAGTTGAAATAAGATACACATACCAAGATGGTGAGTGGGGCAGTGCAACACCCTAAGTAGCCATCAGATGTCCCTGCCCCTCTGAACACCCCAGGGCCAGTGTCAGGTTGGGCAGGCCCCAGTTTCCTGTGCTTGACCCTCATCTGCCTCTTCCACCTGCTCTCATCCCTCCCTGCAGTGCCACAAACAGAACCTGGGTGGATCTGAGCCCTATCATGCAAGAATAAATTTCTTTTGTCTGCCTAGAAACAGAGTGCATATATAATCTAGACACTTCCTTTGTCTCACTTACCAGTAATACATGTTGAATACTCAGTAATAATAATGTTGAATCATTAATCTTGCACCAGGAAGCCCAAAAGAGTCAGAGCCCTAATCACTCCGTTATCTCAACAAATCTTTGATAACTAATACTGCAAATTGGACGTTAGATTTTCCAGTCCTGCTTTGCATCTTCTGCAACCCAAACTAGTATCTCTCAGTCATCTTTACAGTAATTCTTTAAAAATGTATTCAATCCTATTGTCCCTGCTGAGAAACTATCACAGTTAACATTCTACTTTCTTTTAGATTTCCATTTTCAATATTTTAGCTGTTACTCATCCCTCAATACTGCAATATTGGAGATCAACCCAGTATGAAAAATTTTACACTGCCATTTTTTATTTTGTTTTAAATCAATTTCTTTCAAAAACCTGATGTAGGGATATACTAAATTAGATGTGATAACTTCATTGAGTTTTTTAGGCAACTCATTCATAATAAAATTTTATTATCATGAAAGAATGGTCTAAGAATAACATTTCATTTCTGTGTTGTTACAATATTTGTTTTCTCAGCATCCTCAGTCAAAGAAAGAAAATATGTAAACATAGTACAGAATGGCTTATCACAGGATTAGGCTTGTGTTGTTTCCTTATGCAATTTGGAGAGGTAGACCAAAGACTTCTTCCATGTACATATAGCATACTGAAACATTACCACTGTATTGAATAATCTATATCTATTCAGAAGCAACTTTTAAAAGTTTCATTTTCTTAAAAACAACATGTGAAAAAAAAAAGATCCTGTTACACTGAGGGTTGCACTAAAATGTGAAGGAAGTTTTCCAAAATGCAAGAAAAATCATTAGTAAGAAAATTGTTTCTTTGGATGAACTAGCATAAAATGTTAAATAGTTAATGCTAATGTTAACAATTCCCAGTCTTATCCTTTCTAAGTTCTTACTTTTTATACTTTTGAACTTTACAGAGTAGCTGTAAAAGCTTGGGTATTGTTTTATATTATATTGGAATTTTTTTAGTAAAGCAGAGAATGGCATTTTCATTATGGAATACATAAATCACTTTGCAGTATTATATATTCTGGTTTAGATTAAACTGGATTTTATAGCCTAGTAAGCTTTATAGCAGTGTTGTTCTAAACTTGGAAAACACAGTTTTCAACGATAGTATAAAATGTGAATGAAATCAATGATTTTTAAAGTGATATTATCTGCTGAAACATCTGTGGCCCCATGTACAGAAGCACTTGTCTTGCATTTTCATTGTAATAAATCAATACTATGTTTTATCTCTAGGTGTCATGTGGCAAACAAAACTTGTCCAAAAAGCTATATCTGGAATAACCACATCTGCAGATGTCTGGCACAACATGACTTCAGTTTCTCCTCCCACCTTGGGGATACGGGTAAGCAAATATGCTTGGATTACATGCATTTACAAAAATTAAACACATTGTAGCCAAGATCCTAAAATCAAGATTTCTTTAATCCTTTTAACTTGTTGTTTATTGTACATGGCACAGTTTATCTATGTTCATCCTGTCTGCACTATGGGTTTATTAATTAATTGATTTAAGCATTGATTTAAACTCTGTGGCTCCAAAATGTGAAATCAGCAGATACGTGTTCCATTTTTTGCAATGACTGGAGCAGAATTCATTTCTCCCAAATCTTGCTGTGCTCATAGATCCTACTGAAGGATTCCATGATATCTGTGGACCTAATAAGGAGCTTGATGAAGAAACCTGTCAGTGTGTCTGCAAAGGGGGAGTGAGGCCTTCCAGCTGTGGAGCCCACAAAGAATTAGACAGAACATCCTGCCAGTGCACATGTAAAAATAAACTGCTGCCTAGCTCATGTGGACCCAACAGAGATTTTGATGAAGAAAGGTGCCACTGTGTATGTAAAAGAACATGCCCTAAGCATCAACCACTAAATCCTGCAAAGTGTATCTGTGAATGTGTAGAATCTCCAAACAAATGCTTCTTGAAAGGAAAAAGATTTCACCAGCAAACATGCAGGTAAGTAAAAAACAAAAGCATTTTTAAATATAGTACAAGAAAAGTTTTCCTTTATGGCTTATGGAACTGCAGCCTGTTGAACTCTTACCACATAAGACTGATACAAACATATGTATAAAGCCAACAATAAACATTTATAATATTATATTGACTTCAGAGTTCAAAAATAGACTTTAACTAGCATGACAAATCTAAGACTTGATTTTTCACATGGTAGGACCACATGGAGTCAACTGAAGCAAAGAGTATGCAGCTGATGAAGTCATTACTGTGAATTTTTTAAACTGGGTTAACCAAAATTGGACAGTTATGGTGGCAAAAATGAAATGAATGAAAGAGAGCCAAGATAAAATCAATGCGGTACAATCAGCAGTCAAAGAATCACACTCTTAAGTGAATGTACATTGTGATGTGTACAACAGTAGTGTACCAATGCAGGGATCGGGTTGCTAGGTCCTCTTCATTCTCTGGTGTGAGGGAGCTCTCCTGGAATGTGAAGGAAGGGGCAGTGTCTCCATGTGTGATGTCCCTTACATGATGACATCAAGCAAAAGTGACATCAGCAGTCCAGGGGCACCACATGGTGATGCTCTGGCATTTGGGGGGAAACTATGGTTTTACATAAAATGCTAGAGCATTGTAATACAGGGGTTCCAGAGTGATGACATCACTTCTGCATGATGTCATCATACTGAGGACATTGTGGTGGGAGCAGGACTTCCCCTGTCAGCCAACTGGCTGGCAGTGGATTGGAGCCTGCCAAATCAGAGGATCCCCCACTCCTGCCTAAAGGCTGGCAACCCTATGCAGGGATGACTTGATAAGGGACAGGAGGGTTATTTATATATGGTAATAGGAATAAGGTCTATTGTGAAGAAAAACATAATGGGCTCTAGAAAGAGGCTCTGGGTGAGTGACCCCCCAGCCTTGCTGTCTTCCTACCCACCCAAGTGAAGGCATTCACTCCCCCCACCTCAAGAAGAGCTGATCTCTGCCATCTGGAGAGCAGCTGTAATTCTGAGTGATCTCCAGCCCTCACCTTGACATTGGCAACAGTGGTTCCCCAGGAGGAAATGGCTGGCCTGGAGGGTGGCCCCACCTTTCCTCACACTCAACCCTCTTCAGGATCCACCCCTCAAATCTCCAGGAATTTCCCAACCTGGAGTTGGCAATCCTATCTCCTCAGCCAGTCATCCTGGGATGAGGCTGAGGGGAGGAGGGAGACAAGGAGTGACAGGAAAGAGGCAAGACAGACAGGAAATGTGGGACAGCTCCCTGGCTTATTTTGGCAGCTTTTAGAGGCTGCTTGTATTGGTGGGCCGTCTGTGTGGGCGTTAATAGGGTGGCAGAAATCTGATGCTGGTGGCGGCCATGACACCTTTTGTGAGGCTGCAATTCAGCAGCAGACCTTTCTGAGGCCAGTTGACAGAGAGAGGACAGAAGAGTGGGAGATGTGTGTCTCTCTGAGGTAAGACTACTTTTGGCAGTTTGTTCAACATTCAAGGGCCAGAGTAGACAGGTGAAGGTGAGTCAGCCAAAGGGAGGCTGTGATCAGCCAATGGTTTCTGGAATGCATGGAATGTACCCCTAAACTTATGGGAAAGTTTCATTTGGCCACCCCGCAAGAGAATTATGTAATGTAATGTAAAATTTTATTTATATCCCACCCTCCCCCGCCGAAGCAGGCTCAGGGCGGCTAACAGCATTTCAAATAAACAATACAGTATTAAAAACATTAAATTCACATTAAAATTCATATTAAAATCAATCAATAATTAAAACATTCCTAAATCAACACTGGTGGTAACCGTTATTAGTCTGGCGGTAAGCATTAATTCAGTTATTGGTGAACGCCTGTTTGAAGAGGGCGGTCTTGCAGGCCCTGCGGAACTGGTCTAAGTTCCGCAGGGCCCGCACCTCCTTTGGGAGTTTGTTCCAGAGTTGTGGGGCCGCAACGGAAAAGGCCCGAGTGCAGGTGCTTTGAAGTTTGACTTCTTTTGGCCCAGGGGTATTCAGTCTGCTTTTCCCCACTGACCTCAGTGCTCTCTGGGGCTCATATGGGGAGAGACGGTCCCTCAGGTAGGTCGGTCCTTGGCCATATAGGGCTTTAAAGGTTATGACCAGCACTTTGTACTGGATCCGGTATACGATTGGCAGCCAGTGCAGTCCGCGCAGCCCCGGCTGTATATGCTCCCACCAAGTAACAGCCTGGCCGCCGCGTTTTGCACTAGCTGCAGCTCCCGGGTCCGGTACAGAGGCAGCCCCATGTAGAGAGCATTACAGTAGTCCAGTCTTGAGGTGACCATCGCGTGGATCACCATTGCTAGGTCCTGACGCTCTAGGAAAGGGGCCAACTGCCTCGCCCGCCTCAGGTGGAAAAATGCTGATTTGGCAGTGGCTGTTATCTGGGCCTCCATTGATAATGAAGGCTCCAGTAAGACGCCCAGGCTCTTTACCCGCTGCGCCATCTTCAGCGGCGCCCCGTCAAAGGCCGGGAGAGATATTTCCTTCCCCAGAGTGCCACGACCCACATGGAGAACCTCTGTCTTCGCTGGATTTAACTTAATTATGATTTATGATGCTGCTGCTGTGTGAACAAATCTATCGTAATAATTCTGTTATTGTCATGGCCAAATTGACGATGGCCACTGGCTAATATTTCTGGAACAAACGATTGGCCCATCACACGACTGTCACCCCCTTTGACCTCACATTGGGTGACTCTGCTCTCCCCCACCTACTCAGGCCCAGGAATGTTGAACAAACTGCCAGAAACAGTCTTCGCTCAAAGACAGCCACATTTCCATCCCTTCTCTGTGTCATCTCTGTCATCTGGCCTCAGAAAGGGCTGCAGAGCTACTGTGGCCTCACAAAAAGCCTCTCAGCACACTCAGCTTCCAAAGGCCACAGAAACAGCCAGAAAAGCCTGGCCCTGCTGAGAGTGTTTCTTGTCACCTTGGAAAGTGCTAGCCAAAGGCTGTTGCTAGGCTACACAGGCTGTTGGTCAGCAAAGAGGGAGCCCTCAGGTGAACATAATGGCATACAGTCCACCCTCCAAAGCAGTGATTTTCTCAAGGATGGGGAAGAGCCAATAGAAGATGTTGAGAGCATGCGTTGATCCGTGTTATGTAAAAAAGTACTGTGGCTCCGTATAACGTCAGGAGAAAAGGCTGAAGAACTTGAAAAGCAAAACTGTGAGGATTCCTTTAATAAGTGGTTCCTTATTCTCTCCGCCTAAATCACAAACGGAACACCAAAAGACTCCACTCATGTCTACAGTTTATTTTGAAGAGGCAATTGCCAGTGAGACTGATGCAGTGACTTTGTGGGAGTTTTCAAGCAATATGTGTTCCCTTGTCTTATTTTATTTTGAGCTAAAAAAGAATGCATTTACACACTTACAGTGTGATAGTATTATTGCTTCCAGTGTTTTTTGCAGCTCTTTCTATATACACCGGTCCCAGTTGTTCTAATCATTTCCATCTGGAGCTTGGCTACACTAGGCCTGGCAGCACGCTCTGGGCACCTTGATGCTACCAGCCATTTCCTCCCAGGGAACCATTGTTGCCAATTTCCAGGTCAAGGCTGGCAATCACTCAGAACTGCTCTCCAGATCACAGACATCAGCTTTCCTTAAGGTGGGCGGGAGAGTGAATGCCTTCACTTGGGTGGGTGAGAAGACAACAAAGGGGAGTGGCATTCACCCAGAAGTACTCACCCCTCGCCCCAGGATGGTTGCCTGAGAAGGAGATAGGGAAACCTCACAGGGTTGCTATTCAGATCAAAAAATGGAAGAAGAATGTGGAGAATGATGTAAGCTGCTTTGGTTTCCCCCACACACACACTGTGAAGAAAGTCTGCCTTTTTCCTTTGTAAAGGCTGCAGGGTTGCCAACTCCAGGTTAGGAAATTCCTGGAGATTTAAGGGGTGGAGCCTGGAGAGGGTAGCGCTTCAGGAGAGATGGGACCTCAGGTACAATTCCATTTCACCCTGGGGAACCACTGTTGCCAATTTCTAGGTGAAGGCTGGAGATCACTCAGAATTACAACTGTTTTCCAGATATCATCAGCTCTCCTTAAGGTGGTGAGGAGCGAATGCCTTCATTTGGGTGGGTGGGAAGACAGCAAGGGTTGGGAGGCATTCACGCAGAGCCTCCTTCTGGAGCCTGTTGTATTTTTCTTAACAGGCCTTACTCCTAGTAAATGAATAAATATACTACTGTGTGCAATCTCTGCATGTGGGATCAGGAAATTTCTGACTTTATTGTTATACAATTCATAGCTCAAAATAAATCTTGAAACCAGGAAAACAGATCAACAATAACTTCCTAAACTTACCTCACACAATAGTTCTTATTTAATATGATTTTTTCTGCTGTCCACTCTCTTGGAAGTTTCATTTCCAGTAGAATATTCTCAGTAGCAAAACTGCTTATCTCCTATCTTAATTCCAAGACTTTCCTGCAAGGGCTCGTTCCCATTTCACTGACCTTGGAGAGACTTGGACTACGGTGTTGGAAGGTTGCCCCGTAATCCCCCAGAGCTTTAATTTGAATAACAAATTGCACTCAGCTAGTGGGCCCACTCCTCACAGTTGAAAAGCAATGTGTTCAAGGTGATCTGAGGAGACTGGAAAATCCCATAAGGTAGTTGGATTGTTATTATTTATTATTTAAGATGTTTTGTTTACTGCATTCTATAAATGCTTGTTGAAGCAGTTTACAAAAAGTAAACTCCTAAAAAAATAGGAATAAAATATTAAAATTAAATGAATCTAAAACAGAAATAATAAAATGACAAAAAGGAAGACATGGTGAAAATAGTTCAGCAGGAGAGAAAAAAACATTTAAACCAGGGCAGCCAACCTCCAGTCTGGAGATCTCTTGAAATTAGAACAGGTTTTCAGACAACAGTGATCAGTTCTCCTGGAGAAAGTGGCAACTTTGGATTTATGAAATTATACTCTTATGACACCATACCGTCCCTGAGGTCCCCCACTTCCACAAAATCCATCTTCCCCAGACTCCACCCCCAAAGAGCCAAGAAATTCCCAAGCTGGAACTGGCAACCTTAATTTAAACACGCATAGAAAATGAGAGCCCTGAAATTAACCAAATTCCCAGACCAATGAAATCTTTTTTTGTGGCACCTAAAACCTTAAAACTTTGTAGGGTGGGCATTGCCACTGTAATAAGTTTGGATAGGACCCACAGAGCAGAGAATTTGTTGATTCATTCACATATAGATATCACCTGTTTTATTTACTTATTTACAACATTTATTAGCTGCCTGTCTACCTCACAGGAACTTGTTAGTTTACAATGTAAATAATAACATAACACAACAAAATACATAAAAACCACTAGCTAAAGAGTTAAAACTGCTAGTAGACTAAAGAACTAATCAAGTAATCAAATGCTATTGTGAATAAAGCTGTCTTCAGCTTCCTCAGAAATAGTGAGAGGGCACACACACATCCCTGAGGAGGTTGTTCCATAATTGTGGAGCTGCCACTGAAAAACATGTAAAGTATCCTAATTAAAAACAACAGCACCAACAACTATACACTGAAAATTTATTTTAAAATTATAATTATAATAGTTTGTCTGAAGCTCAGATGAAGGTAGTATGTTAAACCTTTTACAAAAAGTATTATATTGGATGCTATGAAAGTATTTCATAGAAAGAAACTGCAGAATGAATATTCATAGCTGAACAATTAATTTATTATTTTTTTTCCTCTCAGCCTGGATTTTAATGTATGCTCCAGGATGATGTCTGTGCCTGACAGTTTTGTGTCTAACAGGCATTATGTAATTTTAGACTTAGAACTGTACAAAACATATGGTTGAGATGAGCTACTTGACAAGTCATACAGAGAACTTTACACAAGATTTAGCAGGCTGGCCATGAGGATTGTAAATTTCTGTATCTTCCCCATTGTACACTAATTTCCTCATAGACACGTACTCTAATAACATATTAACGTATTACGTTACCATAATCCTGTTGAAAATATGGATTGCTAATGTTGTTTTGTAGAATATAATCTCCAGATTTTAAAAAAAATTTCCTGCGTGTGTTATGTCACACATCCAGCATTTTCCATCACCAGCAGCCTTGGGAAACCACATGCTAATAATAACTTACAAGTCCCATCTTATTACATTATCTATCACTGTTTTCAGTATTAGACCTTAGAAACGTCTGTTTAAGAAAAGCAGTTTCAACCCTTAATGCTTTTAACTCCTGTTTTGTTTATTGCAAAAGAACAGTCACAATGAAAGACTCTTTACCCTTGGTCCTTTTATAAAGAGGAGCAGTCTGTTCACATGTGCATGGTGTGTCGTTTCCTTCCTAGGATGTGTGCCTTTTTCTGCTTGTAGGAAGTACAGTAGAGGGAAATCTTGGAATACTCCACATGACTTACTGAATTCAGTTCTCTGCTGTGGAAAACAGCATGATATATTCTGTGTACAAACATGAAATATGTGACCTATCCCTTTCAAAAGTAGGTAGTGCACTTCACGTGAGGCAATCTCATTGTAAATGTGTGTCTGGTGGTCCTGAAATTCAATCACTATTTATGAAAAAAGCAGGATGTAAATAAACAAAACTACTCTGTACCTTGGCAGTTCATTTTTTCGTTATACTTAAGGAGTGAGCTCTTTTAATTTATCAAGTCATTTGGTGTCCTGCCTTCTGTTATTGCTATGACTTGGAGGTTATAACAGACACAGTGACTGCATGCCAGAGTTACATCAAACAAAGATTTGTCCATGACAGGCTTGCTTGTTGTTATTCTTGGGAAATTGCCTTGTTCCTCCCCTCATCACACAGAGTGCTGTTGAAGCTTTCTGGGCTTGGGTCAGTCTCATAGCATGATGTCCAAATATAGATGCCTGGCAAAATGGCATTCATTTCTCTCTCACACTCACTCACACACACCAGGATTCTAAATTTTGATATAATCCCAGTTTGGGGAGGGAGTAACTTTTATTTTGTTCAGGCACATGCATTTAAACCACATTAGACCACCCAAATTTCAAAAATACTGGAAATCCTCCTTTTTACCCAGGCTCTTTTCTTCTCTCTCTTTCTCCATACATTTTTTGCACATTCATGCTTGAAATGTGTTGTCTGTAAATGGATGAGGAGGGATGTCACTATAGTATCACTATGTTTTATAAAAACAGAGACAAATTTAAATAGAAATTGAAAATATTACTCTGTTGAAACTTGAAGCATGTATTTTTTGCTCTTGATTCACTGCCAGTGTTTGAAAAAGCCAAAAAGTATTACTTTGTCTATATCACACACCAGAGGCTATTTGGCATTATTACTGAGAGGTTATATGAGGTCAACCCTGTTTCAAAAGCAGCCACAAGAAATTATCAGGGTATGATGTATTTGTTTATTGCTGTTGTTCTGCAATCCTTGTAGAAACAAACTATCCACTGATGCAAAATATTTATATTGTAAGCATGCTGGCTAATGAAATATTTGATTACTTTCTGGACTGATGTTCTATAAATTACTGTTTTCTTTTCATCCTTTTCAAGTTGTCATGCATATAAGCTCTGAAAGTACACACCCATTCAATTCTAAACATGCACATTGCTCTCACTGATGTCATAGAAACACTGCATGAACGAAAATATGTGTGTGTTTAGTACAAGCTCAGGGCCATATCATAGAACTAAGGCTTTCTGAGAAAAATTTACTGGAAAACTTTAAACAAGCAAATACCTCTGCTCTGTAGGATCCTCTACCCCCCCCCCCCCAATACACACACACACACTTTATACTAGCAGGCTGTGCAAGTAGAAACACAATACCAAAGAAATACTATAATGTGCATCTGGGTAAGTTAAGTATTTATGGACTGTTGCCTGTAATATGCACTTAATTAATAATGGGTGGTGATTTATTAGAGGTGCACATCTTTCTTGTTATGATTTGTTGGAATTATTTTCTTCAATTAAGTTGTATGCTCAGCCTACCCCCACACATGCCACCACTGGGCACATGAAAGATCATATATGGCCAAATATATAATGACTTTTCTGCAGTTTGTTTAAGCAGTCTTATAATATTTTTCTACTGTAACAGCATAACAGACTTTCAGTGATGTCTTCTCTGCAAGGCTCAACATCTGTGGAGAGCCAGTTTGGTGTACTGGTTAAGTGGTTAAGTTTGGTGTAGTGGTTAAGTATGCAGACTCTTACCTGGGAGAACTGGGTTTGATTCTCCACTCCTCCACTTGCAGCTGCTGGAATGGCCCTGGGTCAATGTAATTAGTGTTCCTTCTAATAGTAAATGTAGCAGCCCTGTGCTGATGAGTAGGAAAGTGAAAAGAAGAAAGACTGGTGCCCTTGAACGGGCAACTTCTGTGAGAGCTCTCTGAGCCCCACCTAACTTACAGGGAGGAAGGTAAAGGAGATTGTGAACTGCTCTGAAACTCTGAGATTGAGAGTGGAGGGTGGGGTATAAATCCAATATCATATTCTGTCTTATGTTTGGTCTTGTATTTGTCTTGCTGAAATTATGAAATACAGTGCACATTGGTAATGCAAAAATATCCATGATAATAATAATGAAAATGCAGTCACATAGTTGGATGCTACAAAGTCATGTCTGGTGTCCTGCTAACATTGGCAATTGTGAAATGATGCAAGTCAATAAAGCAAAATTTGTAAAACCGCTCACTTTGTCTTTATGTTATGTTCCTTTAAAGAAACACACATCCCACTAGATTACCATGCTAGAGTCCCAACTCACAATTCCTAAACATACATTAACATAACAGAAGTATTTAAAAGTAGCTATATGAAAGGTGTAGGATACTGTGAGAATACTAAAAGAATTTCAGACCTACTCATTACATCCACTGTGTCCATTTTTAGAATCCATACTACTATGTAGAGCTCTTGCTGAGCATACTTGAGCAAGTTTATCATCTTTTTACATGTGTAAGTAGATTCTGCAGTGCTCTCATTGCCAAGCTAATGTAAGTGATCAAGTAATGTCTATAGCTTTTCTCATTCTCCTTTTCCCATCTTTTTCAGTTGTTATAGACCACCGTGTACAGTTCGAACGAAGCGCTGTGAATCTGGATTTTATTACAGTGAAGAAGTATGTCGGTGTGTCCCCATATATTGGAAAAGACCACTTATCAATTAGTGAAGAAACCATCATCTGATATTCTGGTGTACATTTTTCCTTTTTTTAAAAAAAAGACTTCTGACATTTTGAACTTCCTGAGCACCAGTGACACTATGGGCATATAAGAGACAGACTTGTTTGTGCTCTTCCTGAGACCCACAAAAAAGCAAATGTAGGAAAAAATGGACTTTCTTCCTATAAAGAATTTACTAAGGACATGATTTTTGATGACCAAACAACTTAGGTTTTCTTCCCTGTGATTTTTTTAAAAAGATAATGACTATATAATTTATTTCCATAAAAATATTTTTCTGCATTCCTGTTTATAGCAGTAACAATTGTTAAATCTCACTGTGATCAATATTTTTATATCATGCAAAGTATGTTTAAAATAAAATGAAATTGTATTATATGCTGCTAAGAATATTCAGTGAACTGTCTCATTACCTAGTGTGTATAGCTGAAGCAAAAGGATAATGATTTTACAGTATACTTCAGGAATCCTAGCTAGGTTTGTTAGTCAGTTAAAACAAATGACTGGATGAAAGGAAGTTAATGTGAAGGAGCAACACTTTTTTGTAACAATTAAAATAAATATGTCCTTAGATCCTCAAAAAAGTTACAGTATACCCAATGAAGAATAATTCAGCTTGACACTAGCCAGAGAACTCAGTATTTTTAGAGTATTGTTGGAAGGTGTGTGGTGCAACATTGTTGAAACTAAACAGTTCAGAAGCTCACTGCATTGAGTTCCATGATGGAAGATAAGTGGATATCAGTGTAATTAGTGTTCCCTCTAACAGTAAATGTAGCAGCCCTGTGCTGATGAGTGGGAAAGTGAAAAGAAAGACTGGTGGCATTTCTGGATATTTAGGGGAGACTCCAAGTATGCAGAAAATTATTTCTTGTTTTGAAAATAAACAGGCCTTCCTGGCAAGTACTGTGAATGTGTACAGACTTCTTTAGAAAAAGAAGTTTAAAAACAATTTTGTTAAAGCAGGAACATTCTTCACCAAGAAAAAGCAACTCTAATAGTCTAAGCAAAATAGAGGAGATTAAATCCTACTTTTCAGTTGCACAAATGAGCCAAGAGCTGATACACAGTCTACCTCAGAACACACACATCCACACAGAATATTGCTACACAGGCAACTCTGAAATCTCCCCTGATCTAATAGGTTTGATATTTGATGTTGATGATACAGAGTAGAGAAGATTTAAATCTCTCCCTGCATTGCAGTTTTCAGGTTGGGGCTCTCCAACCATTCCAACTTCCTTTATCCAATGATTGCTTTGGGCAATAGGCTGTACATTTCTTATACGTCCCGTGCTATCAGTGAGTCCTTGTTACTCTGTGACTAATTAAACCTGCCACAGACAAGACATGAGTATGTACCTATTCAAGGTATTCTGAAAGTCTTAACAAATGCACACTTCATCAGATACATTGAAACAGAGATTGTTGGGAGTTAGTTGCCAGAAAGGGCTAGTTGGAGTCAAGATGCATAAGCAGCTGGGTAATAAATATAACAGACATTGGATAAAACCTGTGAATGGCAGCAAATTAGTTGGTAAGACATGTGAATGGCAGCAGATTAGCAAACAAATACAAGAGTTAACAAAGAAATGTGAGAAAAAGTTTGAGTCCAGTGGCCCCTCCAAGACCAACAAAGTTCAATTCTGGTTATAATCAAGAACTGAGAGACTTAGCATGTGTAGAGACACACTTCCTCTGATACATTGAAACAGATTTTCTCAAGCATTATATATTGGGGGAGGGTAAGTTGTCAGGAAGGGCTAATTAAAGTCAAGATGCATAAGTACAGCTAGGATTGGAATAATGCAATTGGTGAGAGATTCAAGTGGGTAGCTGTGCTGGTCTGAAGCAGCAGAACAAGGTTTGGGACCTAACAACATCAACTACACTATCCCAGGCTTATTCACTTGCTCATCTAACACTGTATATGCCATTAAATGCCAACAATGCCCATCAGTACTCTACATAGGACAAACAGGTCAAACCCTACACCAAAGGATAAATGGACACAAACCTGACATTAAGAATCACAAAACTGAGAAACCTGTAGGACAACCTCCCAGGTCACTCAATGGGGGACCTCAAAGTATCCGTTTTAATTGCAGTGGAATTTCAGAAAAGGGCTGGAACAGGATATTGCTGAATTACAAGTTAATACAGCACTCAGAACAATGGAACCCCCTGGGATTAACAGAGAAATCAACTTCTTATTTCATTACAAATGCTAAGTCATTTAGTTCTTATTTAAAACCAGAAATTAAATTTTGTTGGTCCTAAAGGTGCTGCTGGACTCAAACTCAGTTCTCACATCGGTTGTTAATTCCTTTAGTATCTGCATGTCAATTTGCTGTTATTCACTGTCTTACCAAATGTGTTATTCCAATTTTAGGTATATTTATTGCTCAGTTACTTATATATCTTGACTAATTAGCCCTTCCAGTCAACCAACCCCACTACCTATATGTAACATTTAGGGAAATCTGTTTCAATGTATCTGAAGGAGTATGCATCTATCCAGGCATCTATCCAGAATTGAACTTTATGTTGGAGGAGCTACTGGACTCAATTTTTTTCTCAGATCTGTTTATTAACTCTTTATATGCTAATTTACTACCAGTTACAGATTTTAATGCAGTCTCAGATATTACTTATGCATCTAACCAGCCTGTCCTGGCAATTAACACCCTCCCCCCTCTACCTACAGGTAAGACTTGAGGAAATTCTGTTTCACTGTATCTGAAGGTGTGTGCTTACACACCAAAAGCTTATACCTTGAATAAAAATTTGTTGGTCTTAAGGGTGCCACTGTACTCAAACTTTGTTCTGCAGTTATTAAGGTCTGTAAATAGCAAATTAATAAAAGAGTTAACAACAAATATGAGAACTAGGTCTGAGTCCAGTGACATCTTAAAAACCAGCAAAGTTTTTCTGGGTATAAGTGAGAACTGAGTGACTTAGCACATGTAGTGAGATAAGAACCTGATATTTCTGTTAAACCTTCAGGGTTCCATTGTCTTGAGTACTATAATAATGCAATCTGCTGTTCCAGTCTGAAATTCCTTTGCAGTTTTACTACTTTACTGCAGAGGAATTTCAGCTACCATGGGAAAATGTAAATGCCAAATATTAACTCTTTGTTTTGTGATGTGGGCTGTCTTTTAGGAATTTAGGACAACACTGTTCATAACTGCAAGTAGGTATGTGTGGGATTTATAAGGCATTGTGATTTCACTGGAAGCAAAAAAGACTTCACAAATTCTGATAGAAGTTTTCTCTATGTATCATCGTATAATCTTGAACAAGGTAAGTCAAGAATTTCTTAAGAAAAAAAGTTGAAGAAATGGGGGAGCCTGCAATACTTATGGGGGAAATCCTATATTCCCCCCATTGCTGACCCTAGCGAGTCTCCAGACCCCACCACCTCCGTGAAGCCCATTATTTTTATTATTACTTTAAATTACCATTTGTTGGTGTCCTCCTCCACTATACCTGGGCTCACAGTGACTGCCATGCTCAGGTCCACCATTGCTGTGCCGATGCTCACAGTGGCTGCCAGCCTCTGTTACCACTGCACCTGGACCTGGAACAGCATCCAGCATCCTCCTCCATTGTGCCTGGGCCCACAGCAGATGGCATCCTCCACCACCATGCCTAGGCCTGCAGCAGCTGCCAGCATCCTCCTCTGCTGCAGCTGGGCCCACAACAGCTGCCATCTTTTACTGCTACCAGGTCTGAAGCAGCCTGATCACCTAAGTGTATTGGGGGGGGGGGGGGGGATATTTTAAATTTAAGTTTTTTCTGAAAGCTTATTTTATCTGTGTGGCCCCAATCCACAGATTTAGGTATCTACAGATGGGCGCCACACATCACTATTAGTATATAGACAAGTGGGGACATGCAAGGAACTTGTAGCAGCCCATCTCATTTTCCTACCTGTGCTTATTCCTCTCTCACAACACTTTTTCTCTCAGTCTTTCTCTGACTTTCTCCTTTACCTTTTACTCTGTGTCTCTTTCTTTCTTATGTCTTTCTCTTCCCTTTCTCCCTCCACCACCCTATAACTCTCTTTCTTCCGCCTCCATTAATCTCTTTTTCAATTTGGTGTAGGAGAGCCAGTTTGGTGTAGTGATTAAGTGTGCAGACTCTTATCTAGGAGAAACGGGTTTGATTCCTCACTCCTCCACTTGCAACTGATGGAATGGCCTTGGGTCAGCCATAGCTCTTGCAGAGCTGTCCATGAAAGGGCAGCTTCTTTGAAAGTTCTCTCAGCCCCACCAACCTCACAGGGTGTCTGTTGTGGGGGAGGAAGAAAAAGGAGATTGTAAGCCACTCTGAGTCTCTGATTCAGAGAGAAGGGTGGGGTATAAATCTGTAGTCGTCGTCGTCTTCTCCCCTTCCTATCAGTTCGATCCTGCTTGCTGGCAACCCAACTGTTCTCCCCTTCATTCTTTCTCTACAGATGCCATGCAAACGCATATTAGCTGAGCCAGGGGGCTAGCTGAAGTGGCTTTTAAGACCTGGCTCTCTCTGACCCAGTCTCTGGCCTCCTTGAATGACTGTAGAAGGGTTTGCTGGGACCACCATCTTTTCTCTAGACAAGCTCTGAGGCTGCACCCTTACCAGCACTGTCAACAGCCCTTCCTGCCATGGGATCCCAGGCAGCAGGTAAGAGCTCTGCACCACCATCTCCCAGCCTGTGTGCCCATATTACCCATCCGACCTCCAGCCTTGGTCAGCTTGACTCTCTGTGCCCATCTGTCTGCTGCTCCCAGCTTCAGTGTTACTATAGGAAGCTGTGCTGGGCCTAGCCATGCCAGCAATGATGGAAGCTCCACGCCAGCAGAGCTGGTAATGGGGGAAGCCCTGTGGGAGAGGAGAGTGGAAGCTGGTGGCAAAGTATACACATGCAGACAACAACTCATCTGTTTCAGGTTTCTGCCCCCCTCCCCCCCCCCATTTTTTAAGGTTTCAGATGTTTCTGCAAACTTGGGACATCCCCCAAGGTTGGTGAAAAATCACCCTTCTCTCCACCTGGTCCTAATCTACAGATATAAGTATCTGCAGTTCAGGCTGGGTTGGCTATTAGAATATACAAATGAGAACCCACAAGGACTTGCAGGGACCAACTATTTCCTTCTCTCCCACTATTTCCTCTTTTCCTTCCTGAAAGCCATTACAGCTGCTCTATATCACCTAGTGAACTTCCATGGCAGACTGGTGATTTGAAACTGGGTCTCAAAGACCTTAGTGTGAAGCTCTAACCACTACTGCCTTTCACAGGGTGGCTGCTGTTGAACAGTAGCAAGCAGTCAGGCCTAGGTGAGTCATGCAGTCAGCTGATACCAAGTCACTTTGTGATTGCTGCTAGGCCTGGTCCTGAAAAGGGCCTTGCTATCAACTCTGTCTTTTACTGTTAAAAATTGAGCCTAGAATGCTGTGGTTGCCTAGCAATAGCTACTGAGAGCTGTTTCTTAAAACTACAGGCACTCCTTTTATCATTTTGAAGTTATTTAGACTCCCAAATGTATTTGTTTAGATTTCAGGTTTTTCTGTAAACCTAGGGCCTTTTTCAGTTTGCCCATTCACAGCTCCAGTCACCAGATTTAAATATCCTCAGATTTAGCCAATTTCGCTATTAGAATATAAGATGATAATTTTAACAGTTTTAATCGCATATCGCTTTCTATAGATATAGCAAAACAGAAAACTATGTGATTTTTTTTTTTTGTGAGGGAGAGACATAGCAGCATCTAAAATATTGTCACATTACTACAAGTAGGCAAGTAGGCAAAAGTTTCCTTAGGGTCCATTATTGCTTAACATTCTCAATGAAAGTCTAGATCTTAAAATTAAAAATTCATTGTACAAACCGACTTAAGAACAGCCATGCAATCAAAGCAAGACTAAATCAAAGTCAATCCAGAAGTACTACATCTGCTACAACTCTTAGATGCTCAGCTTTGGAACTGGTGTATAGTACCTCAGAATATAGTACTTCAGTTTGGCTCAACAGCCTCTATGTGCACAAACTTTATGTCCAACTCAGTATAACCATGAGAACCATTAGTATTAAACCCACCTCAGCCTAAGGCTACCCACACTGTGCCACAACACTCTCCCGCATCTCCGAAGACAAGATGCTCTTCTTTCTATCTATAGAAAGATAATTCCACCCACAAAGACATGGCTGATGATCCAAACTAAGATCCCAAAACTCAGCAATAAAATCTGCACAAATCCTACAATCACAAAATTTCAATCTAGGGAATGAATGGTTGCAAACATGGATGCAATCAGTTCCACCCAATATCCATAACCTGATAAACACCAACAGGAGGCCTTCAGGATTTGATTTGCTGTGTAAAGTATGGAAGACGGCTAAGAGAATATGAACAGGCTTTGGCAGTTGTGGAGACCTGTTCAAATGGAGCCAAAAAACAGGATCCAAATGCAATTCTAGTGCAGTCTACCAAACTATTTTTCATCTGTCTCAGGAATGTGCATGTCCTGCTTTCCAGAAAGATGTGATGGAGCTCTTTGAACTCTCCCCAGCTGCAACTGAGTGGATTGAAAATCTAGATATTAGTATTTAGGGGGTTACCAAATTGGTCTGCATACTCATTGTATCAACTTGGTTACATATTTTATGTTGTTATATATACTTCTTGTGTCACAATAAATAAACATTCCAGAAGTAAAATTCAGAAATTGCCTGAATATTTTTCAGATACAGCTGGATTAGGTTATTCAACTTTAGTGTAGTGCATTGTGGAGGAGTTTTAGAAGGAAGTTTGGCCTCTTTTTGGATTTTATTCCTGTGTTGATTGACACTCTCTTTTGTTTCAGGTGTGTAATCTGCCCTTCAAACTAATCTAATTATCATAATGTAGGCTAACTGATAAGTGGACTATGAAGAGGGCTTCAGAGGAAATTATAAGGGACATTGCTAGTGCAATCCTTGGCAGATTAACTCTAAAATCTAAGATTGTTTCAATTTATTTCAGTGAGTATTGACGAGTAATTCTGAATAGAGTTGCTTTGTGCATAAGCAATATCTGCTTCTGTTGTACATGTTGCTCCTAATGATGGATGAGTGGAAGAAGAATCTTTGTCCAAGATATAGTGTAATAATATTCCAAAGATTAAAAAATTAAAATTAAATAGGACTAGTTAAGAAGCAAATATATATAGAATCATAGAGTTGGAAGGGACCTCTATGGTTATCTAGTCCAACCCCCTGCACAATGCAGGAACCTCACAAACACTTCCCCCTAAATTCACAGGATTGTCATTGCTGTCAGATGGCCATCTAGCCTTTGTAAGAGTCATGGCCATCTAGCCTATGTAAGAGTCATGCATATAATCCCAACATTTTTTAAAAAAATCCCACTAACCCACAGAAAACCACATTGGACCAATCCAATTAAGTCTTCTCAGAAGTATGGCCCATTTTATTCAATGGGGCTTACTCCCATAGGTATGAAACCCTAGACCTAAGTGATGTGAGACAGAAAATTATAACTGCTTAGTCACTGAAGTTCATTTTGTATCCAGTCAACAGAAGTCACAATAACAATGATGGTAAAATGTCTGGAAGAAGTTTAAACTCATGTTTAAAAAGGGACTGAAAATCATCAACAAAGAATTAGGGATACAAGAGACTATGTTTCATTGCTCTTTTATTCCAAAAATCTGCTTGATCTGCTTGTACAGCATGTTTTCATACTCACAGTGCAATCTTATGCAAAGTTACTCCAGGCTAAGTCCATCAGCTTCAGGAAGGAATTTCTTTAGCCTCTCTGGAGGTGCTTATTGTTTAGTTTGTGATTTATATTTTACTTACTGTTTAATAATTCAGTTTTATATTCTTGGAAAGAAAGGTCAAAGTTGTCTGTAAATTCCCTTCTTTCAACTGAAATCTAGCAGGTTTCTGTAATATTACCAAATATACATGTAATGTCACATGTCTTTAATTTAAATGCCCATTAAATCTTATTCACAAGACAGTCTTACAGAGTATGACATTTCATTTTTCTGCTGGAAAAAAATTAGACTTCTGTCATATTATATTGTGATGTAGAAGCAAAACATGAAGAAAAATAGTACAGCTGGCAATGTTGAGCAACAATCAGAATCACACTGGAACAAACAAGTTAGATTTATGTATATATACAAGGAACAGAAGCAATAATGGCGAAAGAAGCCTAGAAGCCAAATGAGAGAACCAAAGAAAGAATGGCCAGTGGCCAAACAGAAACAGTAGTGGGAAAAGAAAGCTGAACAGTAAAAACACATTGATGTCAGAAGGAAACGAAACACTAAAAAGCTAGGTTTCTTAATATCTGTTAACTTCAAAATATTTCAAGATCAAATAGATATTTGCAGTATTTTAGAATGAATTGAAAAGGAAAATGGAGTGGTGCAGAGGAGGAGTAGGCTCTCAGGAAAACACAGGGATGCATGTATATGTTATTCTCATCTTTTCTAGCCCCTAGAGGAGGTGATTTTTACATTTATTTACACCCACTTTTATCTCCAATGAGGACCTGAAGTAGCTTACGCATCATTCTCCCTTACTCCATTTTATCCTCACAACAAACATCCTGAGAGGCAGGTTAGCCTGAGCGTGAGTGACTGGCCTGAGGTCACCCAGCCAGCTTTCAGGGCACATTGGGGATCTGAGCCTGGGTTTATCACTGCCTACCTCTGTATCATCCAAATAGTAGCCACGGCTGACCCTGCTCAGCTTCCAAGATCTGATGAGATCTGTATAGCCTGGACTATCAAGGTCAGAGCAAGAAGTACTTAGGGACTCTCTAATTTATGCTTCTTTTTATTGAATAGTTTTAGATTCAGATTCACATTTAATTCCGATCTGAAATATAAGACTCATTTTTACATTGTCTCTATCAATATCCAACCTTGTTACACTGTTATGTTGCACTGACTCACGTCATATGTAATGTCAAACCATGGTTGGACATTACCTGAATAATTCTTGTGCCTTGCACGTTCCCTTCTCTTCAGGGGTTCTTTTGTGGAAAAATAGGTGGTGGAGCTCCAGGGATTGTTATGCAGCTGTGCATACTATTCAATGCACAAGGAAGTGGAACTCTCAGAAGGAGGAGGTGGAACTCTCAGAAAGATTCAGGAGCTGCGCTCCTGTGAGCTCCCACTGAATATGAGGCCTTCTCGCCCATTTTCTTTCCCTTGAGTGCTGCAATTCCATTCTTCCCTTACTATTTCAAGTATCTGAACAAATGGTGATGCCAGTTTTTCTAGAAATCAGGTGTTATAATGCAACCCTTCTGCAACAGTTACAAATGCTTCACTCCATTCTGAATTGCACTTACACCCAGGCAAATCTGTGGAGGGCACCTCATTTTCCTTTTCACCACTATTTCCTTTTTCCTTTCCTGAAAGCCCCTATAGCCTCTTCCCTTTTCCTAATTTCTTCTTTCCTTCTCACCCACCTACCAACCTTTTATGTGCTGCCATCTTATTTATGTACTTCCACTTATGTTCCACCTTTTCTAACAATGAGGACCCTAAACAGCTAACATCAATCTCCTCTCCTCCATTTTATCTTTGCAACAATCCTGGGAGGTGGATTAGGATGAGATTCTGTGACTGGTCCAAAGTTTTCCAGTGAGGTTCTGCAGCAGAATGGGGATTTCTACCTGGGTCTTCTAGATCCTATTATGACATTCTAACCACTACTGCACACTGGCTTGCATGGGGTGGCAGCTACTGCACACTAGTGAACGGCCACACCTGAGTGAGGAATGTAAGTCACATGACAGCAAATGGTCTGGAGATTACTGACAGGTCTGGTCCCAACAAATCCTTGCTCAAAGGCCAAAGCAGCCTGGCAAGAGTTCTGCCCTTTCCTCTGCATTTTACTGATGGAAACAAAGTTCTGAAGGATGGTGATACTGTCATAGTTGCCTAGCAATGGTCACTGGGGGTACTTGTTTCTTTAGAACATGTAGAGAGTTTCTTGTAGAAAAAAGATGTTGGAGGAGTCCTTAACCCCTGCCCAACCTCCTGGGGACTCCACTTTTTGCTGAAGACAAGGGAAAATCCAAAATGTCCAGAAATTTATGGTCAATGGAATTAGATCTAAATCAGTCTCCTCTGTGAGCTTGATGAGCTGATTCAGGCAATGCCAAGCAAAGTTCCATCTATGATATCAGAGGCTAATGTTACCAATCAGAGGCTTATAAAATGATTGTCATGGAAGTTCAGGGCCATTACCAGATGCTTGAGGGGGTGGGACTAATAGATGGGTCCAGCCAAAACCAGATTGTCCTTTGTACAAAAAGAATTAGATAGCCTAATGTGAAATGGAAGTTAATTAGGTATTCTACTGTAAATCTCATGTGTCCAAAATACCAGATGCACTGGTTGACTTTTGAGCCCTAGTAAGGTTCTATGTTTCTGGTGCAAGCCATGTTAGACACATTCAGGGCCAGCCCTAGACTATCTGGCACTCTAGACAAAGCTAGCTTCTGGCACCCCCACCCCCCCCACACACACACACTGGTAACATCACCAAGTCACATAAAGGTGCCCAATTTGGTGTCCGCTAGGCAATCACCTAGTTTTCCTAGTGGCAGGGTTGGCCCTGGACATATTGAGTCTTTTTCTGGTTCAGCTTGTGGGGAAATTCCTAGCACTAATTAGGAATTGCAACTTAAACCATACTTTGTATGTAACTGAAACAAATTGAAAGGAGGTAAAGATTAGTGTAGGGGGAATTGAGGGAGTGTTCAGACCCAAAACTTGTTTATTTATTTTAAAAAATTGTGCCACCTTTCCATCCAATCAGGGTCCACAAGGCAGAAAACATAAAAATATTAAAACATTTAAATGATTAAAAATACAGTTAAAATTATAAAATTCAATTAAAAACACAAACAAATAACACAAGAAGGAGGGCCAATAATAGTTACTGGAGTATGTCAGAAAAACAAAAAAAGTCTTCACCTGCTGGTGAAAGAAACTGATAAAGGGAGACAAAAGAATCTCCCTAGGGAAGTATTTCCAATGTTTTCATGCAATGATAAAGAAGGTTCTTTCTCGAGTTGCTACCCATCTAGCCTCAGATATTGAGGGCAACCAAACCACATTCTCCAAGGATGATCAGAGTGAGCAGGCTTGTTTGCATATGACCAAACTATAATGTGCCATAATGTCTGAATTTTACTTCTTTCTTTTTTGTCTACTCTCCCTTTCCCACACTCTATCCTTCTCCTTAAAAAAAAACATAAAACAAACTAATGATGGTTTATTGACCTGAAGATTATTTTGGTCTAAACCAACACAAGAACAGACTGAGAGCTAGTGGTGGGAGACCTTTGGGACATGTTTGGAAAAGAGAGGTTGGAAGAGGGCAGTTGGAAAAAAGCCAGGATAAGACAGAGAAATAAAGCAGAGGATAAAATCCTGAGAAAAATGTCAAAACCAGAGAGAAGCAGATGATGACAGCTTGAAGTTGACAGCGTCAACTGACCAGCCCCCATATAAGGCAATTCAGAGACATTTTCTTATATTTTAGAGTTGAGGACCTGATAATTTGTGGATTTGCCATAAGATCACATGACCTTAGGTTGTTCCAGACTGTCCCTAGAGCAAGGATTAAAGACAAGATGTTTAAGCTGCTATTTATATTTCAAGTTGTGTTAAACCATTTCTCATTCAGTTAGTCTTTATCTGTAAACCCAGAAGCAGAGAGAGAGAGAATGAACTAAGGGGCACAACAATAACCTTCTAATAAACATGGTCTGCCTGGAATAATAGAATAGGAAATGCAACCATAATACAAGTATTCCAAGTTTTTACACTGCTAATTTTAATTTTAAAACTTTACAAGTTACTTATGTATTCAGCATAAGGGTAATTTATTGTAAATTAATAAAATAGTTATAGCAGCCTTGTTCATAGTATGTTACTATTAATTTTTCTGATCTCTTGTCCTATTGTGAAGCATTTAGATCATACCCAGCAGTATCATATTTTCGTTGTACATAGAGCACAGAAGGAAAATGATGGAATCATCTAATCCAGAGGTCATTCATTCATCTTTCTACAATAGCATTAACTTCACTAAGGTGATCAGCAAGAAAAGCCAATCATTATACTAACCTTGAAAATGTTTCTCTGATACATGGCAGTGCATCTAAAACAACTTGTACATAATGTTTCGTTTTTGTCATTACATGTCAGTTTTAATTATAAGAAAATAAAATATGCAGTTATGCTATGGGTAAGAATTCAACCATTTTATAGAAGCAATGACAGACCCTTAAAAACTTTGTAAGCAGTCCATAAAGGCCACAGCCTCTTGCTTTGACCAGGATAGCCCAGGACAGGCCCATCTTGTCAGACCTTGGAAGCTAAGCAGAATTGGTCCTGGTTAGTATTTGGATAGGATTAGAGATGGGCACCAACCAGGAAAATGGAGGTTCGTTGTAGGTTCAGGGTTTTCATGAACCTCAAACCATGAACCTCCAACAAACTCCTGCATTGGATGAACCGGTTTGTGGTTCATCTGGTTCAGCCCATCCTGAGTGAGCTCTAAAGGCATTTAAATGAACATTATTCTTTATTCTTTTATTAAAGCCAATTATGCATTCTAAACTAACTTCATTCACACTTGCAACTTATCCAAAGTTGCATTGGCTAGACTTGAAGTGGTACCCAGGGATACTGTGCAAACTGCTCAAGCAAGAGAGCTCTGATGATGATGGAATGTAAGACTCTGTCTAGACCCATTTTTGCTTCACATTTGCCCTTCTGTTTTTTTCTCACCTCCTTAATCTTTCCCGCTTACTCTCCAAAATGTGGGTGTGCCCAGTTCTTGCTCAGTACCAGATGTTTCTTGTCGACATCTTTGCTGCTCTTTTCCCAGGCTCATCAGATCCATCCATCCTTGGATGTTTCAAGGTTGTTTCTGCTTATCTTTCTGTGCTGGCGGGAGGGGGAAAGAAGCAGCTGACTGCACGGAGAAGTTAGCAGCACTTCACATGTGCCGTTCTGGGAATGGAACAATATGTCTCAGGGCCAGCGTGTGCAGCCTTGATCTTTAGCTGCCCTATATGATATGTCTGCTACTCATACACACACACCTGTTTCCCACATTCACTTGCATTGCATTTTCTATTCCTAAATGTATCTTAAGAAATTATTAGTACTAAGTCGCTGAAGACGCAGAAAGTTTCAGGGACAGATGCAACTATGAGTCAGCTTTTTTCTTGGTCCTGCAGACTTAAAAGCAAACATACAAACATTTAATGAAGCATAACCTATTAACAACCAGGATTAGACATGGAATATATATTCAAACTAGGTCCATCAAGTTCTATTAGTAAGAATGGTTGAACTTTCATGATCACAGATAATATACTTCTTACAGCCAGTTGTTGAGTGAGCAACAGTAGAGGATTTAGCTTTGTGAACTTTCCAGAGTATCTAGCTGGCCATTGTGGGAATCAGGAAACTTGGCTAGATGGATCACTGGTCAGATTCAGCTGGGCTTCTCTTATGTTGCTAATTATGATTATCATTAAAGTGTTCTTACATATCTAACAAAGTGAGCTTTGACTCAAGAAAGCTTGCATCTGGGGAAATTTTGTTGGTTTTCAGGTTACTGCTGGACATAAATTTCAATCCTAGGGCGTTTTCGCACTGACCTTAATCGCCAGCGACGTCCCTCTTCACTGCACAGGATCTGCGCGGATTTCGCACCACTTTCACGGAGCACCCGGAAGAGCCTCAAAGTCCCACGGCTTTTGTGGCGCAAATGGAAACTGGGTTTTGGCGGTTTCCATTTGCGCCGCAAAAGCCGCGGGACTTTGCGGCTCTTCCGGGTGCTCCGCAGCAATTGGTGCGAAATCCGCGCAGATCCTGCACGGTGAAGAGGGACGTCGCTGCCGATTAAGGTCAGTGCGAAAACACCCCTAGTAATAGAACAGCATTCGTTAAAGTTGAGGATTCTTCGCACATTATTGCTCCCCAAAAGACTGGTTGCTGTGTAAAAAAACAAAAAAGCTGTGCATGTACACAACACCAAAGTGACTCTTTGGCCACAGTTTATGAAGCCACACTGAATCAACTCCCTTGTTTGTGAATCTGCAGCTCAAAAATGCTTGTGTCATTATGTACTGAATACAAAATCCACAATTTTTCTCTTTTTTTATATGGAGAATAATCCAAATAATCCCCATGTTATGAAAATGGACTTTCTGTCTCCATTCAATACAATTAGTGGTCAATGTATCCATGGTGAAGTTCATCAGTCTTTACCACACATTCCAATAAAATATACCACAGGAAATGACTGTGGAGTCTCAAATATTGCTTGGTGGTAAATACTGGCAAAACTGAATTTCTTAAAATTATAAATATGAATGCTTCGATGGGGTACTAAGGATTAGATTAGCTGTTATGTGGTTTTGTTCCAGAACCTTTAACGTGTAAAAACAGATTGAACCAAGTGGCACAAATAATACTTATCACCTGGTTGGTCTGATAATGTGTTACATGATCTTCTCGTGTCTCATCATGTTGTGTCTTGTCCAAATACATTCACAAATTTCATACGCATTTCCTGGTATTAACAGAAAACACAAAAATGCAGTCATTCCTAGATAGCTGAAAGAATCCAGATGTTTTCATTTTTATCCCAGTCATTGGAATGTATTTGTTTTATTTTTCTGAAGGAACTAATTCAATAAATTCTTCTATGTATATGTGCATGCATGCATATGTGTTTGTAGACACACACACATATGTTTGTGTTTGTGTGTGTGTGTCTGTGCATGTGAGTGTGCACATATCTCCTCCCTTGAGAAATAATGATAATGCTCACATCCTAGAGAAATATATGTGTTGTCACATGCAGCCAGTCATACAAATTATGCTCTTAAAAATGCAAGAGTTATTACAAAGGCCCTCAAGTGCATTCCAAATGCGCTACTCCAAAGAAGGGCTGAGTGTCAAACAACAGAAAACACATTTTCCAGGTTTCTTTTGCACTTCTGCACACTAACTCTTGACATTAATTCAACTGTTGCTATAGTTCAAAATTCTCTGGATGGTCAGAGCTGGTTATTGTCATATATAAACTGAAAGAAAAAAAGCCCCAAAATATTTCTGGAAGAAAGTCAAAGAGGTATTTCAAATGCTTTGCTTTAAGACAAAGCCTTCATTGTCTCATGGCAAAGCACATTTTTTGGGAAATAAATTCATACCTTTCTTGTGCCATAAACAATATTTCTGCTGTGTAAACTTGAAAAGTCCAACCAAATACAAGTAGTTACCAAAGCAGAAGGTAGCCATATGAATGTTTGCTTGAATGCTTAACTTACACTTTTCCAGCCCTGCTCTGCTTGCAGTGCCCTTGGAATGGAGCGGCAATTCCTCTTCAGATCCCTTTGCTTCTCCACTGGAAGTGTTTCCTGTATCTAAATGGTGATCAGCTTATTTGACTTCATGTAGTTGCCCTTTGATTTGTTGCCTCTGCCTTGCTTCTACCCAATTATATTTCTACAAATATCCATTCTGAAAGTGACATGTAAGAGCAATTAGTTATTTACTTATCAGTAGACAGTTGTTAGGTGGAATAAAAACCTTTGGGTCAAAAGGATGATCACTAATGGGCAGAAAGCATTGACTCTGAACAATAAGCTCTTGTGCAAATTAAGCTATGTCTCCCGGACTTTATAATATATGTTAATAACTTAGGGCACTTCACCCCCACTCTCAAGCACCTGAATTCCTGGTACAGTGATACACATTAATTCAGGAATGTGTTTACAAGCCAAGGTTGTCCCAAGGTTGGATGGTTTCTATACAATAGACAAATGAAAGGTGGCAACATTATAGCAGTCTGTGTATTTGTGACCACTCTGTCAATTCTTCAATGCAAATAAAGACATGACTAAAATTGTTTTTGCCATTATGCTGTCTTTCCGTGTTGAATGCAATTCCTCCCCTGCCTCAACTGGATTATTTATCCCAACTGTGGATTATTCCTTTATTATCTTTGTTTCCTTGAACGAGCTCAGAGCAGCATTTTTGTTTCACAGCCCTGTGATATAAATCAGGCTGAGAGACAGAGTTTTACTCAAGGCCAACTCATGAGCACTATGGTTGGTAAATATCTGAATCTATATTTCCTATATTTCACCCCCATTAAACCACACCATTATTCCAGACTAGAACAAATTCTGCATGCACATGCATGGAGAGAGAGAGAGAGAGAGAACGAACACAAATGTTTAGGCAATTAAAAGGTTTTGGAAGAACTGGTTCATATGAACTAGCATAGATGCTTTCCATCTTGCTTGTGTTTGTGCAATCAATTTCATTCTGCAGGCAGCACTCGACATCTCTTCTGCCACCAGCTTCTCTCAAGGAAGGACACTTTCTGGCATGTCTTCTAATTGTTTTGGCCTGATGAGGCTATAAATTTAAATCCAGCAGTTTTGTTATTTACTTTAGAGGACCTTACATACTCAGAGTGAAATATCACAATATTAATTTCAGCTTTTCTTAGTCACTGACATAAAAAGCTATCTTTGGAATAGCTTACCAGCACTATCACAAAATTAACATATGCACACATCCATGCCAGTTCCAGGATTAAGTTTTAAAGAAACATACCTAAGGCCTGCTGTGTCTGTATACCCATTGGGCTCCTGTAGGTTGTTCAGCATCATTGTACAATATTATAGTGTCTGATTAATGTTTAATTTATTAGGATGAAAGCAGATGTTACACACAGCTGCAAGTAATTCTAAATGTGTCTTCCTGAGGTACTGTCCAGTCTGTGCATCACTTTGATCAGGTTACTACAATGGATGCTGAACGGAACTTGGATTCTGTGAGTGCCACCACTTGTGATCCTTGCTCATTTTGGTCATTGAAAGCTTCTAAGGATCACCTCAGTGGGCTCCTAGTGGCCCTTATAAATCAATCACTGACTTGGAGCACCTTTCTTGGGTCTCTAAAACAGATGGTTGTCTATCCACTACTTTAAAAAAAAATACTCCTAGAGAATCGTCTGTCCTGTTATCACCATGTCTCTAAATTGCCCTTTCATGGGCAGGTGATAGGAGAAGCAGAAACAGAACAACTCCAGGTCTTCTTGGATAACTCACTTTCCCTAGACCCCTTTCAGTCTGGTTTCAGGCTGGGCTAAAGGACAGAAGCCATTTAACACTATTTTAGTCTACAAACTGTTATTTTAAACTGTCAGGGTCTGTGTTTAATCTGTATAAATCCATCACATCTATAATTTCATAACCCGTTATCTATTCAAACATAAAATCAATAATCTAGCAGTTCAAATCCAGTGTAGGAGTTCAAGTCCTTGCTGTTCCTGTAATATATTTCCCATTCCAACTTCTTATGAAAGGAATCCTCCATTGTCTAAACAGGGCTTGTGTTGTAAATATATCATTCCCATCCTCCTTCAGCATGTTAATTTTATCCATGAACATGATAGTCCATACTTTCAAAACCATTCCACATTTGGCAAATTCAGTTCCCCCCCCCCCAAATTTGATAAAGCATCTAATTAAACCCTAATAAACATACTAGTTTAGACACAGAATTTTTTTCCCTCAGTAATCTAGTATATTCCCTTTTTATAGTTCTCCAATTTGCCTTTAACCAAAGGGCAATTCCACCTCATCCGCTGCAGCGCCTACTGATTTGTCACATTTCCAACCCAAGTTAGAGGCATCTTTACACATCTTATCCAATCTTGCTGGTGTAAGGTACCACCTATACAATGTTTGTATATAATTATCTCAGATTTCTACAATCTTGGAGAAGTGCTACACATTTAGAGATACTTCCCCTGCACAGAGAGGCCTGCATGAACAGCTATTGTCTACTTGTAAGAGAGTGTCAGTCAAAAGTACATGTAGAGTATCACAATATTACAGAGGTTAAATACCACTGGCAGCCCCACCCAACCCCAAATATATAGACACATTAAACTGGCAGTGCCTTAACGAAAAGGTTGCCTATGAAGTCAAATATCTCTTTCCAATGATTTGTTGGAGTTCTCTGAGGTATACCGGTTAATTTTCTGAAGATGCAAGCCATCTTCATTAACTCAAAAACAGTTCTAAGAGGTGAGGCAATAAATCCCAGATTAAACATCTGCTTTCATCCTAATAAATTAAACATTAATCAGACACTATAATATTGTACAATGATGCTGAACAACTTACAGAAGCCCGGTAGGTATACAGATTCAGAATTTAGTCTACCTCTGCCTCCCTTACACCTGAAAGTACATTTGATCACAATGTTCTGTCTTTATTGTTCCATAAAATGCATTTGTTGGATTTTTCTGTGTGAAAATGGCATGAGAAGTCTGATGACTGAATCTTCTGACCATTTTAGTCATTCTGAGAAAGCTTACAGAATCTCAAGAGAGTTCCAAAGAACAATCAAGTATTGCATCAAGGAAGTAAAAAAAGGAAGTGCCAACCCAGTGGAAATGTATTTATCACACCCTTGAAGACTGCTGAAACAACAAAAAGTCTGGCTTCACAAGCAAGCAGGGCATATACAAAAGTAGTAGGATTAGTCAGGCTTTAAGACTTGGTAACTTAATTCAAGTTAAGTGTTGGAGGTGTTTCCTTTGTTTCTGAGTACTCCAATAAAATTAAGGGAAGGGGAGAAGAAAAATGTTACAGCATCATCAATGTATAATCAAAGAGAAATCCTGCTGAATGCTACAGGAAATCACCTCAGTGAAGACCAAACACTGCATCAGTGCAAATTCATTTTTAAGTACCATGAGTTATTAGGAAATAACAACTCCCTATTTTTTAAAAAAAGTATTTAAATACAATGCAGCTGTTAGTAAATGTAAAGACAACATTAGTATGGTCACCTTGATGACTGAGAGGAAGTAAAATCAGAAGCAGAGGGCATGAGAGTCGTACTCAACACATGCATCAAGAATTCTACCCTTCCAAGGCCCATCTCCAAAGTAATAGAACTGCTTGGTGAGAACTCATTAAAAAGTAGCTAACCACATATAAGGCTACAATAGCTATACAGGAAAGCTACACAACAGTTATAAATATATACGGTAGCATAAAGCATTATTTCCTGCGAACCAAAATGATTTATGCTTGTCTGTGAATTTTTCAGTGACTTCAGATATTACGCAGAAGCACCAACAGAGGAAGTGTTTTCTTCATGCTTTTAAAGTCTTCTGCAAAAAGAGAACTAATGCTTTTCTTCAAGGAAGAACTGTGTATGTTACAATTGTACACGTCTTTGTACAGCGTTGCACTTTATATGTCACTCCAGGAGAGCAAAAAAAGAATTATGATTCATTCACTCTTCCTCTCTTGGCCCTTCTGCATAATATCTAATTTTTCTCTGTGTATAGTTTTACAGAGTAGACATTTTACATCCTTCAGAGTTAATATGGAAACAGAAGATCATTCCCCTCTCTGATCAAAATAGCTCTTTCCTGTGAGGACTGAGAGCTTCAAATAAATCTATTAGAATGTTTCCATGCTCTTTGAACTCCAGTACTCTCCCATTCTGCCTCACACCACCATATTCTGGAATAGCTCACCATTCTCTCTGTGATACCTTTCACCTACATGAAGCTGTGGATGAAAACCAATAAAAAGAACAGGGTATCCTCTATTAGCTGGTCACATGCCCATGTATAAACACAGCTGCTGGAGCACTTAATGTGACAAAGAGGTCTGTGATAAGGAGCCTGCTACAGGATACACATGATGAAAACATGTTTCACTTCAGTGGGAATGTTTCCATCACATGCCAGATAGATCAGGTGGGGTGAGCAAGATAATTCCTTGAGGCACAATAAAAAAGACCAGTTGTTATAAACCCCTGATCCATTTATATAGAAATACTCACCCTTGGCCAATCATTTCTGGCATTCCATTTGTCTCCACATTGCGAACAATTGTAAAACATATTCCAAAAAGTGAAGAGCTATGGCCAAAAATTACTTTTCAAAGACCAGTTTACAGAATGTTTCACCAATTGGATTAGACAAATTCCTATTGGAATCATCCTCATTCTGCATTTGTCTTACTGACAAATTAAGAAGGAAAGATTTTCATTGGCTTCCTGTTTCTTTCTGCTTTTTCAGTTGTCTCTGAGCAATAAGCATTGCAGGCTTGTAAAACCAACAAATACAGTTTCCATCAAAAAGATCTATTTCCAGATGCTGCTGGTATGCTTGAAAGCCCATTCAATGAAATCATATAAATAAAATTACCAGAAAATATGAGCTAATGATAAAACTGATATTCCCCAAAGCATAAGCATTCAGAAAGTATAAAACAGATAACATAGGGAAGCAGCACGTCATATGCCTCTTGAAGGTCAAAAGCAGTCCCTCCTTTTCCCACTTAAAGAACCTCTAAAACAGTGAAGGCGAACAGGAGTCTTCTGGCACTTGGATGACGAAAAAGCTTTTACCTTAGCAAAAGCGCTTGTGGACTACAACCCATTATATCAGGTGTTTGTGATAAAGTAGTTTCTAGCCCACAAAAGATTGTGCTAGAATACAAATTTTGTACTCATCAACATGCCAGAAGACTGCAGCAACACACTAACATGGCTATTCTGTAATGACTATCTACTGTGCGCTCTTATTTCATGATGGTTCCAATGAACTAGACAGCTCTCTAGTGAGGTAGCTTGGGAGCTAGAGTTGCTAACTCTGGGTGGGAAAATTCCTGGAGATTTTGGGGTGGCATCTGGGGAGGATTTGGAGAGGGGGAGAGACCTCAAAGGAGTATAATGACATAGAGTCCAGCCTCCAAAGCAGCCATTTCTCCGGGGGAACTAAACTCTTGAGCTCTGACAACACTACATGGGACACAGTTAGGGTTATAAATCCCCAGTTGGGAGGTCCTCTGCTCACTTCAGATCTATAAGAAAGCGGAGAGGGGGAATGTTTGTTGGCCACTCCAGTATACCCTATGGAGATTGATTCCTATAGGGTATAATGCAGAATTGATCTATGGGTAACTGGGGCTTTGGGAGGCTGTTTTTTTTAGGTAGAAGCATCAAATTTTTGGCATAGAATCTGGTGCCTCTCCTCAAACCACTCACCAAGTTTAAAAAAACTGTACTAGGGGTCCAATTCTATGAGCCCCAGAAGAAGGTGCCTCTATCTTTCATTATTTCCAAATGGAGGGAAGGAATTTAAAAGATGTGCAGTCCCTTTAAATGTGATTGCCAGAACTCCCTTCGGAGTTAAATCCTGCTTGTCACAACCTTTCTCCCAGCTCCACCCTCAAAAACCCCAGATATTTCTTGAGTTGGACCTGGCAACTTTAGACACAGTTGCTGCTTGGTAAAGAGCTCTGTTGTTTAGAAGCTCTGCAGAACCTGTGCGCAAGAGGACCAAGAGTGGCCATGTTGAATGAGGCTAAGTGACCTGTGTTTCCATAGATTCCCTTTCAACCAGAAAGGGGAAGTTCTTCTTGTAGTTTATAGAGTTAAAGGAAGAAGTCTCATCTTGGATGATGCATTTCTAAGCAATCATATTCTCTAAAGCTAACCCTCTCTTCTTTTGACCCTAGGCTGAAGGAAAGCAAGAAGCAGGATTGTTTCTTTTCACCTTGCCTGACAATACTGGCTGGTAGATCAAGATAGGTAGCTGTGTTAGTTTGTCTGTAGCAGTAGAAAAAAGTCTAGTAGCATCTTAAAGACTAGCAACATTTGTGGCAGGGTATAAGCTTTTGTGAGTCACACCCTACCACAAATGTTGTTAGCTGTTAAGGTGCTACTGGACTCATACTCTTTCCTGCTGCTAATACTGGCCGGCTATGGGCATACCTCTGCACCCTGTTCTATACTGACAAGTTTTGCTGGCAGCACAACAGCCACAGTTGTTGTTAAGATTTTTGTCTGCCTTTCTACGTTCATAGGGCCACCAAGGTGGCTAACAAATTAAAACATATAAATTAAAATTTCATCTTAAAAGTCATTAAAACCAACACACAAATACATCATTAAAACAACTTAAAACCAGAGCTTAAGGTAAATACAAAAGCAATTAGAACACTGGGAAGAAAGGAAGGATCTTCGATTACTGAAGGAATGCCAAGCAAAACAAAACGTTTTTACCTGCTGGCAGAACACAGCAACTGAAGACAAGGAGATCTCTCTGGGGAGAAAGTGCTAGAGTTTTTGTGCCACTACTGAGAAGGCCTTTTCCCAGATTGCCACCTTTCTAATCTCAGAAGGTAGGGCACTCCACGCAGGCCCTCTGAAGATGATCAGGTAGGTTCATATGGGAATAGGTAGTCCTTTAGGTATGTTGGTCCCAAACCATATAGGGTTTTGAAGATCAAGACGAACACCTTGAATTGTGCCTGGAAACAAACTGGGAGCCAGTATATGTGGTCCAAGAGTGGAATGATATGTCCCACTCCAGTTACCATCTTAGCTGCAGAATTGTTACCAATCAAAGTTTCTAAACACTTTTCAAGGGCAGCACCATACAGCGGTGAGGTGGGGTGAAGCCTCCAGTAAACAGGAATCACCTCCTGGCATAGCTTAGCCCATTTCTCCTTCTAGCATATTACCATGCAAGACACCCATTTTGCTAACAATCAGAACAATCAGATATTCCATCCCATTGTCCAACATTCTAGGTAACATGATTAAGAAACAGAACCCATGTTGAAAATAACACATTTAATTCTTCTCAGTAACTCAGGTAATTGTGATCATTAGAGACAGTTGTTTCAGTCCACTGACTGCATTACTATATGAGATTTTTAAAATGAAGAGTGGTCTATCTTACCTATGAAGAAAAGGAATACAATTGTACAAGCAACAAAAACTGCCTGTACCTTTAATATTCTTGATGACTTGAATCCTCTAGACCCTCTCCACATAGCAAGAGACTGTATGAACTATTTTATTACTTCCCACTCTAAAGATTCAGTGAGAAACAGTGTATTTTGGATCCTAAGCAATTTCTGTAATTTAAAATGATTAATCTATTTTAGTTTGACCCCAGTTAATTTATCTGACTGGAGAAATCAAGCTTGTGTTTTCCTGACAATGGTTAAATATACAAATAGATACATGTGCAATTTTTTAAAAAAAAATCAGTATATAATTCTCAATGTGACTCCATCTATGAATACCTACATCTGGGGACTGGGGCCATAAGCAGGCAAACCAGATATTTCTACAAATATGAGAAAAATGCATTTTATACAAGCATTGTTTGTAGCGTTAAAAAACTGATGCCCTCTGAGCTCTCAGTGCTCCTTGCAAGTCCATGGAGAGAGGAAGGAAGGTAGGTCCACCCGAGGGCAAAATGGTATGGCTGATGGCTGATTCAGTTTCTCCTACAGATTGTGAAGTCAGAAGAAAGCAAGGCTCACAATCACAATGACAACACTGTTACTTCTTAAATATTATATCTATTTTCAACCAAAATGGGCTCCCAAAGAACACATGCACAAAATATTTATTGCAAATACTTTCAAACATCAATAATCTATATAAACTAAGAAAATAGTAAATGGAATAATCCAATGTCAAAGGCAATGATTCCTAACAGACTTTCCTCTTATTGTTCCTGAAAATTATACTATTCAGCATTATATTGAAATACAGTAATGAAATAACACAACACAAGCAGGTGTCTTCCAAATGTGCATTAAGATATTATATTTCCACTTGCAAAAGTCCTTTTAGGATTACAGCACCACCTAGTGTGTTGCTATATTGTCCTCTGCTCTATCATTTTTAGACTCACTAGATATCCATTTAATGCTATCTATTGTAAATGATTCATCTTGAAAGAGAAGTCGTTCTCTGTAGCAACCATTTCAATCTGCCCTAAGAAAACAAGAGGCTAAATTTTAACCATTCTGATAATTTACATTCAAGTTGGCAAATTCCTACAGCCTAATCCTTTATTCTATAAAGTATATCAAATATGCTGGCAAGTCTTTTCTCCAACAGGTACAGCCTTTGTGTTGGCTTTGGCTGAGCTTGAAGGTTGGGGCAATTTTTTGGCTAGCATGAGCATGATACAAGGCTATATTTTAATGTCTAATACTTCTGTATTAGTGACGTTACATTTTATTTCTGTTAAAAGCTTTGGGAACTTTAACAGAGCTACACAAGTGTGGTTTCTCCAAACATGTCGATGAAATTGTGAAAAAATCTGCAGACTTTCATCAATAAATTCCAATTGAGTTTTGACTATTTTTATTTTCCAAAGGCTCTCTACTTTCAGTTAGTCAAATAAGATAACTTGCTTTAAAAGTGCCATCTTTCTTTTGCACAAAATTGCAAACATTTATAAAAACTGTTTAAGTTACTGATGAAATTAAGTTTTCTTCACGTGTGCTGGAAATGTAAGGAAGCAATAACAATTTGCAAAGCAATTATAACTATAATTAAGAAAATACTGAATCTGATGGTCCCATTTGATCCAGAGATTTTTCTTCTTCTTAACTTTATAACAAATAATATCCCAATATTACTCCTATAATTCCACTCTTTATAATTTCTGGTTTAAATCTCAACAATACCCCAGCATTATTTAACACACTTTATTTAGCAATAATCTGTTTGACAAGTTAAGGAATTCTGAGAGTGATGAGAGTAATTATGAGGGGGGAATCTTGTATTTCTAAATAGAGACCTCAGTCTTCACTTTCCCCCCAGCTACACTGCATACACAGGCACATGTATCACTTCTCCATTGGGGAGTAACTTCGCCTCGTTTTTTTTCTTGTACCTGGCCCCAGTTAGTGGATTTTTTCCATCCACATTCTTAAGATCAGCTCAGCATTAAATAAATGTTAATGTTTTGGCCTTTTCTGAGAGACCTCATATGTGACACATGTAAAGGCACAGCTGCTAAATTCTGGGGTGACGTTTTATGTTGTCTCCTTGCCTTCCTCAGTGCTTTCTACTTATTTTCACTGCTATTCTTAGTAGGACCCAAAGAACAGGATGGCTTAGTTATATTTGGTAGAATGACAGAACAGTTAGCATTTGGGGGTCATCCAGCCCCTTATTTCTTATTCTAGAGGCCAATATTTTAATCCACCGCAACATGCATATAAAACCCCACGTTAAGTCACAGAAATGAAACACACACAAAATATTTACATAGCAAAACACCACAATATATTCTACAAAAACCGAAGTTTTCTCCCCTACCCCCACAAGCTTGATGTCTTTTTCTTGCAAAACCTCTATTTCATGAGAACCCAGATTCTGCCTTTCTGAGGCTTTTATAAACTGTTAAGATTTAAAGATATAGCACATGAAATGAGACTTCCAGGATCGTACCAGTTCAGACAGCACACTGGGAATCACATGACCGATGGTGTGATTCTGGGGTGGGGAGTGCTCAGGTAGCCAACTGGTCTCTACTGTAATGAATGGGAGCCGACTCAACCTGTTCTGCAAGGGAAGTGCATATTCTTCTCCAGGTGCAACAGCATGGCATCTGGAAACTGAGGAGGAAGTGTTGCACTGAAGACTAGGATACCTCCAGTGCATCAGCCACAGCTACCTGCACAAGCTCATGGCAAAGAAGTGGAACTGTTCTAGCTAGGTGTCATCAGGAAGCTGCAGGCCGTTGACTCGCTTCTGGTAGCATAAGTCTTCTGTGGTGTCACTGTGCCACTCGAATATATAGCACTGGCAGGAGGTGGGTCCCTGGCACAGGTAGTGAAAAAAAGAACTACCATTAGGTTTGGGCCATTTCATGGTGGGGAAGGGGAGCTAGTTAAAGAGACAGGGTATGTGGGAAAGTCACCAGTGCCCTGGGGCCCCTGGCCATCATCTGCCACAGTCCTGGTTTCACTGCCTACTGCCAGGGGAATGCCATAGAGGCACCCTGATTCTGCTCTGCCTCCCATTCCATGGTCTACTGGTTCCCACAATGTCTTGCCCTGTCCTCACATTTTCCAGCAGTAAGTTTCCATGACCATTCCAGGTCTGGCAGGCAAAACTGCCCACTTCCAGCCCAATCAGACTGAGATAAGGTGCTAGTGTATGAGCTGGTGGTGGAGCATGCCAGTGTGGTCCCTTCTACTGTCAGGAGCAATTCTGTTACCACTCACCCTCATGTCTTCTGGGGCAGTGAGTCTCTGCCCTGAGCCACACTAGTCAGACAAAGATGTCCATTCTGAAGAGGTGAAACAAGTCCTTTGGTTCAGCAGTGGAAAGCCAAGAGGAGATGGAGATCAGCAATGGGGTGACCACCCTCACTGTGGCAGTTGTGGGACAGACAGGGATGGCAGTGATGTGGTCCTGGGTGCAGGGAATGACCACGAGCCCTCATGGGGCATGGGTGGCTCCTGCTGACTGATGTGCTGTTTTGTGCTCTCCCCCCCCCCCAACAGCCTTCACTTTGATCTTCACTGTAGTGACCAAGCATCTTTGCACCCTCACCCCTTTGAGATGATTTGTGGATGATGGCTTAGTCATCCTCCAGACATTGGGTATCGGAGACTCCCTGGGGAGAGTAGTTGTGAATGAGGTATAACAGCAGGCAGACTGCATATTCTTGGATGGGGGGTACAGAGGGCTGCCACCTCCACCTTGGTGGCCCTCAGGATTGCACTGCCCATGTTCTCTTCCACAACAACAATCACCCTCCCAGTAAAAAACAAAACAAAAACAAAAAACCTCCACATAGGAGAGAAGGAAAGAACAAAGACTTGAAAAATTGTTCTCCTTGTGGCATACCTTTGGTATGGGCATAGACACAATGGAAATCAAAGGACCACTGGCATTCCAAGCACCTAGCTGATATCAAATTCACCTGCTAGGATAAGCATTTAAAATGGCTTGGTTGGATTAAGACAGTGTGTTTGTACATGGACTCTCATAATACCTGTTGATTGATAAACAGATGACTACAACTGGTCTTGAATCTAAAGGATACTTACTCTGATGAAGGTTGCTATGAATTTCCCACTACTCAAGGAAGAACCAACATGATGTGATATTTCTACATTATACAACTTTTCAAATATTGGTTACAGAAATAAGTGGCATATGGCAGGACGGCAAGCAGAACAGGCAAATTAATCAATTGAATAAAAAGTTGAGAATAGCATGCAATAAAAAGGATACTGAGTATATTTTCACCATGTGTGAGTGCACTGTGCACACACACAATAAGCCCAGAAAAACATATTCTTGAAAGCAAAGGACAAAACAAGATGAGGCATCAAATGAGAGGAGGCATCAAATGAGAGTAAGCTGTAATATTGCAGTATAAAACATATCCTAATTTTTCAAAGGATTAATATTTTGTTTGATAACCAACCATCTATTTTGCATGTCGTCTGGCTTTGCTTCAAAATCTGTCTGCAAGTCTATGGATCAGAGGAGGATTTGGCAGCTCCAAAGCTGGAGAATTTGCACGGACTATAGGATGTTTCAGCAGAATCCTTATTTTAAAAAAAAAGTAATATTATAAATTGAATGTACTTTTATACACCCTGATCACCAGTTCACAGATCATTTATCTTAGAACAACTTATTTGTAATATATATATATATAGCATATAGCATGTTCTGGCCCTTTACCTTCATAAATAAAACTGGAATAACCTTAAGATCTGTAAATAAAACATAGCTATATTTTATGGAACAGAATTTAGGAGTATTTTTATACTAAACAACTTTTCCACATAAATTATATTTTAGTTAGACATAAAAATAACATATTTTACCATCAAATCTTGACACTCCGAGAGATCGTCCAAGCTATTTGTGTCCCTCCAATAAAATGGTGAAAATCAGCCAAGTTTTGCCCAAAAAAACTAATATTTCATCAAGTCTAATTTCTGTACTTCGCATTGCTCTTTCTTTCCTACAGTGTGTTGTTATGACTATAACTCCCTTATTAATACGGATATAACAATTTGGAAACCATCTCCAAAAGGTCTATTTTATTCCATTGGGCCTTCTCCCAGGAAAGTGGTTATAGGGTTGCAGCTTAATCCAGAGTACCAATAGAAGGTAATGGAATATAATGAGTAGAGTATGGAGACCTGGCTATAATGCAGTGCATATGAAGTCTGCTGGGTGGCCTTGGACAAATCACTGGCTCAACCTAACCTCCCACAGGATTGGTATAAAATCACAAAGTTGCTGCAAGCTGGTCGGGGTGAGAAAGCAGGATAGAAATGTGACAACAGTATCACTGGATGTGTATAGATTTGGGCTACATTATTTCCCTTGATCACAATATCATTTTTTTATTACACAGCTATCTTCTCATGAAGAAAGAAGGCAGCATGGTATAGTCTTGTCTTGTCAAATCTCGGAAGCTTAGCAGGGGCAGTACTTGGAAGGGAGACCACGAAGGAAGACACTGCAGAGGAAGGCAATGACAACCCACTTCTGCTTCCCACTTGTCTCGAAAGCCCCTTACAAGGGTAGCCGTAAGTTGGCTATGACTTGATTACACTTTACACATGAAATTATTTATTTATTTATTTATTTATTTATGTTATATTTATATCCTTCCCATTCCATACAGACTCAAGGCAGCTAACAGCATAAAATAGACAGTAAAAAAAACAATATTAAAGCAATCAGATAAATAACAATGGTGCTAATTCAGGCAGACCATATAACATTTTCTTTCTCACATGCACAGATCCCTGGCAGTTAGTAATCAAAGTGCTATGGATCCAGATGTGGTGGCAGCCCTCTCCCATTAGATGTTATATGCCATTCAAAACAGTTCAGTCTTGCAGGCCCTGCGGAACTGCAATAAATCCCACAGGGTCCTGATGGCTTCTGGAAGGGTGTTCCAAAGTATTGGGGCCACAATCGAGAAGGCTCTTGCTCTGGTGGAGTTGAGCCTAGCCTCCTTTAGCCCAGGGACAGCCAAAAGATTTTGAGAACTTGATCGCAGTGCTATCTGGGGAACATGTGGGGCAAGGCGGTCCCGCAGATAGGTAGGTCCTAGGCCATATAGGACTTCGAAGGTTAATACCAGGACCTTGAAATGGATTCGGTACACAACAGGCAGCCAGTGCACTGCTCTCAGCACAGGCTGAATGTGCTCCTGACAAGGAAGCCCCATTAGTAGCCTGGCTGCAGCATTCTGCACCAGCTGCAGCATCCAAATCTGAGTCAAGGGCAGCCCCATGTAGAGTGGGTTACAGTAATCAATTCTTGAGGTGACCGAGGCATGGATCACCATTGCTAAGTCGCTGTGCTCAAGGTAGGGGACCAACTGCCATGTCGCCGAAGATGAAAAAAAGCAACTCTGGCAGTGGCTGCTACTTGGGCCTCCATAGTTAAGGAGGACTCCAGGAGCACTCCCAAGCTCTTAACCCTCAACGCTGACGTCAATGACGCCCCACCGAAGGCTGGTAGAGGAATCACCCTTCCCAGGCCGCTGCAACTTAGATAGAGAACCTCCGTCATCGTTGGATTCAGCTTTAGCCGACTCAGCCTGAGCCATGATATCATGGCTTGCAGCACCAGGTCCAAATTCTCCGGGGCACAGGCGGACCGGCCACCCATCAATAGATATAGCTGGGTGTCATCTGCATACTGATGGCAACCCAGCCCATACCTCCTGACTATCTGGGCAAGGGGGCACATATAGATATTAAACAACATTGGGGAAAGAACTGCCCCTTGGGGCACCCCACAAATAAGTGGGTGTCTCTGAGACAGCATTTCCCCAATCGCCATCCTTTGTCCCCGACCATAGAGGAATTACTCACAATTAGTCACAATTACAAATGAGATTTAAGCTAAGTGCATTATCATTGTACATGAAGTATTGACATTGATCAAATTAGGCAGCCAAGACCAGAGGCTGCTGTTTGTTTTCAGAGATTTTTATTTGAAAATAAAGAGTAAATATGAAATGACAAAGTATAAATGTACATAGAGATCCCCTTTTGTAAATTACAATTTCAACGCAGTTCATGCAAACACTAACAATTCATTTGATTATTGACATGTTACAAATCCACTCTTCTGACTTTAGTTTCTTTTAAACAGTTCAATAGCATTATTTCCTTAATTCCCTTATTATAATCATCATAATTTTCTTCAGCATTACTATCAGTCTCTTAGTTCATCATATCTCAGTTATTTAAGCAGAAGTTTGTGGATACTGCTTGACCTTCATATGTGTAGCTCCCAGCCCTAGCATGGAATCCAAAGTTTGCATATACACAGGCATCAATTTGAGTGATATTTAGAGAAATATGAGAAAAGCTAGCCTCTAATTAAGCTACATCAATCGTTGTTGGAACAGATAGAAAAGCACAAAAAGGCAGATTCAAAAATACAGTGGAATCAGTTTTATGAATAGTCCTAATTCAAGAGAAAACAACTGAATAATTCCTAGTGGAAGCAATCACATTTATTTAGATGTGTCCATACATGGTTAGTTCAAGTGGAATCCACATGTGAAGGTAAGTGTGGTGTTCCCAACAGAAAGAACAAAGGACAAGAAGCAGAGAGGAAGTGTTTCAGACTGAGGAGGGAAGTATTGCACTTGAACCTGGGAGTGGAAGGAGAAAGTATGGAGGAGTGGAGAATGGGGTGTGGATCTGAAGATTAGTCAAGCACAAGGCTAAGAGAAAAGGAAAAGGCAGATACGGCTGTATTGAGAGAAATACTCTTTGAGAGAAACTTCATGGAAGGTAATTCAGTTTGGCCTACGTGTGGGGCGGATCCTTGAAGTCATAAATCTAGTACTTGAAGGGATGAGACAGTTTCTCATGAGATTCTTATAGTGATTTCTATAGTATTTCCTAATACAGATACATTTTATATACCCAGCCAGGAGGGAGGACACACATACATGTACAATATTATTTCTTATTTCCCTCCTAATTCTGTTGAATTCAATGATAGCATTTTAGCATGCCCATAATCTAAAAGAGACAATGAAAAAGAGACAATGCAAAACAATGAAACTGGCAATTTTGCATGTACCTTCCAATGTGATGTGATGTCGTATCACATCACATTGGAAGGTACATGCAGGATTGCCAGTTTCATTGTGTGAAACAACTTTCAGCTAACTTGAATTACTCCCTATAATCAGAAGGCTGAATATCTTGACCTCAAAGGAGTAGGCAGTTCCTCTCTCACACTAATCATGAGAGCTGTGTCTTTGCCCTTACAATATTCCAAGGTTATCAAAACCAGCCACCCTGTGCAAGTATTGCAGGCAGCAAGGATGTTATTGTTTCCTTGACCTTAACACATAATATTTTAGCCTACGTCAACACATTTATAACAGTGTTGGATTAGGCTGTTAAAAGATATGGCTGAAATTACGCTTTCCACACACACAAAAAGAAGAGGTGGGGGGAAATTTCCTTCTCTGTTTCTTACTAAGAAATCCTGTCAATTGCAAAAATAAGTCTTAGAAAATCAACAGCTAAAATAGCAAGACACCACTGGGCAGTCTTTCTAGTTTCTGTGTCCTGCTCAGCACTTGTTACCAAGGTAAAAACCTTGCTTGATTCTAATGGGACTTTTGCTTCTAAGAAACAAGCTATAAAGGTTGTGTAGGTCCCATAATCATGTGGAAAAGGTATGATGAACAGGATATCCTGCCTCCTCCCTATCACGTAATTAACTACCTAAACAAAGTACAACGTAATTGACACTGCTTAAGGTTAATTGGAATCCCTTCCATATTTCCTTTCAAATGAACATATGAGTTGCAAACTTTTTAAAAAAAAAAATGAACAAATAGGGTGCATTCATTTCAGGATTTTAAAACAAATCCATATTTCTCTTAAATTGTCACAATGTTAATATTACAATTTATATATGACTTTATGTCATAAGACATATTTCAATCACATAGAGATCCCAGATATACAAAGTGTTTGCTTTTAATAAATCCAAACACAGTACTTACCATTTAAAATGTGGACCACTACCTCACATAAAATAATGCATATGTGCTTAATGAATTATTATGCGTCTATTCAGTTAAAACTACCATATGCAACAAGGAGACTTACTTTGTGTGCAAGTGTGTGCAGCAATGAGATAGGGAGCTTGCAGGATAAACATGCACTTCCTGAAAAGGGGAAATTATATTTTAATTGATGTGCACTTGGCAGTACTTAACATACTTATGTCAATGTGAGAAAAATATTAGTTGGCTGGTTTTTGATCAGCAATTCCCACATTGGCTGTGTTTTAAGGAGTCCACCTAGAAAAGCTAAACAATGACCTGTGAGATGTAGCTTTGGGATGGGTGTTGATGAAAAGATTTCCTTGTATTATTTTCCTTGTGTTTCCTGCTTGCTTCATCACTAATGATTGAGGTGTTAGCCAGAAAATACAGAATATATATATATATATTAAAAACCAGCATCTAAGGGAATCATTGCCTTATCATCTTGAAGTTGCCATGTGGTGCATACAAAAATGGGCCAGAAGTGTATGAGGAACTTAACCCTGACTGTATGCCTCATCTATGTGAAATATAGTGAACGCCACTGGGGATGACTAGCATCAGTAACTACAGACATGATCAGGATGTTTAATAGAACTTAGCTATAGATACAGAGCAGGGTTTTAAACAAGGTTCACAGAATATCCCCTTATGTAATGTCTGCTGTACAAAAGCTGCAGATATAATGTATAATGTGCTTGTTCCACTGCAATTCCTTCCACTAGTTTGCTGGTAAAGATTGAAGTGCTGCCTACTTGATAGATGCCTCATTCATTTTCATGAAGAAGAAAACTTGTATATAGAGTTACTCCACTCACTGAAATTAATGTAGCAGGTGCTCCATTTACTACCTGACCAATGATGGAGAAGGACATGAAGTCCTGGGCAGGGAATCAAAATCAGGCTGGGCTAAAACACAAACTTAGTGTAGGAGCTGGGTAAAAGAGCTAAAGAATATAAACTTTGCAGTCCCAGGCCAAGGAGGATGCTCCTTTTCTGTAATCCAAGGCACACAGAGAGAGTGCCAGTAGGCACAGGAGCACCCAATGGGAAACAGGGGGGCGTGACTTGAACCCTCTTTCCCTTCCATATCTGAGGCTAGAGAAGGAGCAGAAGGCCTTATAGACTTTGGGCAATTAGCCCTACCATCAACTCCATCAGCTAAGACAGCAACTGCATGGCACCAAGTCTCTTTTCCTCCCCAATAATAGATTTTCACCTTCCATTAATAAGCAACACTACTATTTCCATTTTAATTTTGATAGGTCTAGAACTGATTCTAAATCCTTTAACTATTGTATATAATACGGCTAATTTGTTTCCTTGCAGATGGTTCTTACAACTGTCAATATTGATAACAGAATTGCACCTTGATATCCAAGAGATGACAGAATGTAATACCCTAGATGTTTGTCTAAGACATATAAGTACTCTGAATTACATTTGCAGTGTACATATGATAAACATTTGGATGATATCATAAGTACAGACTCCAGTATTAGTCTGCTGGGACCACTTATTTCTCATCACAAACGTATTTTACAGTTATATGACTCTCTCGCTAGCAGACAGAAAAAGGAATCAAGAAAGCAGTCTGAGGGAAAAAATTACCTACTTTGCACTGAATTTATTCTTATTGGCAGATGTTTACACTTCATGATCTATGGCTGAAAGCAGGATTTGCATAATCTACCATCAAACTGTCTTCTGATGAAAGATATGGACTTTGATTTTCACATCTAATAATAGGAAGGTTTTCTGCATCTTATCAAGTAGTGAATAAACAAAACAAAAAAGTTCAAAGTTTCTGAACTTTGCTGCCACTGAGCACTGCACAACAGGAACTCTTCCTGTTATTTATTTATTTGGCATTTGAACAATTTGCAACCTGACTTTCATAAAACAAAACTCAGGGTAGATAATCAAATGTCCCTGATAAAAAAAACCCAAAAGAATAAAAAACCCTCAGAACTATATTGAGGGCATGTGAATCACTCAAATGGACAGAAAGACCAAAAGAAGTTGCCCAGACAATCTCAGATACCACATGGGTTCATAAAGTGAAAGAGCTGTCAGATATGTAGGGTCCAGGCCATGAAGGGCTTTAAAGATAGAAACTAGAATCCTGATCTGCGCCTAGAAGAAATCAGTAACCAATCAAAGTCCTTTAGAACAGATTAACATTTTCACCATAGCTCATTCCTATAAATAAATAAGCCAAAGATTTTCCAGTAACAGATGCTTCTGAGTTGTCTTCAGGGGAGCCCTATGTAATAGGTGTTTCAGTAACCTAGCTTTTACAGAGGCTTGGATCAGTAAGGTGAAGGCCACATCAGCTTAGTCAAGAAGAGAGTTGTCTCACAAAATGTAAATGAAAAGACATTCTCAGCAACTGTTCCAACTCTCTCCCACCCCCACTCCCCCCAAAAAGGCAGGGTTGGCTTCAAGAGCACCCAGGGTTGGCTTCAAGATTACCTTATCTTATCCAGAACACACAAAATCAATGTCCTTAAGAAAACCTGCTTATCCAGAAACCTTATGTGTTTTGATCTGTGTATATAAAGGTGAAATTTAAGTCTTAGAATAACTATGAAAAATTATATAGTGCAATAATTAAAGTGAAATCACTTTGGGTTTTATGTATTAATATTTTTTGTATAAGGTTCGTGTTTAAGTAGTTACCTATGCTAAAAGCCATTTGCCATCATCAAGACAAGTCATGATAAAAGATTAAAATCAGTTGACCAACTAAATATAAGCTTTGATACAACAGAGGCATGTAATTGTGGTATGGTGTTGCAATTAGCCTAATTGCCTTTCTGGCTTCACTTTCAATGATCTATGATCTACGTTTTAGATTAACTAAACACTGAGCTTTCCCACATGCTCAGCTTACTCCTGGTTTTCTTGGCAGTTGATCCACAAGCATTGGAACTGCTTTGAGCACAATTTTTCTGCACGTCTGCCCTTCCTCTGATTTTCACCATTGTAGAGACAGTTTATTTTCTTTCACGTGCCTTAAATAATCAAGATTTTCAAGGGAGGGTGCTGTTGTCATGGATGACCTCACATTACACATATCCTTTCATATCTTTTTGTGCATGTTAATATTGATATATTGACTTTATGGTGGCATTTTTTAAGGAATCAAAATATCAATATGTTAATACGCTATTGTAACAATAGGTTAAGCAGGTTTTTCTACATGTGGCTCAAATAAAGAGGATTTTCAAGAGGGTGCTGTCAACATAAGTGGTATCACAACAACATTCCATCCTTTTATTTTTTGCATATGTTTATATTGACATATCAATAACATGACTGTGGTTAAAAAAAAGCATTAAAATGTCATTATATCAATGTTTTAATGATCATTTCACCATGTTCCTGTCTCTTTCTACCCCAAACCCTTCTTTGCTACACTTCCCACTCTTTCTCCCCTTCCTCTTTTCTGTCACTCTTCCAATGTCTCTGCACAAGAGATCCATGAGAATCAGAGGGTGGGCATATCCATTTTTTAACTTTGATTCTCCACCACCAGGAGCCCTTTCCCTCCCTTTTTAGCCACCTACTTCTATCAATTTCCCTGCTTCCTAGTGCCACTTGCCATCCCTTTCCATGCCTTTTTGCCATCCCTCCTCATTTTTTTCCCACTGCCACTGCCGCCACCGCCACCACCTCCTCCTCCTCATGGGCTTACCCAGCTATACTGTCTCTTACTCTCCTCGCCACCTTGTCTACCCACTTGCTCTCAGTTACCAACCAGCCCAACCGCCCTCCCTACTACAGCTGCTACATTCATCTGCTTTCTTCTCACTTCCCCACACCTACCTGTGCCAGTTGGTTGCTATTTCTGGATGTAGCCTCCACTCTTCATTGCTCTCTTCATTGTTGCCTTGGTAGGCTCCTTCCCTTCCCTGCTTCCAGGTTGCCTCCATCTCTCAGCCAACAGCCAACTTGAGGAGCAAGGCATTTCATTTCCCCCCTTCTCCATTAATTCTTCTTTCATTTCCCTGAAAGTACTCATAGTCTTCTCCCTACTTTTTTCTTTCTTTTCCACCCACCAGCCAACCTACCTTTATCTTTCCCCTGTCTACAGCTTTCCTTCCTGCCCTCCCCTGGCAACTTCTACCCAGGAAAACTAAGCCCAGGTTTTTTGGTGCTGGCAGCCAGGCCAGGCACAGCTCAGCATTGTGGAAACCTTATGGACTTCCAAGGGCACTTCATTCCTTTCTGCATCCCCTTCTCACACTATTTCCTCTTTCCCTCCTCCTGGCAATCCCCATATCCTCAACATTCCTTGCTTCCTTTTCTTCTTCCCACCCACAACTACTAACTTTTATCTGCTATCTATCCTTAGCTATATTTCTTATGCATTTACTTCATTTATACCTTACCTTTCTCCATTATGAGGATCCAAAGCAGTTTACATCATTCTCCTTTCCTGAGAATGTGTAGCTGGCTCAAAGACATTCACTGAGTTTCCATGGAATTCAAACCTGGATTTCTCCTAGTCTGAAACTATAATCACAACACAACAGTGGCTTTCATGGGAGTGACTGCTTTTGAACTGTAACAAGCAGCCAGGCTGGGGTGAATCATGCAAGTCACCTGATGAATGCTGTGGACCTGGTTCTTATGAGTCCTCCCTTAAAGACAAAGACTCCCCTGGAAAGGGCCCTGTCCCTTCCCTCTGCCTTTTCCTGACCAAAACCAAGGCCTGAAGGCTGGCAATACTGTCATGACAATATTGTCAAGCAACAACCACCAAGGGCATTTATTTCTTAAAGCTATAGGTGTTACTCCTATCATTTGAGAGATAATTCCCCAATTGGTGGAGTTAAAAAAATTTAAATCATTTTTCTGCAAACCTGAGCTATTTTGAGGTTTTGTAGAAAGACCTGTCTGTCTATGGCCCCAATTTCTGGATTTAAGTATCCTCAGATATGGCCATGATGAGAATTAATTATATTAATTGATGCTAACTCAATGTTTTCAGTGCAATATATTTTTTGCTTGCATTCAGAAGGTTCCTGGTTCATTATGATCCATTGTACACATTTTTATTTGCTCTTCAAGTGAAGAATTATCCCAGAAACTGGTAGCAGATTTTTTCTTGATTAATAAAAACAGCAGATCCCAGAAAGCTATAATTCGTAATACTCAGCTTAAAGCAATCAGCTTATGTTGTGAGGAAAAATCAAATAGTATAAATTATAATCATCAATGGAAGTAGAAGATAAAAAAAAACAAGGAATGCAACTCTTGCACCAGGCCCAAAGCTTAGAATGATGTCAGAAATTATTCTGCAGGTCCTTGTTCTATTTCTTAATAGCATGAAAGGAGTGTGGCCTACCTGATGAGGTTCTGATTACAGACTTGGGGTCTGACCCTGCCTAAAATTTCTATGTACAATGAGGGTGGGAGAATAAATTTCACCAGTTCTGCCTCTCAAAACAGACACCCTGATCTATTCCCTGGGTCCCTCAGCATTCAGGTTGCAGGAGGGGGAGGCAGGAAGTTATACTTCCACAGATAGAAAGCATTCCTTCTTCTTACAGAGGCCAAGCAAATAGTTCAAAGAAGCAGATGAATACTATTGTCTGGAGATATACCATAGCTAAGCATGAAAGTTTCATTTAGACCCATCTTCTATAGATTGGTCATCTAAGCTAGTGTCAGTCTCTACAGTCAATTACATGTTGCGTGGTGAAGTACTTCCTTTCATATGTTCTGAATTTACAGTTAACAACCTTATCAGGTGGCTCATATGTGACAAGACAATAAGTGCAACTATACAATGTTGCCAAAATGATGCAGTTCCTGAAAAATGGTATGACAAGGTACAGGCATACATTTAATATCTCAGGTGGTGAGCTATTAAGCTGAGGGAATAGTTCCAGTTTACTCAGCCTCTCAGGTTATATTGCGACTATTGCTACCATTAGTGAGCATCTGCCAGTTGCTCAGACAATACTATCCTACAGGCAGCATGCACTTGCCTGAAGCCAAGCTGTCATCACCCTGCATGGGTCACTATAAGAGTGTGTTCACAGATTATACCAGTTTCTTTCTCATTTACTTTCCCTCATGTCATGACTCAGGGGGTATTACCAATTGCTGCCACCACTCTGGGTTAAGGGTTCCCCTTGAGAAGGCCCAGAGTTCCCACTCCAGCCCTTCAGGCCTCTTGTAGCTTAGGCCGAATAACAGGCGTGAGGACCAGGCAGAATGAACAACAACAAAAAGGTTTATTTTAAAATTGGTGCAATATAAACAACCAAGGTGCAGAAAACAGTAAAAGGATGACGGGAAAATAAACAAAAGTCCTAACGCATCTTAACGTACAGTCCCTAAACTATTAACTAGCACTCACCCCTTCCCTTGGGTGAGGGAGATTTCCCCTGCTCAAGCTCTTCAGGCACAGCCTACCTCCGGCTCAGCCTTCCAGAGAAAGAACACCCACTTCCTGGGCTTGGCCTTTATATTCTCTCCCCAGACCACCCCTCTCTGGGCCTGTTTCCCTCCAAACTCCTTGCTGCCCAGTCAGAGGGACAGAGGGGATCCTGGGAGATGTAGGCTTTTCTCAGCTCTAAGCAGGCTTCTCTGGGGCCTGCAGGCTTCACTAGTCCCAGGATCATGACACCTCATTTCTGGTTACTCAGGCAAGAACTTGTGCAAAGCTGGATTCATTATACAGTTCCTCTGCTACTCCTGTGGGGTCATACAGCATCTGGGCAGCAGCAATGACTCAGTGTTCACTGTGTAGACTAGGGAACACCACCTTTCCTTTAATGAGAGCTGCATCTGAGTAATGAAGCATATTCTGAGCTATTCCACCCCTTCCCCCCAACTTGTTAGCAAGTTTTATTCTGTTCTGAAAAAGAACATGGGCTATCAAGAGCACCCAAACTGAAGCTGCCAGTTGAACATCACAGAGAAAATTCCTAAGAAACAAGGGGGGGGGGAGCCTAAATCAGATCTTTATGTGATCTTTTCCTAGGTTTTCTGGGCAATGCATGAACTATGCTGCAGCAGCCAGCAAGCTACCAATTAGAGACACCTGGAATCAGCCATGAGATACACTTTCCATAAGCCACAGAAGTCTAGAAGCTCCTGATTATTTTTTATTCTCCATCTCTATTCAACCAGGCCAGCCATGATTGTTATCCAGGGGAAAATCCACAGTCACTTTTCTTTTTACATTTGCTGTGCTTTTGGTAGCTACATTTGAAGCCAACAGGCAGATACAAAAAGAGCTGTCCTATCAAGAAGCTGTATTCTGTTTTTTTTTTACCTTATGGTCATATTCCAAACTGTAATTGTTAATCACATAAACTAGGCTTGCCAGTCCCCAGGTCCCAGTGGGGGTACTTCCACTTTCTCAGGCTCCTTCCCGCCTCCAGTCAGCTGGCTGGCGGGAGGAAGCCCCACCCCCACAGGACCATGTGCCTTTCCACCTCCGGAGGCTTCAGTCTCCGATTGAAAGGCTTCCTCTTGGGATGGTGTGTCTGTGTTACTTTGAAGAAGTTGGCAGCAACTCGTGAGTAGAGAGGCCAATCCCTTGCTTCAGAGTTGCCAGAAACAGGGTGGCGGGGGGAAGGGAAACGTCTGCTGAGCACTTCATTATTCCCTATGTGGAGATAGATTCTCTGAATCACTGAATTCTCTTACCATATGCCAGATGTTTTTAACAGATAACCGGTGCATTTTTAAAGATAACTCTGGTTGTGTAATAGTTGAACTGTTTAGGAAAATTAGGTGTTTAGGAAAGCAAACAATTCCATATTTGGCAACATGAAAATATAATTACTCATTGTTACCTAACTCATAATGAAAATGGCAGGAGTATACCGAAGTCAGCAGATGCGTTGCTGCTTTAAAAAAATTGATTTTCCAAAGATATTAAAGATTTTCACAAATGCTTCTGAAAATCATACAGAGAATGTTTTTCTGAGCAGTGCTTCTCCATTTCTCCTTCATATCTCCCATAAATGTTACATTAAAACTCATTACCATCATTTTTAAAGCAACAAAGGCAGTGGTTTCTAACATAAAATAAACATATTCCAACCCAGTAATGAAATGGACTTTGTTATGTACACCATACACATATATATATTAATAAGTAACATCATCTTCCACAGCCCTATGCACAGAAATGCACTGAGGAATGTTTAGCATCCAGAACTCCATGTTAGGTTCAGAGCTTGTATTTAATTGAGGATCAGCTGGGATTGCCAGGTTTTTGTTGGCAATCCCTGAGAGAATTGGGGAAAGGAGACTTCTGAGACTTCATGATATCATGACACTATCCCTAGGGTTGTCATTCAGTTCTCAAAAATACAAAAATATACAACTGTGAACACTTACTAAGTACTGATCAAATTACTTCTTTATAGAAATATTGTGTATAGATTTTTACGAACAGTGCAAACAATTAGAAGTCACATATGTCACAATTAGTCACAATTAGAAGGCATGCCAATATCTCCCTTAATTATTACAGAATCTCATCAAAGAACAGGACACAACCCACTGTAAACCAGAGTCTGTAAAAAAAAAAACATTATACTAACTCCACTTAACTCAGAAAATGGCGTTCTACCTTTACTGTACTGACCTGGTCATGTGGATCCATGCTATGATTATTTCAAGGCTAGATTACTGTAATACATATACATGTGTCTGCCCTTAAAGGCAACTTAGAAACTGCAGTTCATACAGAATGCCATAGGCCAGCTGATATCAGGTACTAAGCAGAATCTGCATATCACTCCCTTTCTGCAGACATTCTATTGATTATCAATCAGTTAACACATTCAGTTCAAGGTTCTAGCTATTATCTATAAAAACCTTTAAAGCATTGGACCCATACACCTGCAGGACTGCCTCTCCTGCTATATTCTGCAATGACACATCATCTCTACAGTGTAATGGACCAGTTTAGGAGGTAACTTTTATCAGGGATGATAAAAGCTGCAGTGTAATGGACCAGTTTAGGAGGTAACTTTTATCAGGGATGATTTTTTTTCCCAGCACTGATCGTCTGCTTTAGATATGTTTGTTCTGGTTTATTTTGCCCCCATTCTACAAATTAAGCCCCACTCCATGATTTTGTCTTACTGGGGCTGTGATCAGCCAGGCATTTTGGCCTGACATAGATTTCCCAAATGGGCTTGGTCAGACAGGCACAGCTGCCAGCCATTCACCAGTCACATGCACCCCACTCTTAAGATAACTCCGAGATGGAGTATGTAGCCACCAGGTGAAATTTGGTGCCAATGGCTCCCCATGCATTTCTCACATTTCCGGATGTCAGAATGTGGGACAGTGCAAACAAAATGGATTGGCAGTATATACCCACCAATTCATTCCAGGAGGTTATTGCTTACCTTCAGAGTTCCACAGTGCCCTTGTGTGCATGTGCCAGGGACATTTTTTAAAAAAACCTGTCTTCAATGGATGGTGCACTGCAGCAGTGTAACCACTCAACCATTGCCCCCATGTGATTGAATGGCATGTTGGGGTGCTGTGTCTGTCCATGATGGAGATATGTGCAAGTTCACGAGAGGCCATGATTATGGGGAGCAATGGATTTGCTAGAAAGAGTAACATAGGGGATATCCAGAAAGGTAATACCTATGACAACTATGCAGCTATGCTAATATATTGAGTCCTGTGTTCTAAGTAAAATCAGTATCTCTGCAACAAAAACACAGTTGGAAGAGAAGATTCGTGAACTCTGCACAGAAAAACAGCAATCAGTGCATATTTATTGAACAATTGCTTGTATGGAAAGACCCTGAGAAAGACATGGAATTGGAAATGAACCCACCCTTTTGGCTGGCCCAACCAGGACTTTCCTCAAGTGGTACAAAGCATCCAGAGACAACCAACTATGTTTTGTTACTAGTAAATACTTACTGCTAAATCTGGGAATTGTGGTAACAGAACAAAACCAGATCAATTCCCACCACTATTAGCATGCACAAATGGGCATTTAATGTATTGTTGTCATCACAATGAACAGAGCCAAAAATATTTCTACCACAAGGTCAAAAATTAAATATGAGCATGTGAAATAACAAGCTCATATATTGCTAGAGCTAACCCATCATTTTATGTGGAAAATACAGAGTAAGTTGCTGGATCAAAATAAATTCAAGAGCAAAAGAACTAGTTTCATCATGAAGTATAGTAAGTTTCAATTCTTGTTGAAACATTTGTGACCTTCAGAGGTCAAGAAATTTCTCTCATTCCTGCTCTAAAGCTTCTGGGAGTCGGATACTTGTGCATAATCCCTACTTCTTTTGACAACTGAACAGCACCTCTGCATGTAGTTTCTGCACTGGCAGATGGAAACCTGACAGATAAGGAAGTTTAATTTGAAAAAAAGAGAGATGTGAAAAAATATAAATGCTAGTCATGCAATTCCCTAGGCATAGACAAATATGATTGTAGATTAATGGAAAGTCGATAGATGTTGTCATGCAGTAGGGTCCAGAGGTCTTTTGTAAATTCCTTATTGGATGCTTCTTTTTCTTCCCAGAAAGCCTTTATGAATCTTTGCAGAAAAAATTAATTTCATACATGACCCCGTTAGGCTGAGATTATCACCCTCAAATCCCAAGATACATGCATGTGCCAGAAGTAATGCAAATATTATACATCCATATAAAACATATTCAGCATTATTCCCAGTTTAATTTCTCTGCTATGATCATAGTCAAAACAGAAAGAAAGAGGAGACACAAAACAGTCAATGTTTCTGGACACAAGAAACAATAGATTTCCCCAAGCCTTTTCTAGGCATAGCAATAACATTAGTGAACCATGTCCCAAGACCCCTTTCTTTGGAATGGTTTTATCATATCAGGATGATGTCTAAAAGTTTTGAAGGAGATGCAGAGTTCATGTTTGCTGCTGGTCAATGTATCTTACAGGTTCAAAATAATAATACTTTTAAGACTGCAAATAGTAACCCAGTGAAGAAAAATATTTAGATTGTTGACTTTGTTTTCTTTCTATTGCTATTTCTTCTTAACACTGTTGTAATGCTGCAAGCTAGACAGTACATAAAAGATCACCAGTTCTCTTTGTTAAGGAAAGGCTGTACCCATTTCCTGCTCATACAATCAAAAGATGACAATTACTGCTATTTTGTAGTCCTCATCGATGCAGGTCTACTTCATTTATATCAGCTCTGCAACTATGTGGTTTATCTCCATCATGTGTAAACTCTCAGGCCAATGAAAAAGTAACTATATATATCCTGGTTTATAATATCCTTAATTAGTTTTGTCATGCCCCAAAGATTAGAAGTGAAACAACAAGTAAAGAAGAAAATCACCTAAAAACCAAAGACATTTGCATGAGAGGGTTAGAAGGTTATACTTCAAAACAAGAAGAAAAATAAAGACAGGGCTGGCTGACCCAGGACCAAATGTTGCCCCAGGCAAGGAGCGTGTTGGGCGCCCTTCTTCCTGTGTTCAATTTTTGAATACCTTATTTTCATTGCATTCGTAGACCAGTTCCTGACTTTGATACATGATTTCCATGCCTGATTTCTTTTTGCCATATAAGATAATATGTTTGCATGCTTCATCTATGTTTATTCATGCTATATAAGTGCCAATAAAAACAAATTTGTTTTTTTTAGCCTTAACTTTTAAGACTGCTGAATGGTACTAACATCAAGAAATTGAGCTGTATACCAGTGCTTGATAGATCAGTATTAAATAATGTTGCAATCAGTGAAACCTTTGTAATATCCTTAATTTGCACTATTTGTTTAAGCTGTCATGTGGCTGGTTGAGCAGAGAACCTGGGAAAGGCATCCCTCAACTCCAGCAATTCCCAAATCTGGCACTACAAGTAATCCTCTTGGTTTTGCTCTAAATCTGGCCTGTCTCTACAAGTGGGCAATGATTATTTCCAGTATACATGTACTCAGTGCCAGCCCTCGGGCGCATGGTGCCCCAGGCAGGCTCCCTGCCCTGTCCCCCGCCCTGGCACCAACTCCCACCCTCCCTCCGCCACGCTGCGCTCCGCTGCACATGCTCCCCTTAAGCTGGGCCCTACTGGCTTCAAGGCAGCTGCACATTTTTTGAAGTCAGTGCAGGTGGAGACTTCTCCCCCCCTCCTTTCCAGAACTGGAAGTCAGGTGGAGCAAAACCTCCTCCAGCACTGGCTTAAAAAAATGTGCAGCTGCCTTGAAGCTGGCAGGGGCCAGCCTCGTTGCAGTGAGCTGGGGGGGGGGGGAAGCGCAGCAGAAGGGAGGGAGCTGATGGTGGCGGCAGCAGCAGTGGTGGCCATGGCAAAAGCAGGGGGGAGAGGCAAACTAGGTGGTTGTCTTGAGCACTGGGAGGGAGGAGGCCTATTTGGCGATCCCTCCTAGCGCCCTAGGCAACCGTCTAGTTTGCCTAGTGGGTGAGTCGGCTCTGCATGTACTTGACACTTGTACATCTTAAATGTGACAGGTTTTTTTCATAGCATATCCATGTCAAGTGCCCTTGCCATTTTTGAGTTACTGTATATTGAGTTCAAATCTCCACTCTGCCATGGAAGTTGATTGTACCCCACCCTTACAATTGTACCCCACCCTTACAATCTCCTTTATCTTCTTCCCCCACAACAGATACCCTGTGAGATGGGTGGGGCTGAGAGGGCTCTCACAGCAGCTGCCCTTTCAAAGACAACTCCTACGATAGCTATGGCTAATCCAAGGCCATTCCAGCAGCTGTAAGTGGAGCAGTGGGGAATCAAACCCGATTCTCCCAGATAAGAGTCCACACACTTAACCAGTACACCAAACTGGCTCACATGCTAAGAGAGAAGTTGCTGCTGCAGCAAATTTTCAGTGTGAAGCACATACCTGCATGAGTCCTCCTCTGCTGAGTTTTCCTCCTTACTAAAAGAAAAGGCTGCCTCTTGTTTGTTTGAAGAGGAACAGCTAGATGTCCTGAAGGAAATGGGATGTGTAAAGAAGGCTGGTGCTGCTGAGTGGCTTTTTATAATCAACTTGTATCTAAATAATACATCTTCTTTGCTATTTATGTACAATTCCTGCTTCATTGATCTCCAGTTTCTTCTTGCTCACCACAAAATGTGCCTCATGGCACTTGCTATCCTAAAAATATCATATATCTTAAAAGTTTACAGCTCAGAACAAAACCTGGTTTCCCAAAATCCTAAAATTTGTAGAAAAGACCTGTCACACATTTACCGCTTTCGCACACAGCTTACTACGTGGTCACATCCCGCAGCGTCTCTTGAATTTCCCACCATCTGCACCGAAGTTACAGGAAGTGCCGCGGCTTTTGCGTAGCAAACGTAAACTGGGTTTTAGCGGTTTACGTTTGCTACGCAAAAGCAATGGCACTTCCTGTAGCTTCGGCGCAGATGGTGGGAAAACCAACGGACGCTGCAGAGAGAACAGGGATGTGACTGCATGGTAAGCTGTGTGCGAAAACAGTCATTCTCTTTTAGTTTGAGAGTCTCTGAACAGCCAGATTCTCTGACAGGATTGTTGTAGTAGTAACCAATTCCAATTCCAATAACCTTTTAATGGCATAACAATAGCTTACAGAAAGAAATGAGCATACAATTTACCCATATGTCAAGATAAAACAATATAGATACATCAAATTATAACGCCAATTGATAATTAATAATAATAGGAATAAAAAGGACAAAAATCTTAATCTTGAATATCACAGGAAAAAAAAGAATAACATTTTGCAGTAAACAGTCAGAAGGGGGGGCATAAACATTATATAGATTTAAGTAGTAACTTCTCAGTCACTGCTCAGGAGCTAGCTTTGCAGTTAGAGTAAATTTTATATAGGAACAGATAGTGTGAGTTTTTATCTCCTTTCCTCTGTTTGTTAGATTCCCTACAGATGCAATATTACTTACAATCTGAATCCTTGTTCTAATGAACATGTAGGCAGAAGACATACTGCTAAAAGGAACTGGACTAATCCATATGCTATGCCTGGCACGCTCTGTGTTTTTAGAAATCATAAGGCCCAAAGGATTATATCTGCAATTATTAAGAACACATTCATATCACCAGACCTCAGACAGAAGGTTTAAATGATATGGTTTTCATCTCCTTTGCCCACATTGTAAAGTACCTCACAAGTTGTTTGATTTCCACTGTACACAGGAGTCCTTCAAAGAGTTAGGGTATGGAAACATTGCTGTGGAGATGTCAAGTACAATGAAATCTCCTGGCTATTTTTGAAAGATGTGTCATAAACTTCCTCCACCTCACTTCATCTAATGGGCCAACAACTTGAATGGAACGAAGTGCATATTTTGATATCCTTCAGCTTTGCAGTCACCCATTACTTCTATTATATAGCCAGAATTAACAACTCCTTTAGGGCTTTCATCGGTTGGGATTCCTGCTGTTTTCCTTGGAAGCAAATTCAAAAGACGTCATTTGGCATGCAACCCATGAGTAATATTTGCTAATCCATCAATATGACAGCACAAATGAAACTGAAACCCTACTGTCTTCTCCATTGCTTTGTGGCACAATAGTATTTACAGATTAAAACCATCTTATACTTCACTTGTTCTCTGGGATTTATTCCCTCCCCCACCCAAAAAGGAGAAGTGGAGCCTTAGCCCTTTTTGACAGGTATGATGGCTTTAGAAAAATCAGAAAGGAGTCATAATAGGGATCATTCCCATGCCACTGAAGTTGCACAGATGGACAAAATTGCAAAAATACATTGTAATTTCAACTATGTTACCAATTGTTAAATTTGCACTGTTAAAAATTAGTTAAAATGATGTGCAAACTGCCCTATGATGTTAAAGGTCCTATGATGTTAAAATCAATTGTAAATGGCTCTATAAGAGTTCTTTGTTTCCCCTATTTACATTTCGTGGCTCTCTGCTGCAGTTATTCCATTTTGTGCATCCCTTCTTCCTTCAGACTTGGAAGAAAATAGCAGTAAGGAAAGTTCAGATGTGGTTTGGAAATCAAATATGCAAAGTTCAACCTAAAATATATTCATCCATGCAGAATGGAGTTAGAATTCCTTGCTAGAATGGACTGCCATATTTCCTGATGGGGCTATATGAATGGAGAACCAGTTGTTTCCTCATAAGAAACAGACACTTCTATAATGCTGTAGTGGAACATATCTGTTCTGGCCTGCAGGCCCTATTTCACCCTGTCCTCCTAAGCATTGCTCCACACTTGGAGGAGTTTTTCTTCAAGTCTCAGGGTAACTCACCACCACCACCTGACCTTTGTATGGAATTGCCTACTGGGAGGGTCAGGACTCCCAGCTTCCCTTCCAACTTCTGTCTTCTGATGCCTTGCCTCTGTGTCGCTTATTGCCCAGCACTGGGTCACCACAGGGGCAGTTTTCTGCCTTGCATGCCCCTAGATGAATGGCAACTTGCCAACTGCCTGTTTTCCCCCAGCACTCCTCTCAAAATAGTGTGTCCAAGACAATGATGGTCTGTGTGGTACAGATAACCACTCAAGCACCCTAAACTATAAAGTATTTTTTAAAAAATGTTTACAGGCAAACTTTTAGCACAGCATCAAACTGAGCAAGGATTACAAAAGAAATAAGTAAAAACTCTCTACATGCCCTATCAGATGTTAAGACAGCTTCCTTTTGCCTAGGATATTACAGGTCCATATAACATTTCCTTTACCTTGAAGCTTGTTCCAGGTCTTGGGGCAGGCACATGGTCATTGGCTGCCTTGCCTGAGGACGGGTCTCTGGGTACTCATGGACACACCACCCAAGGAAAAGAACTTTCTCCTCCCTCCCCTGACTTTTATCATCTCTCTTTTACCCACCCACTGACCAGGCCAGGTCAAGGAATTGTTTCTTGTAGCTTCTTATTGGAGGTTAGTTTTGGAGCCTTGCTAGTCTAAAGTCCTCCAAACCTCTATTTCCTGCTAGAAGGAAGGGAGAAGGGAAAAGCTTGGCCATCCTATCATCTCTAGCTATATCTATAAGCATTTGTATGAAGGTGAACTGATGTGAACCTGGAAGACTATCCGTGAATTTCCTCTTTCCCAGCTCTTCTCTGCCCAAAAAGGGAGGGGACCCTGTTAAAATGCAAAGTGGAGGCTTTGCTCAGTGCCAGGCTCCCAGGAGAAAATATATTTCTTCACAAATGCTATCACTAGAACCCAAATACCACTATTTTAGTATGTATGCATGTCCTGTTAGCTGTATAAGTGAATACACTGAACAAGAACATGAACTTGAGAAGCTTTTACATACTAATGCACCTTCTTTAAATCAATGATAACTTACTTAAGTTACCCCTTAGAATCATAGTAGATAAAACAGAAGTTGTTTCATAATAACTTAAACATAAGGCAATTAGTTACCATAGAAAATTGGCTAGAGGAAATAGTGGCTGGAACAGAAATTGACTGGAGCGTTACCACTTCCAAAGAGCAACCTCTCTACTGCCAAAAACAAGTTTTCAGATTTAAACCAAAGCTGTCAAAGCATACCTATGTCTGGTCCACAAAAATTAGAGCAGGTTTTCAAAAATCTTAGATGGGGTGTTCTGCTAGTGGGGCAATACACTCAGTGGCTGCAGACTGCCTACAGTCCCAACGATGCCAACTTTTTCTCTTCCAAAAATATCAACTGAATTCACTGTCATAATTTACTTGTCTAAAAACTACAATATCTCTTGATTGGTGGCGGAAAGGCCAACTAGTCTCAGACGAATTATGTCAATGTCATAGGATTTTCAAGGCATGACATGAATAGGGGTGGTTTGCCATTGGCTGCCTCTGCATAACAACCCTGGACTTCTTTGCTGGTCTCCCATTTTAGTACTAACCTGGGCTGACCTTGTTTAGCTTCTGAGATTTGATCAGATTAGGCTAGCTTGGGGGTATCCTGGTCAGGGCACTTCTTGGTTACATTTTATGTAATATAATTTGCTTTTTTTTTCTGTGGACCATCAGGTGGAGGTCTTTTCTTAACCTACTGCTACCTGTTCCCTTTAACTAGAGATGCTGGGGATTGGACCTGGGATAATCTATTTGCAAAGCAAATGCATTTAGTCATGGTTTATAAACATACAAGTAGCTCTAATAGCAGGAAGGAATGTATCATCTTTGTCTGACCACATCAGTTAGCACATGACATAGCTGAGCACTTGTATATGCTCTTTTGAACTGCATAAAAAGCTGTTGCAATAAACTCAAAGAGAGAACTCAGTCTGAGGCTGCACTTATTTATATAAACTGTACTTTGTACAACTTGAAAAAGTTCCATATTGTCAAATCGTTAAATGAAACACCTAGATTATTATCAAAATCCAAATGTTAAAAGGCCACGGGGATATCATTTAAATCATTCAGTTCCAGAGCACTGGAATTTCTCTTTGCTCATTTCCAAACTGCTAAGCCTCTTGAGCTCATTATAAACCATCACTCCAGGTACTATGTATCCCTGAAGCATTATTTAATAACATTGTCCTTTCATGAATATTCCATTTTGTATCCACTGGACTGAGTGATCATTCTAAATCCTTTTTTCTAAACAGATTTCTCTTTGGCAAAAGCTTGGATATGGAAACTATCCATTTGTTTCCTCTGTTATAGTGCCTAAAGCAGTATCTGTTAATATTGCCTGAGGTTCTAATCTGAATTTGCAGTAATCCAAGAACTTTTTCCATAGGGTAACTATGAATAGTTTAGACTGTCGTTTTCTTATTGTATTACTTTATGAAGTGTCCTGTACACTAATGGCAGTATTTTATTATCTTCATCATGATTACTATTACTAAATTGTTTTATAATTATAGTTGACAAGGCTCCATCCTGAACCACCTCATTTTTGCAACCAAGTCTCATAGGGGGTTTGGAGAGCCTTCTGTTATTCTTGGAGTACCCATAATCCTATGGGCTTGGCACATTGCTGACTATAGCTAAGTTGACAAAAAAAATGGTGAAAAGGGTGAAATTTTAATTTCAGATCCCTCTTATATTGTACAAAAATGTCACCCCTAATGAATTAGCCTGAGAATGTCATAAAAAGAAGACTGCCACAGCACCTTGAGATGCTTTATCAGTGCCACAAAAGATAAATAGTAAAGTCCACTGGGGGTGAGGATTCTTAAAAATCTGTGTATTTTTTTTTTAACTTTTCAGAAAAACCTATTCAGGGGAAGTGTGACCCTGATCCATGGATTTAGATATCCACAGATAGGGAGTGCTTTGTAGAAGTTTCTGTTAATATATGTATTAATTAAGGGCTCACAAGGCTATGACAAATTCAAAAACCAAGACCATTCATATAAACCCTGCAAACTTATCAAAGCTGAGTAAGATAAAATTCTTAAACATACACCACCATCCTCAAAAGTTTAAACCATTGTAAACTAAGATCTACAGTATTGCATATTGCCGTTATAATCCTTAGCACTTCCATATTAATTGCACTGGTGTTTCCACCACCACCACCACCCTCTTTAGGAGAAAGGCTACTAAAAACTTTGCATACAGAAGAGCCAGCATAGTGTAGTGGTTAGATTGTTGGACTAGGATCTGGGAAACCCAAGTTTAAATCTCCACTTTGCATTGAAGCTAACCTTGGGCCAGTTACCCACCCTAACCTCCCACAAAGCATTGTAGTGAAAAGAAAATGCAGGAAGGGAGAGTGATGTTGTTAGCCGCCTTGGGTTCCTAACGGGAAGAAAAATGGGATAAAGACGAAAAAAATAAACATGCTGCATTGTTACGGCTGCATAGTCTTATTCTGTTCTTTTTAGCAATGTTCATAAATAATTTTAAAAAGAGAGATGAGTTGGGGGGTCATCAGTGATGATTTATGTAATCATCTACATAAGTCTATCTTGTCTGACATAAAAAAGAATGAGCAACATATGTTCAAATGCATCCTGTTCCCAGCAAGAACGAATAACAATATATCCACTGATTCTAACAGGTGCAAGACCTTTGTCTGTTCATTTGGATCAAAACCTTTTCCTAGCTTGCTCTTCGGCAGAGGAAAATGATGAGGCACCACTTTGCCACCTCTAACAGCAAGAACATGTTTGAAGATGGGGTCTTGGCAGTACACTATTAGAGCCTCACAGCTAGTCACTGAACAAAAAAAGTTTTATTCTGTAAGCGAGACAACATTTATCTTAAAGAACAAAGCACACCCATTGAGAGACAAAGCAGGATTTTTGGTGAAAGCAAAACACAGCTGTACCTGCAGATCCCCCACCCCTTATTTATTTATTTTTAGTCAAGTGAGCATGTTGGCCTTCATACAGAACTGGTTAGAGCTCTGGGATGCAATAGACGTTTAAATCATGTTAAGATTCTGATTTCAAGGTATTTGACCATCTAGTATTAGTTCTGTTCTCTGGGGGCATTTATTTTGCAGATATAAGACACTGATAGTCATACAAAGAAACTAGTTAAAAACATACTCTGGTGAACTAGTGTGGAGTAGGCACAGTTTCAAGGAGGAGGAGGAGAGAAATATATGTGTACACTGTATTCTTTTAAAACAATTTTATTTGGTAACATATGGTAACAAATTATATTTCTTATCATTAATAACATTTTTTCTCTATCCCATATATTACTTTCTACCCACCCCTCCCCCGTTACTTGACCCCCGCCGGTGTTATTTACTTAAAGTACTAATGTTTAAAGGTACCCTTAACTAATAAAAACAAAAATTAATATTCCTCTTTTTTCTAAGACTTAATCATTATCAAAAATTGTCCAATGTCCTTTTATTTTCCACTCTTTTTCTGCATATCTTCTGAACTTTTTCCACTCCATCTTAAATACTTCTAAATCATAGTCTCTTAAAATTCTTGTTAATTTATCCATTTCACTCTATGTCATAACTTTTACAATCCAATCCCATTTCTCTGGTATTTTTTATTGCTTCCACAACTGTGCATATAATGTCCTAGCTGCTGAAAGCAAGTACCAAATTATAGTTCTATCTTCTTTTGGAAATTTTTCCATTTGTTGTGTTTTAACAATTTATTGATAGCATATAGTTACAAAGCTTAATTATAAATTTTCTGTACTAACCCATATGATATTTCAATCCCCCCTCCCTCCCATGTTTGACTTCCCCGAAGTTATATATTTAAGTTCAATACTAAAGGTACCACTAACTGATCAAAGTTCAATATTTTTTTTCCGCTCATCAAAACTAAAAAATTGTCCAATGTCTTTTTACATTCCACTCTTTCTCCATATATCCTTTAAATTTCTTCCACTCCTTATTGAATATATCTAGATCATAGTCTCTTAGAGTTCTAGTTAATTTGTCCATCTCACTCCATGATAAAACTTTCATAATCCAGTCCCATTTCTCTGGTATTTTTTCTTGTCTCCAAAACTGCGCATACAATGTCCTAGCAGCTGAGAGCAAGTACCAAATTAATGTCCTGTCTTCCTTTGGAATTTTTTCTAATTGTAATCCAAGCAAGAAAGTCTCTGCAGTTTTTTTAAAGTCATAACCCAAAATTTTGGAGATTTCTTGTTATATCATCATCCAGAATTCTTTCGCTTTTTCCATTTGTAATCCCAACAAAAAGTCTTCAACTTTCTTAAATTCATATCCCAAGATCCTAGAAATTTCTTGTTGAATCATCTGCCAATACTTTTTTGCTCTTTCACAAGTCCACCACATATGGTAGAAAGAACTTTTTACATTTCCAACATCTGTCCGGCATCTTATTATTCATCTTTGCCAATTTCTTAGAAGTCATATACCATCTATACATCATTTTAAAACAATTCTCTTTAATACTATGACACTTCGAAAGCTTCATAGAATTCTTCCACAAATATTCCCAAGTTTCCATCTGTATTTCTTTATTTACATTAATTGCCCACTTAATCATTTGAGATTTCACTACTTCATCTTTTGTAGACCATTTTAAAAGTAATTTATATAATTTTGAAATTAATTTTTCGTTGTCTCCAAGCAGAACTTTTTCCAGTTCTGTTTGCTCTTTTCTTATTCCTTCAGTTTTAATGTCATTCCCCACCAAGCTCTTTATTTGTTGCATTGAAACCAATCATATTTATTATTCAGCTCTTCAGCAGTTTTCAATTCTATTTTGCCACTTTGTATTTTTAATAGTTGATTATATGACAACCACTTTTCTTCACCCATCTCAGCTGTTATTTTTATCACTTCTGCTGGCACTATCCATAACGGTTTTCTCTCATCTCCATATTTCTTATATTTCATCCATGTATTTAGCAAGCTATTTCTTATATAATGGTGAGCGAAAAAGCCATCTATCTTTTTTTCCCCATAATATATAAATGAGTGCCAGCCAAATTTATTTCCATGACCTTCCAACGCTAAGAGTTTTTTGTTTAACAACATTATCCATTCTTTTATCCATACTAAGCAAACTGCTTCATGATATAATTTTAAGTCTGGTAATTGAAATCCGCCTCTCTCTGCATCTGTTAAAATTTTCATTTAATTTCTTCCCTGCCCACACAAACTCTGAAATTTTTCTTTGCTATCTATTAAATTGTTTACTGTCTTTCACAATCAGAATAGTTTGAAACAAATACATTATTCTTGGTAGAATATTCATTTTAATTGCGGCTATTCTACCCAACAGTGACAAATTAAGTTTATTCCACTTTAACATATCTTCATCCATTTTACGCCATAGCTTCTCATAATTATTTTTGAACAAATCAATATTCTTCATTGTTATCTCCACACCCAAATATTTTACCTTGGAGGTAACTTCACAGTCTGTTAGTCTCTGCAATTCTTGTTGCTTATTTATTTGCATGTTTTTACATAGAAGTTTTGATTTTTCTTTATTAATACAAAGTCCCGCCAACTCCCCATATTCTTGTATTTTGGCTAACAACAAAGGTGTGATTTGTATGGGGTTTTCATTTATAAACATTATATAAGATAAGAGGGCAAAAGAAAAACAGATGTTGGACATTCAAAATGAAATAAAGAAAAAAGAAGGGGAACTGAGAAAAAGGCCAGAAAAAAAGAAAATTATAAGGAAGATTACAATATTACAAATGCCAATGAGACATTTGTTAAATAAAAAACTGGAATGGAATCTGAAAAGATTGCAGCAGAAATCTTTCGAGGGAGCAAACAAACCTGGAAAATATTTAGCCTGGCAACTGAAGAAATAGAGAGAAAGTAAAATTATTAATAAAATTGTGGTGGATGGAAAAGAGATGGTAGATCAAGAAGGAATAAAAAGAGAATTCTTTAAGTATTATGCCAAGTTATTTAAGGTGTTAAAGTAAGGAAAGAAAAGATGGATGAGTATTTACAAAAGATAAAAATAGCAAATTCAAGAAGATAAAGAAATAGAGGTATTAAAAGTAATAGGATTTACTTACAAATACAGAGCATTTGCAGATGTACACTGTATTCTTCTATCACTACCACCTAGTGGCTGATTAGCAATTTTCCCCATTTTTTACTACTAATTCATGATGGTGTTCTTCTTTTTGGCTAAGTCAGCTTTAACAGTGCTGGAACACGAAGAACACTGGAAGAAATATACAAAGTATATTTGCAAGGTAAATGAAGAAAGGCAAAGCAGCTTTTAAAATCTGCAGTGCCCAATGAGAGATTACTCTTAATTCAAGGTTATGGTGTTCACATACACTTTCTGATATATGTCAAGGAGCAAACTAGCTCTGTGATTTACACTATAGATATGGGGGCTAACATAAGAACCCCAATCATGAAATGTTTATTGGGTTACATGGAGGAACCTAGAATACATGTTGTCAGGGAAACAGTCCAGCCAGCTGTGTCGCTCACGCAACTGCCCTCCTTACTACAGCCCTTGTCCCATATGGCTTTTGTCCCTGTGGATACCATGATCACCTTTTTCACAATCAAAAGAGTTGACTGGATCCAGCCCATTGTATGTGATATCGTCAGATTTTATTAAAACACCAAAGTTAATTGGAATGATGTTGCTATTGTAATAGCCTGTTTCAAGGAACTATCACTTTTTAAAATGCATTCCTTTGAAGGCTGCACGTTTCATCTCTGCAGCACTACAATAAACATCTATTTAGCATAATCTTTTAAAAAGAGGCAGCCAATGTAAGTATGACTGTCTCTGGGGAAAAAAGCAGTTTCCAGTAAGCAGCAAGAAGATACTGAACTTCCTGGGTCTGACTGTGCTTCAGAGCAAATGTTGCACTAACAATAAACTGGGGCCCTTTTTTGGTCATCTGGAAAGGCCTAAAGGCCTTGCCTAATAGCTATTCACTTCTAGCCTTTTCGTTCTATGTTAAAACCAATTGATACTCATTTATAGCAAACAGAAAATCATAAACACTTGAACATAACAGTTTTGGTTATGGTTCATGTAGTCTACTATGCAGTCAAACAATGGAGGGAGGGGGAAATAAACACTGAAATTTTCTTTCATTTTACTCTATAGACTTTGTTTAATAGCTATGTGCAGATCCTCCCACGTGGATTAAAAAAATTTGTACAACAGACCAATCGCAGCTAGGATGGCAATTTCTGCAAATTCTGGGAACTCTGCAGGTTGGCAGAAAAATCTGAATGCTTTAAGGTGGGGGGATAGCAGTGTCTGTTCAGGTAAACCAAAACAAGTCTTTAATGCCTGCAATTTCATAAGCATGCTTCACAAGATCCTGGGAGCCATTTTGGGTTGCCAAGGAAACCTATAACAATAACACCATGGCAGCCTCCCCCACCACCACCTCTGCCCAAATACTGTGGTATCTGGAGAGGTGTTGAATGTATTTTTCCAAGTGCTGGTTGATGCACATGAAAAGTGTTGCTGAGTAAAAGACAAGAAAACATTCTGAATGTTTCCTACAACACTGGATGCCAGTCAGAGGACTCAGCATGCTCTGGCAGTGAGAAACAGAAATACAGGCACCATTTGATCATCACCACACGAACTTCTTCCAAATGACCCCTGGTCTTATCTTTTATGGAATTGACATGCGGGGAAGGCCAATTCAGAATATCTTAAGTGATGTACAGGTTCATATAGGCAAAGAAGGACCCTCGGATAACCTGGTCCAAGACAATTGAGAACAGTAAAGGTCAACATCAGGGCTCTGTGTTGGAAAACTTTGGAAGCATCCATAACTGACACTTGCTATAACAACATCCTTGTTCATTTTGATGGGGTAGAAATAACCCCCTTCACCCTCTGTGTCTGAAGCACAACACACCATCTGTATACTAGTGTAAATTTTTGATCCTTAGTATGACTAGAAATTATCTGGCTCGCTTTCCTCATCATCACCAATGCCAGTAGATGCATATAAAATGTAATTGCTACAAGAACTTCAGGTAGTTAAAATTCAAACCAGCTTTAAACATACGAATAGCAATAGTGGCTTTGCTACAAAGTTCTGGAAAGATACAACTATTCTGATTAGTGAAGAAACTGAAAGAAATGTTAACCACACTTGTCTTCTGTATGGGTGGTCCTCTTCATCTTTGGTGTGGTATGTAGAACTAACATTCATTAGGTTGTGTGATTTCTTGTCTTTTTCAATCAGCTGCTTCCTGCTGTAAATATCAGAGGTCTTACAGTGTACACTGTGTTTCGTTCTCAGTGCATTTTAAGAACATACTTCTCCACGAACTAAACAAACAATTGGACCTAAGAATGAAAACATCTGCACTTGTATAGTGGGGGACTTTGTATGGCAGGACAAAGCCACAGGACCAAATGCTATTCCTTGTTATGCCATAGTATAAACAAACATTATGAAAGTAACGTAACAATGAAATCCTAAACAGACTTACACCAATCCAAGACTACTGCCCTGAAGGGATTTAAAAGGGTGTAACTCTGTTTAGGATTGTCCTATAAATTCTGTAACAAATTCTGTACCTGTACCTTTCTGTGAGAAAATATGAGTATATGGGGAGTGGGGGGAGGGGGGAGGGTTATTTCAAAAACAAGTAGTGAGAGAAGCCAGAATAAATCCTCATGGTATTCTAGCATTTTCCATCTCTCATCCCAACCATGACACTCAAAAGTGCACATTCACTATATTAAAAACTCCCTAATTTCTGTGTATAACTTTATTTTATTTTTTTTCTTGTTTCTCAACCCTTCATTTAATAGAAGGGAAATGCCTCCCCACACTAGCCTTTTCAATGTACAAGAATAGTATTTATAATTTAAAAGAATAGCAGGAAGTGTCTAATAGACTTAGCACTTGGTCTCTAGGAAACAAAATAAAACCCCATGCTAATCTGAAGACTGCTACGCTGCACTTTAAGATGCCTCTAGCTGTCCATAAACATTATAAGAAGATTAAATGCAATCACTTTTTAAAAAACATGAGATCTTATAACTGTATCAACACTACATAAATACAAAACAAAAACTGAGCTTTGTGGGCTAAACTAAAAACAGTTCAAAAATTATATGATGGGAATTCATAATGCTTGTTATTGCATTACCATTTCAATGTTTAATGCACTTATTTATTAAGCAAAATGGTAGCAGCTGTCAGTTCCTGATGTTCATCCAAGAATCTCCCAACGAAAATCAACTAAGCACCTTGTTCCAAAGCAATTTTTTAAAAACCAATGTGTAAATCAGGAATGTCTAGAAGGAGTGTCTAGAAGCTTGATCTCACTCCCATCCTATTTCCCTCAAGGAAGCAAAGGACTCCAGGTACATTGACATGAATTTTTCGTGCTCAGTATCATGTGAGAATAGGCAATAGATGTGGTGTACTGTATGCTGGGGAATTTCTCTTGGTTGTGTGTCACAGAAAGGTCTGCTGAAGATGTAGCACACTTATATGACTAAATATACAAGTAATCTAGGTACACAAGGAAGTACAAACAACCCAACTATCTATAGACAGACTTAAACTTAGTGTTAATCTTCATTAGAGTATTAAAAATATTTTACTTAACCTTTTAATGCTGATGAATTATTTTCTTACATATTCTAGATACTCTGTCAATTATAATTTCTTAAGTAATTCTTTTTTCTCTGTAACCTTCATTAATATGTTACACACAAGGGAAGAAAGATAACTTTTACTTGAACAAATAATACATAATAGCAACATTACATATTTCACATCTTCTTTAGCACTTTCAGAATGCTGTACATGTACTGGAAAAGAACTCAGCCTTTTCCAGAAAGAAATATGTTGCATAAATCCTTTGGTCTAAAATCTCTTTAATAGAGATCTAAATTATTTAGTGTGACTTTTTATTTATTTGATTAATGGAGGAGGAAAGGGAAGCTTTAATTTAAAAAGCATGCCACAATCTCTATTCTGATGTTCTAGTTTTCACAACAGTATGAAATTAAGGTCACTGACATTCATATAACTCAGGTTTAAATGTAATGCCAGCATTACTTATTTAGAGGCAAATGTTGCTTTCACAATTCAAGGAAAACAAATTAAAAAATATGGAAGCATACATGAAATTCTAAGAAACAGCAAAGATGTTACTCAGATTCCTTTATGAGATTCATTATATTTTAAGACAGTAGGGTTTTTTAACTGGGATAGAGTGTTTTCCATCTTGGTAGTAGAAAGTGCCACCAAGTCACAGCCAATCCCATAGGGTTTTCAAGCCAAGAAACAGAGGTGGTTTGCCATTGCCTGTGTCTGCATAGAACACCAGATTTTCTTGGTGCTCTCCCATCTAAGTACTAATCAGAACCAACCCTGCTTAGTTTTCAATAACTGAGGAGAAAAGGCTAGCCTAAGCCATACAGGTCAGGGCTGCACCTTTGCTGCCTATAAAATAGTGGTGTTTTCAGATGGTGTTTCCCATCAACTGGAACACTGAAAATACTTGCAGGAGAAAGCACCCAGATGTCTTTGTAATGACAGCTTTGTAATAACAATTTTCAATTATATCTGCACATTATTAAATTCGTGTGGCCGTGATCTGCCGATAGCTATATTGGTATATCAGGACCACATGGAAACTAAAGAGAAGACTAATTCCCTCAGTGGGTCTCCTGGCACTGGCAGCAGTATAGCCCAGGAGCCCACACAGCCTCAGACCTCTGCTGGGCCTAGCAGCAGCCACACAGCCCAGGACCCTCTCAAGGTTGGGCAGCTGTGGCCACACAGCCTGGAGAAGTCCTTGAGTCATGTTCAGTCTGATTAAAAGTGGGGGGAGGGAACCCCCCCCCCTGCAAGTATTGCACACCCAGACAATGCCACCGAAAGGAGGGGAGGAAGCCTTAGCGAGCCCTCCCTGAGCAGCTCCAGGAGAGCTGCCAAGAGCAGGGGAGAAGAAACGAAAAAAGCCCATGAGTCTTTCCTATCACAACAGATATATGCATATACCACGGGAAACAGAGAATCCATGCACATCCAACAGGTAAGCCTATAATGAGTGAAACCAGTCATGCAATTGGGAAATCTTCTATTGAAATGCACAAATGAGGGAACTCCCTACGCCTTTCTGATTTTTATATTTTGATAAATCACTTCTGTTAATTCTATCTCCTCTTAGCTTGGCTGATTTTATAACCTTTTTAGGATATTCTCTCTGTCTGAAATGTCTATTCATGAGTCTGCTGTCAGCCAAATAATCCCCCATATTAGTGGACTTTCGTTTTATGTAGAGAAATACAGTTGTATCTCTGTCCCACTTATACGTGAACTTGATAGCATGATGGGCATCACTCATCCAAGGGGCCTGGCAGCTGCAGGGTATCCCCAAGGCCACAAGCAAGAAAGTGGGGCAGGGGGAGAGATGGGATTCCTTCCATGAGTATCATGGGCTTCCACTTATATCTTTCAAATAACAATAATACGTGGATGCTACCACTTATTCTTAAAAACAAAGCCATTAATTTCTCAATTTCCATGATGCCCAAGGTATTTTAATGCCTCTCACTCAGCTGCAATCATCCTAAATTTCCCAAATTGTTGCTAAAGAACAATCAAATTAAAATAAATCATGTCCATCTAATCACAGAAAACCAGTGGACATTTAACAAAAAAGGTACATAATCCAAAAGTACAGTATAGTAGGCTGATTATGCATGCACAGTTTATGGTAGATTTTAAGACCAGTAAACCTTTAATCTTGACTTCATATTCTGTGCTTGCCTTCTTCACCATTCTTTTTCCTCCAGTGTATTTATTCAGCAACTACAATTTTTTAAATGCACTTTTCTAAATTGGGGTGGAACATCACTTGTGACATATGGAGGGTAGTCAATCAATCAATATTTATTTCAATCCATGATCAGAATATGAAAATAACCTAAAACACTCAGGTTAAAAATATAAAATCTTTACATTGATACAAAATCAACAAATACAATCCAAAGACATCTCAGGACGACATTAATAATGATAATGATGATACAATATCATATAAATTCCAGTCAGACAGATATAGAAAGGAATTTTCACCACTCCAGCTAAAATATAATCACTCCAGCTATAAATATAATCAACCATCTTCTTCAATACCCCAAGAAATCTGGATAGTACAAAGTTTCATCGCTTGGGAACAGAACCTAGCTACTTTCCAAGTAATCGCTATATAATCATCAGACACCTTTATAATACCTAAATTGGAGGCATCTGAACAGTGTTTGAGTAATGGGTGGAGGGTGGTGTCCAAAGGGTTTTTTTTAAAAAAAAATTACACAATTACCCTATTGCAGCTTCAGTGTAGCATCCAACAAGCACCTTCCATTTAAATCCTTTGGTTCAAGTTTTGTGCATGCATTTTAGTGTGAGTTTGTTGAATGGGAGGGAACAGAAAGGAATGCAAGCAAAGTGGTGTGGAAATTAACGAGACTGACAAGCAGGTGCGAAGCTCTGTTTTCCATATTGCGGCATACTAAGAAATTCTCTGGTGTGTTATCAGCGACTGTGAAAAAATGAGAAAGAGTCACATGATCTCATAATATGGGAAAACACTGGCATTGCAAGCTATAATAATTGGCAACATGTGTACGTGCTCTTGCACTTGTGCAAAATTAGCTGCAACCTCACCACACTTTGAATTGCAATTTGTATGGGGGAGGAGACCTCTGGCAGAAGCTCTGGAGAGAGACCTCTGGTGGAGAATTTTTTTAGTCTTCTGCCACTAAATTGAAAAATGGGGGATGTATTTTCACCAGTGCTCTAGTGCAGCTGCAAAGTAATGCTAATTTCCTGCCCTTCCTTGCAAATTTGCATGTTTTTCTCTTTGTGATTCACTAAGTGGATTCTGCACACTGGTTACAATCTTGGCAGTTTTTTAAAGCTTGTCCTGTGTGGATTCAACTCTTCCTCTAAATGGATTGATTTCAAACAATTCTTAAGTTAGGCAGTTGGCAGAAGGTCCATGTGGGGGGGGGGGAATGGCTTTGACCAATATCCGGTCAGGAGCCTTTGCCTAACGCTCTCCCAGCTGGCTCCAAAGTTATATCATTTTTTACCCCTTTAAATTATATTTTTGAACTTTTGAAAGATGCCTCCGAAAGGGGTGAAAAAGACAAAGCAGAAGGAAAAAAGCTTTCAGCCTCTAACTAATTTCTTGGAACTGCCTTCCACCTCCCACGCAAGCTTGGAGAGATGTGAGGAACCACCTGCAGAAAGTCCTCTCACGGTGAATTTATTGTTTCAGGCAATGTCTAAACTAAGACAAGAAATACGAGAGGACATAACTTCTATGCTTCAACCAATGCGTCTGGATGAATTAGAGAATTCTTGTAAGCAAGCAACCCTGATGGCACAAGAAGCGTTAAAAAAAGCTCAAGAGATAACATCAGATGCATGGACAAGGGAACGGGTTTTAACAGTGGACTTTCGTAGCCGGGAGCTGTGCCTAAAATTTAGAGGCTTTAAATTGGATGTGGAAGCAGGAATGGACGTATATATATTCATGGCAAATTGGCTTGCTGAAGTAATCCACCTGGAGGTCGAGGTTCTTCCACTCATCCAAAAAGCATATTGTGTAGGCAAGGTATGTGAAGACAATTTGTCTTATACCAGAGATATTGTGGTGCAGTTTAAGGATTATCGAATGAGGCAAAGAGTCTTTGCAGAGGCTAGGGAGAGAGGAGGCTTGGACTACCAGGGGTTAAAGATTCAGGTCTTTCCGGATCTCCCTCCTGAATTTTTAAGAATCAGAAGAGACCTTAAGGACACAACTGCCAAATTGCGGGACTTAAAAATTAAATATAAATGGCTACAATCAGGCAAACTATGTGTCCAAAAAGGCTCCACTTCGTTTACAGCATATGACGTAGCCTCGGGTGAGATACTATTATCCAAGTTAACTCCCTCCTCTCCTACATCAAGAGTTAATAAGAGAAAGGAATGCTCTCCTCTCATCCCTCCAAGGACAACCCGTGTATGTACTGAAGAAGTTTATGTTAATCTGGAAGAAAATATGGACACTATTTAAAAGAAATTGAAGCAACAAGAAAAGGAAAAAGCTGAAGACATTTATAATTTATAATTATTGATTTTTCTTTCAGAATTAAGAGCTGGGTGGGGACAGCTGGTGAGAGCACCTGGGTAATTTCCCTCCTTGTTTAATTCAGTCCAGGTGAAGAAGAAAGAGTTTCTTTTTGACCTTAAACTTTAAGGTCTCCAGGGACTGAGATATATTGTTAGAATTTATTCTTTATGGATTTTTTTGGGGAGAGTAGAAGGAATAATCAAGATATAGAAGAAGAAGGAAGATAAGAAGTTATATTGAATGCGTGTGGCACTAAGTTTTAAAAAGCTGTTAGGGAAATTAGCATTGTTAAGCTTCATTATTCCTCTGCTATAAAAATATAGAAAATATAAATAGACATATATATATATATATATATATATATATATATATATATATATAGTGGTGTGGAATGGTAACACTTGAGATATCTTTAAATTGTGTTGTTTTTGATTTGTTATTATGGTACACCTACCTGTTGGAACAGGTAGTAATTGTAATGAGTCTATAATAAAATTTGAGTTATAAAAAAAAAAGAAGAAGGTCCATGCGGCTCAGCTGCCATTTTAACGTTACCGCTTCCAGATACTGCCAAAATGGTTCCCTCCCAAAAGTTTGTTCACTAAAGCATTAAAGGAAGAAATGTTTTCAAAGCTTTAGGCTTCCCATCTGTCTTGCCCGTGCTCAGCCGGGGCTTACACCACAGCCCCCCCCAGCCCCCGAGTGAGCCCACCGGTGCTGAAACAGACATCCCCACACCCCAAACACCTACCAGGGTGAGAGACAGACCAGCAGACAGGCCATAATTCCATGACAACTTCTAACCTACCAAGAGGTGGGCCCCCACTACAATGCTAGAGCTGGAGCTGCCTCGAGGAAGCACTGAGCCAGGCCCCTTGCATGGGTGGAATGATGCCTGGCCACCATGCCACTGCCACAAACAGGGCCTGCTGTGAAGCAGCTGGGGAGGCCGGGGGAGGCCCAGTGAGCATAATGGTCCACAATCCTTGCTGGGCATCAATGGTTATGAAGTGGGGGAGGAAACAAGCAGAACAGCAAATGTGGGGCTAGGAAGGTGGGAAGGATATAAAGAGGCAGCTAAGACATGGGGCTTATGAGGAATAGATGATGGAGCTGGAGACTGATGGAGAGCTGACCGAGATCTGAGAGAGACAAGCCTGTGGAAGTGTTACTAGCTAATAAGGTGGCAGGGTGATGGTAACTCAGCCTTCCAACCCAGCCTGAGGCCCTTGGTTGCACCCCGTGGGGATAGTGGTAGGGCAGTGTGACACAGGGAGCGGCCACCTGAGGAGTCGGGGCACAACACCATCATAGTCTCTCTCTCTGTTTACATCTCATGTCAATTTCATTCCAAGCTGACAATCACTACCTTTATTTTGTTTGCATGCAGCACTGAAATCTTTTTTTTTTTTTTTTTTTGCACTGGGGACACTGCTGTTTGCCTCCTCTCTGACACCCATTTCAAGTCAATACCAGCAGAGACCTAAACTTCGTGCAGCTCCTTTTAAATCCCCCCATCATTTTAAGTTCTTATTCAGCGATCTGAGATTAGTGATAGTTATGCATCACTACTAGGTTCATGCCGCTTGCCAAAAAACGTTAAAAAAATTTAAATGAGGGGGGAAATGGACCCTGTAAATCAATGAAGGGGGGGAGGATGGCAGAAGGTGCAGAGTGGGATGAATAACTTCTATGTGAGCAAAGAATAAACTTTGAGGGGTGGTAAAAGGGTGGGGGAAATTTGAGGGAATCTGTATGCTTTTGACTTATCTTTGGGTTGGAAGTGAAACCAGGGGAAAAATCGGCACCAAAGCACTCTGAGAAAACTTGAGGAAACAGTGACCAGAAAGCAAACTGAGTGCTGAAGGGAGAATATCAATGCAGAAAGAAAACCTGATGGACATGGATGGTGAAAGCGAGAGGAAACATCCATGCATAAAATGCCAATGTTTCATCTTACCATGATTGCTTTGTATTCTAAATATTAGCTTCAGGACATGTACCCTTTCTTTTATCAACAACACCTGAAGTGATTGAGAGCTACTTTTTGTTTGTGGAGCTAGCTCCCGTCTGAAAGCTCCATGCTGTGTCAAGGGAAACATTGTGCATACAATCAACTCCTAAATATTTCCTGATGATGCTTAAATATGTTCCTGCACCTCAGTATTGAAAGATTAAGGTCATCTTAGAAACAAAGCAGATGCTAATGTTTTCATCTTTACAATCAGTGAACATGTAGAAAATCAAACATATGTTTTTAGTGAGTTTCTCTAAAGCCTGTGTAATATGCAGTGCCTCAGTTTTGCCCTCCCTTTGATGAAATGTAAATTGCAGAGATTATGGTACAAATGTACCTCTGTCTCTTCAAATCCTTATCCAACTCAGTAGCTGGAGAAAACAAAGCTATTCTCCTCCCAAAAAAACATCTGCACACATCTATACTCATCTTCCCAGGGCTGCAACTGGAATACTGTGTCTGTTTATTTGGTTTTTAGCTTGAATTAGCTTGTAAAGTACTATAGACATTTTATTGTATATATAGCAAAAATAATTACATATTAAGGTCCTGATACATACATTTTATTGGCATTTTGGATTTTTTCATTCACTGCCACATAGCTATTCCTCTTTTTTTTTTCAAATGTTCTATATACTTTCTACAAAGCGCTCCAGAAAATGTAGATTATTCTCCTGTTCTCCATTTTATTGTTACAATAAACCTGTGAGGTAAGTAAAGCTGACAGAGAGTGACTGACCCAAAGTCACCCAATAAGTTTCATGGCATAAACCTGGGTCTTCCATATCCTTGTCCAAAACACTACAGGGTTGGATTTATTGATGTATCAGCAGAGAGTCCTGTGGAATAACCATATTTGCCATATTTCCCTTCCCCCAATGAGTCCCTTTTGACACCAAAGGAATTCATTCCTAGGATTCTGGAAGCCACATGGGTAAGGAAGGATGCATCAAGGGGAAAAGAGTCAAATTGCCTTCTCAGTAGACCTGTGCTTACAGAAGAGGGAGTTTCACACACTTCCCCACCTTCATTGCAGCTCCCTGGCTTGCATACATGTTTGTCTACATGGGTTGACCAGGAATCAACTTACCCAATGTCAGGAGAGAGACTATGTGGGGAAGTGAATTCACTACAAATGGCTACACTTCTGCAGATGCATCTGCAGGACCCAAACCATACTTTTGTAAACAGAAAAATGAGAAACAAATTACCATAAACTCACAATAGGATAGCTACTATGACTGAACTTCTCAAGAAGAAGGCAAGAAGTTCTTCAGAGGACCCTTCCTTGGGCCCAGTGTCAAGAATCCCTAATCCAAGGAATTCTTGGTACTGGTTGGCAGAGCACAAAACTACAAAAACCTGGGGGGGTCCACACAGTAACCAGTTTCAGCATCTGCCACCAGTTCCTTGGACTACCCACACAGTCAGAAGCTAAGGGGCAAGTTTATAACCTTACTGGGATTAATCAAGAAAGTCAACCCTGCAATCTCCCTTTTCAACTGAGTAGGGAATTACTTCTCTTTTGCTGTTTTCCTGGCCCCTTTAGAGCCTTAAAGTTCTGTAATTCCCCAGTAGTCATTACTTTTGTCTTCTTCATGCTCAACTGCCATCCTGTTTTGGCACCTTTCTGTTTCTCCATTATCTGTCTTCAGTGACCTCTTGACAGGAGTACAGGTTGTTCATGAAAACAATCAGATGTTGTGGCACACCCATTTCCTTTAAAATGAGCAATAGCTTTACATGATCCACACAGTCAAAAGCTCTGCTATAATCTATTTGCCATCATCTATCAAATTGCCGACATTCGATGGATTATGGGGAAAGCACGGGAGTATCAGAAAAACGTCTATTTCTGCTTCATTGACTATGCTAAAGCCTTTGATTGTTTGGATCACAACAAACTGTGGCAAGTCCTTAAAGAGATGGGAGTAACAGACCACCTCACATGTCTCCTGAGAAACCTGTATAAGGGTCAAGAAGCAACTGTCAAAACGGGATATGGAGCAACTAATTGGTTTAGAATAGGAAAAGGAGTTCGACAAGGAAGTATATTGTCATCCTGTTTATTTAATCTATATGCAGAGTACATCATGCAGAATGCTGGCCTGGATGAAGCACAAACCGGAATTAAGATTGCCGAGAAAAACATCAACAACCTCAGATATGCAGATGACACTACTCTAATGGCAGAAAGTGAGAAGGACCTAAAGAACCTCTTGTTGAGGGTGAAAGAGGAGAGCACAAAAGTAGGCTTGAAACTCAACATGCAAGAAGATCCAATCAGTCAGTTCTAAGGGAAATCAACCCAGACTGTTCACTGGAAGATCAGATGCTGAAGCTGAAGCTCAAATACTTTGGCCTCCAAATGAGAAGGGAGCACTCCCTGGAGAAGATACTGATACTAGGAAAGACAGAAGACAAAAGAAGAAGAGGATGGCAAAATATGAGATGGCTGGACAGTATTACTGATGTAACAAACACAAATTTGAGCAGACTTCGGAGGATGGTGGAAGACAGGAGGGCCTGGCATGACTTTGTCCATGGGGTTGCAAAGAGTCAGACTTGACTATGCGACTGAACAACAAAATGAAACACAGGCTGATTATGTTGGTTGCTGCAGCATACGAAAAAATTTCAGAAGAAAATCATCTATGAAACACAAGCTGATTTTCTTCTGAAATTTTCTCATATGATTCAGTAACCAACATAATTTTGCAATATGATCTCAAGTGCCTCTTCCTTTTCTGAACATTTTTAACATCTGGACTTTCTCATTCCATACAAGGTAACAATCTTTGTTGTGATATTTTGAGCATCACTTTATTTGCATGAGAAATTAATGTGATGGTCCGATAGTTGCTGCAGTCTTTGAATGAGAACATTTAAGAGGTTCAGCCTGTAGTTTGCAGAAGGATGCAAATGTGTGAGCATGTATGCAGAACATTCTTAGTTAGTAATTCTTTCCTCCCTAAGTATGTGACTAAGAAATTAACATAGTATAGTAATTCAAACATAGACTTATCTGTTCTAAAAAATACCACAATCTTAATTTAGTTCATTCTTATTTTAAAAAATCCTTCCAAAGAGAAAAAAAATAGTGCTGCAGGAAAATGTTGTATCCCCACTCTACATGTTATGCTGGTTTTCAATTTTCAGGGAGTTTTTTAAGATCATAGTGGAGATTTCCAAAAGATGACCCTATGTAATTCCACCTGTAGTCTGAAGCAATACATTCTAGAAAATGTTCTGGGATGGATTGGGACGAATAAACTGAAGGTTTGATCCCAAGTATATGCATTGCAATGAAATGAATACAAGCAGGGGACCCACACTTGTGGGGACATCTTATTTCCCTCTGTATTTCCCCTCCTCTGTTTTCTCTTTCCCATCCCTGGCAGCCCCCATACCTTCTCCTCTTTTCTTTGCTCCCTGCTCATCAGATTTCCTTTCTTCCCTTCTCCTAGCAGCCTGTCCCCAGGAAAAGTCTGCCCTAGTTGCAGAGTGGCTAGTAGCACTGGGCTGGGCCCAGCTGTACAGTCTCTAGCAGTGCCAGTCAGGGTGGTGTGGATAGTGTGTTTAGAATGGTCACCACTAGACAAGTTCTCCATCATCAAAGGACATGACCAGAGAGTGCGGTGGCACTTTTTCTAGGGCCGTTTTGTCCTAGTCCACCTCTGCTCCCTCCACCCTGGCTATTCGTTATAGAAACCATGGCTTGGATGGTTCAGCAATCTGTTGAGGTTGTCCAGCAACTCAGAGCTAAGTGGACATTCTTTTCTTAAAGCTAAGGCATTGTTTCTATTATTTTCAGGAGTTATAATTCCCCCTCTTTAAATATTTCAGATTTTTCTGCAAACTTGGGATTTCCTTGATGTTATAGGGAAATCCCCCCCGAATCTGCCTCTTACCAATTCCTTAACACTATTAAGAATAAGACAATGGTTCTAAATATTAAATTCTCTTACTGAAGATGGCTTATCATGTTATTGAAATACATCTTGTCTCCAATTAGCGCTTCCTGGCAACATACCTCCCCACACATGCATGTAATCATTGGCAAAGTCTGTTTCAATGTGTTTGAAGAAGCGTGCATACACACAAAAGCTTATACCCACAAGGTCTTAATGGTGCCACCGGACTCAAACTTTGTCATGTTATTGAAAGATATCATTCAAGAGTGAGTACACATTTTAAAAAGGCCATTAAAATTCTTATTTAGAAGAGTTTGACAAATGATTTGATCTTAGATGCTGATGCCTGAGCATAATTTGCATGGTTGTTCTGGTACTAGAACTATTACCAGCATGTCTGTACCCAAAGAGTGCTTGTGAATGGTTCCTCATTCTCTTGGAGAGGGGTGACAAGTGGAGTGGTTCAAGGATCTGTCCTGGGACCTATTTTGTTCAACATCTTTACAAATGATTTGGATGAAGGAATAAAGGGAATGCTTATTAAAATTGCAGATTATACTGAATTGGGAGGGGTCGCAAATACAGTAGAAGAGTCAAGATACAGGATGATCTTGACAGACTGGAAAACTGGGCTGGAATAAATAAAATGCATTTTAACAGGGATAAATGTAAAGTTCTGTATTTAGGTAGGAAAAATCAAATGCATCATTATAGGATGGAGGAGAATTGGTTTGGCAGTAGTATGTGTGAAAAGAACCTAGGAGTCTTAGTGGGCCATATACTGATCATGAGTCAGCAGTATAATTTGGCAGCTAAAAAGGCAAATGCGATTTTGGGCTGTATCAACAGAAGTATAGTGTCCGGATAGTGCAGAGTGATGGTATCACTTTACTCTACTCAGGTTAGTCTTCACTCAGAATATTGTGTTCAGTTTGGAGCACCACAGTTTAAGCAGGATATAGACAAGCTGGAATATGTCCAGAGGAGGGCAATGAAGATGATGAGGGGTCTGATGACCATCTGACAGCAAGTTCATGAGAAGGAGGGCAGGAAAAGTTGCATCAGTGCTTAGTTCTTGTGGCCCTTTCTTACATGCTCAGGAAATGCTGTTCACCACTTTGGGTTCAGGCCAGTTTGACCAGAGATCCTGGAGGCTTTTTACCATCTTCTGGACATGGAATAGGGGTCAATGGGGGTGGGGGGGAGTATTTGTGAATTTCCTGCATTATGCAGGGGTTGGAAGAGATTACCTTTGAGGTGCATCCCAACTCTATGAGTATTTTCTCCCACAAACACAGATGTGTTTTGCAAGAGCTATCAAGAGTAAAGGACAGGCCTGTAGCAGAGCATCTTGAGCTGAATGTAAGTACCAGCTACTTTTCATCTTAAGGAAAGGGGTACATTTTTTTCAGAAAACACTTCCAAATAATAGTTACTGCTGTTGAACCATAGCACCTGTGCTCCTGCAATGGTAGCTGATCTATAGGACTAGATATACCAGTTAAATTACACATTTTAATGCATGTTTCAAGTGCTGCAAAAGACAAACCATATATGGCAGGTATGTCCAACAGGTAGATCGCGATCTACCAGTAGATCGCAGAGAGGTCAGAGGTCTCATGGTTTGCTGGACAGGTGTTTGGGTTTTTTTGATGATTATTTGATGTGGTGGTATTTGATTATTGGTGCCAGTATGATGAATTCTTATTTTTACTTTTAGAACTGCCTGTGTGGTTTTGGCATCATCCAGAGGTCTTCAATTCCTGTTGATCTTTAATACTTTGGGACAGTGACAGTTTTGGACCAGATTCAGCCAGTGTTAACTTAGCACCCCAGCCACCCCAGTGTAATGAAGATGAGTGTTCCAAAGAAGAGCAAAACCTACCACTTTCATGATGAATAGGAAATGGACCACTACTAATTCATCATGGTGAAAGACAAATGTTGTTGTCTACTTTGTAACACCGCTGTATCCTTGCCCAAAAAGGGTAATCTGGAGTGTCATTATAAGGCTCTGCATAGCAATAAGTTTGATGCTGATTTTCCAACCAAAGGTGAAATTCGTAAACTGAAGCTCAAAGAACTTAAATCTAAATTGGCTGCACAGCAACAGTTGATGGCAAAGCCAAGGTCACATTCAGTCAATGCAACCATGGCATCCTTCAAGGTCAGCAACCTGATCACAAAGAAATGCAAACCTTTCATTGAAGGAGAATTTGTAAAAGATTGTTTTCTTGAAGCAGCAGACAATCTTTTTGAAGGATTTAAGAATAAGAGATCATAGCTGTTGTTCAAGATGTACGATTGTCAAGAAACACCATTGTGCAGTGAATAGAAAAGATGTGTGGAGACACAACTGAACAATTGTTGGAGGATGTTTCAGTTTGTGTTGCTTTCTCACTCCAACTGGAGGACTCTACAGACATAAGAGACATAGCCCAGTTACTAGTCTTTATCCGGATGGTTTTTGAAGACTTCAGTGTTAAAGAAGTACTTGGAATGATTTCTTTAAAAGGGAGAACTACCGGTCAGGAAATATTCAGCTCTTTCCATTCTTTTGTGACAAAATGTAATCTTCCATTGCATAAACTTGTTTCCATCACTACTGATGAATCAAGAGCAATGACAGGTGAGGTTAACGGTTTCATAGGCCTCTGTAGACACCATGACGACTTTCCAGATTTCCTTTCTTACCACTGCATCATTCACCAGCAAGTTTTGGCAAGCAAGAGACTCAATACAAAGACTGTCATGGACATCACTTTCAAAATTGTAAATTCAGTTCGTGAAAGATCACTTTAAAGAAGGCTTTTCAATCTTACTCTTGATGAAGGGGCAGTGGAAATCATTTTGCACACAGATGTAAGATCGCTAAGTAGGCACAAATTTCTGCAAAGATTTCGTGATTTGCTGAATGAAATAAGAAGGTTTTTGAAGGAGAGGGGAGATGACAAAGCAGAGTTGGAAGATGAGAAGTGGTTATGTGATCTGGCATTTCTCGCTGACTTTACAGATGAACTAGTGATATGAACATTGAACTACAAGGTAAAAACAAATGCATTGGCGAGATGATGAGTACAGTTTCATCCTATGAGAGCAAATTTGAGCTAATGATGACTGACCTTGCAAACAACACTTTTGATCATTTTCCTAATACCCAGGACCATCTGGGACAATATTCAAATTTTGTTTTTGAGAATGAGAAGTATGTGACAGAAATCTGCTCTGTTATCCAGGAATTTGAAAAAAGATTCTGTGACTTCCAAAGAATTGAAAAAGTTGTGGAGTACTTGTCATACCCATTCAAAGCAGATATGGACATTAAGGAAACTGCAGCTGCTATCAGTAAAAATTACTCATTGAACAAGGCATCTCTTGAAAATGAAATAGTAACCCTTAAAAATGACATTTTTCTCAAGACTCGTGCTGAGCAAGAATCGTTTTGGAAGCTAGTGCCTAGAGACAAATTTCCCAACTTGAGAAAATGCAGTGAAGCTGTACACTCCTGTTTCGGTTCAACTTATTTGTGTGAATCTGCGTTTTTCCATCTGAAAATGACAAAGAATACACAGCGTTTCAACACGACAGATGATCATCTCCAGAATTTTCTGAGACTGGTCCTCACACAATATTCACCCAACTTCAAAAAGCTGAAATGCAGGCTCAGATGTCTCACTAATTAGCAAGAGAGAAGTTTTAAAGATTGCATAAGATCAGCCTGGATCAATACATTTAACACAGATTACTCAATAAAAGTTAAAGAAAGTTATTAAGACAGTTAAAGAAAGTTATAGCAATCAAAATTAAGAAAAACTGTTCACAGTTCTTTCTGGATCTTTGTCTCTCTGTTTTGTTTTTGCTTATTTTGCTTACCACTAAATGACAGAAGGTGCATTGTAAATGTGTGGGGGGGGGGGCGGCAGAACCCAACTTTGGTGCATTAAAATCTAATTCGAAACTAATTTGAAACTTAATTTTCATGGTGGTAGATCACCCTCACTTTTGTCAGAAAAAAATAGATCACAACCTGTGATCACAACCTGATATATGGCACTCATTTCCCATATATTTTTTAGAAAGACAAATATATGAAACATATAAAATACTTCAGACATGACAGGTCACATGAATGATTTAAATGCCCTTATGTGACAAATCTGTTCTTAACTCTCAGTTCCTCGATTTATACTAGGAACATGAAAATATAAATCAACACATTATGCAAAAAAGAAGGGGAAAGACTCTAGTTCTTAAAACATATTGTCTAGACCGACTGGGTAAAAGATTACTAAAGAATAACAGTGTGTTTGTTTTAAGCGTATGCAAGAAGTGATGGAGTGGTCTTTGCTGGCACGATCTGAAGAACTAAGTGACGGCTGACAAGTCTTAAGAAGCTTCAATCTGCAAAAGTTCACAAATTGCTTTGAACAGAGTACAATCTGATAATTGGATTCTTTTGTACAAATATTTTTGAGATTTTTCACATGCTTCAAACTGAAACCACCACTGCTCCACAGACTGTAGTTTCAACAGTCTGTGGAGGAAGGTATGTGTGATTGCGATTGCAATAAAAAAGGCCAACGCCATGCTGGAAATTATTAGGAAGGGAATTGAAAATAAATCAGCCAGTATCATAATGCCCCTGTATAAATCGATGGTGTGATCTCATTTGGAATACTGGGTACAATTCTGGTCATCGCACCTCAAAAAGGATATTATAGCATTGGAAAAAGTCCAGAAAAGGGCAACTAGAATGATTAAAGGGTTGGAACACTTTCCCTATGAAGAAAGGTTAAAACGCTTGGGGCTCTTTAGCTTGGAGAAACGTCAACTGTGGGGTGACATGATAGAGGTTTACAAGATTATGCATAGGATATTGAAAGTAGAGAAAGAAGTACTTTTCTCCCTTTCTCACAATACAAGAACTCATGGGCATTCAATGAAATTGCTGAGAAGTCAGGTTAAAATGGATAGAAGGAAGTACTTCTTCACCCAAAGGGTGATTAACATGTAGAATTCACTGCCACAAGAGGTGGTGGCGGCTACAAGCATAGCCAGCTTCAAGAGATAAAAATATGGAGCAGAGATCCATCAGTGGCTATTAGCCACAGTGTGTATGTGTGTGTGTGTGTGTGTATTTGGCCACTGTGTGACACAGAGTGTTGGACTGGATGGGCCATTGGCCTGATCCAACATGGCTTCTCTGATATTCTTATGTTCTTATGGAAAGTTACGTTAGTAGTGATTGGCAAGGTTTCCACACACCCTATCCCTATTTCTCCCATCATTTATACTATGATTTATACCATGTTCAAGCTCATATATGAATACCCAATAGGACAGAATCTTTCGGAGGACAATTTCGGATATAAAATACACATTTCCCAGATTTTAGTAGAACTTTAATTTGAAAGTGGTTTTTTAAAAAAGTTATATCAAACTTCTAGGCATCAGTGACAAGTTCACAATGTGGCAGATCTCTGACAAAGAGACTGAACACTGTTGTCCATTTGTGAGGTCAAGAGATTTTCAGAACTGAGAGGGAAATGCCAAATGGATGAAAGCTCTCATGCACTCTCACCCCTAATGTATTTCACATTTATGTCCCTAAAGAGTTTTGAACCACACTGCATTTATCATATGTTATGTTGGCAGTTATCAGTATCTTAAGAACAGAAAAATAGCCACAGTTTTAACGCTGAAATCCTGTTTGGGAAGGAACATCATAGGATTTTAGAGTAGTATAGACTGCAGAAATACTATATATTACAGGAACACCAATATCATTACTTAATGCAATGGTTCTCAAACTCTAGGCCAGAACCTAAAAGTTATTATGATTCTCTTGCAAGTATTTACAAGATAAGAGAGCAGGAAGAACTGGGTGTGCTGAGTGAGGAAGCTAAATAAGATTCTCTCTTTATAATGTGTAAGATGATAATGAAATGCAGTCTGTTCCTCTGTTAGGCAATAGACTCACCCATGGCCCGGGTCCCATTTGCATCCCCCTGCAGATGGGAAGAGCCAGCAGTGGCAAAGACAGCCATAGCTGGCCACATCCTGCGAGGCCACCTGTGTGGGCAGCTTATGGGCCAGGCAGCAGCAATGGCAAGAAAACCTGGACCCACTCTGTCTCAGGTGGGTCTATGATGAGGCCTCAATGGGGCCTGGGGGACAGGAAGGGGAGGGAACTCCAAGGGAAAACACACTGTGCTGCCCAGCCAGCTCATCTGGACAACTGGGCTTGCTTGTTCACCCATCCCTCCCTATATATTAATGTTTATGGGGAGGAAGGTATGTGGGGTTTGCAGATACCACAACTGTGGGGAAGGTAAAGTTATGGAAGAGCTTTTTTCTGGAAAAAGAGGTGCTAGAACTCTCAAGAGGGTAATGAAGGAGAAAAATATGGGTTCCCCTCATCAACTTCTAAACATTTTTGATAATTTTATTTCCTTGAAAAGGTTCTCAAACTCTGTTCCATCACATTCACACAGAAAAAAAAACTCTGTTTATGGGGAACGTGTGGTTATGTGCCTATTCATGGTTTTCAGCTTCATTTATCTGTCTTAACCTTGCGGTGGTATTTCATGAGGATCTCAGCATATGGGAATCTCCATAAGGGATCTTGGAGGGAAGGCTTTCAAAGGGCACGCCCAGCTATCAATGGGTTGCTTTCATGCTGAAGTGGCCGGGGAGACTACTTAGTAGCTATTGTCCTTGTGGATTCTGACAGCTTGCCATCCCATGGGTCTCCCCACCCCAGCAGGTGGGCAGGAATGGGACAGGGTATGTTGACTGGCAGGTGAGTCAGCCAATGCTAGGATCCAGTGGATCCATGCTGTGTCAAGGCTTCTTTAAGCTGTAACTAATCAAAAAGCAATAAAAATGCATATCAGCAATCAAAAATCAACCAGAACTACTCCAATTTGAGGAGTTACTTTTAAGCTATAAGTGTAAATGTGGGGAAATGGGAGAATAGGACAGATGAGATGTGGGTCTGCTGCAGCCAGAGGTACCCAGTCTTCCAGATGTGAGGCTTAAATAGCAGAGAGGAGCAAAGTGCCAGATCTCTGTGTGGTACATTACAGTTTTGAAAACAGATCAAGATGGGCAGTATCTTGTCTGCATAGAAATCCTCGTCTGCATAGAAATCAGGATGGAAGAAGAAAGGATCCAGTGTGTTGGGGGCCCAAGTTGCAGTCCATGTTGTAGCCCAAGTTAGACTCAGATTTCTGTTCCTGAAGCCAGGCTAATTATAATATTTGGGGACCATATGATAACATAGGTACTTTTCAGGAAACAATGGATTGCAAAAAGGATAAAGGGATTACTTGGGAGTTTGGCAACTTATCAGGAAAACTATGGTGGTAGGAGGTGCCATCAAGTTATAACTGACTTATGAACACCCAGTCAGGTTTTCAAGGCCAGAGACTTTCAGAGGTGGTTTGCCATTGCCTTCTCCTGTGTAGCACCCCTGGAACATCCTTGGGGGGCTCCCATCCAAGTACTAATCAGGGTTGGCACTGCTTGGCTTTCAAGATCAGACAAGACTAAGTAAAGCCTGGGCTATCCTACTCAGGGAGGAAGAATATAGAGCTGATTAAGTTACCAGGGAAGGACAGCAACAAAAGTTTTTATTGCATTGTAAAGTAGAATTACAAAACTGGAGACATGATACTGAGTCATATATTGGCAGAAACTGTGGGACAATGGGAAGATTCAAACTGGAGGTGCCAAGCTGTCACAGGACACTTAATGTCTGAATTCCATTGATGGTCATTGATCACATACCATGTAAAAGACATATGGAGACAGGTGTCTTTTTCTTCTAGCTCGATGTATCTTAATTGCTTTTGTCCTGTGGAGAGCCAGTTTGGTATAGTAGTTAAGTGCGCGGACTCTTATCTGGGAAAACTGGGTTTGATTCTCCACTCCTCCATTTGCAGCTGCTGGAATGCCCTTGGGTCAGTCATGGCTCTCGCTTGTCCTTGAAAGGGCAGCTTCTGAGAGAGCTGTCTCTCAGAGGATGTTGTGGGGGAGGAAGATAAAGGAGATTGTAAGCCATTCTGAGACTCTGAGCGGAGGGCGGAATAAATCCAATGTCTTCTTCTTCTACTACTACTACTTGCACTCCCTGATTCCTCCCAAAAAGGTTCCATGGAAGTTGATGTTGCTGCAAGATCATTTGCTTTGTTTATTGCTGCAAGGTCATTGCTGTGTGCATTGTTGCAATATCCATTGTGAGACACAAACATGGCAATCAGTCCCAATGCTCTGTGCTTGCCTTGCAGGGGCTGGACTTGCTCATGGTGTTACACATGCAGTACATACATTCAGGCTGGAAGTGAGGGGCTCTACAAATGGAAGTTGGGGAACTGGGAACAAAGATGCCAATAATTCCTCAATGACTCAACATAATGAGATAAAAGGGCTGGATCCAGACAGGCATTTTAAGCCGACACAGGGATGGCTTGCAGATGGATCAAAAAACCAAATCCAAATGTACACTTCTGCCACCCGTACTTACTCCATCCTTAAGTGTCTGCCGCAGCTCAAAAAGCTATCACTTCCAAAGCAGCAGCAAATTTTTGTGCCACATTGCATCCACCTCAGCAGGAGTCTGAATGCCAGAGCGCACATATTTATTTATTTTAGTATAGTTCTATTCCACCCATTCCCCGTAGGGCTCAGGGCGGAGTACAACATATGATAAAACAAATAAAATACAATAAAAACATTCTATAAACAGAGAACTCAACAGCACTCATCACATATTGCCCAGCTTAGCCATCTCACATCATGGCAGTTTTTATTCCATTTCCTAGCACAGATGGCAGTGCTGGCCGGGGAGGCCAACCAGATCAAGAATAGCTGCCCACAGCCTCAACTAAAAGCTTGGCAGAACAGCTCCGTTTTACAAGCCCTATGGAAGGCTAATAAGCCAGGTAGGGCCCGATCTCAATAGGGAGCTGATTCCACCAGGTTGGGGCCAAGACTGAAAAAGCCCTGGTCCTAGTGGAGGCGAGGCGGGCATCTCTTGGGCCGAGGACAGCTAACAGATGTTGGGAGGCCAAACGTAATGACCTCCTGGGCATATATGGAAGGAGACGATTCCGCAGGTATGTTGGTCCCAGGCCATGTAAGGCTTTGAACATTAGAACGAAAACCTTGAAGTGGATCCAGTCCTCAATGGGCAGCCAGTGCAAATGGCAGAGCACCAGCTGAATGCCCACCCATAAAGGTGGTGCAGTCAGCAGGCGAGCCACCGCATTCTGCACCCACTGCAGTTTCTGGATCAGTCTCAAGGGTAAGCCAGTGTAGAGCAAGTTACAGTAGTCTAGTCTGGAAATGACTGTTGCATGGATCACTACAGCCAGGTCCTGGGGGGATAGATATGGTACTAGCTGCCTGATCTGCCGAAGATAACAAAAGGCAGACCTGGCAACCATCGTGATCTGGGCTTCCATGGAAAGGGAGGCATCCAAGGTCACTCCTAAGCTCTTCACCTGTTGGGTTGGCACCAATGTGGCACTGTCCAAAGCTGGGAGCTTGATGCCCGTACCCACCCCACCCCGACTCAGGAACAGGACCTCCGTCTTAGCTAGATTCAATTTCAGCCAGCTCTGTTGTAACCACCCAGCCACCGCTCTCAATGCCTCAGACAACTGGTCAGGGACGGCGACTGGCCAGTCACTCATCAACAGAGAGCTGGGTGTCATCAGCATACTAGTGGCAACCCAGCCCAAAACCTTAGGCAATCTGGGCAAGGGGGCGCATATAGATGTTAAATAATATTGGTGAGAGAATGGCTCCCTGTGGCATTCCACATATAAGTGGATGCCGCAAGGAAGTCTGCTCGCTAAGCACCTCCCTTTGTCCCTGTCCCCAGAAAAAGGAAGAAAATCATTGTAAGGCTACCCCCCGAATTCCGGCAACATGAGGCAGTGGGTCATAAGGTCATAATTGACCATGTCAAATGCTGCTGACATATTGAGAAGTATCAGCAGCACTAACCCACCTTGATCAAGGTGCCATCTTAGGTCATCTGTGAGAGCGACTAGGACAGTCTCTGTCCCGTGGCCCGGGCAAAAGCCAGACTGGAATGGGTCCAAGGTGGATGTCTCATCCAAGAAAACCTGTAACTGCTTCACCACCGCTTTCTCAACTACCTTACCCAGAAATGGTAGATTCGAAACTGGGCGGTAGTTGGCCAAAACCCCAGGGTCTAATGGTGTTTTTTTCAAAAGCAGACAAACCACTGCCTCCTTCAATTTCTCTGAGAAGGTCTCTGCTGAAAGGGACAAGTTGAAAATATCACCCAGGGAGTCCCTAATACCATCCCGGCTGGCTTTCACCAGCCAGGATGGACAGGGATCCAGGGGGCAAGTGGTAAGCTTCACTGCAGCCAGGATCCTGTCCACATCCTCCTGTAAGAACCTGCTGAAGCAGTCCAATATAGGACCAGAAGATTGCCAAGGGGCTTCCAGCTCTTGTACTGTATCAATTGTGGTTGGTAGGTCCTGGCGGAGAATCAGGATTTTATCTGCAAAATATGTTGCAAAAGCCTCAGAGCCAATATCCAATTCTCTACCATTTTGATTGCCTGATGGCAAGACTGTTAATGACCGAATTACTCTAAAAGGTTGGGCTGGGTGTGACTTTGCAGACTCTATGGAGGCCGCATAGAACTCTTTCTTAGCAGACTTCACAGCCCCTTCATAGACCTTCATAAATGTTCTATAAGAGATTCTTGGCTCTTCATCACAAGCATGTCGCCATGCTCGCTCTAGCTGTCTAAATTGCCGTTTCATCCTCAGCAGCTCCATGGCATACCAAGGGGCAGCTTTGGTACGACAATGAAGAGAGCACTGGGGAGCAATGTCATCAATGGCAGTGGAGAACTGGGAGTACCAGTCCTCCACTAACTCATTCAGTGTCCCACTAGGGAGCATCGGATCCCACAGAGCCTCCTGAAAACGCTCTGGGTCCATTTGGCTCTGCAGGCGAGCATAAATCCGCTCACTGCCTAAACAGGAGGGAAGTTTCAGGTCTAACTGGGCTCTCAGTGCATAATGATCTGACCATGGAACTGGCTCTGCCATCACCAGATCTGGCAATATACCCGGCCCAAAAATCAAATCCAGCATGTGATCGGCCTGATGTGAAGGAGCTGATACAAATTGGCTGAGTCCTAGTGTCTCCATGGACGACACCAGGTCCTGTGCCTGCTGAGATGGTGCATCCTCACCATGGACACTGAAATCCCCCAGAACTAATAGCCTGGGGAAATCCAATGCCCAGGTGGACACAGCATCCAGCAGGGCATGCAGGCTTTCTGGGGGTGCAGTAGGCAGTCAGTACACCACCCAGATTGCTAAACTCTCCTCAACTTCCTAGACTAGGCCGACACACTCAGTGCTGGCGGTGTTTGGGACAGGAAGCACCTTGAAAGAAAAAGAATCCCGGACAAACACAGCAACTCCCCCACCACCACCACCCATTTGCTCGAGACTGGTGAAGGACAGAGAACCCGGGCAGGGTAAGCTGGTTTAAGGCAACAGAGTTGCCTTCCTGCACCCAGGTCTCCGTCATACATGCCAGGTCCACCAGCTGCTCCATGAGAAAATCTCGCAGAGTAGCGATCTTAAAACTGATGGACCTGGAGGTCTGAGACACATTAGTTGTGTGAACCCACCAAGCCACCCCAAGCTGCTTCCAGATTTTTTAAAAAAATATATTGCTTCCAAGTGCATAGGTGCATGGGTGCTCATGACCATGACCAATAAATGAATGGGGGGGGGGAGAACCCAACACCCAATATGGGATATGGGCACTTTGCAGGGGAGTGTGTGGATGGGCTTCCGCTGCTCCATTTTGAGCTGGCCCGATTTGGGATGCTTCCTATGTGACCCAAGCTGCCTGTCTGGACCCAGCCGAGAAGGCGCTTATAAAGGTTTTGATTCTTGATGTGAAATCTTCACACCACTGTTATACTATATATAAGAAAAGTGAAGTCTTTAAGTATGATTCTTCACTACAAGTGGGTAAAAGCTTCTGGGCTTTTAAAAATAGATATTCTTAATCAGTTTGTGAGTTTCTGATGTACACAATGAACAAACACTGACACTCATATAGATGGTTCGGCCTGGCCGGAGTGTTCTAGACATTTCTGTTGCAGCACAATATTTCCCCCCATATTTTTCTTTGAAAGGCCACCTGAAAATATGGCAACTCCGTCTAGTAAGGGAGACTTGCTATGACCTTGTGTGGACCTCAGAGGAACCATCAAGTATTATCCAAGGGCTGTCGCCTTTCAAGTGATGACACAAAAGATTCATGATATATGCACATGCAAGCAAACACTCATAACTATATAAGAATTTTTAAAATTCATTTCTGTGTGAAAACTATCACATGAATCATTACTCAGTAAACCAGCCCTTTGGAGGCCCAGGAACTCATAACTCATAGTAACTAAGATCCCTGAACCAAAGAAATATTCCAAGAATCTAAATGTGGTTTGTGAGAACAAGCAGTCATTACTCCATGGGCTAAAGGGTCATTGTGGAGATATTACCCTTAGGAATCACTGAACCAACCAACTTCACATAGTTGCATTAATCCTGGATATTCTATGTGATTACTTGATCTTCCAAAATGTAGCAATACACAAAAATATATATTTGAGAGATGAAGATGGATAATAGGATGCCTGCTACAGCAGAGAACATAATACAAATGAAAAAGAACTTAAAAAAATTATCCAACTTAAGTAGAAATATAAATATGCCATGCACATTTCCTTATTAAAATTCAATAAAATGCACATTATCATTTACAACTCATCATGTCTAGATATTGACAGTTCCTACTGTTTGATTTAGGCTGTCAACCAAATGTACAGTTACATAGTTTCAGAAAGATTTCTCAGTAAACTGTGTTTGACATATTGACACATATAACAATAAAATTTATGAGATCAGGATATTCAGTTCAGGAAACTTTCCCATTTTAAATATGGGGAATAAAAATTTCCTACATAACCTCCTTAAATGTAACCACTTTTGGAGGAAGAGGGCACAGTGAAAGGAAATCTGTATTACTGAACCTGAATTTCTCAGAATATGTCTTTTCACAGTTCAGTACAAAGACAAGTTGGTGTCTGTGCTGGCATTGTTCTTAAAGTACAGGGATGGCCAAACTTGCATTATGTAAGAGACACATAGAATAGCCAACATATGTTTGAGAGCTGAAAGACATGAATATCAGATGTTTGAGAACCGGAAGGAAGGAAGGAGGAAAGATGGGCAGGCAAATAGATGGGGAATGGAAGAGGGAGGGAGAGGTGGAAAGAAAGCAACTTTAACTTTAAATGCATTCTCCAAGCTGCTGGCTGACTTGGCTTGGAGAAGTGATTTAAAGAGACAAATGCCTTCTCCAAGTTGGCTGATGGATCAGTGGGGGCTACAAGAGTCACACAATATGTGTGAAAGAGCCACATGTAGCTCCTGAGCTACTGTTTGGCCACCCCTGTCACAGTATAAATAAATGCTTAGTACACTTAAGAAAATAATACTTGAGCAAACAAGGCCCACAGTCCTAAAGACACTCTCTTTGGAGTAAATCTGACTGAACAATATGGCATTGACTTCTGACAAGACTCACTTAGGTTTGCTTTGTGGTGTCTTCTAAGTTATTTATAAGTGAATTGGAGACAAACTATTTGCCTGGATAATATGCCAGTGCAGCCTTACCAGCAATGTGGAATGTGTTGAAAACATTAAGACCCGAACTCATCTTAGCTACTTTTCATGGAGTTTCTTAAACTTCAAATAAAATAACTAACAGTGTGATCCTAAAGTACAGTTAGACCCTTAGGATGCTTCTGTAAATTAGTTTGGTTCCATCTGGTAATACTACCATTCACCTTATGAATGCCTTCTTTCTGTGGATATGATTGCCCCCCAACGTCTTGCCAAGTATCTAGTAGTGTGTACTAGAGACATATGACCTCAGTGGACTACATGGTGGTGGTTGTTTGGGCTGGCATAAGGCTTTGACAGGCACCACTCTTAGAAAAAGGTTTGAGGAACTGTAGTGTGCAAGGCTTGAAACTCTAAGCTCCTGCTGAAGAAACTGAGGACCCTCAAAAAGGCATACAACCGGGTTGTAAAAAGTGAGTTATGACTCTTCAGAGAAAAGGAGCCGTTCAATGTCTTTTGTCTCCAGGGAAGTAATTTTTATCACTGTAATAATTCAACCATACAGCATAAAGACAGGAACTCTGGTTTGCCGGTTTCCAAAGAAAGGATTTGTTCTGAGAGATATAGTACTAATTAAAAATAATTCTGGCTTGCCTTCTAAAATATTCTTCTGGATTTTCCTTCACATGAAAGCTCTTCTGTAATGGGAATCTACAAAACACAAACTCTTAATGTGACTCATTACAATTGTTTCCTCCGGTTATTTTTTTCCCCTTTCAGCATCTTATCCTGCTCCACTTCCCTTGTTCACGTCAATGAAAAACATTAGTGGAAAATCAGTGTTTAAAAATGTTAGTAATATATTCTGAGTAAGTAATTGGAATTATCTCACATTGCAGTGCTCAGACGTATGTAATTCATTACAACAAATTAGGTATTGAGTTTGTCTTAGTTCAACTAATTTTTTTAAAAGCATATATGGGCATGGCACTGTCTTTTACTGAGTCAGGCCATTAATTCTTTTGTGCATCCCAACTATCATTCACTTTCTAGAGTCTTGGGCAGGGATCTCTCTTACTCCTTTTAACAGGAGATGCCGGGGACTGAATCTGGTACCTTCTGAAAGCAAAGCATATGAGGAGCTGTGGCCATCTCTAAGACACCTTTTGTGGTTTGTGTGTATCATCATCATCTATAATAATTCCCTAATGGTGGTGGCCAAATGGAGTGCTCCCATTGGCTGATGGGTGCACTCAACAAATCATTGGCCCATCTTGTGTTGGTCACCACCTCTGGGTTCCCATTGGCTGATTCCCCTGTTCCCTGCCTACTGCAGGCCCAGGAACACTGAACGAACTGCCAAAACAGTCTTACCTCAGAGACAGACACATCTTCAACTCTTCTCTGTGTCCTTTTCATCAACTGGCCTCAGAAAGGGCTGCCACTCTACTGCAGCCTCACAAAATGTTTCCTCAGAGACCATGGCAATTTCCTCTTTCCTACCATTCTCTCCCTCCCTCCTCCTCCCTCCCTCCTCCTCAGCCTCATCCCCAGACAGATAAGGATTGGGCCACTGGTGAAGCTGCTAACCAGAAGCTGTTGCTAGGCAATCAAAGTTGCTTCTGTCAGAAAAGGGAGAGTCCTCAGCTGAATATAGTGCCATAGAATCCACTCTCCAAGGCATTTTCTCCAGGGTAGAGACATCTGTTTTCTGGAGTTCAGTTGTGATCCCAGGAGATCTTTAGGCTCCACCTGGAGGCTGGCTACCCTAAGCCTGGCAGCACTCTCTGGGTAACTTGATGCCACCTGACTGGTATGACTTAACTAGGCCTGATTGCTTGCTCCTGTTCAACAGCAGTCCCACTATGTCAGCCAATGTGACTTAGCACTTGCCAACACCAGGTTGGCAGATTCCTAGAGATCTGAGAGGTGGAGCCTGGAGAGGATGGTTTTGAGATAGGGTGAGACCTCAGACAGACAGGTACAATGCCATAGAGGCCACCCTCCAAGCCAGCCATTTCCTTCTGAAGAACCACTGTTGCCAATCTCCAGGTGAGCAGGAGAAAAAGGTAAAAGAACCCTCCGCGAAAACCAGCCTCCACAAGTAATAATGCAAAAGAATTATAAAGGTATCAAAACAGTTTGTTCCAATATAAATATAAGAACCAATACATAAATACTCCATATGTTCCCCAGAGAGCACTACGATCTAGCTCACAAAATCTCCTAGAAGTACCTGGGCCAAAGGAGGCCAAACTAAAAATAACTAGAGAACAGGCCTTCTCTATAAAAGCACCCCAATGGTGGAACCAGCTGCTGGAAGAGGTGCGGGCCCTACGGGACCTTAGTCAATTCTGTAGGGTGTGCAAAACCGCCCTCTTCCGGCTAGCCTTTCAAGATGGAGCTTGAAATAAACATCACGCCATCACAAATATTAATAACTGAGATAACACCGAATAGAGATATTTTAGACTGTTTTTAGATTATGTAAAAACTTAATAGTAAATTGTAATTTTATTGAATTGTATAACTGTTTTATTGTTCAATGGCTTTGCCATGCCTGTAAGCCGCCCTGAGCCTGCCTTGGTGGGGAGGGCGGGGTATAAATAAAATTTTATTATTATTATTATTATTAAGAGACTACAAACCCACACCCAAAGTCACTTGAATACAAATAAATGTCCAAACTTTAGAAAAGGTGCAGGCAGTAGTTCCCAGGGTAAAGTCATCCACGGAGCACAAGGCTTCCAGAAATTCTTACTCTGTACAGCAAGGCACGATGAGATGGATGCGACGTGGCAGTACTTGATCTGTCGTTTTGCTATAGATTCTACGAGCTGTACATAAATATAAACCATAAACCTTCCATAAAATATTAAGCATAACACAAACGGGAATTGTCATAATCAAAAGCAGGGTGGAACCATACCTTACAAACAGTCTCATGAAATTTACATGCTAGTGCTAACAAACACTTGTATCCAATATGCTTGCTATCGTTACTATCCGGTATGGTCAATTTCCTAGCCTGCTACATCCAAAACTCATTTATCAAGACCCGCAGGTGCAAGCCATCTTAAAATTCCTTAAAGATACAATATAGTGTTCACAATACAGTTTTTTATTTATTTTATTTTATTTATTCGATTTATATCCCGCCCTCCCCACCAAGACGGACTCAGGGCGGCTCACAACATAAAATTCAACAATCGGCTAAATAAATAGTAAAATACATTAAATAATTTACAAAAATTAAAACAGTAAAACAGAGAAACAGTCAATCAGTTAATAAATAGTAAAATACATTACTATTAATAAATAGTAAAATACATTAAATAATTTACAAAAATTAAAACAGTAAAACAGAGAAATTAAAACAGTAAACAGAGAAACAGTCAATCAGTTTGGTGCTATTCTTCCACCTTCCTTCACAGTTTTTAAATCCCAATTAGTTAAATGCCAGCCGGAAGAAGACCGCCTTACAGGCCTTGCGGAACTGTCCTAGGTTCCGCAAGGCCCTCACCTCTTCCGGTAGCTTGTTCCACCATCCAGGGGCTGTAATTGAAAAGGCCCTATCCCTGGTTGACTTCAGGCGGGCCTCCTTCGGCCCTGGGGATTGTTAGCAGATTTTGAGAACCAGATCTAAGCACTCTCTGGGGAACATATGGGGAGAGACGGTCCCTAAGGTAGGTAGGTCCTAGGCCATATAGGGCTTTAAAGGTAAGAACCAGCACCTTGTACCGAACTCAGTATATTATTGGCAGCCAGTGCAGTCCCCGGAGCCCTGGCTGAATACACCCCCACCTAGGGAGTCCTTACAATAGCCGAGGCAGCGGCATTCTGCACTAGCTGCAACTTCCGGGTTCAGCACAGGGACAGCCCCATGTAGAGGGCATTACAGTAGTCCAACCTCGAGGTGACCGTTCTATGGATCACTGTTGCTAGGTCGCCGTGCTCCAGGAAAGGAGCCAACTGCCTCGCCCGCCTTGCTGTGGCTGCTATATGGGCCTCCATTGTCAGGGCAGGCTCCAGTAGTACCCCCAGGCAACCGAACCCATACCTTCAGGCAATCTGGCCAAGGGGATGCATGTAGATGTTGAACAACATCGGGGAGAGCACTGCCCCCTGAGGCACCCCGCAATCAAGCGTGTGTCTCCTGGACAGTTCACCCCCAATCACCACCCTTTGTCCCCGACCATCAAGGAAAGAGGAAAGCCATTGTAAGGCCAACACCTGAATCCCCACGTCGGCGAGGCGGCAAGTCAGCAACTGATGGTCGACTGTATTGAACGCTGCCGATAGGTCTAACAGCATCAGTACCGCCAAGCCGCCTTGATCCAGGTGCCGCTGAAGGTCATCCACCAGGGTGACCAGCACTGTCTCCGTCCCATGGCCCGGGCAAAAGCCAGACTGGTGGGGATCGAGAATGGAAGCATCCTCCAAGAAACTCTGTAACTGCAACACCACTGCCCTCTCAATAATTTTACCCAAAAAGGGTAAATTCGAGGCCGGCCAATAATGTGCCAACTCGGCCGGATCTAGCGTCGATTTTTTCAGGAGAGGGCAGACCACCGCCTCTTTTAAAAGTGCTGGAAAGCGCCCTTCCATAAGGGATCTATTCACGATATCCCATACAGGATATCTGAGCTCCCTCTGGCAAGCTTTAATAAGCCAGGAGGGGCAAGGGTCCAAAACACAAGTTGTAGGGCGTGCAGACAAGAGGATCCTGTCAACTTCCTCTAGGCTGAGAGTACTGAAACAATCCAGAACACAACCGGAAGACAGGCACAGGCCTCGAGTTTGCATACTGTCTCCAATGTGGTGGGCAGGTCGTGGCGGAGCGACAAGATTTTATCTGCAAAGAAATTCACAAAAGCCTCACAGCCGATCTCCAATTCCTTAGAATTTGATCTGCCTTGTGGCAGCATTGTAAGAGTCCGAATTGTATTAAACAGTTGCAGACGCAATCTTAGCCGCAAAGTATGTTTTCTTTGTGGCTTTGACTGCCATCTCATAGGACCTCATAAACTTTCTATAAGATGTTCTAGTAGCTTCGTCTTGAGTATGCCGCCATTGCCTCTCTAGTCGTCTGAGTCCTCGCTTTAGCTGCTGCAACTCCTGGTTATACCAAGGTGCCAGCCTGGAGCGGGGGTGGAGAGGATGCCGAGGTGCGATCTCATCGATGGCTCTGGAGAGTCTATCATTCCAAGACTCCACCAGGTCATCCAAGGAATCGCCAGGAAGCCAGGGATCCCGTAGAGCCATCTGGAACCATTCCGGATCCATCTGGCTCTGCGGGTGAGCTAAAATATGCTCACTGCCTAAATGGGCTTGGGAAGGGACATCCACACGAGCCTTGAGGGCATAGTGGTCCGACCATGGCATTTCTGCAGCAGTAATATTGTCCACTAAAATTCCCACCACAAAGACCAAGTCTAACATGTGCCCCACCTGGTGAGTGGGCATTGTAACAATTTGGGAGAGTCCTAGTGTCGCCATGGATGACACTAGGTCCATCGCCTGACTGGAGGTCGCGTCATCAGCATGGACATTGAAGTCACCCAGGATCAGAAGCCTTGAGTACTCCAATGCCCAGCCTGTTACGGCCTCCATCAGGGACGGTAAGGCGCCAGTCAGTGTGTTAGGCGGTCGGTACACCAGCCAGATCGCCAACCCCTTCCCAACGCCCCACACCAGACCGGCACATTTAATACCCTTGATCTCCAGGGCCGGGAGAGACCGGAAGGAGTAAGCCTCTCGTATGAATAGGGTCACCCCTCCCCTCTGCCCGCTACTCCGTGACTGGTGAAAGACCGAGTATCCTGGGGGGGGGCCATCTGCCAGAGAGCTACGGTCTTGCCATCGCACACCCAGGACTCGGTCACACAAGCTAGGTACACATCCTGCTCAAGCAGGAACTCCTGAAGGGTATAGGTTTTATTATTTATGGACCTGGCATTGCATAACACCAGTGACGGAGGTGAATAATTCAACCTGGCCCCACTGCCTACCACTGTCGGGATGGGATGCAGGCTGGAAGGGGGTCGAGCACTATCATGTCTCAGCCTCCTTCCCTTATAATTCTGCCTGTTCCCACCGTCATACCTTCCCCTCCCCAGGAGTACTGGAATCCCCAAGCCAGCCATCTCCTGCCGGTGTCCACCACAGCTTCAGTTGACATAGACTGAATTCACCGTCCTACTCCCTTACCAACCCTTCCTTTCCCAGCCAATCTGTCACTCCCCAATTTAAGCTGACCTGCCAATAGTATCCAATAGTTATTTAGCTAACAACCCCCCACACGCACACACACACAGTCTACCCATTAATTCATTAGCTAGAAATAATTTAATAAACTCCACTAGCTCCTTAATTGTAAAAGCCATCCAAATCAATTACCCTTCCCCAGTTCATTTGCCAAAAATACAATATCTTCAATTAGCCAATCAATTAAGCAATACACCAATTTAAATAACCATAAAACCCAATAATAATCTATTTAGTCGTCAGCAATCCAATTCTCTTAATATGATAGTGGTTAAGATCAACTAGAATTAAAAGGGTTAACAGGAGTTTAAAAGTTTTAAAAGTTTAAAAAGAACTGAATAAAGTGCTGCAGTGCTTAAAGTGTTGGTGTCCATAATGTGCAAGTGTCCTTGGGGCGTGGTCATTCCCAAAAGGTGCAATAGTGCTGCCTGCCTAACCTGAGATGGCCCACTGCACAGGGGGGTATAAACCTCCCTGTGCCCCTCCAGCTGCGCAGCCGAGCCTCTCAGGGGTCCAGAAAATCACAGGCGTCTCACATTTGCCTGCAAATATCCCAGCCCCACCAGGCAGTCCTCTAGCCACACCGACCCACTGCCCGTCACTGGTCTTTCCCGGCTTCTCGGCTCTCACTCCATGACATGGCCAACTCACTCCACAACCCCACCAGCAACAGGGGGGAGGAGGGGAGGGATGGGGGCTGTCATCCCGTCAGCAGCCTCAGAGCCACCCCAGTACTTTGCCCCGTCACTTCTCCCCAACCGTTCGGCCGCCGCCCTCCAGCCTCTCACCAGCATCCTCCAGTTTCTCGATACTCCAGCTTCTCAGCACTCAGCACTCCGCTTCGGCCGCCCACACTTTGGCCCGTGGCTCGCGACCGGCCTTTACTCCAGCCCGCGGCTCGCACTTGAAGCCGCACCCCGCTGCTCTGATGCAGGCCCCAGCTGCTAAGCAGCGATTTCTTACTTTCTTTCATCGAGGGGGAACCGGGCTAAAGTGTTCTAAAATCGCCCCTCACCTTCCCCAGCAGCGCTTTGATCCAGCTCAGTCCAATGTAAACGGTTGAAGAAGGTATAATGCTGATATTAATGTGGTATAATGCTGTTATTTCAGGAGATTTAGCACCAAAGCTCCTGCTCCACCGCCATGTTCTCCTATAACAGTTGGTTGAGTTTCTCCTCCCTGGTATACAATACAAATTTCAAAAGCAAATTTATACAGTATGAATATTACTTGGAACAGATCCGTACAGAAAACGCCCTGCTTTTGATTATATCTTGCCAACCAAAACTGGGTTAGTTTGCAAAAGCTGCACTTTAACAATATAATAAATACTAGACTCAATCCTTCCAACAACTCAAGAGTCCATTATATAAATATCCTATAGTCTTGACAGTAGACCTGAACTCTAACTGAAGTGCAGAAAGACATGGCTGACGACATGCATCCCAGACATTAATCTTGCATGTTCCAAACAAATGTATACATCTGATCACCTTCATCTGCATGGGACCACTGCTCGATAAGTACCAGCACAACCAAGGTTGCTTAAGCATTCACTTCAGCAGAATAGTTCTCTATCTATCTCCAGATAAGGGCTGGAGATCACTCAGAATTACGTACAACTGCTATCCAGATGGCCCTTGAGGTGGTGATGGGGGAGTGAATGCATTCATTTGGGTGGGTAGGAAGACAGCAAGGGAGGGCACTTACCCAGAGCCTCTTTCTACAGCTTGTATTTTTCTTCACAATGGGCTTTATTCCTAGTAAATAAATAAATGGGTTGAACAGGACTTTTTTTGTAGCAGGAACTCCTTTGAATATTAGGCCACATGCCTCTTAGTACAGGGCCTACTGTAAGCTCCGGGAGCATTGGCTATATCAGAGGTGTGTGGCCTGATATGCAAAGGAGTTCCTGCTACAAAAAAAGCCCTGGGGTTGGATTCAAAGTACCCTGAGTAAAGCTCCACTCACAGACTAGAACTTACCACCACCCTTCTGCAGCCCACTGGTGTCCCCTCCAAATTCTGTTTCCCAGCATTCAGGTGACAGTGCAATGTGGGAGGAGGGAACTGATGAAACTCTCCCTTGCTTCCACTCAGGCCCTTCCACTGACTAAAAAACAAATATGAGATATGAGTATTTCTGGGAGAGCATCATGCAATAATGGGCAAACTTCACTGTAATAAAAGTGAACACAGTCTAGATTCCCAAGCTTTGATGAAAGAAACCATACAAAGTAACACATTAGTTAAACTGCTTGTTACCTTCTGGGCTAGTGGTTTGCAGTCTATATTTATAAAGATACATTCCTTTTTCAGAATACAGAACTCCCTTAAAATATGGTAGAGACTAATCTAATTTATCCCATATGCTGGCAAGTTTACACTGACAATTTTGTAGTATCTCTTCTGCCTGAAGTTTCCAGCGCTTCACTAATTAGTCATGTGGTCTGTTTTGTTTTGTTTTTAAGCCTCTGTTTTAAAAGAAACACTTAAATTGTTTTAAAAGAACATCAGCAGCTCTCATCTGTTGGTTGTCCTTTGTGGGTGGTTTCACGGAGGCAACTTGGGGGCACTGTCTGCCCTGTAGCATTCCTGAAAGTATGTGTGCCCAGGGACATAGATACTTAGTGCACAATTTATTTAGCATTCTCAAGGAATTTTTGAACTTGTGTTTCTTAGGCATCAGCTTCCCCTTCCATGTGACAAATCCCCTCTGAAACTGTGCTGGGCCTTTTAAAAGAAGAAAGACAAACACTGGGCCTGCCTTAAGAAGCTGTGCCTATTTCGCCCTTCATGTCTATTTTATAGACCTCTAGCTGTTATGCCAATGGAAAATGATCATTTGGAGGCTTTTCACTCTTATGGATGTGAGAGGTTACGAAAGGTGTACGCAGAAACCCTTTTGTCCATGCACCATATCTGTTCTGAAGAGGAAGAAAATTACCAGCATTGCAAATTAAAAGGCAAACTTTTTAGTACTGGTGCACATCAAACTCTGCCTTTTTAGTATGAAATATATTTAAGGAATAAGGTTTCCTTCCAAATTCCCTTTATTGAGCAAGCTATTCCCCCCTGAGTAACACCTATATAACAAATTTTCCAAATGCTTTAAAAGCTCCAACTAATTAAATTATCTGGTTTATAAGAAATTCAGAACTTGACTTTCTGTAAAGTATGTTTATATTTGCTTTGGCATTGCCTTCAATAAAATGGTCACAAGTTTCCAGTACCAGAGTCCAAAAGACAAACAAAATCTAGTCCACTAAGATTTTGCAGTGTGAGAAATATATATTGCTTCTAGTAGACTTACATACGTACTGTGGTAACATCTTTCACAAACCAGGGGCTTTTTTGAGCAGGAAAGCACAGGAACACAATTCCAGCTGGTTTGGCATCAGGTGGTGTGGCCTAATATGCAAATGAGTTCCTGTTGGGCTGTTTCTACAACAAACCCTGTGTGAAACAATGGTGATGTTGGGGAGGTGGCCTAATATGCAAATGAGTTCCTGCTAGGCCTTTTATTTTAAAAAAAGTTTTGTCACAAACAGTTTGTGATCTGATTATTGTTTTTATAGAAAGATTTGTTCTGCACAAATGAAGTTGAAGGTATGTAGAGAAAAAGGATGTGAGGTTTGTGCTCAGAAGTGGTTGGTTCTTATGAACAGATTGTCTTTTTAATGGGATTCTCTTTGTCCTTAGGAAGTCTATTGCATGTTCTGAAATTCTGTTCACAATGCTGTTGGGATTTGTTACAAATTCTGCAACCTGGTTGTGACTTTTATAATTTTTTTAATTGCCTGACTTGTTCTTGTAAAAGACTTCATCAAAGCAGCTGAGACTAGTCCTAAAATATCTGGATATGATGGACAGATTTGTGAGTGATATTTTAACAGGAATAGAAAGGCATGGAATAACTTGAAGGATGCCATGAACTGAGCCCCCCTCATCTTTTAGACCAAGCTGCTTTCTACTAAACACATACAAGCACTCACAACATATGAGTGGCTTTGAAGCAACTTGGCTTGGTTTCTTATCATCCAAAATGTTAGAGGTGGTCACCACTGAAGATAGAATACTGAACGATGCAAACTTTCTCCTCTACACTTTTGAAATATTTATATTCACTCCTAATCAGACAACAAGGACCTTGAAAGACCAGTTATATAAAGCAGCTTAATGTATTAATGGAATTATTACCTACCCTTTGTCAAATAATGCTATCTCTTCTCAAAGAAGAAGAAAGTTTTTTTCAAGTTTACTATCATTTCACCTGAGATGTCTGTTGGCCCATAATGGAAATTCAGTGGTACCTCTCCAAGGAACTGTTCAAGACTGAGCAGAGATCTTGAGGTTACAGTGGATAGATGAATGAAAACATTGTTATCAGTGTGTGGCAACAGTGAAAAAGGCAAACTCTGTAGTTAGGATTTTTTAAAAAGGTATTGAAAATACAATGGCTAATATTGTAATGCCCTTGTATATGCTTTGGTGCAGCCTCATTTGGAATACTGTATACAGTTCTGGTTGCTGAAAAGGGTACTGCAGAGCTGGAAAATGTAGAGACAAGGGCAACCAAGATGGTTAAGGAAATCCTGAAGAGTCTGAAACTTTTCCATTTAGGGGGAAAGTACTGGGAGCTTATGACAGAGACTTTAAAATTACACATGGAGTGCTGTAAGTGGATAAAATGACTCTCCCCCCATAACACTAGAGTTTAGGGGCACCTAATGAAGTTGATCAGCAAGATGGACATAGGGAATCACTTCTTTACTCAAGAAGTAATTAAATTGTGGCACTCACTGCTAGAGGGCATAGTGATGGCCATGAGTATAGATGCTTTAGGAGAGGGTTGGACAGATTTATAGAGGAGAGATCCATCAATTACTAGAAGCCAAGGTGACAAATGAGAGCCTCCATATTCTGAAGTTGCAATGCTGAAAGATAAAATCGGGGGAAGCTCGTGGCCTTTTTTTGGCCACTGTGTGAAGCAAGATGCTGAACTATATAGACCAGTGGTCTGATCCAGCAGGGTTCTTCTTATGGGATGTAGCATGCAGAAGCCCACCCTCCACATGACATTTTGCACCATGTCATCAAACCATTCTGTGGACACCTATTTGCAAGCACAGCTCTTTTGCTTCCTGTTGTACTAGGTCTGATGTGACACTCACAAATCCAACAATATGTTTTCTTCATGCTCTTGTGAGAGCAGAAGCCATGAAGCAGAGATATATGCAGTGCTCCACTCCCAGGAATTCCCGATCTTTTCTTTCTTTTTTGATATGAGAAAAGACTTGCTCTTGCAGAAAGTCATGATAGCTATGATTACTACAACCAAAGATTGGGAACTAGCATCAGTTTCTTTGTGGTCATCACTCCTTGTTGACAAGAAGGAACAACAGGCTCTCCTTAGTAAACCATATTGACCTCACAGTCAGCACCTCCTCCTTAATTAACTTTAATTCACCTTCTCTGCTCAGTCTAAAGGAGAGAAATCACTGATGGAAGAGGTTAGGTCTCACATGAATAAATCAGAACAAGGTATAGTCAAACCCCTGTGTAACAAATTCCATAAGAGATAGGGCAGCTGCCACAGCACCCACAATCTTTATAGGATATGCAGGATGATGTGGTAACATTTTGGATTTGAAATGAAGTCATAATGAATCCAAAATAAAAATAGATGTGCTGTTGAAGAAGGAAAACTGACATCTAGTGGTAGCAGCCAGGTAAGCGAGTAGAAACAAATTGCTGTGTAAAACTCATATTATCCATTCTCATGGATCATTTTGTAGGGGTTGAGGCTTACAAAGCTATCTGAGCAGATCTTTAAAATCAAATATTTCACTCTTCATCCTGTTTTTATCTGTCCTCCAGTGTATGATTTTTTTTTCTCAATATGTGGGTTCATTTGTATATATTTTCATGCCTCCTTATTAGTAAATATGTAGAAAAAGGTTACACATGTTTTTTCCAGTTTGTTGACTCATCCAACAAAAAAATTCTGCTCCATCAAAAATATAAAACCTGTGAAAATTCAGAACAGCCAGGATGAGATGCTTGTACAAAATCTTAGAAACATGATACCCTGCTCCTTTACCTTTGAGAGGTAAATTAGAAACCCACCTGATGCAATCTGCACAAGTCTCCAGATTGCAAGGTACTCTCATTCTCTGACAAATGTTCATTGACTAATGGAGGCCAAAACGCAAGCTGGGATCAGAAATACTATGCCAGCAAAAAGTATTCATCATCTTCAATACTTTTCCAGTAGATACAAGATATGTATAATCTTTTACGGCAGCATTATCATCATAAATACACTCTGCTGGACAATTTAAGAGGAGAGAGATTGAACTGTCAAGATTCTCCTTGCACAGGAGAATCCCAAGCTGAGACAACACCTTGCATTTTGCAGATAATGTGGTTTGGACATGTTGGTACTGAGCCATCAGCCAGGCAAGAGAACTCATGCAGGCCAAACACAACAGGAATGTGGATGGTGTAGGATCAAGTATTCTATATTCTATAGAATATTCTATATTAAATTGCTGAGCAGAAAGGTTAAAACGGATAAAAGGAAGTACTTCTTCCCTCAAAGGGTGATTAACATGTGGAATTCACTGCCACAGGAAGTGGTGGCGGCCACAAGCATAGCCACCTTCAAGAGGAGTTTAGATAAAAATATGGAGCAGAGGTCCATCAGTGGCTATTAGCCACAGTGTGTGTGTGTGTATATATTTGGCCGCTGTGTGACACAGAATGTTGGACTGGATGGGCCATTGGCCTGATCTAACATGGCTTCTCTTATGTTCTTATACAGGACCATTAGACTCTCCGGAAAGAAGTCCATTCACATTTCCTTTTCATTCACGTGCTCTTTTACAGCAGCAACATCAAGATATGAATACTTTCTATTTCAGTCAGCTACCAATAAGCTTATTGTCATCTTTATCAAATAATGCAGTGAACATTCATCATGATCTGCTTTTCTCCTCATGTCATATCTTCCTTAAGTGCCACCAGGACATTTTTGAGACAAAAGAGAGACAGACAGAGAGATGAGAGAGTATACAAAGAAAAACCTACATCCTAAGTTATTTTGAGCATAAAGTGAAAGAGAAATGTACGTCATCACACTGAGATCCTTGGAGAAAGGTAAGAATAGCCATGTACACAGACTATATAGAACTCAGTTATCTTCTTGGCTGAAAATAAGCTCCTGTTGCACTGTCTACAGCTTATGCCTGTGCCAGGAATCTAGTAGGGTATAGAAAATAGGTGGGAAAAGGGGGGGGGGACTTTTCTCATTGGCTGCCTGCACAAATGAAGTTACTACTCATCCATAAATGAGCAAGAAATATTTCACAGCTACAATCTGCCTCTACTGGAGCAAAATTAGATTAGAACTGCAAGGTATGATCAATAGCAGCAACTAGGGGTTGTTGGGATTGGCTGCTTTTCCAGAGGCCTGGAAAGAATCTGACACAGTGAATCCAAACCAGGCTTAAATCCACTTTTTCAGAACATGTTTTTAGAGCACACAGTTCTGTAACATTGTTGCAAGCAAGCATGAGATCTATACAAAGGTGCACATATATAAAGAAAATAAAGCCTTTTAGATCAAAGGCCACAAACGTATTTGAGGAATAGGAACAAAAAAAAATAAGGACATACCAACGTATCAATAAGAATATAAAATCGCTTTAAGCCGGCATATAGATTTACACCAGCTCATTTCCCATGAAAGGTAGCCATGATGACAGGGAATGCCAAAAAATGTTTACAGTCCTGTGCCCCACTGCCTTGCCTCATAGTGTAATGCAACAGTGCCACCATGTGGGAAACACACACATGCACAGTATTTTTAAAAATGACATTAAGAATATCCACATTTCTTCCTATTTTCAGCTGAAAACATTTTAATTCCTCCCCTTGCCCCATTATTACACATACTCACTCTCTCTCTCTCTTGCTGCAGTTGTGTTTTCCATAGAATTCTCTGCATAAAGTTTCTGATGGATAGAAAAAAAAAACTCTCCATTTCGTAGACAAAATTGTTGTTTTCAGGGTTGGGAGAGACAGCCATACAACAATGCAAGAAGGCAGGAAGTGGACACAAGTAACGTCTGGTAATATAAAACTTTTTGGGTATAACCTTATTTTAAATTGGTTGTGCCACATTAAGGGCTATCTTCCATTTGTGTAAATATGATAGACACCTGCTGAATCACTCCATGCTCTCTCTTATCCGCCAAGGTTTTTGAATAGTTAAGTCCAGGGCTTTTTTGTAGAAAAAGCCCAGCAGGAACTCATTTGCACATTAGGCCACACTTACATCACCATTGTTTCACACATGGCTTTTTTTGTAGAAAAAGCCTAGCAGGAACTCATTTGCATATTAGACCACGCTTCCTGATTCCAAGCGAGCCGGAACTGCATTCATGTGCATTGATGCTCAAAAAAAGCCCTGGTTAAGTCCATCAGTCCAGCATTAGGATAACATCTGCATGCAAAGATTTCTATATATTCCCAACTGCTTTTAATCCTTATTTGAATTAATTATAACAACTGTATTCACAAGTAAATTTTTTAAGATTGGATTTTGCTTAGTTAATACCTAAATACACATCTTAAACATTACACTATTTTAACATTCTGCCAATTTAAAGCAGAAAAATATTTTAAAACTTCTGTAGGAGCACCCTAGATGCCTTCCTTTAAAATCTAAGCCTTCCACAATTCACTTCTCAAAATCACAGATCCATGTATTTATTTATATTTCTATATTTGTTTATACATTAAATTTGTAGACTGCCCTCCCCTGAATGCACAAGGCTGTAAAAACTCTCATAAGACGAACAATTCAAACAAATTAAATAGTACAGAATTAACACATTCTCAAGTGGTGCTAAACTTCAGGATTCCAGATTGTGCCACTATCTTGTGGGTGAGGTAGAAAAGAAGTAGGGGGAGAGGTGCCAGATGAGATGGTACCCATAGGGTTGCCAATCCACAGGGGATCCCCTGGTTTGGAGGCCCTCCCCCTGCTTCAGGGTCGTCAGAAAGCAGGGGGAGGGAAGGGAAATGTCTGCTGGGAACTCTATTATTCCCTATGGAGATTTATTCCCATAGAAAATCATGGAGAATTGATCTGCGGGTATCTGGGGCTCTGGGGAGGCTGTTTTTTGGGATAGAGGCACCAAATTTTCAATATAGCATCTAATGCCTCTCCCCAAAATACCCCCCAAGTTTCAAAAAGATTGGACCAGGGGGTCCAATTCTATGAGCCCCAAAAGAAGGTGCCCCTATCCGTTATTTCCTATGGAAGGAAGGAATCGAAAAGGTGTGCCGTCCCTTTAAATGTGATGGCCAGAACTCCCTTTGGAGTTCAATTATGCTTGTCACAGCCTTGATCTTGGCTCCACCTCTAATGTCTCCTGGCTCCACCCCCAAAGTCCCCAGATATTTCTTGAATTGGACTTGGCAACCCTAGGTACCCATCACTCTGCTGAACCAAAAGCCTCATTGCAGGCCCTGTAGAACTACATTAAGTCTCACAGGGCATGGATATTGCTTAAGAGAGAATTCCGCCAGGCAGGAGCCAGGGTTGAAAAAGTCCTGGCTCTGGTCAAAGACAGCTTAATGTCTTTTGGGCTGGGATCACCAGTATGTTGTTTTCTGCAGAGTGTAGCACTTTTTGAGGGACAAATGATAGGAGGTGTCCCAGAGATATGTGTGTCACTGACCTCTTAGAGCAGGGTGTCCAGCCCATGGGCCAGAACCAGCCTGCTTTAATCAGGTCTGTGGGGCTTTAATCAGGCCTGTGGGGCTCTTCTCTCCCCCCCTTCCCCCTCCTTACCCTTTGAAGCTCCAAGGCTGCCAAAGTTCCCAGCTTCTTCGTCCTTTTCTTTGCAGGCTGAAGCAGGATGCAATTCTGAGTTTGCAAAGAAAATGCAGAATGGACTTTCCATTAAGGTCTCTGCCCCCAGACAGACTAGTAGTTGATCTGGGCGCAGAGACCATAATGGAAAAATCCATTCTGTGTTTTCCTTGCAGCTTTGTCTGTGTTGCAATGTATTTTAATGGAGTAGAGCTCAATTTCACTTTCACTTTTCAGTGTTTATATGGCCCTTTAGAAGCTGTTCCTTGCTGGGGTTGTGTGACCTTGCAAATAATGGGTTGATACTTTGAACCAGCATGTGTCTGCTGAATGGACCATAGAACTGGTGTCTAGTGGTCTGGGAACCTACAGCCAAAGGACAATATTACACTGAAGAGCCATTACCAAACTAAGTAGACCTGAGGGCAGAGGGAGAAGCTTGCAATGTCCAGCCATTTCATGTTTTTCTAAACCCAGAGCATTTTATATTTGTGGTTTATATTTTTAATTTCTGCTGTGATCTTTGTGTTTTTTCTTAATGTTTTCTTTATTTTTTTTAAATTGCATTGCCAAATCCCACTATTTCCCCACCTTTCCATTTTAAACAAACCATTGCAAGAGCTTTAAGCATGTGTGCATTTTAAGTAAAAAATATATTTAATTGTGTTTCTCTGTATTCTTTATACAGTTTATATCTCCACTTCCTGGCATTACTTTTATGATATACATGGCCTGGCTCCACAAAGTCCCATTTATGTCAGTCTGGCCCTTGTAACAAATGAGTTCGACATACCTGGCTTAGGCCCTTAAGGTTAATACCAAAACCTTGAATCTGACTTGGTAGTCCTGGTGTGGAAGCCAGTCCAGCTGACCAAGCACTAGCTGAATATATGATGTGCATGATGTTCCAGTTAGGACCTATGCTGTTGCATACTGGACCAGCTGCAGTTTCTGGGTCAGTCTCAAGGGTAGCCCAGCGTAGAGTAAACTACAGTAATCCAGGCTGGGCATGGCCATTGCATGGATTACTGTGGCTCAGGCAGGGTGAGACAGGAAGCGGGCATGTTGCCTGACCTGGTGCAGCTGGGAAAATGCCAGCTTGGCAACATTTGTGATCTGGGCTTCCAGATGTGATATGTGGCCAAACTGAATGAATTAACAAAGATCTGTCCAGGTTCTCAGTTGGCTGAAAAAGACTCACAGAGTTTTTAGCAAGTAAATGCATCACACCAGAGTAGATTTTTCTCCTGTGGATGAGGAATTGTTTCATGTAAATAGGTACCTTATGGAGAAACCAAATAAGTATGTTCTCCCCTTTTATTTGCAAGAAAGAAGGCAGTTCCCCAATCTGAAATCAGAAAGGATTTGTCAGTTGAGAAGAGAGAGGAAAAGCCAGCTTTGCACAACATATTTCGAGAATATATTGTTTGCTCCTGAAGCAGCTGTTCTCCTCCCCGGCAGGAAGAAGTGGCTTTGTTGTAGAGCGTGTAAAGTGGTCCATGTTGAGAATGAGATGAGATGTGCAGGTGGCATCTGTAGAAGTAGCAGCTCATGTTTGTTCTTTGGGGAGTACAAGGGAAGAAAACATCCTAGCCAGTCCTGAAAACATCTCTAGTTTTCTTTCTCTCTAAAACATGGTTTATCCCATGTTTTCTACCAAGGAACTCAAGAGTAGCAGATATGCTTCCCTCATCCTCTTTGTGACCTCACAGCAACCCTGCAAGGTAGGCCAGGATGAGAAAAAGTGACTGATCTAAGGTTCCCCAACAAACTTCATGACAGAATAGCAATCTGAACTCTTAGTCTGACACTCCAACCAGTATAACAGCACAAGTCTTCTCTACCTAGAGGGGTTATTCCTTTCAATAGAAGGGCAGAACAAATACTTCTTAAATGTCTGCTTTTCTTTACTAGGATGCTATTCAACCCAGTCCTTATTTTCCAGGCTGTAAATAAAAAACAGACATCTTAAGTTTATTGCACATTGCAATCACTGTTTGCACAGAAAGCAAGTTTCATGTGGCTTGCATTTTTAAGAATCCTTATGTCATTCAAGACAAACCATTCCTTTTTGTGAAGATTTGCTAAACAAAGTTAATCCAAGTTCCCTTTGAGGTCTATAGCTTGTCTGAACACAGTTCTTCAGCTGCAGAATAAGTGGAGGTTAGATGTCCTTTAAGCTGGCCCGGAGCACCACAGAATTCTTGCTCCTAATAGTCTGTGCTTACCGCTTTGCTTCTCAGATTGCCACATTCGCTTCAGTGTCATGATTTGACTTGTTCCTACATCACACTGGAACAGTACCGGCAGTCTCTCACTGCCACTTACTTAGGTGCTCAGATCTTGCAACAAAGGGACAATTTAAACATGGTGGCCCATATGAAAAATCTAGAAAAACAGTTACTTATTTTGGCTAGTCAAATTATGGGACTAACATTAAGAACACTGCATTGGTCCATGCATTTCCAAACTCTGCTTGCCAGTGTACTCTCTACCTAGCATGTAGAACCTCTGTTCATGTGGGCTGGTCCACTAGCCAATATGATTTAAAAGGGGTAGCCATGTTAGACTGTTGTAGCAAAATAAAGAAAAATCTAGTGGCACCTTACAGACTAACAATATTTCAATATGAACTTTTGTGACTCACAAAATAAACACTGAAATAAACATTGTTTGATTTTTATTTTATATTGCACTAACCAGTAGACTATTAAGAGTCATGCCCATTTCAGTAGCCCCCCTCTGAGGGTTGCTGCATTGAAATTGGATCTAAAGCACTTAAGTTACACATAAAACTGTGAATGAACAGCTAATCAGCACGACCTCTGGTCTTCCCACAGATCTCATCTCTCATCCCTTCGTAAAGTTCAGCCTGAATCTTTTCAGATTTGATGAGACACAAGTTTATCTTTTTCTCAGTTTATAGAGGTCACAAAGTGATTTGTAATAGTAGCAAACCAAGTGGTAAGACTGAGAAAATTGCAGAATGGTAGCTGTGTTAGCCTGTTGTAGCAAAATAGAAGACCAGCAGCAACTTAAAAGACCAGCAACATTAACTTGTCAGAAGATTACTACAGATGCTATATAGCACCTGAAGAAGCGAGTTCAAACCGACTATGCTCATGCTGAAATAAATGTTGTGAGACTTTGTGACAGGTTAGATTCCTTCTCACCCTAAGAGTGGCCAATGGGAGATGATGGAAGTTTTTTTTAGTTTAGTTTATTTGTAATTTGTATCCCGCCCTTCCCACCAGGTGGCTCAGGGCGGCTTACAGCATATAAAATCTAACATAAGAATATAAAAATTTAAACATTTCACACAGTTTACATAGTTAAAACATTAAAAACATGCAGCAATCTTATAAAAACTACACTCAGTTTCAAGTTTCAGGTGCCGGTTAGTTGTAAGCCAGCCGGAAGAGGTGAGAGACAGTTGAACACTGCAGTTAAGGGAGTTGAAGACAGCATTTAGGGAGCTGGGAGTGGGTGAAACTGAATGAAGCTGTGGAGAACAGCAGTTTAAACCTGACCAAAACAGTTAATTTGTAGCAAAGGATCTCCAAAGCTGGAAGAGAGAAAGTTCAATTGAAATTAAACTTTGTAACCTCTGACTTTTCTTCAGCGTTATTTTCAAACCATAAATACAAGTTAACTCCTTGTTTGTTTAATCCTGTGGGCAGTTTGGCCACTGTGGGATTCAGAGTGTTGGACTAGATCGGCCATTGGCCTGGTCTAACATGGTTTCTCTTATACTTTTATGGTTGTCTCAGGGAACAAACACACAAACAAAGACCTTGGTCTATATATATTTTAGGACATGAATAAATGCTGGCAGCATGTGCGTGAAAACAGTATTTGAGTCCCCAACCCCGACAACTTTGTGCAGCATTTGAATGAGGGGCAATTATTAAAGGAGGCTGGGCTACGCTGTCTGGCAATGTTTCTGTGAGAGAGAGGATTTGGGATGTGAAATGATCATGGCTCTCCTTATATTTTAAAAGAAGCAAGAAGGTAGTGACTTCCTGACCTACCTGTAATCCTGAATCTGTGAAAGGTTGTAGAGGGTGGTAGGCACTCTGTGCAAGTGATAAAGGTGTGTCACAATCTTTAAGGTGCTACTGAACTCCTGTCTCTCAACACTAAAACAAGACGTCATTAATGGAAGACAGTAGGGCAAAGTAAGCTACTTGCAGTTCCTTTTTTTGAATATATTATTTTCAATTATGTATCTATTGAGAAGCAGAAGTAGATGACTTAAGCAGGATAATCAAATAGCAGAGACCAAATTCTGCACGATTTATAACGGCTATTATGTCAGGAGGCTTCAGCCTGCCAGTGGAGTGAGATAAACTGTAAAATCATGAGACTGAAATGAGTTCTAGTCTTATTTTAATCAGTGGGAGAGATGTGTGGGCTGCACCAGGAAAAATTGCTCACAGCCTCCTCTCCTTCTGAATGGAGGAATGTAGCTAGCCTTCAGAGTGTGGTCATGATTACTGAAAAAACAGAAGAGATAAATGTAAAGTTGCAGTAGAAGTTGGCCACCTATTTTCAAAGTTTATACTTAACAAAAATATTTTGTTGTTACTTTATTTTCTTAAATGAATGCTTGTGTTGTAAGCAATTCAAGGAAGCTACAGGAATCTTTTGGTCACAGCTCATTGCTGTCCAAATTCATTTTTTCCAACGAACATGAATGCTTGTATGAGGTTTAGATGACTACTCCATGAAAACCTGCCACTTAAACAGGTCACTGCCCCTCTCTCCCATCCCTCATCACTGCAGGCCCAGTTTGCACTCTGCTATGGAATATGTCAGGGTCTTCCATGTTTATTAGCACCATCCAGCTTCACACCTTTGGTCTATGAAAGCAGACAGCTTTGTGAATGAATAGCCCTGTGCAACAATCACATATTCAGAAGCCTTGTTCAGCAGTGTGACTAGGCAGTTTTGACACCATTAGCTGGATTTTTATTGTCATCCAATCAACCACACTTGCCCTTCACTTAGACTTTAAATCTGTCATCAGTTGATACAATTGTGTATGACCAGTTAGCAATTTCTGCTCAGTCAACTTCTCTGCTACTTGAATGTAAGACTGTAGGTAACTAACAGCCTAACATAATGAATGTCCCTCAGAAACAGAGACATGTTTACAGAAACATTAGCAGGTTAATACAGCTATGTATCGGTTTAAAACAGCTGAGGGTTGCAAACAGCTGAGAGAAAAGAGGCTTAATAGAGGCTCAGTGTATAGAAAAAGGCAGTTGAAGCTTCTCATGGCATGAAGTAATGTTATATAATGAATAACGTCCCACTAAACCTCAAATAAAGACACAAGACACTTTTTCTACATGCTGTTGGCAACCTTACTTTAAGCTTGGGGCTCCGTGGTCTCACTAAAAGAACAGAAAGATTTTGCTGTTTCTAGCTCCTTCTGGAAACAAAACAAAAATATCAGGAGACCTCAGTGACTATGGATGCAAACAAAAGGTAAAGTTTCTACAAGTGTCCTTCAGTATTAAAAAGACCAAGCCCCTGGTTCTGCTTCACTGCATGTTAAGAAAGAAAATCTTCAAAGTACAGAAACAAAAGTTATATGAAGTAGAACCACTTCATATAACTCAAGAGACTTTACCTCCTAAATTAATAAGCGAGAAGCTATTTTCCCCCTTATTGTGAGACCAACGTTAACTCTGAAAAATCAAAAACTCTGGGGTTTTCAAGGTCTTGGAGGCACCTTAGTTGGTACATTAATGGCAACTAAAAAGAGCAAGTTAAATATTTGAATACTTGGGAGTCCTCTTCCAGTATAACAACAACTAGACAGCCCAGAGGAATCAAGCATTAAATTTGGCCAAAATTAATCTGTTTGTGATTGCTAGGCTTTTTAATGTGAAGGGTAACCAATTTGTTTCTGCAGTTGTGAAAGTTTTCAACGCTAAAGTTGTGTCCCAATTACTCTATGGGCGTTTTCGCACTGACCTTCAAGTGGCGCGACCACCCTCTTCACACCGGAGGATCTGCGCGGATTTCGCACAAGAAGCGCCGGAGCACCCAAAAGAGCCGGCGACTTCCGTCGCAAAAGCCGCTCAAACGTTTTCCTGCTTCTTGGCGGTTTCCGTTTGAGCGGGTTTCGCGACGGAAGTCGCCAGCTCTTTTGGGTGCTCCGGCACTTCTTGTGCGAAATCCGCGCAGATCCTCCGGTGTGAAGAGGGTGGTCGCGCCACTTGAAGGTCAATGCGAAAACACCCTATGATATCCCTATCTGGATCAATTTGTTTAAATCACATTTTGAGCCGATCCAGGTCATATTTTTGTGATATATCCTTGAGATCCCAAACTTGTGTAGGTTATGCAGCCATTTGGCTAGAGACAGGGCAAGGTCTTCTGAAAACTGAAAATTTGGTTACACCTCCATTTCAGGGCAGGACCTAGTAGTTACATCTCCCTGATAATATCGAATTCATTTTCCTCTAATTGGTTCCATTCAGTCTTGAGGAAAATACAGTCAATTGGTATACTTCTGGACTTTCTTTTTATGTGAGATGACCTTGAGGTAGATCCCTGAAACTGGGACTCCTTGACATTGAGAAACAAACCTTATGGTCTCTTGCAGGTAAAACTTGTTCCCCTTTGCAGTTTACTATAACATCAAGACAGGGGCGTTCAGCTGCCTATTTTACATAGCCTACAGCCCCACAATTACTTTTAGGCTCACATAATTTAATGTCTTCCCATCAGTGGTTCTCTATGGGAGATTTGTGAATTTGCCTTACCATGAAAGAATCTGCCCATGCAATAATAGGGAACTAGAATCAATTGCTCATCTTTTGCTTTGATCTGGATTTTACGTCCAAATACAAGATGTTCTAATTAGCTCTATTTTGCATAACAAGCAGAAGTGAGGTTTGTTTCCCTTCTTTTATTGGATCAGTGTCCCCATATCACTCTCTTAGTAGCTTGGTTTCCTCTGATTGTTATGAGAATCAGAGAATATAAGATCAAAATGTTGGAGAGATGATCGATTTTTGATTGTACTCTGATTTTAATTTATGCCAATAAAGGTATTGACTGACAATACTTGACATATACTCCTAGATACAGCAGTACCTATGTGTGGAACCAGACACAAGTACAGGTGTTGTGATACTAGCAAGTTATCATTAGGCTTGTTCATCATTCAGGGATAAATGGTTTACCTATTTAATTTTGAGGGACAGTCCAATAAATAAAAACAAATCTTGAGTTTTGGCAGTTTAACCTCTAATATTCTGATTTACAGTTTGAGGCTTTAAAAGAAAATCTGGACGCACTCACTGGGTAGTTAGTTCACTCCTCTTAACGGAGTCCATGTGAAAGGAATACACCATTCATTCAGAAACAACCTGTTATGTTTTGCTTCTCTGACCTTGTCAACACAGTCTATATGAATTACCTACTATGCTCATATTGGTTGGATCCAAAGGCTCCCTCCTGTTAAGAAGAATCTTCATGCATTTTCTTCCAGTAACTTGATGGAACTATCTTTGAATCCAGGACTTTGTAACCTCCTTTTCATCTTAGTTGTCATGTTCATTTTGGACTTTCACAGTCATCATCCTTATTTGAGATTTATCCATTTCTAGAAGTTGTAACATTTTAAACTTTCCTTGTCATAGAGAAAGCTCTACTGCCAGTAACTAATCCTGTAGATTTGCACAGCAAACTATTTTTGAACCCCCTTTAGGATTTAGAATTCAGAAAAAGAAACCAGAGGCTTTTAGAGGCCCAAACCACTGACACAACTCCACCTCACCCAGTTTTAGTGGGCCATCAGCCCATTTTTCAAGGGAAATCCTATGATTTGAACTGACACTTGGCCTCCCACTGGCTGCAGAAACTAAGCATGCTTTACACATTCCAACAAACAACAATATTCTCAGGCCCAACCAACTGTAAGACTTTATTTATCATATTTTTGTAATGATGTGAAATTATGTGGCTAGAGAATGGGGATAATTATTTTAAACACCATAATAGCAAGTGCAACTGCTGCCAGATTTAGGTTATCTTCATACTGTAGCCAAACAGTGGATGGTATCCAACCAGCTTTTCCACAGTTGAGAAAGAGAAGATGTGTTCTCCTTTGACCACTAAAAAGCTATGCTAGGAATCATGGGACTCCCATGGATAAAAGTACCATGTGGAATTGAGGCTTCAGAAAGAAGTGGATGAGATTCAGTGCAAAAGCTGGCTGGCTCAATATGAAAAGGACACACTTAAAAACAAAACCAGGAGAATATGGAAAGTAATAGAAAGTTTTCCTAGACCAGCAATATCTGAATGAATTCAGGGACTACAGTTGCCTTTGTCGTAAAAGCTACTTGTACCAAACTCTCAATCCAGTCAGCAGTTGTAGAATATTCTCATCTACATCCCTGTTGAAAGCACACTGCTCTGTAAGTAGCAACCAGAAGGGATTTAGAGCCCTAAACCCCTGTCTCTGTCTACCTGTTATGCTATTTGGGGGGCAAGCTGAGGGATAAGTGAAAAGGAACAGGAACTTCAGTGGGAATATTGTTAGAACCTTGGGAATATATTGTTAGAAAGGTTAATGGTTGGACATTCTGTGAAAGAGCCAAGAGAAAGATGCAATTTAAAAAAAAAAAACTTTAAAAAAGGTAAATTGGAAGGAGATTGGATTTATACTCCACCATTCACTCAGAGTCTCAGAGCAGTCCTTCACTCTCCCTGCAGCCTTTATTTAGGAAAATCACAGTCTTTCTCCACAATGGGAGAGGGGACCAGTTTACAACATTCTCCTCTTGCACCTTTGATCTGCATAACAATCCTATGAGGTAGTTTAGGCTGAAAGTCTGTGAGTGGTCCAAAATAACCCAGTCAGCTTCCACACCAAGAACATGGATGTAGCAGACCCCACTCTGAAGCCCTCACTCCTATGCCATGTTGGCCATCATAGAAGGGCTGCTGCTGAACAGTAGCAAGCAGTGAGATCTAGGTGGTCAACTTCCAGGTGGAGTCAGAAGACCTCCTGGTATCAAAACTGAACTCCAGAAAACAGATCTTTCCCCCTCCCACTGGAGAAAATAACTGCTTTGGAGGGTGGACTCAATGGCATTATATTCAGCTGGAGCCTCTGCCCACATCTAAGTCCACCACAAAATCTCCAGGAATCACCCATTAACTTGCTACTGGCAGGCGTAGTCAGGACTGGCCCCAGTGAGTTCTCCCTCAAAGGCCTTTAGTGATACCTTTCAGACCAACACTGTCTCTCTAATAACATTGTTAGTCTTAAACACAGGAGTTAATTCTCTCTCTCACGTTCCCTCCCTCCTCTCTCTGTATCTGCTCTGCTGCCACCAGGATGCCAATCCCCTCCCGCTCCCCGCCCCTGTCTCTGGCTGTTTTCCTTCCAGAGAAGGAGAGGGAGGAGCTCTCAGCTAATCAAGGGAAGGCTTTCTCTGGCTCTTTCCCTCCTCCTCCCTCCGCCAATTGAGGGAAGGGTTTCTTTCTCTCCCCTGTGAAGCAGGGTATCAATCCTTGTCTTTTCTGCAGCTGGAGGATGGGGGTTGCTCTCCATTGAGATTGAGCAACATGTATCTCAGCCAATGGAAGATTAGATAAACCATGACTAGTCTGTCTGGAGAATTATATAACAGAGGAAATTCCAAAGCATTAGTTTGAAAATCTGAAGACTGATTTTTTTCTACTCAGTAATTGGGAGAAGAAACTGAAAAAATTAGGAACTCTCAATACACTTAAAGTAAACAAAACTGTTTTCTGGTTTCAAAAAGTTTATTTATAACAAAGGTATTTTCTGACCTGATATCCAACTAAAAAAAAAAAAAAACTTCAAATTTAAGCAACTGATGACCTTTCCTTGACATTTCATTTTTTTGTTTTATTTGAAATCAAAAACAAGCCCAAGAAACTCTTTTCCTTCCCTTTCAGCTAAACCTAAAGAAATCAAGTACAGTACCTTTGAATTGCAGTGAGTGGGAGACGAAAGTGATAAAATTTATAATGTACAAGTATAAAAATATGTTACTCAAGGTTCAGCATAATAATTTAATAGCTTTTTGCTGTTTTGTAAGCATCTGGAAATGGAACAGATATGTGTCCTGCTCCTGTCACAAGAGGTAGGATGCCTGCGTTTGGTACAACATTCCATGAGAGAGTCAAAGTGATGTTTCTGTTGCCCCTGAAATTTGAACAAAGCATTAGCACAAACAGTTGCATATTCTAACAGTACAAGAAACACCCTCATATATGTTAAAAGCATCAGGCATGTTAACATATTTAATAAATATGATCCACAGCACATTCTGCGAGCTCTGTGCAAATGCCCCATGTTATCAAGTAGCCATTACAATGCTCATGGTACTCTGCATCTTAAAAAAAAGATTTCAGATTCTAATGGGGTAATCTGTAGAGCAAGATGTGCTTATTTTTTGTACCAAAGGGAGTCATTTTAAACACTATCAATTGATGTTGATAGGACTACAGCATAGTTTGCTTTCTGTAAATTATACCACTTCTGCTTCCAGATTTGCTGCACAAACGTGAAAAGGTATCTTCCTTTGTTCCATCTACTAAAATCTAGAGAAATGCATAATGCTCCTATTATCTGTATTAATTGCCTATTTCAGGGGTGGCCAACGGTAGCTCTCCAGATGTTTTTTTGCCTACAACTCCCATCAGCCCCAACCATCAGCCACGCTGGCCACCCCTGGTCTATTTAATGGTTTTATTCTGAGTATTATTTTGAAGTGATATTTAATAATATTCATTATGTGTTTTCTTTCAGATTCCATTGACATTTTAGAGTCACAATTTTTTCCTCAACCCCCTGATTTGCCTGATCTGCTTCACTGGAGGGGATGTGTGTCTTTTCCATTCACTGCAGTTAGAAGCTGATCAGCAACCACAGCAGCTACCAACAGCACAGACATGGTGAACACTTGAACAAGTGCCACCCCTCTGCTGTTTCTCTCTCCCACCACAGAGCATCATATTACTCTCCTCCTTCCATCAATTTCTTCCTGTCTACACATGCCATCCCACTTATAACCATCCCACTCCACTAGTCTTCTCTTATGCTATTATTAATCTTCCTTTACAAACATCCTTATTGCTGCCAAGTCAAAACCCCTAAATAACACTGCTTTTGTACATACTAGGTCAAATTAGCTACATACTTTTGCTCAATTTGTGATGTTGACAGCTGGATGGTAATATTATGCTTTCTTGGCAAAAAAAATGTGTAACTTGTTTATATTATGCCATTCTAACATACATATTAGCACCAATGCATTTTTGAAAGTACACACTCTCCCTGCTTTGGGGTTCCTGTATGGCTAGCACAGGACATGCCACAAATGCACCGAAGTTAATAAATAATAGATATTTACTCACTTGAGACCATTTCCATCATCAAAGAAAAAGTATTTTGATTTCATATCTTTCAAAAGTAGCTTTGGATTATCACCTCTCAAAATGATTTTGTCCCAAAGGACAACCTGGTTTAACACCTATAATTAAAATTAATCAGCAGGTTAAATCGGGATGGGGGGCAGAATTCAGAAATTCCTAGTCTGGGAAGCTGAAAATGTGAACATTCAGCATTTTTTCTATATTGTAAAATCAATACTGCTTTCTAGTAGCTGCTTCAAACATTTATGTTGTCTTTTTATTTAGATAATCAGCTATGCTGGCTGGCATTTTTTAAAAGAATCTTGGATTTTTTTGTTCTTTCCTATCACCACCAAAGACCTTGATGTACATTAGTGATTACACTCTTTTTTGTATGGAGATTTTCACTGCCTTCTGTTTGTTTACTGATTATGAAGTTGCACACAAAAGAGATAACACTTGTTTGGAAAATAAATTAAAGGCTTCCTGTACCTATAAAGGCCTTAAGCAAGGCTCCAGGGGCGTCAAACACGCAGCCTGAGGGACGGATCAGGCCCCAGAGGGCTCTTATCAGGCCCGCGAGCAAGTCTGCTTCCTTCCCCCTCTCTTGCTTTTTTCTGCATCACAGCTTGCTTTGCCAGGATTTCTCAATTGCACAGATGCTTTAGACCAAAGCCTCTGTTTTCCACATTGGCTGAGGCTCCTCTCTTGGGGAGGAAGTAGAGGAGAGGGAGAGCTTGCTTTGATACTGACCACAATATTGCAAGAGTGCTAATACTTGAAGCATGTTTTATTTTATTTTATTTTTTAAAATCTTTGTCTGTGCCCTTTATAAAGTTTATATCTACTTTATGTGGCATTACATTTTATGACACATATGGCCCAGCCCAACAAGGTCTCACTTATGTCAGAACCGGCCCTCATAACAAATGAGTTTGACGCCCCAGCTCTAGACCGTTCCAAAAACAGCCCTTTAGTGATTACATTGTGAAATGGCACTAAACACAGCTTAACTTTCCAGCCACACTAAATTAATTGCATACTTACATTGTTCTTGGTTGAATATTCTGCTGATAAATATAGAAATAACTGTTTCACATTCCAGTCAAATATACTATGCAGATGTGTGGAAATTAAGGAACAGAATCCTTAGAAAGCAAACATCCATCACAGATCAACATTTCAGCTTTTAAAAAAATATTTAAAAGGTGTTTACCAACTTTACATTTAAAAGGCATTTGCCAACTTTACAGTGGTCTATGTTACACATCTGAGACATAACAGTACTTACACCATTGAGATGATAATTAGATGACAATTAGACTGCAGAGAAAACATGCCAGTTCTTGCTAGAAATAGAACATGCAAACCTCCCCGTACCCCTCCATGAGTACCAATACTTTCCTAATTCTTTTTTTGTCTGTATTGGGGGGGCAGACCTCTAACACAAGTTGAACAATTGGGGAAAATTGTTTAAAATGAGCAAACTAGGTGACCATTATATAATTTAGACTCTGTTATTCCATCTACAGAATTTAGCTATTTTGACTGGACAATTTGGGATTTTTGAGAATTCCAAGGATTAGTTCCAGTGGTGCTGCTCAAGCAGAAAAGCATCTGTTAGCAAAACAGTACTTCCACAAATGGGGAGAAGGTTTTATTGATTCTCCACCCCCCCCCCCCCCCCATAAAGACACTCTCCCAAGGTTTGACATACTGCGGTGCAGCTAGATGATGTGCTGAAAATCCAACTGCTTTTCCTTTCTACAGATAACATTCTGGAAAAGATCTCAGCACACAATTTAAGGCCAGAGTTATCAATAAAAGCAAAACTTTCAGAACATGGAGAATCTTTTCAAGTAAAAATCACCTTTAAGTTCTACTCTTGTCTATCAGATTCTTCTAACTTTTAGGATCAATATTTCAGGAAGGCTCACTGGGGCAGGGAATCATGTCTTGCTGCTGTGGCAGTTTGGCTCTAATGTAAAATCTCATACATACTGAACCCCAGATGAGAAGCCAAATGGCATCCTCTTTAGATTTCTATTTCTCAAACAGCTGTCCCCTGTATTATGTAGCAAGTCAAAAATGAAACAAAAGAGAGTTTCAAATATTGAAGGAGGGGGCGCACTGCAGTTTGAATGAAACAAAAAGTCAGAACAGCTTTCTGAGCTAGTGCAAATGTTCTGGCAGGCATTTTGAGTCAATTACCAACCCCTCCTCAATTCTCTGCATTTCCCAAAGGGAATCCCCAAGCATATATTTGCAATCCTATTTCATTGTGATAATGTATACAGTCTATGCAGGCCAATGAAGTGAGGGAGGGTTGAAAGAATGCCTACCTTCAATTTCATGGTGCCATTGTCTACATGGATTCAGGGCTGCATGGCAGAGATAGTGCCAGACTGAAGAAAACATGCAGACAGGCAGTTCAAATCCAACTGGGGATGTGACTACGGAGTGCTGAATGGGAGCCCTCTGTGCTGTTTTGCCCAATCCAAGTTGCCAGCTGTTACTTGAGAGCTGACACCCTATAGGCTACCTATGTTTTTCCACGTATGTACCATGGCCCTATCATAGAATTCAGGGTGATCTGTGGCTATAAGCATTGTTTAAATGCATTGGAGATCTGAATACAGATTCAACACATCATCTAGCTACACCTCAGTATGTGAAAACTGGGAAAGTGAGAATTTTCCATTACATGGCTGTGGAATTTAGTGGGGAGAGGGATAAGGTGGCAAGGAAGAAGATGATGGGTTTGCTGAAAGGGGGGGGGAAGAACTTTTGCTACTGGCTAGCTTCAACCAACAATTACAATTTATTTTTTAAGCTCTACCAAAGTCTTTGCATTTGCTATAAAGGATATCAGCTGTAATGTCAAAAGTAATGATTCCAAGGTCACTTCTTTCTCCGGGTCCAGTGAAATCTTCTACATTTTTTCTGAGAAACAAAGAAAGAAAACACAATTTAATATTCTTTATAACTGGCAAAGCAAATAAGATTCTTCATGGAAAGAATATCTGTTCATAACGGAGCACAATGGTAAGAAACTTAGCTGCATGCAATAGAACATACAACCCATATTTCAACATCAAAGATCACTCTTTGTACATAATGTCAAAAAGAAACTAGATGAATAACATTTTAATATATTAAATCATTGTATTTAGTGATTACACTTGTAACTACAGCACAGTGACATTTGGCAAATGGTTTAGTCGACTGTCTCACCTGAAAGGCACTGTGAGAAATGATTACATTATTCAAATTCTCCATGCATTGCCATGAATTTATTTACACTGGAGAGGCAATTGATTTAGCACATTTTAATTGCATAAGGTATGTGATACTTGAAGTCCATAATTTAACACACACAGCTGGTACTTTTTAAATCAAAGCCTACTGATGAACAGTCAGTTGGCATGCAAGAACCACAAATGATCTCATTCAAACCAGTGGAACTACTAAGAATATCAACATAACTCCTGGGAGGAGACTCCGCAGGTGTAGCCCACTGCAGCTTTTAATCTCACTGCAATGGATATTAGATTGGCAATATCCTACCAGAGCAACAGCCAACTGATGCCTGCTAACCCCTGCAACAACTGAGCTGCTTTCTCATGTACACACAAGGGAGCCTGCCAGAGGGCAGACTACAGCACCAGAGTGTTCGTGTTGTTTGCTCATTGGCTCAGAGAAGGGGGAAATGAGCAAACAGGAAGCTAAGGTCTTCAGTTCTGAAAACCACAATCTAAAAAAGAGAATGCTGCTTAAAATTTATATATATATATATATAGCTTAAAAATAAGGTCTTGAGAAAATCTAATTTGCAGCTATACACATGAGGCTACCAGATTTAGGCATACGGCTTCCTTCCAGCAGAGATCAAAGCTAGAAGGCAAGCAAGAATATTTGGAAGGGGTGAAAGATGAGTATGTTGTACAACAGCCATGGTCAGCTGATAGTTATTATTGCCATAATTATTCAGAGATCCTCTTAACTAATACACGAGGAGGGAAGGAAAGATCATTGGAACAAATGTCCACCTGGCACCCATTTTTTAAAAGCCCTTTGAAGCAAACTAGTGAACCGCCGGGGCATCCCTTAGCGACCCGGTTTCTTTAGCCACCAGCAGAGCGGCAGCGGCTGCAGAAGGCGCGAGCCTGCCCTCCTCTGCCACCCCCCAAGCCCAGCCCGCCTCACTCACAGGATGACCCGGGAGACGGCGATGCTGACAGGCACGCTGCGCTCCTTGAAGGCGGTGGTGATGAAGCAGCCGAAGGTCAGCGCCGCCATCACGCTCAGCGAGAAGGCGAAGAGCGAGTTGGCGCGGGTCAGTACGGTGTTCATCGCCCCGCCGGCCCTCACTCCTCACCGCACACGCGACAGCCCCGCTTCCTTCCGCCCTCCAGGCCGCGGCTCCTCGAGGAGGGAAGGAGGAAGAAGCACGCCAGGGAAGCCCGGCTGAAGAGGGGGTGGCTCTGGGGACGCGCCACTACGGAGAGGGAAGGACAGGAGAACAGCTGCTGCCGCCTCCACCGCCGTGGTGCGTGATAGAGGGGAAAGAGGAGGCCTGAACCCACCGCCGGGAAGCAAACCCGCCCAGTCGGCCCGCGCAAGGAGGAGCCCCGCCAGCGTCCCAGCCCGCCCATAGGCGGGATATCCCCTCCCAGCTCCGCCTGCTCGAAGGCCTCGTGAACATCCAGAGCGAAGTAGGATAGTGTCGGGCGCTGGAAGCAAAGCGTGGCGAGCCCGCAGAGGACAAAGCGCTGGCCGGGGGTGGTGGAAGAGAGGACGACTCGATTAGATTTGTCTGAAGTGTAGCTGTATTTTGTGTGGTGCATACCTGTTGCTGGAGCGAAGACTAACGCGCTTCTGTTTTGGCCTAAACTTTTGTGGCCCATTTATGATGAAGATTCCTTTTAAAAACATTCTGGCATTCTGTGACAGTGCATGAAAGCGGCTATTAGAACAAAAACGCGTTAGTCTTTAAGGTGCGCCGATACTCCTGTTTACTTTTTGTTTGTAAAATTCAGTTATTTACTTCAGCGTGGAACTGCAATAATTTCAAGTAATTCAGAGCGCAGCCCTATGAAATCGGTGGGTTTGGACTAGAGTATTACCGTATGGGGTTAGGAGGCGTGTTCATTTGAAATATCCCCTTAAATCCAGTATCAAACGGCGTGTCGAAGTAACGATCGCAGACCAATTAAAAAAAATTGATCAAATATTTTGCAACACAGCAGTAGCACAAAAACATGGAGCTGAGGTCTTCTACTTTTAGCTGTGAATTTTAATCTTTTAACTGCTTTGCTGCTTGCAAATTACAGAATAACTGATAACGTTGATTGTAATTATGGTTTAATAGTCTTAACTGTCATGAACTGCTTAAAGAACTTCATGTGTTAGGTGGTTTATAAATATTCAAAACAAAGAAATTGTAGGACTGCCAGGCCTCCACCCCTAATGCGCAAAATGGGGATAACAATATGGATGTAACTGTCAAGCAGCTGATATCTCTTTTGTCCGTTGCAAGAAGTATTTTCGCAATGCAGTTCTTAAACTTCAAAAACATAACACTTTCCCCTAGGTTAGAAAAGCATGAACTTCTTTGTTTGCACCTTCAGAGGGTAGAAAGTAGGGTGACCATAATGTCTGAAGGCCAGCCAGGGACACTGGGGGGGGGGGGGGGGGCACGCGCGCGCCGCCGGAAACAGGAAGTGACGTCACTTCCGGTGACGTCATGCCACCACCGGAAACAGGAAGTGGCATCACTTCCTGTGACATCATTTCCCCCGCGTCACCTGCTGGAAACAGGAAGTGACTTCACAGCACTTCCTGTGACGTCCCCAAAAATCCCCCAAATATCACCGCCGGAAACAATTTTGTTCTCAAATCCTGTATATACTTCATCAGTATATGGGATAAGGCACTTTCTCAACTGTGCTGCATAATGCAGCCTATTTATTTTGTCCTGTTGGCTCTGTTGGCTCTATCTGCGCCACCTTCATCACTTTCGGGGTGTGGATCCCCCAGTGGGGTGGTCTCCCGACTCCCTCCGCTGACTGTTTCTGATAGCCCTGCGCCCCCTCTTTCATTTGATATGTGTCCCGTGCCACCCTCCCGCCGGGAGATGCCGCAAAATGAGCCCCCTTGAGGCTTATGGCGGCAGGGCTCGGGGGAAGCGAGCTAGACTGCTGTTCTTTTGAGGGGTTATAGAGTGTTTCGAGCCCGTCCCTGTGGCATCGGTCCCATCGTTGTGGGACCCAGGGGGCCGGCGCAGCGGCACGCCGAAGCAGCCTGTCACTAATAACACCAGTCAAGATGCAGGACAGGAACCTGGAAGTGACCGACAGGCTGCTTCAGCGTGCCGCTGCGCCGGCCCCCTGGGCCCCACAATGATGGTACCGATGCCACAGGGACGGGCTCGAAACACTCTATAACCCCTCAAAAGAACAGCAGTCTAGCTCGCTTCCCCCGAGCCCTGCCGCCATAAGCCTCAAGGGGGCTCATTTTGCGGCATCTCCCGGCGGGAGGGTGGCACCCGCACGGGACACATATCAAATGAAAGAGGGGGCGCAGGGCTATCAGAAACAGCCGGCGGAGGGAGTCGGGAGACCACCCCACTGGGGGATCCACACCCCGAAAGTGATGAAGGTGGCGCAGATAGAGCCAACAGAGCCAACAGGACAAAATAAATAGGCTGCATTATGCAGCACAGTTGAGAAAGTGCCTTATCCCATATACTGATGAAGTAAATACAGGATCTGAGAACAAAATTGCACTAGAAGACACAAACACAAAGCTCCCTTACACTGAATCAGTGCTTGGGTCCACCAAAGTCAGTATTGTCACATAAGAGAAGCCCTGTTGGATCAGGCCAGTGGCCCATCCAGTCCAACACTCTGCGTCACATAAGAACATAAGAGAAGCCCTGTTGGATCAGGCCAGTGGCCCATCCAGTCCAACACTCTGTGTCACACTTAAGAACATAAGAGAAGCCCTGTTGGATCAGGCCAGTGGCCCATCCAGTCCAACACTCTGTGTCACATAAGAACATAAGTAAGGAAGGAAGGAAGGAAGGAAGGAAGGAAGGGAGGGAGGGAGAAAGGGAGGGAGGGAAGAAGGGAAGAAAGGAAGGAAGGAGGGAAGGAAGGAAGGAAGGAAGAAAGGAAGGAAGGAGGGAGGGAAGAAAGGAAGGCAAACCCCCAACCGCCAGCCCCCCCCCCGCTTTCGGCCCCCTTACCTACGGCGGCGGCGAGTCCAGCGGCGGCGGCAGCGGCGGAGAGTCCGGCGGCGGCGGTGCAGAGGCCTTTCCGATGCCCTCCCGGGCCTCCGCCAGCACGGGGGGGGGGGTGGTAGAGGCCGGGGAAGCGTCGGAAAGGCCCGCGGGGGTCGCTGGAGGGCCTCCAGCGAACCCCGCGGGCCTTTCTGACGCCCTCCCGGGGGAGGAGGACGGGGGGTGGGGGTTAAGAGCCCCGGGGAAGCGTCGGAAAGGCCCGCGGGGGTCGCTGGAGGCCCTCCAGCGACCCCCGCGGGCCTTTCCGACGCCCTCCCGGGGGAGGAGGACGGGGGGTGGGGGTTGAGAGCCCCGGGGAAGCGTCGGAAAGGCCCGCGGGGGTCGCTGGAGGCCCTCCAGCGACCCCCGTGGGCCTTTCCGACGCCCTCCCGGGGGAGGAGGACGGGGGGTGGGGGTTGAGAGCCCCGGGGAAGCGTCGGAAAGGCCCGCGGGAGTCGCTGGAGGCCCTCCAGCGACCCCCGTGGGCCTTTCCGACGCCCTCCCGGGGGAGGAGGACGGGGGGTGGGGGTTGAGAGCCCCGGGGAAGCGTCGGAAAGGCCCGCGGGAGTCGCTGGAGGCCCTCCAGCGACCCCCGCGGGCCTTTCCGACGCCCTCCCGGGCGGAGGAGGACGGGGGGTGGGGGTTGCGAGGCCCGGGAAGCCTCGGGAAGGCCCGCGGGGGTCGCTGGAGGGCCTCCAGCGACCCCCGCGGGCCTTTCCGACGCCCTCCCGGCCTCCGCCGCCACCGCCGGGCCCCGTGCGCGGGCGGGGAAAGCGGCGAGGGAGGGAGGGAGCGTCCCTGCGCGTGCGCAGAGCGATCTGCGCACGCGCAGTGTCCCTCCCTCCCTCCCTCGCCGCCTTCCCCGCCCGGGCGCGCGGCCCCCGGCTCTCTGGCTGGCTAAACCGGGACCTCTTAATGGTCCCGGTATACCCAGCCCGGGAGCCGGGAATTGGGGGCCAGAACCGGGAAAGTCCCGGGAGACCGGGACGGTCTGGCCACCCTAGTAGAAAGGCACATTGCGGCCAAATCACCCTAGTGATAAAATCATTGGCCCCTCTCTCTTTTCCAATGAGCAGCTGTCAATCGTTACCACGCTGAGTAGTAATCATGATATCAAAAGTAACCAGAAAATTTGGTTTGTCAAATAAACTGTCAATCAAGTACTTAAATCTGTATTTTACATTGCTTTTCCCCTGCTGTTGGGCGCAGGTAGCAAGCACCACCTAATGGCTGTCCATTGAAATGCAGCCTCCTGTGTCTTTATCGTAAGACCCCCCAAAAATTGTTTCAGTAATTTTTAAAAAATGTTTGGGGAAAATTATTTTTATACTACAGAAAAATATCTTTACCATAATGTTTCAATGTTAATTCTTAGTCTTTAAGTAGTCATACATTTTATCTTTTGTACTTTCATTAGCATTGTTTTCTATACATTTTCATTTCTGTTATGTCAGAATGGATATATTATTTTAATATACAATTAGTTTTATTACCCAGGTTGTTATCCAGCTGCTTGAGGTTTTATTCACATCTAATTCTATCTTCTGTTTTATAGTTTTGAGAATTAGAGATCAGCCTTTACAGAGCTGTTGTAACAAAATATTATAGGGATATGATTTTTTTAAATGAGTATGTTAAACATTTGGAACATTTGGCAATTAATTTCTGTATTAACTTTGTTTTTTGAGAGCTAGTATGATGTATTGATTGGAATCTGTGTAAATATAGAAGACTAACCAGAGCAGGTGGGTAGAACTTGCCTTGCAAAACAAATACGTTACTCAGACTAGTGAGCATCCACCAAGGACAGGCATGGTGTAGTAGTTTAGAGCACCAAACCAGGATGTCAGGAAACCTACGTTTGAATACTTTCGGACAACAGAGACTAATGAACAACCTAATAAAATAAGGATAGTTTGTGGAAATGTTGATATCAAACAAGTAGCTTTCCCATACAGCTGTTTCCTAAACTTCCAGACACAACTGCTATCAAGCCCAAATTCCTAAGCTCCTCTTCATTCAAGGAGGGCACCCAAATGGTCTTTTGGCTATATATTTGACTGAAATTACTTCCGGTGCTCCAGGCTAATTTGTGTTTGTTGCCATTTATATGAAGCACAAAGCTATCTGAACTAAATCCATCCTTCAGACTGATTTAGATGGGACATTCACCTGTCAGGGTTGTTTTTAAAAACATGTTCCATGTCAATAAGATTTATATGGGTATTAGAGAAAAGAAAGCAGAGTGATGCAACTTCTCTGAGTCCCAGATTTATTCAGAAATTAGAGCTCCCTTTACAGTAGGGTTGCCAACTGCCTAGGCTCTAGAGAAAAAAACAAGGTCCTGTTCCTTTAATGGGATGTTATTTACCAGGTGATATTACTTACCTCCAAGCCAAAGCTTCAGCTGCCCATTTCCACATACTAAGCCTCTATTAAAGGAACAAGACACTTTTCTCCAGGCCTGTTAGCAGCCCTGCTATAAAGAAATAGAACTAATATAATACGTTAGAAAACTTCAGTTGTTAAACAGGTGATCAGTTGGATGCCACATGACAAGATAATAAAAAATACTCCATGAAGCATCTGACACTATGGAAAATACCATCTATTTTTCTTTGAGGATTTAAGCAAAACTGGCACTGTTGGCTTGGAACATATTATACATTTTTCTAAGGGTAACCATCCTGTGGCCGGTGCAGTGTCAGATAACAATATACCAAATATAATCCAAGAGCTTATCATATTTCAGATGTGCAACTAGCTACAGAATAACTTTTGTCTACAGTGGAACAGGACAAAATTACTACTGCCTTCATAGATGTCCACCAAATGAGAGCAATGTTATATGGCTGTAAGTATGGGCTATAACTGAGTAATACTTGGCTTTCTCTCACTCTTAGCCTCCATTTTCTGTACTGTTCAGCTGCATTCACAGTCATGACAAACCCTTCACAACCTGCAAGATCGCCTCCTGCCATATCTGTCTGCAAGGCAACTCTGGGCATTGGAGCAGGCATTGCTAGTGGTTCGCATCCTGCTCAATTGTGGCTGTTGGGAGTCATGCTTTCTCTCTGACTCAGCCTGTATTGTGTAATGGACTTACAGAAGATACGGGGCCCTGACTTTAACAGGTTTCAGAGTGTCCTTAAAATAGGCTCTTTGTTAGGCCTTCAGTAGCCCATGAGTGATGGCTGAAGTCTGTTCCTTTTGTTGCCATTTTTTATGATGTACTGTTCCTTGGCTGCATGATCAATCAAAAGGGAGACTGCAACTCAGAAGGAGGTTGAGATTTGGAGGGGCAACCATGAAGGAGCTAGAAAATATTATTAAGGGTAAGGATGTATCGTTGGCAACCAAGTCAATTCATACCATTGTACTCCCCGTTACTGGGTGTATGGGTGTGAAAGTTGGACAGGGAAGAAAGCTGACACAGGAAGAAAGTTGATTCCTTTGAAATAGGTGTTGGAGGAGACTTTTGCAGATACCATGGACAACCAAAGAGACAAATAAGTGGGTTCTAGATCAAATCAAGCTTGAGCGCAATTTTGTTAAATCATGGGAATTTTACTAATCAGCATTGAAAACATAGTCCTTGCTTATAAAAATTAGCATGCTTATTGAAAACTAGCATGGTAGCTTAGAGATGTATTTATAGCCTCCCTTTCTTTACAAATGAAATCCTCAAAGCAACTAAGATTCACAGATTGAGAGCTCATTAGTGTAGTGGTTACAGTGTTGGACCACACCCTCAATCACCCGTATTCAAATTCCAACTCTGCCATGAAAGCTTGCTGAGTAACTTTGGACCAGCCCCCATGATCTCAGCCTAATCTACCACATAGAATTGTTGTGAAGAAAAACTGGATTAGAGAAGAATGACATCTTTCTTTGGGTTCCCACTGGAAAGAAAGGCTAATGGAGTAAAGCAAACATGAAGTTTACATAAAAGCAGTCCAGAAGAATGGCTGTGGCCATTTTCCTCTTTTCCTTCCAGAATGGAGGAGCAGACTGATGGAATAAGTTATCTATTTCTGTCCTGCTGATCCTGACCCTATTTCCAGTAATTAATATATGTTGCAATGTGGTTTCTAACAAGCCTGGAGGGGGAGAAAGCCCTTTCCTTATAATAGGGGCTTTATGTGTGGAAATGGAAAGCTGTTCATGGCATGGAGCTACATAACATCCCTCTCATAAAAAGACTGGAATTTCCCCTCCCCCACCTCCATGCAATTGGCAGTCATTGCATTCTGCCTAGATTAACCCCCCCCCCCCATACTGTTCTTCCCTGTTCTGTAACCCTCTTTTTTTCACTGTGCGCTGGTCATTACCAGTTTCCTTGAGAGTTAACAGAAGTGTTCTAGTCAGTACAGGTGAGTGGGATGCCACTGTCAAGCTCAGAGGAAGGACTGTTTTATAGCCAAACATGATTCCTCCCTATGACCTTGTACCTTAAAGGACTCTTCTCAAATTACCATGTAGGTAAGTCCAGTTTGTTGCTAACCCTTTTGATCTGGCAGCAAAGGAATGCTTGTAAGCTAGAGCTTTAACATGGAATCATGAAAACAGCTGTGAGAACAGATTGGCCTATTGACTGATCATATCACAAAAGCACTGCCCTGGCAGCCAACTTTGAAGTGGTTTCCCCCATGCAGTTCCCAGAAGAAAAAGGCATGGAGAAGAGCTCCCTGTGCCAGGTAAAAGGATGCAGATTACTCAATTGCTCTGTATAATTTTCCCTATTCTTGAGCTTTTCAATAGTGCTTCCTGCCTATACTAGCAGAATGGATAGGCTCTCACATTCCCAACTATATGGAATGTTATTTTAGAAAGTTACTAGGGATGGCTATCTGCTTTTCATTGTTTATTGCTATGCTATGAGCAGTTTATATGAAGCAGTTTTAAACAATTCAGATTGTCAGGAAAAAAAACAAATTGTTCTGGGATCTTCTTTGAAATAGGAACCTCATTAAAATTATTGGATTTATACCCCGCACTCCACTTGGAGTCTCAGAGCGGCTTACAATCTCCTTTCCCTTCCCCTCCCCATAACAATATCCTGTGAAGCAGGTGGGGCTGAGAGAGCTCTCCAGAACTTCTCTTTAGAGGAACAGCTCTGAGAGAGTTATGACTGACCTAAGGTCATACCAGCAGGTGCAAGTAATTAGGACCTAGAAGTATAACGAGGCTTATGGTAACCAAGGCACACGCAATTTGAAACTCAAGCTTTTGGTCTGTGCCTGATTGTACATGCTTGCTCAGTCTGAAGAAAAGTTATAACCTAGTGGATAAAGCCAAAAAATAGGGAGGGCATTCATAATTTCTCTAGAATCAATGATTTATATCCAAAGAGTCTAGGGTTTCCAGATCTGGGTTCAAAAATACCTGGAGATTTTTGGGGTGGGGCCTGAGGAGGGCAGGGTTTGGGGAAGAGGAGGGCCTTCAGTGGGATATAATGCCATAGAGTCTGTCTTCCAAAGTGGCCATTTTCTCCAGGTGAACTGACTCTGTCTCCTGGAGATCAGTTGTAATAGCAGGAGATCTCTAGCCATCACCTGGAGGTTGGCAACCCTAAAAGAGTCACCAATAGAGTTCTGCTCATATAATTGGGCTCCTCCCTTCAGCACTGTAGTCCGTTGCACTTGCTGCAAAGCTGTCCCTGAGAGCCAGAGCACGCTTCAGAATGGAGTGTGATGCAACACAGTGGGCTGTGAGTGTGAGGCTGGGGTGGAGTGAATTAGAGAAAATCACAGTCTGGCACTTGTGTTAGTGCTTAGTGGAAGTGGCATGGTTTGAATCCAGTCCAATGGAAATTAAGCACAGCTAAATACAATTGTTTTTAATGGGTTTTAGTCACACCTAATTTTCTCCGAACTGCAGCAAACTGCCTCATGCAGTGACTGTTCTAGCTACAGCAACTCGAGCTCATGTAGAGATTCTCTGCTTGCTATGGCTTTCCCCTTACCTCAATTAGTAGAGCTGATCTGTCACATTCCCTCACACATATGGATTAGCTCACCTGACAAGATGGATTCTTGTGTGTCAAGATGATCTGAAGACACATTTAAACATTTGAGCCCCTGTGGATCTTCCGGTAATAAATTGTCTTCTTAGTAAAGAGAAGTTTTATATTTCTGAATACACATTCAAGTCGATTATCTAGCCTCTGGCCATAATAATGCAACTGTAAACAAAATAATGGTGTTGAGAAGCTACTGGTATCCCTGAAGTAGCAATTCTAATAAGATAATATAAATATTTTTCTCTTACCGGATTAAGTGGCTTTCTTTAACCAATAAACAAAGCCTCATAAATTAGATGATACCCCAGTTACTACACATAATTGTTTGGTGTATGAATTGCTGAAATCTTTTCATAACTTCATCCTGGCCCATTCATTTCTAAAATAAGGTTATATTCTCAAAGTCTGCCCCCCACTTAATATTTCCTACCTTTTATTCTTTTATGAGTGTGTATATGAGAAAGGAAAGGAAAGGTCCCCTGTGCAAGCACTAGTCATTTTTTACTCTGGGGTGACGTCGCATCACGTCTTCACAGCAGACCTTTTTATGGAGTGGTTTGCCATTGCCTTCCCCAGTCATCTACACTCCCCCCCCCCCCCAGCTAGCTGGGTACTCATTTTACCGACCTTGGAAGGATGGAAGGCTGAGTCAACTTTGAGCCAGCTACCTGAATCCAACTTCCGCCGGAATCGAACTCAGGTCGTGAGCAGAGAGTTCAGACTGCAGTACTGCAGCTTTACCACTCTGTGCCACGGGGCTCCAGGTATATGAGAGTGCATGTTAAAACACCCATTTCAGCAGTTTAAATATGAAATCCAACAGAATTAAACAGGAATCTCTCAATAGAAAACAGAATATAATGATATCCAACAGAATTATGATAATGAGATCCAACAGAAATCTCTCAATAGAAAACAGAATATAATCAGGATAAATCAATAACCTCCAGATCTACAACAGTTTCTTAGGAATATTGGGGAGTAACTGAAGAAGCTGTAAATAATACATTTGATAATCATTCTTTAACTAGGTGCAAAACTGCAGTAATTACACACAATAGATATATGAGCTGTGAAATGAAACAGACCTTTTAATATGGAGTGTTGTAATCCAAAGTGTTTGAAACTGTGATTGTAGATGTTCTGCTCTAGTTGAATACCATCAGGCTAGCAGAAGCTCAAGTGAACTCCATGCTATGTACAGTATAAATAATCCCCATATTTTGAGCAGCAAGCATCATGACCAGCTGATATTTTCTTTCACCAGGACCAGCTGTTCCCTAGGAGTGTCTGGCTGGAGCCGTATGATCTTATCAACATAGTTTGGAGCTGTATCTAAACACTGACAAAGCCTCTGGTGCAGCAATGACTGTCGTAGAGGAAAATCGCCCTTTTGCCCAACAATTATCCAATGTCTACTTTACAATACTTTCACTTTTCTGTTTTAAGCTGTTTGTGAAAATCAGCCTCGCAATACTCAGTCACTTCTACATTGTAAAAGGGAACAAAAAGGAGGCTGCAAGGATAGCTGCTGAGTTTTATGGAATTCCTCAAGCACAAGGTAAGTTATCTCCTTGCTTTATTGCTACTATTGGTCCTTCCTGTTATTGATCTGCTAATTTTAAAGTGTTTTTTTTAAAGTAAATCAATCTGATTTTTCTTACTCTCCATGCCAATTAATTTTTATTGCATACTTTTCTTACTTTATTTATGCTACAAAATATACCATTTTGTGATGTAGTGCATGTGAGATCAGAAGTAAGCAGACCCAGGTTCCAATCCTCACTTGGCCATGAAGCTCACTGGATGACGAGTGGGAGCCCAATGGCACCTTAAAAACATTAATTTTAGTATGACCTTTCATGAATCTTAGATGGCTTATATGAGTCTTAAATGGGTTAGTCAAACTTTCTTATTTTCAGGGCTGCCAAGGGTGGAAGATTAGGAACCCATTTTCAGGGCAAATCAAATGAAGTTTGGGTTGTATCTGGATGGTATAGGGGCACACAGAAAGAATCTTTGTATAGGGGCACACAGAAAGAATCTTTGTGTAGTGTCCCATCGTGGCTCTTGATGATAAAATGAAACTGAGGAGGACCATTACAACTAGAAGTCCATGGAGAAAAGGTGGAATAAAAATGTGACTACCGTAATTTTTCTTCTTCATGGGTAGTCCTAATGATTACTTGTCAAGAAGACTCTAAAACATGAGCAATTCTGGTAGACTATGTTGAATTAAATTTTTGAAATCTAATTTTTGTTTGTGCTCAAATTTTGCAACTACATGTAGGAAAAAGTACATAAAATGGGTTTATATAGTTATCTGCACACAATAACACTAGATATTAATACATCTTCTATACCGCTATATGTAGATTTCTAGCAAAGCTGTCATGTATATGCTCTTGTTTTCCAGGATTGTAACCACATTTGTCCATATACTCTGTTAAACCTATAAGATTGAATGGAACCTGAATATTAATTTAAAAAAAAATAGTAAAAGAAATGGTTTTGTATTTGGTATTAACATATCAGACCCTTGTACTACCTATGCGCGCAATGGGTACAGCAACTCAAAAATGTCAATATACATTAAAAGCCAAAATGCTTCAAGCAATATTAGAAATGCCAGAAGCACTAAGTTAATATCTAGCTCTTTATTTTCTTAGGCCTCAGTAGGCAAGCAAGTCACACTCCTAAACTACAGCCAACACTGTTTCTAACATTGTGAAGTAAGCAATAATTAATGCAACAACCTTTAGGTATTGTTGGTAAGTTATGACAAGAAAAATAAATGAATGGAAAGCTCAGACGCTATTTATGTCAAAGTAGGCCATGAGCTTAAAACAAATGGGCACATTGTTTTCCATTAAAGCATTTATAACCACTGGATTGCTTGACCCCACATGCAAATTCAGGTGTAGAGATCTGATCCCTGCTCTTGGCACAGCAAGCAGCCAATATTCTTCCTGGTGCCAAGGGCTGTTGTTCATACTTAGGAAGGATTATTGTGCAGTGGTGACAGAGGCAGGTCCAGGAAAAGACAATTGACTCCTTTTGGTACCACAGACATTGTCACAATTCTGTAGCATAGCTCTCCCCCATAAAAGGTTGAGACATTTTACTAGCTATAGCTATCATGATGCAAAGCAGTATACACACAGCACAATTAGTTTGAGTGTGACATTTCCTAATACGTATTTATGTAGGACTACAGCTTTAAATCATTTCCCCACATGGTATTAAATTTGCCTCTGAGCTTTTCTCAAAGAATATGCATTGCTGGGCATCTACCAAGGTCTCAGTGTCTCTTCTGGAGAGGGATTGTTTCAAATGTCACCTTTCTGCTATTTCAACCCAGAAATTCACATTTTGGTTTTACTAAAATGATATTCCTTTTCATTCTGTTTTCTATTTCCTTACACTGATTTTTTTCCCTGTAAAAATGCCACTTGTTCCAAAGTTATCATTTCTGCATCAGTAAATTAGTTATGCACTATGTGTATGTATATATGGTGAACACTGTATGTATAAATACCATATTAATTGCATATAAAAACTGAATGACATGCGTGCACCTTACAAAGGTGTCTACAAACCTAACAGCAAAAAGCAAAGAAGTGAAACTATTGACAAAAATATGAATGAATAAATAAAAGAAGACAAAAAATAGGGATATTTGTTTATTACTACAGCTAAGGTGCATTTCTAACTTCTAAGACTATTTGACTGTTTATAAATATAACTTGTCTGATATATATGATTAACTTGTCAGCAACCCCCACCACCAATATTGTCTAGCACATTACTACATCAAAGTCACTGAATTTTAGGTAGGTACACTTTTCGGGAAGGGCTTTAATGATTAATATGAGAAATATTTGTGGTCCAATGAAGCAATCATTTCCATGTAGTAAATTGCATCACTGTAAGTTATAGCACAATATTTCCTACTTGCTAGTAAAATGTCTCAACTGTTTAGTGATGGTGGTGAGGAATACAAACTATATATCGCCTTCTAGGATACATATAATTTTATTGGATATGGCCTGAGTGTGGGAATCTTCTGTCTCTTCTATCATTAATATTGTCAGAGTGTGGGCTTGTTGAAGAAAAAATTTCTAGAAGGGAAAGCAATTGCATCAGTGTTGTTTGTGTGAGACTTTTAACATTTGCTGAAGAAAATGTTTAGTTTTCAAATCTAGTCACATTGTGATTGTTGAGTGTTATACTAAAATTAGACACTATAGAAGTGATTTATTTTTCTTTTCCGCAGTGAGTAGATATTTGTCTTTCCAGTCTTGTAGAAACTAGAAATCATTGATGATCTGAGAGGGATCAGTGGGAAGATACTTCGACATAACTCAAAACAGGCATTGAATCAAAGTTTGTCCAGCATAGCATATCCAATCTTCTTCAAAAATGCTACAAAATTTCAATCTAGGCAACACCTAATTAGAGGAACATATGTATTTACTGAAGAAATTGACTGCTTCAAGTATACTGGCATATATACATCCACTATGTCAGTATGTCCAAAATCCACTTGCGTAGGGCCAGCTAACATCCAGTGCTCCACACATTAAGTATGCCTCTTAATTCTGCACATGCTTTCCCAAAAGATTGTGTGCAGCACCACTCTTTCACACTTCTCTAAGCCCCTCTAGTGCTGGTCAGGCTAAAAAGAACATGAAAGAATTGTACTTTGCTCTGTCCAAGCACCTGTTCTAGCATGAAATGAGAGATTGCCCCAGAATTTTCTGCAACACTAAGCATTAAAATAGTGCTTTCAGTGTTCACACATTAGCATGTCCTAATCAGCCCAGCTGGAAAACAGTCCTGTAAAGAAAGTCTGTATTATTAATGCAGATATGACTGGGTGATAGGATTGCCAGATCGCCTTGGCAACCGGGTGTGGGGATTTACTGTGTAATGGGGGTTCCTTACTAACAATATGTTGACATCACTTCTGAGTGCACAGGGACTGATGCCAGTGTGTTGGGATGCTGCTGACACCCCCTACCTTTTGGTGCCATATTCTCCCCCTGCCATCCAGCAGAGCAGTGGCGGGAAGCACCTACTGGGGGTGGGGGATCCCCTGCCCTCAGTGAGGCCTTGAAAACCTGGAAGACTGAAAGTGCCATCCTAAGCAGAATTACACACTTTTTAGCAGATTGATTTCAAATTAGAAGTGTCTAACTTTGCTTCAGATTTCATTTTGAGATTGAGAGGGCAGCTTTCCTAAGGTGATCTGGCAGAGATGAGATCTCAAGATCTCATTTCTGTCCCCCCCCCCCCTCGACTGCTGTGATGCTTCCTTTTGTTTGCAGGTCAGGAACAGAGTACTCACTCAGGTTCCTACTGTTAGGTTCACACAGCAGAGATGAGTGTGTTCAAAAGACCATCCATTTATTTATTAGCAAGGAGATACAGGAAAGGAAATGATGCTGTGTGAAGACTAACTAGGGCTGCTTGCCTTTGGGAAGTCTGCAACCATCTGTGTCTAGCTGGTGACTGTTCTGGGACAGGACAAGGAACCCATGAAGAGACACGGCCTAATGCCAGAGAGAGTTGGGTCTGACACATTCTATCCTAAAGACAGTGTAGAAACTGTGATAACCTGCAATAGGTGCACTGGTATTCTTACTCCAACTGTCCCAGTAGAAAACTTGATAGATCTCATGGGTCAAAGACTTACAAAAAAGCCATCTCCCTCTAGTGTACTCCTTTCAATTTCCATGTGAAAATGCAGAGCCCATCCAGGGCCAGTGCTAGAGGTTCCACTGCTCGAGGCAGACCCCTGCACTGCGCCCCCCGCAAGCTCATCGTACAGGGTGGCGAGTGGGAAGCAAGAGAGCAACGGGTGGCACACAAGAGTGCTGCCATTCTGCTGCTTTCCCCCTGCACTACATCCTTCGGAGGCTTCCCAGGTGGGGTAGTGCCCCAGGTGTCATATACAGCAAACTACAGTCAATAATAATAAATAGTGGCCATGTGGCCTGTTGCGAAAGACCCACAGGGAGACCAATCACTCTTGCCAGGGGCAATTAGCTGAAGGCCATCCAGAAAAGCTTGGTCTTACAGGCCCTGCGAAATTGAAGGTACAAACTGAATTACTACAAAGAAGACCCAAGAATTTTGAGCTCCTCACCTAGATCCAGGTTCTGCTGATTGCCTTCACAACTACACTACACAGGAGGAAGTAACATTTAGTTTGGTGTTTTTTAAATGGTGATTTAGATGCTGAAAATATAATACTATGTTCATTCAATCACTGACAGAAACTAGTAACTGTAAATGGGATGTAAAAGGGAGCCAGTATGGCCAATTGATTATATTCTTCCTTTTCCTAAGTGCCTAACATGACAATCTTAAACAAAGTTACACTCTTCTAAATCTATTTATTTCAGTTCTAAACTTCCTGTTTAGGATTGCACTGCAAACTACATTACCCTGTCATGAACCATCTGTCATACCTTTCTCCAACCTTTGAAGGCGTGGGGTCTTTCTTTGGAGGCAGTACTCCTAATGAAAAAGCTCTTCCTCCAATGGGAAACTGATCACCCTGGTAGAAGGGAACTACTGGATCCAACCTATTAAGAGGGTGAAAAGAAATTTATGTTTATCTGACAGGAATCTGTATCAACATCATGAAATGTTAACATGTTTTATTTTGATCATATGACAAATGATGGCTTTTGTCTGAATTAGCTTCTATAAGTGAAGTAATTTATTTAACAGAAGTTAACAAAGCCAAAACCAACATCAGTATCAACTTACTGGTATTTTGCTAATGGTCAATAGACACAAATCTTCCAGATCATGAAGATACATTGTAAATGTGCTTTTTGAGTTCTAGTACTATTTATCAAACTAAGTTTGTCATATTCAACTTGCTGATGATGCAAAGTCAATATACAAAGTCATTTTTAATAAAGGAATACATTACTTTAAAGCTAACTGGAGAATTTGTTTGAAGATTTGCAGACACTGATCAACATCAAATATATTTCCTTTGTACTTAGAGGTGATAAAACTGTTTTATGTGATTGTTGATAAGTCCCCTCAGCTATGACATACCCTAAGCTTTCATATTAACATAAATATGGGATATGACTGGCATGTGTTTTGAACTTAGGTGTTTCTACAACTAGCCTAAATTAGACTCGTCATGAAGCATCTTTTAGCACAAGCTAATGACTACACAGCTGTTCCCAGAAACAGGAGTAATTGCTCGAAGTCACCTTTCCCCCTTCATCAGTCATATCCAGTGATCTATCTGTGGAAAATTATGTAGTAGCTCATATTTCTCAATCTGTTATCCAAAGAGGTTGACTGCACTCATGCAGTTATGAATGATAAGTAATGTTTTCCTATTGCCCTGTTTAACAATCGCAACTGATAATGTCACTCAACAACAGTTGCTGGGAGAAGGGAAAAAAGTACAAGATGTTTCCTTAGTGAACATTCCAGACAGATCACAGTTCTATTAATAAAAAATGATAGACCTGTCCTAGCTTTGTAAGTACAATAGAGATGCAGTTGGTTATGAAAGGAATGTAGTAGGCTGTAACTACTCAGCATGGCACCTGAAAACACTACTGTGGTATTTTGTTTTTCTCAAAACCAGATGAGCCGTTATCTTAAACAGTTAAGAACATAAGAAAGAGCCCTGCTGGATCAGACCAATAGTCCATCTAGTCCAGCATCCTGTCTCACACAGTGGTCAACCAGTTCCTGCCAACAGTAAGGCATAGAAGCCTTTCCTCATTAAGAAGGTGCTCCAAGCCCCTAATCATCTTGGTTGCCCTCCTCTGTACTTTTTCTAGCTGCAGTTTTCATTTTGAGATACAGTGACCAGAACTGTACATGGTATTCCAAATGAGGCTGCACCATAGATCTATACAGGGTCATTATAATATTGGCTGTTTTATCCTGAGTCCTGTTCCTAATAATACGTAAACCAGAGTTTGCCTTTTTCACTGCTACAGCACACTGGCTTGACACTCAGGCTTCATTAGCCTATATTTGAAGTTGGGATTTTTTGTCCTAATTTGTATCATGTTACACTTACCATCATTGAACATGATTTGCCGCATTGTTGCCCACCCAGTTTGTGGACATCCTCTTGAAGCTCTTCACAGTCAGTCTTGGTTTGCACCATCCTGAATAATTTTGTGTGATGTGCAAACTTGGCCACTACACTACTCACTCCTAGTTCCAGATAGTTGATGAATAAATTAAATAGTACTGGCCCAATACCGATCCTTATGGCACTCTACTGCTTACTTCTCTCCATTGTGAGAACTGTCCATTTATTCCTACTCTTTGCTTCCTGTCAATAAAAGAACCCATCCTCTTATTCCATGACTGCTAAGTTAACTCAGGAGTCTTTGGTGAGGAACCTTGTCAAAAGCCTTTTGAAAGACCAAGTATATAATGTCTTCTAGGTCAGGGGTGGCCAACAGTAACTCTCTAGATGCTTTTTGCCTACAACTCACATCAGCCCCAGCCATTGGCCATGCTGGCTGGGGTTGATGGCAGTTGTAGGCAAAAACATCTGGAGAGTTACTGTTGGCCACCCCTGTTCTAGGTCACTGTTGTCTATGTCAGGGGTGGCCAACGGTAGCTCTCCAGATGTTTTTGCCTACAACTCCCGTGGCCATGCTGACTGGGGCTGATGGGAGTTGTAGGCAAAAAACATCTGGAGAGCTACCATTGGCCACCCCTGGTCTATATGCTTGTTCACTTCCTCAAAGAATTCCAGAAGGCTGATGAGGGAGAATTTCTCTTTGCAGAAGCCATGCTGATTTTCCCTCATCAGGTTTTGTGTCTCTATGTGCCTAACAATTCTAAAATCTTCAGATTTTACCCACTCCACCATGTTTCTAAGATGCCTACTGCATCTATATTGTCATTAAGAATGGGTACTGGCATGGGTTATAATTTGTGACCCAAAACTACCATTTAAAGCATGAGAGCTTGGCTTTAGACCAGGAAAAACTGACTGAAAAAAAAAATCAGTTGTGTCTGGTGCTTCTTGAAAAGGAGTGACATTCAAACTCCATTTACCTAACCTTTTCAGCTCTGGTCACTAAAATTTACCCCAGAGTCAGTGTGGATTTTTCAATATTTGTATCATCCATATCACTACTTATACGGTCCTGAAACAAAAATACTCCTTTATCTACTATGGACTGCAGCAAACATTGCAGTTTTCATGCAGCAAACAGAAACTGGTTTTTAGCTGTTTCTGTTTGCTGCGCAAAAACTGCAATGTTTGCTGCAGCCCCAGCGCAAATAGTGGGAAATCGGGAGGATGCTGCGCTGAGAAGACAGACGTGAGAGTGGTGTAAGGGTGATAGTGAAATCAGTCCACCTTTTTCCTTTGGTGGTTTTGGGTGGTTCATTCTGCAGACAGCCTGGTGCTGATTCAAGTACTTCCTAGACAAATCTGGGAGAGAGCCTAGAAACACCTATAGCAGCTGTCCATACCTTGATTGGGAGCTCTGGGAGCCATCCACAGAGTTCCTATTCTGTTCTGTGGGAGCAGGTTTGTATATATGCCAGATCCTGAGTCAGCTGCTTTCACTTTGCAGCATGAGTTATTTAGAGGGAGAGTTATTTAGAGGGAGAGTCTGTGAGAAAGGCTTGCTGCAGGGGAGGCTTCCGAGTGGGTGATTTTCCTCCTGTGGGACAATTTTTTAAAGACCCCTCCGAGCTGGGAAGCTATTCCCCTTCATTTATTTGATTTGCTGTGGCGTTTATTTTCTTAAAATGAAACCTTACTATGCTGTTCTGTGGTTCTGAGCCACACACACAAACACACACAGCCCCACTACCATTGCTAGGTGGCGATGGTGAGTTCTCATCTAAGTCTTCTCTTGTTAATTTGAATTTTTTCTTATTTGCTAAGGCAGCTTAAAAACAAACCTTGCTGTGTGTTGGGTTCAGGGATCTGATCCACCAGCCTCAGGGGGTGCTGGGGCACTGGGGAGCGTGCAGTAATGTAATTTAATTTAATTAGAGATGCCTTCAGGCCAGGTGTGCACTTCTGGCTCCCCTTGCTCATACAACCCAACGCATTAGGGGGGGGAGGCAGGGAATTCCTGATTCCAGAGGGCTTGCTCTTGCACCCTGTCAGGCACTTGGGACCTTTGTCCTCAGTGTTTCCTCGCAGTAAGGGAGCCGGACAAGTACCCTCCTCTATCCCAGCCAATGCCAGATTAAACCCTGTGGAAATACCCTAGGGAGTCAAAATCTTGGGGAGCCCCTTGCAAATTATCTCAGAGTGCCTGCCCCATTGCCCATGGTCCCTGCTGCAGCCTGCAGGCACTTTCTTAAAAGTCCCTTTTACTAAGCTGTAGGGGAGAGTCAGAGAGGCAAACTTGGCAATGCAACCAGCAGCAGCCACCTCAGGCAAGTTGGAGCAAAGAACAGCTCAGTTGGTGGCTGCTCATGCAGGCTGGGAGGGAGGGCTGCAAGCAGGGGGGAAACTAGGGGAGAAAGCCATCCTGGGGCCCCTAAAGGTGTGGGCACTCATAGGCCAGTGCCTACTTGGCCTAACTGTTAATCTGGCTCTGTTCCCAGTAGCCCTTTCCTAGTGAGGGAAGAAAGAAAGCGCAAACCTACTGGCTGAAAGCAAGTTTTTAAGAGAGGGGACACAGCGGGCATAATTTCTCTTCCTGCAGCTGCCCAAGGCTGAGTGAGCACGTGGGTCCCATTGGCCAGCCAGCCAGCCAGCAAGCTAGTTCCTAGGTCCAGGAGAGTGGCCAGTCCAGTGGGGGCATCTCCGGCTTGACTGACATCAGGCAGATCTTTAAACAGGCAGTGCAGCAGGAAGAAGGGAACTTTGGGAAGGCAGTTCTAGGCTTGCTTTCTCTCCCCACCATGGGTGCTTTCAGAAGAACTGCACCTGGCACCACTCCATGAGCCCTTCCTCTGCCCTCAGAAACACCTTCCAAGTTCCACCTCCCTTTCCAAAATACCAGCTCCCCAGGAAGTTATGGAGGAGGAGGAGGCAGGCAGCAGTGGGAAATGAGAGCTCACCTTTGCCTCCTGTCGTGGTGGACCCTGGGGCAAATGGTGCACCTCTTGGGGGAATCAAAGGGATGCCCCTGTTGGGACATGGCAATGTTGAAAGCAGGCATCCCAGGGAAGCCCTCTGTGATTTGATCTCTAAAATGCAAGACATACTCCTAGCACTACATATTTTACTGGGGGCATGTTGTGTATTGGACTTCATGTTTAACAGCGCGTTCACACGTGCCCGGCTTAGCAGGGCTCAGAGACTCACGATACAAATTAGACCTGTACTCTTTGGGGGCCAATCAGAAGGTCTGACAAGAAGTTCAACTGTTGTGATTGGAGGTTGGGGTGGGTGTGTTTCTGAGCATGCATGTAAGCAGAGTCGCAGCCCCGCCATGTTGGCTTGTTCCTGAGTTATTAATAAAGCATGTTCCTGTTTTGAACATCAATGCATCAGGTCCAGTATTTAAGAGGGCACCTGCTTTGGGGGACTGTAACTTGGCCCCCTAAATCCAGTCCTCACCAAACTTGGAGAGCAGGTAGAGGAGAGTCAGCTGAAGAGTTTGCTAACAGTTTGCTGTCTCTAACCCAGTGGCATAGCTAGGGCTTTGGGGGCCCGGGGAGGCCCAAGATTTATGTGGGCCCCCTATCTCGGGGACGTGCGTGTGGGGCAGCAACGGCGCCTTGGGCCCTGGGGGCGCGCGCGGGCACTGAGGAGGCGCGTCCCACGGCCGCCCGACCCCAGTCAGTCAGTCAGCCAGTCAGGCCGGCGGTTGGTGGTTGCCGTCCACTCCCCTCCCCCCGCCGCGGGAGATGCCCGAGAAGGAGGCTGGTGCGCACGCGCGCTTTCTGAGGCGAGGGAGGAGAAAAAGCGGCGCGCCTTTCCCGCGCTTTCAGTCCGATTGCGTGAGAGAGAGGGGGAAAAAAGGGGGGAGGGGGGGAAGGGAAGGGAACGAGGAGCCCCGACGTGCGCGCGCGCGCCCCTCCCCACCACACCCCCTTCCTCTGCCGTGCACGCGCGCTCCCCCTCGCTGTCGGGCGCGGGGCGCCTCCATTCTTTTTCTCCCCCCCTCGCAGCGCAGCAACACGGCCATTGTTTGGGGGCCCCCCTTGCCAATGCGGGGACCCCCCAGACCTGGGGCGACCCGCCCCCCCTCCTTACGCCACTGCTCTAACCCATTGGGGGGGCATTATATCACAAATTGATCAAGAAATCAAACTACCCATGAACCATCAGTTTGGACAATCAAATGAACCACCATTTTCTTGGTTCATGCCCATTCCCAGGCTTCACTCCTGAAATATGTTGCCTTAGTGGAATATCTACTCATGTTCACTTCCTTCTTTTGCTCTGATTTGTCAGAGGTTACTGTTCCACACACAGGGTCTGATGGGGTAGTGACAGCTTAAAGAAGGCAGAGGCAGAGGATAGGTTCCCTAGACTAAATCTATGCATACACTCAGTCATGCACATACCCACATACAGGCAAACATGTACTACTTTACATGTCGTTGCAATACATCCCTTATCTCTACCCTTAACAGTATAGCTAATTTGGGAGGAGGGCACAACAATTCCTGGGAGAAAGACCCTATTAAGAATGGAAGCAAGGAGGACACTTTTTCTTGCATCTCATACTCCATTGCCATGTCCTTAAAAAGCTGCCTAGTACTAGAGCTAGGATTCCACATTGTTGAAAAATCCCAAAAATAGGGGTAGAGCCTGGGGGCTGGCTATGAAGCAGTCAAAATAAAATGGTATTGAAAATGTGATTGGCTAGCAGGCACAAGGTCCAGCACCCCATTCCATTCTGTAAACACATATCTATCTGGAAGTTTCAGTTTTCAAACAAATGCTGTCAATCAGGATTTTTTTGTAGAAAAAGCTCAGCAGGAACTCATTTGCCACACCTCCTAACATCACCGTTGTTTTTTGTAGAAAAAGCCCAGCAGGAACTCATTTATTAGGCCACACCCCCTGATGCCAAGCCAGCTACAACTGTGTGAGAAAAAGACCCCTAATTTCAGAACATTGTAGTAACCCGTTTGGTTGCCAGGGTGCCTGGAGTCTCAACTCACACACATCTGCCAGGAAAACGTGGGTTTTGTCTACCAGACTGTAAGGGACTTATGTGAGTACTAACAGCCACAACGTTACAGCAGCGCTCCGTGTCTCTGGAAGAGTGCTAACCCGGAGAACAGATGGGTTTCCAGTCGCTCCGTGCGATCACCATCTCGGCCATTGCAGCGGAAGAAGTTGCGCCACCAGGAACTGTCCGGGCAAGCGGATTCCAGCCTTGACCATAGAATCCATATTGGTAGGCTAACATCACCAGCAACTATCTTCCTGCAGTGCCAGACTCCATGACAGAGAAGCAGGAGGCTCACATACTCAACAGATGTCACCTATGCATAAGGCAATCAAGCTTATCTTAGGCGTGGATCCTGTCAGACTGCCTAAGCCTTTGTCCAATGGAACCCAAGACAAAGGATGATGCCAGTAGAGGAATGAAGAAGAGGAAGAACATCTTCATCTAGAGCCAAGTGTCTTTGAATAGATCGGGTGTTACCTTAGGTAGCAATTTGGCCATCTATTGTCACCTTTTAGATAAGTTTTGATAGTTTTTAATCACTTCCACCCCAATAATTTCACCCATTCTTTCCCTTAATGGTTATCCTGGAGCCTCCCCCTTTGGACCATTGTTACCTGGAAGTCCAATCAGGTAACCGGGGCCAGATCTGCTCATTGGCCAGGTATGGCATCCAATCAGGTGCCCCCAATAAACTGGCTATTGGCTACCGCATAAGTCCAGCCCTTATGGTCATTGTGGAGCCTCCCCTTTTTCTGAGGTCATGTACCAGTTGTCCTCTGCCCCTGTACCTCCCATCCTCTAAGGGCTCAAGGTAGTCCTTATAACCTGTAACCCAGCTCCCCACAGGTGTGCATCTAGCAGTACCCCATTCCTGCTGCTTAGATACATCCCCGATTCTTGGCCAGTTGAGGGTCCCCTTCCCCATCGTCCTCGTTTGTCGCCATTGGAACCTTCCTTGAAGACAATTAGTAATTATCACCCTGTTTGTCCATCCTTATGTTACCTCTATGCATTTCTTTCTATTTTTATTAGGACTGTATGTGTGTTGTATGTATTCATCACCTTGTATGTATGTTCTATAATTTCTGTAATAAATTTTAATTGTTTTACTTAATTAGTGTCCTTGGTAAATTTAGCAATAATCTCTGGAAGTGGAATCCTGTATACATAGATTCTAGATCCTTTTTAAGCCGAAGGTGCCCACCTGTCAATTCCCCAACTTCTTTTGAGGGCATTTTGGCTTACAAATGTTCCTGTGCATATCTGCTCAAAAATGCCCTGCTGTCAATAATATAAAGGTTGCCCCTCTGAAGCATAAAGCTTTAACACTTGTTGGTACCTGCAGAATTGACTATGACCATAACATAAGCACCTACTTTAATCAGGCATATCATCGATGTAATAAGAGCATTGCTCTAGTTAATCTGCATGGTTACTTTATCCTAGATCAGTATTGTCTTCCTATTTGTGCAGATTTGCTTCCTTATCTAGTGCCCTGTCTGGATATTTGCCCTGTTCTGCTAACATTAAATGTTTCTGTTGCTTTGTGAGTCAGTGTAGAAAGAAATTATGAGTTTTCAGAAATAATAGTTGTTACTGGATCCCTGTTGCTGTATTTTAGCAATTGCTGTTATTTTCTAATTCGTATTTCACAATGTGTTTTTGTTTGTATAGCAGGAATGTTTCAGTTTTGCAGCGATCTTATCTAAAAATGCCTTAATTACCTTATCCATTGAAAAAGCTGGCTAAGTTTCAAATGACTGAGCACTTAACATAGCAGTTTTTAATTTTCTAAGTTCTTCAACATTGTTCTAATGTCTGCTGTAATAATTATCCTGGGAAATATTATCCCCATTTTGCAGATGAGGAGCCAATATTAAGTAATAACTTTTACTTGCTAAGACAGAAACTAAACAGCCTCTTCCTTGATAAATCATGTAAACAAACCCAGGCTGTAGCTAAGCTGATTCTTTCTGGTTTTATAAATAGAAAGTGCCAATGCAATCCTTCCCTTCCTTCACTGTACCCGGCTGCCTCACTGGTAAATATTGCTGAATGGGTATCAGCCAACAGTGAAGTAACCATGTTTTTTGTGAGAAGATGTTAAGGGAGGGAAGAAAGTAGTCAGCAGACTGTGGATGTTTCCGCAGGGAAAAGCATCTGCATTCTGCTTGGCAGAGAGGGGGAAATGACTGCAAATGCTGCTGCTCAACAGAGCTGCACTAAACAGAATCTCTCAAAGAGAAGCCTAGAATACATCAGGGAGTGTCCAGCAAAACGAAAAGCCAGCTGGGGTATTCTCACAAGCCAAGGTTGGTAAAGCAATCTTTTCATAGGCCGGAGGAGCAGTGGAATATGCTAATGTGACACTTTTTTGCAACAAGCTGTTTCCTAAATTAAAATGTTCAGTATAACTACTCATTTGGGGCATTGTGATATAGGTCCATATATGTGATAGTGCAGCTTTTCTGTGCCTGTATAATTCTGTAAAATAAGCTCGAGTATGTTTTGTTGGATCCTGCTTTTGCAAAGGTTACGGCTGTTTATTTCAGAGAAAGTGTGTTGCTAAGCGCTGAGCTGTTTACAGAGTGGAAGAGGTGGGGTAAGCTTACATGTAAACATACACACCAAGGCAGGAAAACTTGGAAGAGCTATAGATGACATGAAAATATTGTAGAAATGAGTTAGCAGACATTTGGCACTTCAGAAGCAATGTGATGTGTACAAAATATATTGGGTTACATTAATGAAGGGCCTGTGAAGCTTCTAATTGTACCGTTCTTGCACTCTTGCTGTCCACCCCCCCCCCCCGCCCTCCAGTAATGGATAGGTGGAGGGGACAGGGTTTGCTGGCAGCTTGTGGTGCAGAATGGCATAGCATCAGCATGCTGCTGTATATCAGAGCTCATGGGGGGGCAAGGTTGGGAAATAAATATTATTTTTAAGGATATGCATCCCCCCTTAATTTGGAACAAAAATATATGATTATCTCTGTCATTTAGCATATAATTATTTTCCTGTAACTTACATTCATAAATCTGGCAACTATCATCAAGATGCTAATTATGAGGTGAATTCAGCCAGCTTTGACCTGTATGGTCAAATGCCACATGGATGTGGGCTGTAGTAAGGAAGAGACCTTACACAGCCCCCTTCCATGTGGCATTTGATCATACAGGTCTTATGATCCCTAACATAGCGCCCAGCTTCCTTTTTTATTTTTTTTTACCAGCAGAAAAAAAACAGTTGGCTTTGGGTGACCCATCTTTCCAGAGATTACCCATAACATTGTATGTGATGTGGAAACCTTGGATTTATTGGGGCGCTGGGGAGAAGTGAGCCAGAAGGGAAGAGGCAAATTGTATGTAGAACCAGAGAGGTGGGAATGAGGGCGGGGGGGGGGGAGTGATGGAGAGACTGGAATTTCCCATCACTGTGTTAGCTTGTAGGATCCTCTCTTGTGTCTTCTAATGTTGAAGTTGGTAACAACCTATAGGGCAGCAAAAAGCAGACATAGATAAAGGTAGGTTCTACATACCCTGAGGAACAATATTAGTTCAGGGGAAACACACAACCCCAAACTGGAAGACCAAAGACTACCACACACATTGTCCTCATACTGCCTGGAATCTTGGTAACATGAGAACACAGCACAGGTGCAAACCCTTAGGGCGTTTTCGCACTCACCTTCAAGTGGCGCGACCACCCTCTTCACGCTGGAGGATCTGCAGGGATTTTGCATAAGAAGCGCCGGAGCAGCCAAAAGAGCCGGCGACTTCCGTCGCAAAAGCCGCTCAAACGTTTTCCTGCTTCTTGGCGGTTTCCGTTTGAGCGGGTTTCGCGACGGAACTTTCCGGCTCTTTTGGCTGCTCCGGCGCTTCTTATGTGAAATCCCTGCAGATCCTCCGGCGTGAAGAGGGTGGTCGCGCCACTTGAAGGTGAGTGCGAAAACGCCCTTAGTTTACTTCAGCAGTGGCCAAACTGTGGCTTAGGAGCCACATGTGCCTCTTTCACATCTATTGCATGCCTCTTGATGCTCCCACCACCCCATCGGTCAACTTGGAGAAGGCATTTATCTCTTTAAATCACTTATCCAAGCCAGGTCAGCTGGCAGTTTGGAGAATGCATTTAATGTTAGATTTGCATTTTTTCTACCTCTCCCTCCCCCATCTTTCTTCCTTCTTTCTTGCCTGCCTGCCCTCTTTCAAACATCTAATTTTCGTGTCTTGCGGCTCTCAGACATCTGATATTTATTCTGTGTAGCTCTTATGATAAGCAAGTTTGACCTCCCCTGGTTTATTTGATGGAAATTAAGCTGTGTATCATTGGGTACACATCTCCCAATCCCATTCTCATCACCTACAAATGCTGCTGAGAAGTGCCCCCCCCTTTCAGCTAAAAAGGTGCTTTGGGTATAGTGAGCTCTCTCTTTAAAACAAAAAGGGTTAATTAGGATTAGAGGTAAATTACTTCCTCTGATCATGATTAATTCTTCACAGGTCTTCTTGATACTGCAAAGGGAGTAAAGACCCTTAAAGTTTCAAGCATACTTAAATGGCTGGGTGTGAAATAAGAGTCAAGACTATATAGTCTTTCTCCCAATTTCAGAAAATTTAGAGCAAAATCTGAGGGTGGTGGGGGTAAAGTTAGAAAATAAATTCTGTAGTAAACAGAAGCAAATGTTATTTAGACAAAATCTACTTATTAAACTAAACTCTGTAACATTAAAAACCCCCAGAAAATTATTACTAAAGCATTGTATGTGTGGTAAGTGCTGTCAAGTCGTTTCCAGTTTATGGCAACCCTATGAATTAATGACCTCCCAAATGTCCTAATGTTAACAGCCTTGCTCAGGTCTTGCAAACTGAAGTCTGTGCATTCCTGGATTGAGCCAACCCATTTCATGTTGGGTCTTCCTCATTTCCTGCTGCCTTCTACTTTTCCTAGCATTATTGTCTTTTGCAGTGACTCTTGTTTTCTCATAACATGACCAAAGTACAATAATCTCAGTTTAGTCATTTTAATTTTTCTAGGGAGTTCAGCCTTTATTTGATCTAGAACCGACTTGTCTTTTTAGTGGTCCAAGGTATCCATAAAACTGTCTTCCAACACTATACTTCAAAGGAATTCACTTACTTCCTGTCAGCCAACACTACACTTCAAAGGAATCCACTTTCTTTCTGTCAGCTTTTCATCATTGTTCAACTTTCACACTCATACTTAGTAATAGGGAATACTATGGTATGAACTGTCTTGACCTTGGTCACCACTGACACAACCTGGCCCCTCATGAGGGAAGGCAGACTTTGGCACCTGACCCCACATGAGGCAATGCAGACAGTAGTATCTAAGTTGGTCCAGCTGAGCCCCAAACAAGGTTAGGGAGGTACCCAGTTGATGTGGCTTATATGAGGGAGTCAGTGCCTGGCCCTCCTAAGGTGAGGAAAACAACACCTTCCCAATTGGTTAAGCAAGCTGCCTCTTCCTCCCTCTTTCTGTTTCGCCTGTGAGAGTGAGAAGTAGGGTCAGACATACTGCCTCTTTCTCCTCTTCCTCCTTGTGGGGGGCAGGCCAAGCTGGGAGCTGGGCCCTTTCCCAGGTTTCCCATTCCGAGTCTGCCCCTGCTCACAGTGTTGTTCTGAAGATAAAATGGATAGAAGAACAAAGATGCTTTGAGTTCCCATTGAGGAGAAAGTAAGCTAAAACTGAAGTAAATAAATAAGAAATAGATTTGGAGTAGGTGAAAAGGAGAGCAGGAAGCAGAGGAAGTTGAGGATTGGACACTGTCAGTTGGAGAGAAAGAGGAAATAGTGTGGGTAAGCTGAGATATGGGGAAATGGGTACCCTTCATGAGTCCTTGCTGGTTCCCCACTGTGCAAGTAGCCTCGGTCCACCCTTGTTTTCCTGGTAGGGTTGCCAAGTCTGACTCAAGAAATATCTGGGAACTTTGGGGGTGGAACCAGGTGACTTTGGGGATGGAGCCAGGAGCAAGGGTGTGGCAAGCATGACTGAACTCAAAAGGGAGTTCTGGCCATCACATTGAAAGGGACCGCATGCCTTTTAAATGCCTTCCCTTCATTTGGAATAATGAAGGATAGTGGAACCTTCTTTTGGGGCTAATAGAATTGGACCCCCTGGTCCAATAAACTTGGGGGGTATTTTGAGGAGAGTCACCAGATGCTATGCTGAAAATTTGGTGCCTCTATCTAAAAAACAGCCCCTCCCCGAGCTCCAGATACCTATGGATCAATTTTCCATTATACCCTATGGGAGTCGAGTCTCCATAGGGAATAATGGAGTGCCCAGCAGACATTTCCCTCCCCTCCCTTTCTGATGATCCTGAAGCGGAGGGAGGGCCTCCAAACCAGGGGATCCCCTGCCCCCACCTGGGGATTAAAAACAACGCCCAGAGAATCACAGCAAAAGGTAGCAGAAATAAATCCTAAGGTTCTGTGATGACCAGCCTCCAAACAAATGACCTTGAGAGAATTGTGACTTAATTGTAAATGAAGAAATGAAATCTTGCTGTGCTCTGATAAAATTGAGAAAAGCTGGTTAAAGCTTCTAGAGAAACGTGGGAACACAAAGTACAACCTCATCGCTGTGTTATGTTGTGTACATTCCACATTATTGGAAGTGGAACAACTCAAAAATACTGTGGGATCTCCTCAAGAGCAAGCGGACGGAGGATTTCTCTTGAATGTGGAAGGACATACTTGTTTTTTCACTTTAGGTGTTCTGTTTATCAGGATATATTGGTTAAGATAAGGTTTATGTGACTGTTTAGAATATTATAAAAAGTTTTTTATAAGTTTTTTTTCTAAGTTGGTTCATTTGTTTGGAGGCTGCTCATCACAGAACCTTAGGGTTTATTTCTGCTATCCACCTGAGGATTGGCAGCCCTGTTTCCTGGGTAAGCAGAGGATATGGAAGGACAGAAAACTGAAGATGGGGAAAAGATATAGGTTCACTGGCTAGTAGATGCAAAAAAGAGAAGGCGGGAGGAGGAGGGGCTATGGGGGCTTTCAAAGAAGGGAAATAAGAAAGCATTGGGGGAGAAGGAAATTTACCCCACAGGCCCTTGTGAGTTCCCACTTACATATTCTAATAGCAAAGTGTGGCCCCACCTGAGAATACTTAAATTCAGGGACTGGAGCATTGAATGGATAAGACAGATTTTTTTGACAAACCTGGAAAATGCCTCAGGTTTGTCAAGGACAGAATGAGTAGGCACATTAATGAACACAAGTTATTGAGGAATACTCAGCATGGGTTCTGTAAGGGAAGATCTTGCATCACTAACCTGTTACAGTTCTTTGAGGGGGTGAACAAACATGTGGACAAAGGGGACCCAATAGATGTTGTTTACCTTGACTTCCAGAAAGCTTTTGATAAAGTTCCTCATCAAAGGCTCCTTAGTAAGCTCGAGAGTCATAGAGTAAAAGGACAGGTCCTCTTGTGGATCAAAAACTGGCTGAGTAATAGGAAGCAGAGAGTGAGTATAAATGGGCAGTCTTCGCACTGGAGGAAGGTAAGCAGTGGGGTGCCGCAGGGCTCAGTACTGGGTCCCATGCTCTTTATCTTGTTCATTAATGATCTGGAGTTGGGAGTAAGCAGTGAAGTGGTCGGGTTTGCAAATGACACTAAATTGTTCAGGGTGGTGAGAACCAGAGAGGATTGTGAGGCACTCCAAGGGATCTGTTGAGGCTGGGTGAGTGGGTGTCAATGTGGCAGATGAGGTTCAGTGTGGCCAAGTGCAAAGTAATGCACATTGGGGCCAAGAATCCCAGCTACAAATATAAGTCGATGGGTTGTGAACTGGCAGAGACTGACCAAGAGAGAGATCTTGGGGTCGTGGTAGATAACTCACTGAAAATGTCAAGACAGTGTGCGATTGCAATAAAAAAGGCCAGTGCCATGCTGGGAATTATTAGGAAGGGAACTGAAAACAAATCAGTCAGTATCATAATGCCCCTGTATAAATATGGTGCGGTCTCATTTGGAATACTGTGTACAATTCTGGTCACCGCACCTTAAAAAGGATATTATAGCATTGGAAAAAGTGCAGAAAAGGGCAACTAGAATGACTAAAAGGTTGGAACACTTTCCCTATGAAGAAAGGTTAAAATGCTTGGGGCTCTTTAGCTTGGAGAAATGTTGACTGCGGGGTGACATGATAGAGGTTTACAAGATTATGCATGGGATGGAGAAAGTAGAGAAAGAAGTACTTTTCTCCCTTTCTCACAATACAAGAACTTGTCGGCATTCGATGAAATTGCTGAGCAGTCAGGTTAAAATGGATAAAAGGAAGTACTTCTTCACCCAAAGGGTGATTAACATGTGGAATTCACTGCCACAGGAGATGGTGGCAACCACAAGCATAGCCAGCTTTAAGAGGGGATTGGATGAATAGAGGTCCATCAGTGGCTATTAGCCACAGTGTGTGTGTGTGTGTGTGTGTGTGTGTATATATATGTGTGTGTGTGTGTGTGTGTATATATACACACACATTGGCCACTGTATGATACAGAGTGTTGACTGGATGGGTCATTGGCCTGATCCAACATGGCTTCTCTTATGTTCTTAAAAATCTGATATTGTGTATGTGTATAGATACAGATATAGATATATCTCCTGGATGGCCTCCCTTCTCCTCTTGGACCCTGTAGCTTTAGTAAACAGATGCCCTTATGGCTATTGCTACTGTTTGTCTAGCATTCTGTGTTTAATTTTTACTTCATTTCTGATAATAAAAGGTGGGAGGACGGAGTAGGGCCCTTTCATGAGCTGTTCTGGTCTTTAAGAGAGGACTCATTGAGGGCAGGCCCAACAGCAACTGCTGGACAACCTGATAACATCCAAATTGCATGATTCACCCAACAGTTCCTTGCTATTGTTCAACAGTAGGCGCCCCCAAGAAGCCTGTGCAGTGTAATGGTTTCAGACTGGAACCTGGCCGGGGGGGGGGGGTGCAATTAAAATCAAAGTGATAAATTTAAGAAACCGATGCCCTCAGTGGCCATTGCTAGGCAACCACAGCCATTGTGCAAACAGTCCAGGCTTAGTTTCAGTCAATAAAAGGCAGAGGGAGAGGGCAAGGGCCTTTTCAGGGCTCTTTCGGCCTTTGAGAGGAGTCAATACCAGGCATCTTGCTTCCACCTGACTTACATGACTCATCCAGATCTGGCTGCTTTCTACTGTTCAACAGCAGCCACACTGAAAGCCAGTGTAGTGCACTGAATCGAGGTTCAGTGCTGGATCTTGGAGACTCAAGTTCAAATCACCAGTTTGCCATGGAAGCTCAAGGGGATTCTGGGTCAGTGACTTACTTTCAATCACTTTCAGTCAGGATAAAAAGTAGGAAACTGTTTTGAGAAAGATGTGGTATAAATAGTCAGTTTTTATTATGGCCCACAGGCTATTCAGAAACAGAATAAAACTGATTAAAACACTATTATCAAATTATCTGCATAGAATCTCACTATACATCACTGTCCTATTATATCTTAACAATTTAAATGTTAGAATCCGAGTAAATTATACAATGGATGTTATCTTGACCCACACAGATCTCAAACCAATAAGAACAGACCAACTTAATAAAGAATGTTTGCTCAATCCAAAGGCCAAGAAGCACTATATAAATGAATAAATAAATAATATAGCTGAAGATGGGAGGTAGATAAAATGTAGGTTGGGAAATTGCTGAGAAAAGAATGAGGCAGAGAAAGAGAAGGAGATATGGTAATTGCCAGGAGGAGGGGAAGAGGAAATTATGTGGGGAGTGGGATACAGGAGAAAGTAAGATGTCCCCAACAAGTCCTTGTAGGTTCCCTAGTATGTAAGTGGACCTGGACCAGTGGCTGACACCACATAAGTAGGTGACAGTTTTCCCAGGTAGACACTGCTGGGGGTGGTGGTGGTAGGGGAAGCTGAGTAGCAGATAAAGGTAGGTGGGGTATTGGGTAGGAAGGAGAGAAGGAAGTAGAAAAGGGGTAAATGCTATGGGGGCTTTCAGGAAAGAGAAAGAGAGAATAGTGCACAAGGGGAAAATAAGATACCCCCCTCAGAAGTCCTTGCAGGACTCCTACTTGTATAACATATACAGGGGGAAAAAGGAAACAGACTTCATTTTTTTGTGTCTGCATTTTTATTTTACCTTTCTGCACCAGCTTTTAAGGTGAATAAAATACATATATTTATATTTTTAAAAAATCAAAGGGTGAAATGTACAAAGAGCAAAGTGTGTGAAGGATGCATTTGCAACACCCCTTCTCAGCAATCTGAAATCTCATTTCTTGGCAGAAGACCATTAAATCCAGAACATAATTAAATTGGGGAATACTAGCTGAATGGAATTGCTCATCCCTGCTTAAAAACTGTTAACTTGGAGAGATTATTTAGAGTGAACTTTAATTTGTAGATGGTATATTGGAGAGGAAATATTTGTTTGGCATACCCTTTGTATTTTCTGTATTAAATTATTAAAAACAATTAGCACAGATGTTATTTTCGTGGCACGATTAGATAAATGTTACTCAAGCATTCTTTTGCTTTTAGGATCAGACCCCCCTCCCGAAGCAATTCAGTTTCACAATATAATTGCCATAGATTATTTTTTATAAAACATTTGATTTGCAAAGCAATCTACAGTCTTTTTATATTTGCTGTCACAACAATTCACTAAAATAGGTTCTTCCCTTTCTAGACATAGGGGATGGAAGTCAACAGATAGTGTTTTGCCCAGGCAATTGGATCACACTGATTCTCTGTTATCATATTATATAAACTATGCATTGTTGCATGTAATATTTTTATGGAACATTACAAACCAGCTTACAAAGACATTAAGGTCTTTGGAGGTTTGCATGCTGCAGACGCTTTGCAGGTAAAAGTTCATATTATAATGAGCTGCAGAGCTCCTTCTAAAATGGCTGAAGTGCACTAAGCAAAGGCTGCAGCTAACCGGGACAGTTTTGTTTTCTTATCAAAAAATGAGCAGGATTTATAATTTTGATTGGCTGGAAATGCCATGGGGAGATGGAGATTTAGGTATTGTATAACATTTCCCACTTGTTTTTGTCCTTGCTTGTTTATATGAAATGTTTAACTTTCTCTCTCTGTAGCATTTATAAAACTGTAGGCTGCAATCCTCAGTAAATCAGATACCAGATGGCTTTGAACGCAGTGTCTATATTTAGTCAGAGGTGCTTTGCATTTCAGTGAGAGTGGAAAGAATCATAAGAACATTTTGAATTGGGTATATTTTCCAAAACTGCCTTTAGAAGTCTTGTATATTTTATTCTAAAAGGCACACTACTTTGCTGTGTCCAGTACCATGAATGGTACAAGAATTTTCTAAAATTAACACACAGAGAGTACATCAAATTTAATATTACTATTTACAACTCTGCCTGTAACCAACATTCACATAACTGAGTTCATTAGGGTTGCCAGATGGCCACCAATGGGAGTCTAGAGGGGGGAAGGGCATGGGTGTGTTATCATCATGTCACTTTTGGGGAGTTTCCATAGAGCTTCCACAATTCTTTGTGAAAGTGACACAACACTATTGCCCAGCAGCATTTTTTCTCCTCCTGCCAGCTGCTGGAGTGCCGATGGGCAGTGAGAGCTGGAGGAAGGACATGCCCCACACCCAGCAGGAAAATGTGAAAGTGGAGCACATGCATATAAATGCATGCACAGTGATACAAAATATCATTCCTTCACATACGAAACCACCTGTGCAGATAGTAATGGTTGAAGAACTTGATTGCATGTATTCTATGAATTCAGACCCACTGTAAGATCCAGAGCTTTTTCTGTCCAGCTGATTCCCAACACACTGCTTATAGTTTATTCACGTCTACTACCACTTGAATAGAATTTTAACTAACCTTCAAATTTGAAAAAAGATTTTAATATGTCCCTTCCTACTTTTGTGATTTAAATTAACATACCTTGAGGGAGATTTATACTGAATATGGATGATACAAAATTTGTGGCTTTTGAATGTACTTTAAATGTATTATAAATAATTATTTGTCCTAATCCAATGTTGTAATTTAAATGGTTCCATAGGATCTTGGGCTGATCGCTCACCACTGCATGAAGCGGCAAGCCAGGGACGCCTCCTTTCTCTAAAAACTTTAATTGCACAGGTAAATATGCCTATTCTTTACTTGACTATGCATTTTGTGAATACCATTCACATCTGTCATGACTTAGATGCCACAGTATGTTCAGTTCAATCACAAAATGCTTATAGCTTGTAGTCTGGTCCTATTTGTATGGATGACTTTAGAGGCTTGATGAAGCAGACAAGCTGCTTAGAAGTGTGCAGTTCCCGATGCCTAGACTCAACCCCACTGTACCTAGTCAACCCTATCTGGACAGTTATGTCTACTGTGTTTAGGAAGGTAATAAATGATTCTTGAAAGAGGGTGTGGTTCCCCAACCACTGATAAAAAAAAGCAGTCATGAAATTGCTCCCGAAGTATCCTTGGACATGAATGACCTACCAACATTCCATTCTTGGGCCAAGTATTCTGGTGGATGATACCTACATGCCCTTAGGCAGTCTTGGAGAAGATGGATGATTATTTGTGTGTGTGTGTGTGTGTGAATTAACATTTTATTTAATGTTATATATGTAAAAAGAACCATACACCAACACAAAACCAGATTATAAATAGACTGATTATTTGGCCACCCATTTTGATCCATTTTAATATAGATTCAAGCCCAGATTTGAAACGGAATTGGTCTATGGTCACCTTGACTGATGATCTTTACCAGGACACTGGCAGGGGAATCACAACTGTTGATTCTCCTGAACCTCTTGGTGGCTTAAGGTACCATGACTAGGGAATAGTTCTGTAGACACTGCTGGATTGTGGTGGTGGGGAGACACCCAGTACGTTTTGATGGGTTCACTCTGACTGGTTGGTTCCAGAAGATACTGCTGGGGACTGCTGCTCACATCCCTGACATTTATGCTGTGGGATCCCAGAGGGGTTCATCTTGTCCGCAGTGTATTTAGCATCTACATAACTGCTCAGAGATCATCCAGGGATTTGGAGGGCGAAGCCATCAGTATACATATGACACCCAGCTCTATATTTCTTTAAGAGCTGAGTTGGTTGAGTCTGCAAAAGTTGTGAACAATGCCTGAAGAACGTAATAGGATGGATACAAGCAAATAAGCTGAAATTAAGTCCAGAGAAGACTGAGGTGCTGTTAGTCAATTACAAAGCTACTGGAGAACTGAGAGGTCAGTCTGCTGTGGAAGAAGGTTGCATTCACTTGAGCGACAAGATTCATAAGTAGGGCTGCTGCTGGATTTTGGCCCATTTATTTATTTAAAACATTTATTTACCACCTTTCTAGTGGAACTCAAGATGGGTTACAACATAAATAAAATGATTATAAAATGCTTAAAACATTGTCAATTATAAAAACCCAAAAAAGTAACAAAAAACACATTAGGACTGCCAATAAACAAAAAATCAGTAAAATGCAATCTTAAATAAAACTATCTATTGTTGGAGGCTCAGGCCTCCATGGAATATAGCACCTTTTAACAGCTTTGACTGATGTGGTAGCTATGCCTATTCCTCAGAAAGCATTGTCTAGTCATGGTGATTCACGACCTGATCACATCCAGGTTACTTACTGCAATGCATATTATGTGAGGCTGCCTTTGAAAACTGTCTGGAAACTTCAACTGGTACAAAATGTAGCAGCCAGGCTTATTACTGGAGGCCAGATACAGACACTGTACCACCTTTGTGCTGAAAAATCTGCACTGGCAGTTCATTTGTTTCTGGGGCTGCTGATTTTTACCTTTAAGGCAGTCACAATACAATCCTAAACAGAATTATGCCCTTCTAAGATAAACAGGCTCATCAGGGTATAACTCTATTTAGGACTGCAGTGTCAAAGCCTTGGGGCAAGTGCCCCTGAAAACCCATCCACGAGTTAAGGTCCTACTTCTAAGCTCATCTTTCTGTGCCTTATTTGCAAAGCTGAGTTAGATGGTAATCAGAGAAAGGGCTTTTTCAATAGTGACACATTTAGTGACCCTGAATATAATATAAAAACAGATGAACTGTTACCTAAGATCAGAAAGCAACCCTCTACTACGTGTTGCATTTGCCTTAGGAAGTTGTGAATATTGTAAACAGGGAAAATACCAAAGGAAATAGTATTTTTAAAAGACAGTTCTTGATAAATGTATTTGTTGTTCATTTTGTTTCTCCATGTCAGACATGCAAGAATATTTTGAACATGTTTGCATTCCCTCATGATTAGACTAGCATTAGGCTTACATATGCATTTTAATAATCGCAAGTAACACTGTTGACCTTAAACCATATTTTTAAAATAATGAACCGCCTTTTGGTTTTAGACTTCCTGTCTTTCTGATATTATGAGATTCAGTTGTCGCTAAATAACTGGCTTAATGGTGAGGTGGTTTTTTTCTTGTTCAGGGTTACAATGTAGATGCTCTAACAATCGATCAAGTGACTCCATTGCATGAAGCGTGCCTAGGAGATCATGTTGGGTGCGCTAGAATCCTTCTTGAGGCAGGAGCAAATGTGAGTATTGTTTCTTCATGTAAAGTCACCACTAATAGCACCTTAAAGTCAGCACTAATAGAACCTTCAAAGAATCAGTGAAACCGTTCAAGCACGGGTATAACATACTATCAGTGGCCAATTGTGTTCTGTTCCAAATGATGATCTCAAACAGTAAATGGGGTAATTCATTTGATATATGTGGAACTCTTAAATTATGGATCAAAAAATCTACCCAATGGGGCCAGGGAGAGACAGGAAGAGGATTTCTTGTAAGCCTGGGGAAAGCCTTGATTTTGCAAAAAACTATAAAATGTTTTTTTTAAAAAAAATGCATTGGAGGTGTTAGAAATATCAAAAAATTATACAAGCAAAGTCTGCTCCTTTAAGAAAAGTGTGCCACTGAGTTCCTGTATGATTGTTGTGAGAAGTCAGTGGCCATTTGAGGTGGGGGGGGGCAACCTGCAATCAACATTGCTGAAGATTCCAAGGCTCAGTTAGAGTCAGTGGAGGGATAGGAGAAGAGGAATAGAATTAAAAAAGGTAACAGGAAGGAGGGAAGGTATTTTTTTTTCTAGTCTTGATACAGTATATTCCCACTCTTCTTGAACAGCAGTAGATTAGTTAACCTGGGGAATTTTCTACCCTACCTGTTTCCTTATGTTGTATCTTATGCATTTTATTGGTTCAAGGACTTTTATCCTTCAGATTTTGCCTACTCCCTTTATGGCAACTAAACAGATGTTTCTTAATGGAGTAGATTTGGGCATTCCTGCAGTAAGCCATGTCAGAAGAGGTTACACTCAAGGAATCAAGTTCCCTTTCAGTACTACACCTGTAACATAAAAGAATTTTTACAAATAAGGATAACTGATATTCCTGAGGGAGAAATTTTACATGTCAACAAATCTTCTACTCCTTACAGACACATTTAATATTTCAGGTAAATGCTACAACAATTGATGGAATGACCCCCCTGTTCAATGCATGTTCAAGAGGGAGTGCATCTTGTGTGGAGCTTCTCTTGGAGTATGGTGCCAAAGCTCAGTGGGAGACATGCCTTCCCTCTCCAACTCATGAAGCAGCCAGCAGAGGTGAAAAATTAGGATAACTGAAATGGATCAAGAAATGCATCTGGCATTGCAAATGTAATTTCTTGTTTCAGAGAATAATTACATTCTCTTTGGCTAGGTCACAGTGACTGCCTAGAGCTGCTAATCTCTTGGGGTATAGATGTTGACCAAGACATTCCTCATCTGGGAACCCCTCTATACGTAGCTTGTATTTCACAGCAGAAACAATGTGTTCACAAGCTTCTGCATGCAGGTACATAGTTACTGAATCTTTTAAAAGACGTAATACATTATTTTCTTATTATTCTTGATGGATCTTGAACAAAACTGTCATCCATTGATGCAAAAGCAATTAAGCAAACTTTGCTGCAAAAGTTTGGCTTTGTTGTAAACCAATACTAATTAACCCAGCAAGTACATTGGATTTGATTTCTTTAAGGTTATTGATCATCCTAGATTCCATTTTCATTCAGGCTCAAACTTAAGAATAAAGATTTTTTAAAAACAAATTGGGTCAGGGTTCCACTAGCCCAATTCAATTTCCTCACGACAACATGACAGATACAGGAGCTTACCTCCCCAAGTGCTATAGGGCTCAATTTGGACTGGGACTGCAGCATTGGAGGAGAAAGGGCTCCAGCCTTCCTGCCGTGCCATTTTCTCAAGCAAAAACAGTCTGCAAAGGGTCAGATGATGCAAACATGCAGTCTGCAAAGGGTCAGATGATGCTTCCCTTGCTCCAGCCCATTAAAAAAATTGAGTAGGTTTCTTCCTAAATGCAAGTTACAACTGATCCCCCCATTTACTTATCATATCTTTCTTGTAACTCATCTACTTATATAGTTATATCCACTTATATAGTTATAATATAGTTAATTTTCCTTATTTGAACTATACTGTATAACTTGAATAATTTTTTCAGCTTTGCATCTACTTATCAATGGAATCCAATCAATACTCAGAAATAAAACTGCCCATTTATATTGTGTGCATGGCAGCATCCCTGTTTGCTGAAAATCACTTTGTAGAGTCCCCTTTCCTCATAGGACACTTAATTATCCTTATAACTTACTTTGGGCTGTAGCCAGCAATAACACTGTTCATAAAAATGAAGAAATTAATCTAGATAAGGTTGCAAAGTAGTGTTATTCCTTCTTGAATCTTTGTTTTAACTCAGGAACAATTAAAAAACAACAACACTTAAGTTGTCTTTCCTTTTAGGTTCAATTGACCTAGTTATGTGATGCTGATATGTAACCTCAGGGCTATACTACTGTAATATGCTGTCTGTGGAAATGCTCTTAACAACTCAGAAAATTCCATTAGTGTAAGATACAGTGGTTCATCTTCTAGTGGCCGTCTGATATCAACAAGGGACACCTATTCTAGAATATAATTTGTTGCCTATTTTTTTCCAAGTCTCAGTTTAAGGTGTTGCTTCTTTATCTTTAAAATGATTCAAGCATTAGGGCTCACATACCTGACAGACCACCTGTCCTAATTGTCAATCTATGTGCCAGATATGCTCCTCTCAATGCCACTTACCTTATGTATCCTCTTTTAGGGATACTTGATCTTATTTCATCTAGTCACAGGCTCTTTTAAATGCTGCCTTGACCTTATGGAATGGTCTGCCAGAGTTGGTTAAAAGAGCCCCTTATACAGTGGGCTTCAGGAAATCTTCTAAGTAGCTTTGTTTATGAGACCTTTTGTGAATTTACTCTCTCTCTTTCTCCCCCCCCCCCTTTTAATTGCTCATGGCTAGGCTGTTGAGTTTTTATACCTATATACTATCATTTTAATTATTTCTGCTATATGTATTGATGACACATTTGTTTATAAGCTGCCATGTGGGAAAGGCATGTAAAAATATTTTAAATAAACCCAGATTTTAAGAACTGGATTTTAGTCACTAGGATTTGGTTACAACTGTTTCAATTAAATCTCTATTCTTACTCTACTTGACATCTATAGGTGCAAATGTGCAAAAAGGAAAATTTCTGGAAACTCCACTACATGCAGCCGGAAGGCAATCTAGTACAGAAATAGTAAACAGTCTACTTGAATTTGGAGCAGACATCAGTGCCAAAAATGCAGAGTTTGAACGACCTGTAGATGTAGCTTCTCCACGCAGCTTGGTAGAAAGAGTATTGCTTCTACATGAAGGTAAAGTGGCCACTATATAAAGGCAGTTTAATATATGATGCAACTGAAGTTTTTGAGAGTTAGATTCTTAGGGAAAGCTGTCTTTAGTTTCTGGGGGCACTGGTAACAGGAACCTTTCTATGACAAGTTTTAGAGAAATCCATTCAACTTTTTCAACTATTCCTGAGCAGTCTGGGTCCAGGATTTATAAAATATCATTTATAAAAACCAGGACTTTTTTTGTAGAAAAACCCCAGAATGAACTCATTTGCATATTAGGACACACCCCAATATCACCATTGTTTTGTGCAGGGATTTTTGGTAGAAAAGGCCTAGCAGGGACTCATTTGCATATTAGACCACACTGCCTGACACCAACCCAACTGGAACAGCGTTCCTGCTCAAAAAAAGCCCTGCTCCCAATTATGCAAAGATTAAAATAATATACTAAGGCTCTGTTAAAATTTACTGAGGCTCCACCATTTCAAGTGCATTGAGTGGCTGTAACAGATCCTTTACAATAGTGGCACCGTACGGGAGGAATTTAATTTAGCTCATGGTCTTTAGGCAGCAAATGTAGACATTTTTTGTTCCAAAAGACATTTGGTTATAAATATTATTCTTACTGTTTTGGTCATGCTCAGATAATGACCTTGGGCTGTGCTGTCAGTTCTTTGGTGGCTTGTTTTGACTGTTTTAATTTTGTTTCAATTGTGGTTCAATTTATGCTTTTTTTACATTTAAAAACTGAATAGCTTATTTAACAGCTCATTTTATTGATTTTTTTACAATTAAATTAATAGCTTTAAGTGTTGATGAAAGGTGGGATAGAAATAGGGTTCCCAAGTCCAACCCCAGAAATATCTGGGGACTTTGGGGGTGGAGTCAGGAGATTTTGGGGGTGGAGCCAGGAGATTTTGGGGGTGGAGCCAGGAGACACTGTGGTGGAGCTAGGGGGAGGGGAGGAAACGGCAAGCCGCTCCGTCTCGGAGCAGGCGAGGCCGCTGCTGCTTCTTCTCCGCTCGCCGTGAGCCCATCTCGGAGGAGCAGCCACGGCGAGCTGCGGCGAGCGGAGAAGAGGCGGCAGTGGCGCAGCGGCCTCTTCTCTGCTCGCCATGGCTGCTCCTCCGAGATGGGCTCAGACTGAGCCCATCTCGGAGGAGCAGCCACGGCGAGCAGAGAAGAGGCGGCAGCAGCACGGCGGCCTCGTCCGCTCCGCCTCTGGGGTGGAATCAGAGGGAGGGGTGGAGGCGGGCCAGGGGCGTGGCGAGCCGCGAGTCCAGGTCCTAGAAGGGCCTGGATTCGCGGCTCGCCATGCTCCTGGTCTGCCTCACCCTCCCCTGCGCTGCTGCCGCCTCTTGGCTGCTCCTCCGAGATGGGCTCAGCCTGGGCTCATCTAGGAGGAGCAGCTGCAGTGGGCGGGGAGGGGGCGGCAGCGGCGCAGCTGCCTCGCCCGCTCTGGGATGCGGCGGCTCGCCATGCTCCCCGGCGCCGTTTCCCCCCCCCGCTTCCGTTTTTTTGGAGAGCGGAGGAAGAGGGTGGAAATTCTGGGGTCCCCCGCCAGGGTGGGAGGGTTGGGAAGCCTAGATAGAAATGGTCAAATAAATACATAAATATCCACAGAACTGGGGTGGATATACCCCCAGTTTTAGAAAATTAGAGAATTAAAATGAGTGGAAGTCTATATCACAAAATGAATGGAAGTCTATATCACAAAGTAAAACTAATCATGTTAATAAAAATACAGGTCACGTTAACCATAATAAGTAAACATAGTTAAAACATTAAATTTCTAAGCTGTGTGGTGATGCATGTTTCTGCTAGGTATTGCAAACATATTGTAAGTCCTTAATAATGCTGAATTGCTACTTCATTTTTTTAATTTGTTGCAGCTACCCCAAGTTCTCTTTGCCAGTTGTGCAGATTACGTATTCGAAACTATATAGGAAGATCAAGATTAAACCTTGTGCCACATCTCCAGTTGCCAACCATATTGAAAGACTTCTTGCAATACAGATAAAGTAGCAAGTAGTTCTGAAAGACTTGATAAACAAGTGTTGTATGTTGCACATAAAAATCTGTGGGGATGAGGAAGATGTCATAAATAGATTTTTACATACTAATGTGTGTCTTTCATAGCAGCATGAAATCATCATGATGCAACAAATCTTTGAGTTTTCTTAAGCAGCCCAGTGACAAGGTGCTTATATAAATTAATAAAACATAATTTGTTCATTCTCTGAAAATATTAGCTAAGGCAAAATACAAAGGTTCATAGCTAAATTTTGAGGACACCGGTCTTGGTATCTTATGACTTGGTATTTTGAGGACACCGGTCTTGGTATCTTGTGACCAAATCAGATACAACACCTTATATATTTAAACCCCTATATATTTTACATTAAGATTTTTCTATAAACCTAGAGAGCCCTCCCAAATTTATAGGAAAGTCTGTTTAGTATCAGTGTGGCCTAATCTACAAATTTAGTTATCTGGGGGCCACACATTACTGTTAGTATACAGATATTAAAATATAAACCCCTGAAGGCTAAAAAGGAAGTCTATATCCTAAATGTTTGGCATGGCTTGTCAAGCTGAAAACAATTGTGAAGGACTGCCTTAGAAAGTCGGAGAATATATTGGGCTGGGGTGACTGTTCCAAAAACTGGAAATAAACATTGCTTTGTTAAAAAAGAAAATCCAAGATGGCCACTACAAAAGAGTAATTTTAATAAATCTAATCCATAAAATGCCCAGAAAGGTATTCTGATGTATGAGTATTTGGAGTCAATGAATCAACTTTTGTAAATAAAAAACGTCCATGAAATTTTTCTCTAATATCATAAGAACATTTAAGGGCTATTTTATGTATAAGTAGGGGACCCCTATGGACTTGCAGGGGGCATCTCATTTTCCCCTCTCCCCATTTCTTCTTTCCTTTCTCCATACATTCTCTCATTTTCTGTTTCCTTCTCTCCTTCCCACCCACCAGAGAACCTACCTTCATTTGTCATCTTATCTTCAGCTTCCTCCCTTTTCCCCTCCCAGACAATCTCTATGGTGGCCCAGATGAGTGGTGTTGACCTCTGTGTTGGGCCCAGTTGCACAGTGGGGAGGGGGTTTTGGGGACACCTGCCTTCTGCTGTATATCCCATTCCCCACATTCTTTCCCCTCTCCTTCCTCCTGCCAACCTTCATATTCTCACATTTCCTTACTTACTTGCCAGTATAGCCTAGTGTTTAAGATTGGTAGATTATAATCTGGATTTGATTCCCCACTCCTCCGTATAAAACCTGATGGATGATCTTGGGCCATTCATAGTTCTCTCAGAACTCTCTCAGCCCCACCTACCTAGCAAGGTGCCTATTGTAGATAAAGAGAATGTGGTTGTAAACTTCTTTGAGAGTTCTTAAGGTGTAGAAAAGCAGGGTATAAAAACCTACTGTTCTTTCACTCCTTCCCACCTACCAAGCAACAAGCCTTTTATCTCCTTCCATTTTCAACCAGATTTATTAGTTATTTACTTCTTTTATACCCTGCCTTCCTCCACAATGGGGACCCAAAGCAACTCATTTTATCATCACAACAATGCTGTGAGATGTTGTTAGGATTACAGAATGTGACTGGCTGACTGTCACCTTCTGAGCTTCCATGGCAGGGTGGGGATTTGAACTTGAGTCTTCCAAACCTTAGTCTGAAAATCTGATCACTACACCATACCGTCTTTTGTGAGATGGCTGCTGCAGAACAGTAGCAAGCAGCCAATCCTGGATACAGCATCCAAATTGCATGGTAGCAAGTCAACTGATGATTGCTGATGGCCCTGGCCCGGTGAGTCTTCCTTTAAAGGCATAACAACCCTGAAAGGGGTCTGCCCTTTAATGACAGACACCAATGCTTAAAGGTTGGCAATCATGTTGTGGTTGCCTAGCAACACCCACTTACAGCATTTGCTTTTTAAAGCTACAAGTGCTGCTTCTCTTATTTTTGAGGGGTTTTAACTCCCCCAATGTAGAGTTGCTGTTATTATTATTATTTTTTTTAAAAAACCTTGGATGTTTTTTATATTAGTTGAAAGATCTGTCATTTGTCATCTGTCATGTCCAAGTGACTCAACGTGTACAGTTTCAGCAAAAGTTCTTCAACAATATCTATTACATTATATTAAACTGAAATAACCAAACACATTATAGCAGTGGTCCCCAACCTTTTTGGCCCCAGGGACCGGCCTGCCAACAGCAGCCCCAGGGTTGGTAGGGTGGAGGCACCCAATTTGGCCTTCCCCCCATGGCACCTCCCCCCCATTTTCCTCCCTGTTTCCTCCTCCCTCCTTCACCCCCCCATGCAACCTCGCCATCTTTTCCTCCCCCCCGTTCCCTCCTCCCTCCTTCCCCCCCATGCAGCCTTGCCATCTCTTAAAGGTGCAACTTGACTCAAACTTTCTTCTACTGCTTCAGACCAACACAGCTGCCCATTTGGATCTATCCTACTCCCCGTTTTCCTCCCCCCATTTCCTCCTCCCTCCCCACAAGGAGGCAAGGGCAGCATCCCTTGCCACTGCTGCGGCAGTTTTCCTGGCCCATCAGCTGATCAGCAGGGGGGGGGGGTTGACCTGGGAGGCGCTTCACCACCCCTTCCCCAGCCTTAAAATGGTGAAAACGGTGGGTGGGGAGGAGGCGCCATAGGGGGGGCAGTGAGGCTGTGCAGCCCACTGCAAACAGGCCACGGCTCAGTACCGGTCCCTGGCCCAGGGGTTGGGGACCCCTGCATTACAGGGTTTTCTGAAGGACTACTCCAGTATTTTTTAATCCTCTGGCTATGAAGAAACAAAAATCAGTTAGGATAAAGGAAATGCTTCAGGGGAAAAAGTTAGAAAGAATCTTAACAACTTTGGCCATTCTTCGGGAGCCAGAGCACCACAATGTATGATAAATAAGAAAAACAAATTTACACTGAAGCAGCAATTTACTTCTGGGCATTAGTGATTAATAGTTACTCAGTGCTGTTCCTGATGTTTGCATAACACTTTGGCTGATGAATAAGGCTTGATTATAACCCCACATATATATCTTCTTCATGTGATAGATTTGTGCAAAAAGTTCTTCATGCACATACTGGTCTTGTTCTTCAGGAGAAAAGTGATCTGTATTCATTCATGTAACTTCCCACTGTCAACAGTTTTTAACCAAGATAACCACCTAGTGATGGATGCAGCCTCAGATGGACATACAGGCTCTGAAAAGCTGGATGATGACAAGAACATTTTTCAGTGTTGGTGATGCCACTATGAGCAACATAAATTAAAATATATTTAAAATCATGACAATACATTCAATTGCCTGTAAATGTTCAACATAAACAATTTACAAAGTAACCCTAGAGAGGTCCACTAAAAATTCCACTCAGGTATATTCAGTGGGGCTTATTCCCAGGAATACATCCCTATGATTGTATTATAATAGCCTCAGTCTATGAAACATCTTCATGGATACTTCACATATGGTGTTGATTGCCTGAAACCATATACCCTTTGGACATACAAAACACTTTTCTGGGACTTTGGTAAGAAAATATACTAAAATAATTATGGCCATCTTGGATTTCTCACATACCAAACTGGATTTGATGGATCCTATGACTCCTTTCAGCTAAGTGAGAAAACTTCTATGAAGTAAGGCTGTTTGCTTAGGAGAAAGGAGTTATATGATCATACTAGGGTTGCCAAGTCCAATTCAAGAAATATCTGGGGACTTTGGGGGTGGAGCCATAAGCAAAGTTATGACAAGCACAACTGAACTCCAAAGGGAGTTCTGGCCATTACATTTAAAGGAACCGCACACCTTTTAAATGCCTTCCCTACATTAGAAATAATGAAGGATAGGGGCACCTTCTTTTGGGGCTCATAGGATTGGACCCCCTAGTGCAATCTATTTAAAACTTGGAGCGCATTTTGAGGAGAGGCATTAGATGCTATGCTGAAAAATTGGTGCCGCTACTTCAAAAAACAGCCCCTCCAGAGCCCCAGATACCCCCAGATCAATTCTTCATTCTTCCCTATGGGAATCAATCTCCATAGGGAATAATGAAGTGCTCAGCAGACATTCCCCTCCCCCCCCAGTTTCTGATGACTCTGAAGCGGAGGAGCGTCTGCTCCCATCTGGGGATTGGCATCTCTACTCACGAGTTGCTGAACTTCCGACTTCTTCAAAGTAACACAGAGCAACTGACCTCTGAAAAGATTACGTGAACAATGAAGGGTCTGGGCTGCAAACGACCTCTGCAAAGATTGTAGAGGGCCTGGGCTGCTTTCACAGCCATGTTATTCTGCCTGCTCTCCTGCCCTCCTTCAACCTTAAAGATGCAGATGCACCATCCCAAGAGGAAGCCTTTCCAGCCGAGTCTGAAGCCTCTGGAGGTAGAAAGGCACATGGGGGCTGTGGGGGCGGGGCTTCCCCCCCTGCCAGCCAGCTTCCCCCTCCCCCCCAGTGTTTCCTCCAGCTTTCCAAGATATTAAAATAACTGTCAGTCCTTTCTCCCTGTAACTTGGCCATTAAACCCTTTTATTTTGCCTTTATTTGGTAATTTATGTTTTAATTTGCACTTAACCACTGTGCTGTTAAAATTAACTTGTATTTGTGTTTTGTTTAGAGCTTTTTCAGAGGATCTGTGTGTGTGCAGGAAATATACAGTTGTAACGTGTAAAGAGTTGCTTGGGGGGATTCCAAAATCTTTCACTCAACTACTGTATCAGTTATAGAGGAATGGCATTTTCCCAGCCAATGACTGCTATTCACTGTTGCTGAAAACCGTTACGTTTCTCACTCACTAATGTCCCATTCATTCCCATCCACTCTGCCACTTCAGTCTAGTATGAAAGTGTGCTGTTGGGAATAAATCAGTCCCTCCCAGCTTTATGCCTTTATAATGATGATACTTTACCCTAATCTGCTTTCTTCCCCTTTCATTAAAAGAGGCTGCAGCTTAAAACACAAAGTAGCTGCAGGTGTTAACAGCAACAGCTTTTAAGTGGACACAAACTACATAAAGTGGAGAGTTACTAGTGTGGGAGATGCCATGCTTATATATCTCCCAAATGTCACAGAGTGTTGCACAAGTGGTGCTATATTACTTACAAAATATATATATTTGGAAGCATTTAGCTTGTATATCCGGACAAGCCCTTTAGTTTCTTGGAGTACTGTTTGGTTATATTTTAGTTCAAATTGTCTGCTGTACACACCTAGGAATATGGAATGCATATACAAAAATTAAAACATATACAAAATTAAAAACAACAGAATAAACAAGTGTCATTTTCCTTCTTGCCTGTCCTACTTAAACACTTTGTAAACAGCCACTGCTGTGATATACTTGGTTTGTCATGAAACAGATCTCGATGGTAAATGTCTTCCCACTCCAGAATTAGTTTCTATCATACTGACTAGTATCCAGAAAGCATTTTATGCAGACTCTTAGAAGCAAAAAAGGGTAACTATAAGCTAATTAGCTACCTCCTTGAGAATTTAAGTATGTGCCAGTCCACAATAGAAATCCGCCTCCAAATCATCTTTTGTAACCAAGACAGTCTGGTACAACCCTGACCAAATAGTTTTGTGCAAGCCATGCCAGATAGCATGATGCAGCTGTCAGTTATGCAACAATTTCTGTTCAATAAACCATACTAGCCTAACAAATCCTTACTCATATCCAGGACTTTTTTCCTGGAAAAAGAGGTGCCAGAACTCTCAAGAGGGAAATAAAGTAGAAACACACAGGCGCCCCTCATAACTTTTAAACATTTTCTTGAGAATTTTGTTTCCATGAAGAGACTCCAGAACTCCCTTCCATTGCATTCACCCTGAAAAAAAGCCCTGCTCTTATCATATCTACTAAACTAATCTTACTGAAATAATAGTGCAAGAAAACAACAATCATGCAACTTTCCTGGTGAGAAAAAAAAGGTAAATTTTTGATATCAAAATCAGGTCTTGAATCAGGCACGCTGTCAATTTGCTGGGCAGAGCCAAGCATTAGCTATTTTACTGATAAATTTGATTCCAACAAACATTCATACACTCAACAAATTTACCCTTTTCTGAGATTCCTCACTAGACCTTTAATCCTGGTTCAGTCCTGTCTCCAAACTGATTTTCTACACTAGAATAACAGAATCATAAACTCATAGAGTTGGTTTCATGATTCCATGATTCAAGTGTAGGATGTCAGTTTGAGGACAGGGCTGAACCAGGATTAAAGGTCTAGTATGGAACTGTTTAAGACTACAATCGTCACATGAAAGGTAATCTTTATATTAGAGGAAATATAACTTTTGGATTAGATAGAGTCATGAAGAATAGGTTCAACTGTGACTACTAGCCACCATTACAACTAAATGGAATCTTCACATCCAGAGGCTTAAAACGTCTTGGTAGCAATACTACAAGGCAATATCAAGAGGGAGGCTTCAACCGCTTTGCCCTGCTTGTTGGGCCTCCAGAGCCACTGGTTGGCAGCTACGCTAGATGAACCACTTGTCTAATGTGTTACTACCGAAATAGCCTGCTTAACAGTTTAAAAAGTAGATCCAGGTAGGCAGCCGTGTTGGTCTGAAGCCTCAAAGTTTGAGTCCAGTGGGGCTTTTAAGATCAACAGTTGCGTGCTCACATCTGAAGAGGTGAGCATGCACATGAGAGCTTATACTTTGAATAAAACTTTGTTGGTCTTAAAGGTGCCACAAGACTGAGTTTAAAAGGTAATTGGGGAGAAATGTCTTGCCCAAGGAACATTTATGTAGGGGAGGGGGGGGGGCTCCCTTCTGTTTTTCACATACAGCATAAATCCCGGTGATGTTTACATGAATGATTACACACAAAACACCCTTATGTGTGGGACTTCTATAAAGCCACCGGGGTAATTGGAGGCAGGGAGGAGTTCTGTTATTGTTGAGTGACGTCTACGAATTCTCGAATAAACCCCTCTAACTCAAAACAGAACGCTGCCTTTTGTCTTATAAGGTAAAGCTGCAGCTCTATTGTAGTAAATATGTTTTCGTACCTACAATCAATCCCGGAAGTTGTATGCGCGCGCATTCCAAACCAGAGGCACCGGCACTTAACGCATGCGTATTGCGGCGGCGCTTCTTCAGTCGGGCGGTGACAATCGGCTAGCGGTTGCCTTGGTAACCGTTGTTATGGATGCCTAGGACGCTTCAGGGGGCCCAGCGGCACTTAACGGGCAAAGGCTCGTCTTTTTGCGTCTTAGACTTGACCGAGGACGCTTCGCTTCGCCTCGCCATGTCTGACTTCACCACCATTAGGCGCACAGGGCTGCCACGTGCCGTCTTGCGGTGGCTACAGAGCCTCGACCTCACCGTCTCGCCCAGGCACTTCCGTAGGTGAGGCAAGCGGGCCCCGCCCCGGCCCCCTCTCCTTGACAGGTCCTCTTCCCAGTCTCCCTGGTCGGTCGTGTGCGCGATTACTCAAGAGGAACCCCGCTTCATCCAGAAGAAGGGCCTTCTCCAGGGAAACGTCCGAGTCCAGTGGCACCTTGAAGGCCAACAACGTTGTATTCGGAGAATAAGCTTCCGTGTGCACGCACGCTGCTTCAGGTAAAAAACTTCGTTAGTCTTCAAGGTGCCACTGGACTCGAACTTTGTTCTGCTGCTAACATGGCTACCTACGGGAATCCTGTCTCCGAGTCCAGAGGAACAGGCAGGGGATGGTAGGCTAACCCTTTTTTCCAAGCTAGATGGCTTTAAGAGAGCCGCATCATGGGTGAGGAGGGGACGCTGTTACTGGAAGTTCAACTTGTTCTGTCTGTCTGGTACTCATACGAGGTGGCACAAACCCAAACCAAACCTCACTTCCTTGCTCTTCACCGAGCATTAATCATCTGCATGTATCTTTGAGCAAAAATCACCATCCAGTCCACCATGAACCTCCCCAGCCCTCTTCTTCCCTGCCTGCACTTCATTTGAGAACCTCCGCTCTTCCTGTAAGGAGTTGTCTCTCAGGGAGAATGTAGGAAGTAGGGCAATGTCCGCTCGTAGGGTTGCCAGCTCTGGGTTAGGAAATACCTAGAGATTTGGGGGTGGAGTTTGCAAAGGAGACGACCTTAGTAGGGTATAATACTGTTACAGTCAACCCTCCAAAGCAGTCTTTGCCTCCAGAATTGATCTCTGCCTTTTGGAGGTCAGTTATAACCCCAAGAGATCTCCAAAGTCCACCTGGAGGTTGGGAACCCTTGGTCTGTGCAAAAACAGTGTTCTAAGAACCTTCTCTTCCTCTTTTCACTGTTGTATATTTGTTGGCAAGGATACAGGGAGGGACTTTCTGGGCCCAACCAGGCTGATGGGCCCCATCATTATAGTTCATATAGTGACAAAAAAGTTGTGCTTGTCAGACCATTAACCTTTGATAATCAGAACAGTATTTTCCATAGTCGAATGCCAAATTTAGTTGCCTACACGGGGGTACTGGTGCTCATGGTTATTAACAAGATTATAATCATACTATATTAGGCCTATTGTCCTGACACTCTCTTTTGTTAAATACAGTATTTACTAACTATTGGGGCGGGTTGTAGGAGAATGGTCATAAAGCTATGTTTGTTCTGGATTACCTCCCTGCAGCAAAGCTCCCTGGAAAGGTCAGACCACCTTTACTTGATTTCCACCCAATCTGTTGCTCCAAAGAATCTCCAGCACATAAAAGTACCACTCTGACATCCCCAGTACTTCTTGAGGTCCTCATCCCTTATCCAAACCAGCAGTTCTCAGTAGGCTATTATGAGTGTCCAAGGTAGATGTGTCTGAAAGTTTTCGTTGTTTGTTAGTAACCATGATCTGTGGCCAACATTTAGAGTACATTTCCATTCCATCTTTCTTTAACATTAAGTTGAAAGTACAAAATTAGACCCCTATGAAAGCAGATCTAAGCTTCAAGGGACACAGGGTGCAGTTTGGGGAATCCTAGTGGGCAGCCATGTTGGTCTGAAGCAATAGAACAAAGCAGTAGACAAGTGGTACCTTTAAGACCAACTAAGTTTTATTCAGAATGTAAGGTTTCGTATGCTCTAAGCAGACTTCGTCAGACAAAATTGGAATGGCAAGCAACTCACTGCTCACTTATATTAAGAACTGCTGTTTGCCATTCCAATTTTGTCTGATGAAGTCTGCTTAGAACATACGAAAGCTTACATTCTGAATAAAAGTTGGTCTTAAAGGTGCAACTTGTCTACTGCTCTGGGGGATCCTGTAAGATTAATGCAAGATGACTAATATGTAATTTGCATCAGATGCTTGAAGCCTTGTGAGGAGTGGTAAGCAGTGCTACATTTTCTGTGACTAAATATTTCTCTTCCCATCTGTTTTCCAGTATGGCTTCCTTTTCTATTCTGTATAGCTGGTAGGGGAATTGGGAACTTACAGTTTCATAGATTTGAGGTAGCTGGAGAGATGACCTTATTGTACGATTGATGTTACAACATTTTTCTTTGCTCTTGTTTTAATTCTTAAATATGTTCTTGGTGTATGGCTTAAGGACTGTTAAACTTGAACAAAGTCTACAGTAGTACTGTACTGTAACAGTTGCAAACTCACCCCGCCCCTCCCCCCCCAAAAAAACCCCAGCCTTCCAGTTTGGTGATCAAATAGGGCTTTTTTTATACAGAGAATAAAGATGGTTGAATATTACCAAGCCAACATATAGTACTATTCGTCTTCTTTTGTTTGGAGTAGGGATTTTTCAAATGGCTATCTCATTGCTGAAATATTCTCTTGGTATTACCCAGAAGATATTAAAATGCATTCCTTCCAAAATGGGACATCTATATCTGCCAAACTTAGCAACTGGTCACAACTTGGAAAGGTGAGTGGTATATACAATGTGTTTAGGTCAACTACATTTATGTATCTTTTAAAGGAGACATTAAGTTGGAAACTTTCTTTGATTTATATCCATTTTGAGCCTGGTTGATTGTTAGAGAAGACTCGTGGTGCAGAGTGGTAAAGCTGCAGTACTGCAGTCCGAACTCTCTGCTCACAACCTGAGTTCGATCCTGGTGGAAGCTGGGTTCAGGTAGCCGGCTCAAGGTTGACTCAGCCTTCCATGGTCAGTGAAATGAGTACCCAGCTTGCTGGGGGGAAAGTGTAGATGAAAGGGAAGGCAATGGCAAACCACCCCATAAAAAGTCTGCCATGAAAATGTCGTGGTGCGATGTCACCCCAGAGTCGGAAACGACTGGTGCTTGCTTGCACAGGGGACTACCTTGAACTTTTACACAGATTTTTAAATATGTTTGTAAATAAATAACTACTTAGAAGATATTAAAATGCATTCCTTCCAAAATGGGACATCTCTAACTCGAACTTTTCAGGAAAATCCTGATTTTCAGATTAATAGCAGTCACATGCTTAGATAAGAGTTGTTACACTATTTGTTGATGTGTATGAATGAATGTATAAGGCAAATGGTAGTGCTATCGTTTTAAGTTCTAGAATAAATTGAGGTAAATAATACTATTTGCTGTGTTAACATTGAAACCTAGCAGATGTTAACATATAGTTACTATATAATATCAACTGGTGTGTTTAGATTTGGGGGTTTACATAGTTGTGATTGGAAAATAAATTTCATATACTTGCTTTGTGATGGAGCTTTTTTAAAATACAGCAAAAACAAAAAAGTTTTGAACAGATTCTTTCTCCTTCCTCACATAATAAAGTTCTTTGCCCAGAGAAACCTGAAACCCATTCGAGAATTAATTGATGGAACAATACATTGTAAACCAGGAGCTGCAGAAGTATTTGTACAAGACATTTATACAATGCTAACAAATAGGCGGTAAGTTACATTTGCCGCGGTGTTACTTTAGAAAGTTATATCTTGATGCTGAAATATTGATTATATGCAGTTTCTGAGACTTATGGACTGAATAACAATTAATGAATTAGCCATTCTTCTCTAGAATAGGTTAAACCGGAGTTTCCAAATGGCAGGGTTGCGACCTGGCACCGGGGCACCCGGGCCTCGATCCCGGGTCGTGAGGCCTCCCGCTGACATCCCCCTCATGCCTCCCCCGTGCATCATCCCTCCTCCTCCCTCTCTTCCCCAGCCCAGATCAATTTTGGGCTGTGTAAAGCCCTCTGTCCCCCTCCCCCGCCGACCTCATCAGTGGGGAAAACAGGGAAAAGTCTGCCGTGAAAACATTGTGAAAACGTCACCCCAGAGTCAGAAATGACTGGTGCTTGCACAAGAGACCTTTCCTTTCACTTCCTGTGCATTGATCCACCATTGTGAGCCACAACAAAGCAATGGGGTTTGCACCTTCCTGAAGGCGAAAGGCCGAGAGCAAAGGGCAAGGACTTTCCCCCCAAATAGGGCGTTACCTTGATCGGCGATCTCCAGGGGGCGCTGCCAAAACATTCCCAGACGCCTGGGTTCCATGATGCAGCCCTTTCTGGGGACCCCCCCTCCTTGGGGAAAGGGGCGGAGAGTTAACAGGAGAGGGGATCACCCTTTCCAATTCCCCTCCCCCCGCTCCGAGTGCCATGTGAATCCGAGACCAGAAGAGCCTGTTTTGACATGCTAACTTGTGGGGTCTTGCGAGCAAAAATTCTACTTTGTGAGCTACTGGTATTCAAGTTGTGAGCGACTGTTCCCGCCCCCCTTTTTGGATGCCGTCCCTTCCATCTGCCGCTGGCCTGCCTGAGCGGTGAATCAGCTCTGGGAGCTCTCCGTTTTCCCCGCTGACGAGGTGGTCGGTGGGGGTGGGGGACAGAGGGCTTTACACAGCCTGAAATTGACCTGGGCTGGGGAAGGGAGGAGGAGGCGCAGGGGCCAGCACGATGCCGGGGGGGGGGGGGCAAACTTGGCCTGACTTCCCCCTGGCCAGAGTCAACTGTTTAAAAGGTAAGTTGCTCCCATCCCGTTTTTTTTTTCATTTTTTTCTTCTTTTTGTCCCTTCTTTCTTTCACTCCTTTTCCTTTCTTCCCATTTTCTTTCTCTTTCTTTTTCTCTGTTTGTTTCCAACTCTCTTCCTTCCTTCCTTCCTTCCTTCCTTCCTTCCTTCCTTCCTTCCTTCCTTCCTTCCTTCCTTCCTTCCTTCCTTCCTTCCTTCCTTCCTTCCTTCCTTCCTTCCTTCCTTCCTTCCTTCCTTCCACGTTATATCCTGTTCATTCCATATAGACTAAAGGCGGCAAACAGCATAAAATAGACAGTAAACAAAACAATCAGATAATAATAATGGTACTTCAGGCAGATCATATAATATTTTCTTTCTCACGCGCACAGATCCTGGGCAGTTAGTAATCAAAGTACTATGGATCCAGATGTGGTGGCAGCCCTCTCCCATTAAATGTTATATGCCATCTGAAACAGTTCTGTCTTGCAGGCCATTCGTTTTATCAGTCTTTTTTCCCTATTTGCTTTATTTCCTACTCCCCTTCCTCTCTCTCTGTCAGTCTTTACCTCTCCCTCCCTCCTTGCCATGCTAATCTGAGTAGAGCGGGGTGGGAGGGTGGGGGAAGAAGCTTGAAATGCCCTGCTGTTTAATGTTTCCCCAGCGCTGCCATTTCATTTCTCTTTCTTTCTCTCTCTTTGTCAGTCTTTTCCCCTATCTTCCTTTCCCCCTCTCTTTTTTTCTGTCAGTCTCCCCCCCCCCCCCCATTTCCTTCCTTCCTTGCCATTGCTAATTTGAGTAGGGGGGGAAGCTTGAAATGCCCTGCTGTTTCATGTTTCCCCAGCACTGCCATTTTTTCTTTCTCTTTCTTTCCTGAGCGCTGGCTCATCTTTCTTTCTTTCCTTCCTGGGTGGGGGGGGGGGGGGAGAGAAGCTTGAAACACCCTGCCATTTCATGTTTTCCCAGGTTGAGAACATTTTATATTTTTAGTTTTCTGCTGTGTGATTGTTGTGCTTTATCTTTTGATGTTTTATCTTTAAAACTGCATTGTAGAATCCCACTATTCTCTTACCTTTCCTAAACAAAATATTGCAAGTTTTAGGCTTGTTTGTACATCATTTCCTGTCTCCCGGCTTCACCCTCAAATTTTAGTGGGCCACGAAGGAGATGTGGAAAAATAACTGAACCGCGAGGGGGGAGAGTTTGGAAAACCCTGGGTTAAACCATTCAGCCTTAGGCTTTTCTGGAATTGGCAGAACATGGAAAACATGGTTATGTCTTTTTCTAATAAAAACTTCATTGTCCATATCAAAATATATTACATTACAATAATCTCCTCAAGCAATACTGAGAAATCTAAGCAGCTTTGTGGTATAATTAGTGCTTCTTTTGCTCCTGTGTGCATATAAGGGATCTGGTAGGGTTACATCCTGGAAAGGAAGAGAAAGGTAATGGGTCCAACATTTTTTCTCTACGCAGGATCTTGTGAACATCCAGAGCCATCTCAGGCCCCTGTCCTGGCCCTATATTTCTATCTTTTCTTGAAGCAAGTGGAGCAGAATAGCATGGTCCTATCAGCAAGCAGTGGCTTTCTTTGCATTCCATTGATAAGAACATGGAGTCTAAAGCGACTTCTTAGAGCCAGTTTTATTCATTTTGTGTGTAACAAACTTGTCATCATAAGCAAGTTATTGTTGCCACAGATAATCATCATCAATATTTATTTTTATTAAAGATCAGGCAGTGCCACAGATAATAGATAATTATTGTATGGAACAGTGAGAATTTGTCTATTAATTTTGAGATTTGTTTAATTTTGAAGATTAGGTAAAACAAATGAATTATTAATTAACCCCCTCCCCTAGGATAAAGCACATTCAGGATGAAGAAATTGACTTTTCAGATCGCCTTTACCAGGATAAGTTACCAATGGTTGCTAGATCAACTGCTTCAAGGGCTATTAAAACCAATATTAAACTAACAGAAATAATGGTGGAGCCCAACATCAACAAAAACAGACAAAAAATTAATGCCATAATCAATTTGCATCTGCAGCGAAGACGTCTGGAAAGGGAACAGTACCCAGGTGAGCAGCTCTTCTAAAATATGCATTACAGAGAGGATGGTTCTTGAATGTGCTTGTTTTTGTTCTTTTACTATTGCATGTAATACAGCAGTATTTATGCATTTGGCCAGTAGAACAACTAATTTCTTGAAAACTAGTGCTATTTCTTGCTAGCATGATTACATACAGAACAGTAAGGATGCTGTACATCTGCCAAATTGTTAGGGGATTTAAACTTTTGAAGGCTAACAGTCATAAAAATAAAATATCTGAATCAGAGCTAGAATAAGAGAAATTTGTTAAATCAAGAGCATAGCCTGTCCCAGAGGCTCAAGGTAGATTATACTGAAAAAAAAATTCCTTACAGTTAGATATAATTTAGTAAGGCCAAATAGAGCCACTTAAAACATGTGAAGAAAGAACTGCAGAGGGCATTAGCATGGTCCTTAATGCTTTTAAGCCTTCATAGACTTGTGATACCTAGAGGAGTAGAAACTTGCTTTTTTCCACAGATTATACCAAATATCCTTGAGCCATCCCAATAGTTGTGAAATACTCATGGTTGTATTATATTTCACCTTCCTTTCTGGAGGTCAAAGTAGTATACTAACAGTTGGAATCAATGGGCTTAGCAAGGTTTAACTCTGTTTAGGATGGCATTGTAAAAGGTTTTCCTTACAGGTACTGACTAGAACAGACATAGTTAGCTTTACCAAAATTACCATTTCATGTGCTTTCTAATCATACCTTGGAATCCAGGGTATGGGCTGTTCTCTAACAATATGTCTGTCCTTCATGGAACTTTTATGTTTAATTTTTACAAATATTAATCTTTCTTTAGAAAGGACAATTTAGTTATGAAAATTTGGTGAAATTCACATTAATGCCAATTGATGTATGCTTTGGTTTGTTAAGGCTAGCAATGCAATTTTCTTTTTAAAGAACGGTTTAATATTAAACCAACTCTGGGAGCACGTGCCATTCGTCGTCCTTCTGCTGTGAGTGACAGCATAATTAATCTTCCAAAAGATAAATGTATCCGTGTATCAAGTAAGTGTTTTTTTTTTCTGATTTGAAAGTCCAGTGTTGCAATTCTGTGTAGGATTCTTTCTATCCTCTTTCTTGGTCATGGATACAACATAGAAGAATGACTTACTACGCAAGAATATTAATTAAACTTTAAGCCTAAGAGAAGCAGCTGTTGCCCAGAACTTTGCAATGGCTACTGTGCAATCATAGTTTACCTCTGAAAGTAGGGTTTGAGAAAATGAATCTGGTGAGATGTTATCATGCACTAAAATCTACCTCTGGATCCACCACTCTCTTAGCAATGGGCGGTCCACCATTATGTGTGAGATGGTATCAATAATGCCAGAACCACATTGACAAACTCTATCTGAAAAGGGGATACCAAATACCTTGCCATAAAAACTCAAAGAAGGGAAAGCATTTAAACGTACTAACATAAATGCTTAACAGTCTGAGGGGACAGTAAGAGTGGATAAAGAGGCGGCTCTCCTTTTGGAATAATTCCAGGTGCTAAAGGGGAACAAACCTGCCGTCTACTCCAAAGTTGAAATAAAATCTAATTCAGTTACTGTGTTAATCTTTTCCTAAGGTTCAAAATATTTTAGGTGAATATCTTCAGGAGTGTCTTCTAGAGGTGAAAACTTATCTAGTATCCTGAACCAGGAGCTATAAGCTAAATCCTGGCTCAAGAGTTACCAGAGATCATCTGTCAGAGCAGCATATAGTATTTCAGCTCTAAAGCATGGAGCCACGCTAGTGCTTCAACTGATATGATCCCTAGCTCTAGCCTAATTGCTGAGGTTGCAGTACATGATGAGAAGCCCCCTACTGGTGTAAAATAAAAGATTAGCCACTGACTCATTAATGGCTGTGATCCAAATTGGGACACCATGGAGAATATGTGCAAAGGCTTAAGTTTTAAAAACTTGTAGAGCTGTTGGAAAGTACTGAGTGCCTCTACCATATAATAGAAACAAAGGATCACTGTTATGATTCCTATAACTTTTAAATGAGCTTTTTGCCTGCATCTGTCCCAAATTAAAGGGAAACCAAATACTTATATAATTGTAGATTATAATCGTAGATTTTTACTTGCTCAATTTTATCTAGGGATTTATTGGTATTAGAAGTCGTCTTCCTACAGACCAAGTCCTTGGATTTAGGATAATTTGCCTTTAAGGACGGTTGATCACAGTAAAGCAAAAAGTGTTGTCAAGCAACAAGAAAAAATGGCACAGCTGTGTCTCAAGAGGCAGTTTAGTTCTAGAGGGCAGCATGTGAAGATTTCCGTGGCTTGGAGATGAGCATTATGCTATGTCTGGAAACTTTTTTAACGGCACAGGAAATAGCAGAATGGTTCGCAATCCAATCTGATGTCAGATTTTATTGCTGACAACCTGACTCTTTAATTTTTCCTGAATATTTCATGCCCTCCTAGTAGCTCAAATAATGACTTTATTGAGGTCTGTATTATAGCATACTGCTGAATAAGGGCATTTCAACATATTTTGGTAGTATTATAATTGCATGTATTATCTTGGTTGCACATTGTTTTTTTCTGCTTAGGTGCAGCATCCACAGAAATCAGAGGCAAAACAGGTGTACATTTCAAAACCATTCAAGTGAAACAAGCCGAGAGATGTCCCTTTGATGTGAATTTAAATGTGGGTACATAAATTAAAATACTTTAATTTGCCAAAGAGATTTGGAAACTTGATTAAATGAAAGTCTTATGGCCAAGTTTCTGTACCCTGTTGGAAAAAATGCATCTGGGCTAGAAAGCTGCAATACATGACCAGTGCTTCTTATACACAATTATTTTACAGGAATCTTACATTTTAGACATGTTCCAGTGGCGATGCTGTTGTTTTTTTTTCCTGAGGTAGTTGAATAAAACTGATTCTTAGGGTGAACTGTTCAGTTTCTTTTTTAGTTTGTCTTAAATTTCATTTATGATGATCCAAGATCACTCAACATAAGGGCACAAGATAAACACAAAACACATTAAAGCAAAGTTCTTAAGTCCTGATTTTAGCAATACTCTGGTTTCTATTCTGATCCTACCTTTTTTTTACTTTTTAGTTTTTCTACTATTAAACTATTTTTCTGTTGCTAAGATTTAATCTGGACTGCATTTTTGAGAAAATAAACTACTGAAATGAATGGGTCTTCACAAAATGATTATAATACCCAACTGACTGCATAAAGTTTTACTGTGACATTTACTTTTACACACTTCCTAAAAGAGACACTGTATTTTTACATTTTTGTCCCTTATTTTGTATGCTCATGTTGTTCATGTTTGATGTTCTAATATGAACATTCTGTTCAAACAACTCCAGTTTGATTTTGTTAATTAAAAAAATTATACTTTTTGGTAACTGCTCCACCTCTAAGGAAGACACTCTCTGAGAAGGTGCAGAAGGCTCCTATGCTCTCCACTTTCCACAAGAGTTGTTAAGACAGTTCTTTTCAAGCAGGCTTTTGGCAGCTTCTAAGAATATGCACAGACTTTGTAACTTACCTTGTTCCTCGCTTTTTTAAAAAAAATTAAGTTTGAAGTTTTTATAATCCATGTTGAGCCACCTCAGTTAGTGGGAAAGGAGGCATATATGTATTTTAATAGATACTCATTAAAAACTCAGCACATCTCATACTTCATACTTCATTTTAAGATACTTCATTTTTTGCCTATGTAAAAAAGAGCTGTTCTAATCCATTTCAGCTGGATCTTTCATGCTTTGAACTCTAGTGTGCTTACTTTGAACTTGAAACAAGGAAATAAATTAAGCATTGTGCATCCAGTTAGCTTCATGAAACATTCTAGTTAGTTAAATTACATTTATTGCAATGGAGGATGCTTCTGCCCATCTAAGATATGAGAGCTTTCAATTGTTAATGCTAGTTATCCTTAAGGCAGTAAGATGGTGAACAGGTGATTAATGTCAATGTTGATAAGCTTATAGGTACTGTTGTATGATTAGAAAACTTCCTACTTTCAGATTAGTCTCATTTGATTCAGCCATTCATCTACAAGTTGACTGTTTTTCTTGTGACTAGTACTGCATTTTAAGATATGCGCAACCTGTACTAATAGAGTACAACTTTAGTTCTTTTAGGTTAGTACTTTAAAAAAAGTGAGATTACAATATTTTTTCTGAAACAAACTAAGACACTGATCTACATTGTAGCAGTAACACACGTGATGTTAAGAGGTCAATATTATAAAGTAGTTTTAATGAGAAGGGCAGTTCACAGTTTCGTTATGCAATTAAGTTACATTCTAGCAAATAACAGATATTTGGAAAAACAAAATTGAGTGTGTAGTGGTTTAATTGTGACCATTATCTAGCACAGATTTAGGAGCAATTAAGCATCACTTATCTCAGGTCACCTTGTATTATGTATTTAATTCTGTAGTTATAGAAATTACCTGCTTAAAGTATACAGTCAGTAGTCTGTATCATCTTCATCAGATCTAATATTTTACATTTCCCTAATATAAAAAGCATCCTTCTGCACAAGTTTTATTCTGTTATTCTTTGAAGAAAATATAATCATCTAGTAACAAATAATTCACCTATTCCCTAATAAGGCACTACTGCTATAAAGTTTCAGAGCTGTTACATATTTATATACATTCACTATGACCAAGCATACCAGGACATTATCAAATGTATAAAGGAGAATGAAACAGTATTTGTCTGTGATTTTATTTATATCCCATTTCATGAACTGAACAAACTCTGGGGTTCACAACATATTTGAATCCATCTGTAACTGCTTCCCATCCTCATGGAATCTACATAGTAAAGTTGTATTTCTTCAGTAATTACAGCTAATGACTCATCATTTAAATGCATGTCACACACAAAGCTTTGGGGTCTCTTTTCTGACTTTCTAACACACTGTGCAAAGCTTGTTACAAATTTTACATATAGCTAATTTCTGGATTTTTTAAAAAGGTGGATACATAGAGCATCTGAATTGTTTTTGTGCCTGAAGTTTTTTACCTTCAGAACAGACCTGTGTTTTTCTTCTTAAAATCAATCTCCATTGGTAACATATCCAGGATCACTGGCATGTCCTACCTGCAGTATGGGTTCAGTGGATTCCTACGGGGCTTAATAGAAACTTACTCCTCCATGTTTTACACATCCCCAGGAATGGATATACAGAAATTACATTTCTGACCATTAGGAAAGAAACAAACAGTACAGAGGCTTTATTTTTCACCACAGGGCCGAAGCACTCTCTATATGTTGTGGTGGGCCAGAAGAGGGCTCGATTGAGCCCTGTGGGAATTCTCCACATGCATATGCTGTGCCCACTGTTTATTGGTCTTGATAAATATACCAACTTTGATATTACTGCCTGTCTGTAGTTCCGCTATAGGCTCAAATTGCAGATTGCTTACTTCCAAAAAGACTTTCTCTTTTTGGAGGGTCGAGTGGGGGTTGCTTTCATTCACTGAAGCTGACACCATGGCTGCCCACACAAGAACTAAGTCAAAGGCAAAATGTTATGGGGCTGAAAATCAAAGTAGTAGGTATTGGTATTTTACTTGCTTACGACAATTTAACTTCAGTTGTCAATGAGAAGTAAAGGGCTACTTTATTCTTATAATGAGATTATGATTCTTGAAGAATTAATATTTTAATGTGCTCTTGGATGGTAAGAGTTGTAAAATAAGCATCTGTTATCAGCAACTTTGTAGAAAAGCAACTACACATTCAGGATCTGTCTCCTCCCTATACTGTATGCAATATGATGAACTCTTAAATATATTATTAAATTTTATGGCATAATTGTTTTCCTAAAGATGACCATAGATATAAATTGCATATATAAAATAATGCCAATTCCTTTTGATACTGGGGCCTTTATATAACACACCTTTAAAATCAATAAAAGTAAGAAATAGCTTACAGTTCTCTCCTGTATTCTGACTCATTTTCAATAGTTTACTTCCAAAATACTTGGAAATTAATTTTAGAACTATGCTCATCTAAATAAAAAGGAAAGTGTCACTAAATTAAAATCAAGTCCCTCAAATTATAAAATAAAACAATTTTAACTACCAGTTGAGATGTAAAACTAAGTATTCAAAAATATTAGCTAAATAATAATCTGTATTTAATATACAATTGTTTAATTTACACTTATGGAACAAATATTAAATAACTACAACACAATCCATCATGCATAGTATCTGCATAATTCATTTTAAAGGGCCTGAAACCAAGATAAAATTCAGTAGATTGGGGTCACTATATTCTCATAGCTAAAAACAAACTTGATCTAAAAAACTGAAGCATGTACTCCTGCTTTTAGGCTGGTAATTAAGTAGCTCATAGTAACTGCTTAAAGAAGTTCCTTATACATAAATGTGTTTCAAGATACGAGCTTCATCTTTTGTGCTATTTTTTCAGGTTTATAAGGTACAGATACTTCTTTAGGTGCCTAAGAAATTTGTTCACAAAAACATTTTAATCATTTTTAAAACTCCAAGAATGTCAATGATCTACATTCATTTTTCTTTGGGTTATCAAATAGGTCAATATAAAAAGTTCATATCGTGCGAAGTTCATAAAAGTTCTTCGAGAAGATTCAATCTCAAATCCTTCAGCTAATACAGATAAAGTACTAGTTACTAGCAAGCTGTTCATTTTTAAAGTAACGAAGGAGGGTTTTCTTTGTCAGAATGGGTTGAGCCGTATTCCTGTTCCCAAGGGAGAGAAGGGATTCACTTTTGCCCACATTAATGCATCATTCAGAGAAATAGCGGACTTTCCATCTTCAAGAAAAAACACTGGACCCTGAACAATGAAGGAAATATGAAGAAACAGAGGAGAACATGCATTTCATTTACAATACTTTAAGACAAGAAGTATTATAAAGTAAAGTCCTTTCCTTACCCTTATCTGAAATGAATACAAATAAAGCCCATCTTTCACCTGAAGATTAAATTTATAATAAAGAAAGAAACTGGCTTCCACTCATTCACAGCATCATTCTTCTGCCAATTTCCCTACCACCAAAACTTTATTATTACAAATCCTTTAGCCATCTCTCTCTCTCCCTCACCAAACTCTCTAGAAGAGTTTGCTAGCTCAAAAGAATCTCAGCAGCTACAAGGCAATGGGGAGCTGGAGGAGTAGTTCTTTGGTTCGGAGATACAACTTGAACCAAAGAAGAACTCGGCTGTAACACTCATCTTTGTATTGATAGTGAGCATTATGAGCAGCTGAGATTAGTAGTTTTAGCCCTGGAATCCCAAACAAAGCAACATCACTGTTTATTGCAAATACTAACCCTTTTTGTAAAGGTTTTACAAATAACCTGGTTCTATTAACTAGTACCTGTATCCTTAATCCAGTCAAGCAAGACACATGAGCATCTGAATGACTAGGAAGATTAGAGCCCGTAACAAAATCTGGTCCTATCATTCCTTTCAGAGGTTCTTCTTTTATTCGAGATACTAATGTTGCAAAAACCTCTTGTTGCAGTTCAGATGGAGGTGTACAGGGCAATTCTTCAGTAAATCTGGCAGAGAAGAACATGATATGTATTTGACATAAAATTATAGAAATGCCAACCCAATAAGAATTTTAAAACAGCATCTAAATTTTCACAGGATTTCTGCTACATTAGTCCCCTACTGAAGGAGGGAATCACAGAATTCACAATATCCACATTGTTGTTACATACACTTACTTGTTTAATGACCGAGTACAAGCTCTCCAAGCATCAAGTTCCTCAGAGAGCTGCTCAATTTTTAAGGGTACACACACCTCCCGTCTTTTTAAAAGCTGGCTGAAAAAAAATGCAGTAACAAGTTTTGAAAGACTTGTATATTCTAGCTCTGTATGATGGAGTCTGGTTCAGTTACTACCAGAAAATTAACCGGATGTCAAATAATACCTCAAATAAAATATATTATACAAATAAAATTATAGCAAATGAACAACCTTTGCAGTTAATTCTAATCTTTGCCCAGCTTTGCTGGGGAGCATTTTGCAAATCTCATAACCACCAAGAAAAATTATATTTGTAATTATGAAATATTACAATAACAATAATTATTACTATTTCTCACAATCAGTAAAATGAGTACCCAGCTTGCTGGGGGGAAAGCGTAGATGATTGGGGAAGGCAATGGCAAACCACCCCGTAAAAAGTCTGCCGTGAAAACGTTGTGAAAGCAACGTCACCCCGGAGTTGGAAACGACTAGTGCTTGCACAGGGGACCTTTCCTTTTCCTGCCATCAAGTATTACATTCAACTAGATTTTTAAAAACACCAATTATTATCAAGTATTAAGGTGGGAAATCCAAGTCCCCTTCCCTCATGACGAACATTTCTTGTGTGTGCGCGTGTACTGATACTAAACCCCCGTTAAGTCAAATGGTCATTGCACAGAACTTGTAACTGCTGTTAAACTGTGCTTTTGAGTTGGATTAGTCACATTTCAAAAGGATTCACAAACTTCCAAAAGCTAATGGGACATCAGTGGTAGTTTGTGAAAATTGTTTTTGCAGTAACTGGCAGACTGAGATTCCAGAATAATTAACTTTGGGGAAATGGGATAATAAATAAAAGCTCATCATAATCCCAGCCGAGACATTCTGAGGCAACAGTTCAAGAAACAAAGGCCGTTACCTTGTATATTCATAAAGTGCAGGAACAATACTAGTGTATTGTCTTCTAATAGCCAGCAGAGCACCAATATAGCCACACAATATTAACAATTCATTTCGAAGTCTGAAACAAAATTGTATTAATTAAAAAAAAGTTTTTCTATTATTTTGCACCACTAGTTTTGCAAGAGGATTATTAACACACAATCAAATACCCCATGCCACTTAGGTAAAAAGATACCACTCCACCTAAAGACTGTTTCCTACCTAAAAAGAAAAAAACCCAGGAAACATAGCAAAGAACAAACAGGTCTTCTCAGACTTGGCAAAGATGAATGAATATTTCTATTTACTGACTCTGTATTTTTATGGAAGTCCAAAGAAAGAAGGCTCAGAAGCACAACTGAATATATCCTAATTTGCCAGTGTATTTCGTTACAAAGAATTCTAAGTTGAAAATTGCATAAATGTGTTGTTTTACCAGAAGTATTGTTGACAACAACAAATGAATATATTGAACATGTTTTCATATCTACAATTGGAAGTCCTGTATTGGTCATCTACAATTACATTAGAATAATTTTGGTTATGTCAGAGTTATATAAACATTTCTTCAGCTTTTTCATCCTAAACAAGAAGAAATGCCATTTATTTATTCATTTAGTATTAGCAAATGAGAGGCGAGATTTTTTTTTAAAATGGCACCTTATTTATTTCCTGCTCAGAACTGTGTCGAGAGGTGCTGAGCCCCACCAACACCCCCCCATGCCATATATCAGCTAGAGTTCAGCTGAATGCTACCCAGCACCATGGGAGCATCCCTCTCATGACCCCCCAGCCATACATCTGATAAATGCCTTAGATAAACTCCCTTAATCAAGAGAGGTCTCCAGGTGTTTGTTAAGTTTTACTGCTCATTTTTTTTAAAAATGAATCAAAGACACTTACTGTAAAATAAACAATTCTAACTCTGGTGCAAGTTACCAGAAAATGACATTTATTCACTTTTAGAAGACATATGTTTAAATCAAATAATAAAAATAGCTGAGATTTGCATACTTAGCTATACAGAGAAGTATACTTACTCACTACATTTATGCAGCAACAACCTCTCTGTGCGTATATAACTTAGAAGATCAAGAAATGGACAGACTGAGTCAAGGGTCCAGTCAGAGCTACTGATTTGTTCTGGGAATATAAATGGAAAGAAAAAAAACCTCAACTGCTGCAGTGCAGAGAAACCAAGCAACAAATGTAGATCCTTCCCCCCTCCCCCGCATACACTATTTAGAACTCTACCTTTGACATGCTGAATGCCTATAGGAAGTGCTCTTTCTGGTTCTATAGTTAACAAATAATACTTTATTGACTCAAATCTTTTTCCTTCTGTCTCAGCTGTTTGTGCTAACTGCATACATTCTTCTACATCTGGTAGGCTGCACTGAAAAAGAAAACATTTACAGAAAAAAATAAATGCTATTTGTAAAAAGTAACTCCATTGCAAGGTACAAAGTTGGTATGGTACACAACAGATATGTGATCCAATTGAAAAGGAAAGCAGCATCAGCCCATGGTGGAAGTCTTGCAGGGTTCTTGTTCCATCAACCAACATGAGTAAACAGACACACAAGCAGGAATTTCAGGGAATGGACAGGCTGGGTGCAACTTTCGTATCCTCATCTATACTTTTGTCTCTGTGCTGTGCAAGTTAGTAATGCTCAAGAGTATGAATTATGTGCAGGTTGCAGTAAAAGAGGGGGAGAGAGTGCTGAGTGAAGACAGTCTTCCTGTAATGCTTATATGCATCCTGTTGCATTCAAGTTGGCAAGGAGAAAAAGAACAGAGTTCTGTTGAATCACAGAATCAACAGAGTTGGAAGAGACCTCCAGGGTCATCTAAGTCCAACAGTGCAGGAAGTTGAGCTGAGTCCTGTGGGTCTTCACTGAGCAAAGGTGCTATGTCTGCACTTGACTGGATCAAGTCCGGTGTTCAAACAAAGATACAGTACCCGTGGCATCAGGAAACTATCATACATTAAAACTGTAAAATCATAATTCAGTATCCCTCAGTTATGCATATAACTTTATCTGTATATTTTCATCTGGAAGACACAAATGAGCAACATATCCAATTCCTTTATCTCCCTGCACACACACACAGTTCAGAGAGCAGATATGAAAACCAGAGAGGCAAAATTAACGAACAAGATAATGATTAAAATAGAGAGTTTTATCCAATTTATATCTAGATGTTAAATAAATGTAAAATATCCTCTGCTAGCTACATAAATAATTCAGAGAGAGTTGGCCTTTTAAGCATACCTTTTCATGTAAGTCATTGATCTCTGCTGTGCTTCCAGGACAGAAAGCACACAGCTTTATTCTATGTAGCTCATTATTAGGAATCATCATGAGAAGTTCTGCAGCTAAATCCCTGTGGAAAACAACAGAAAGGGGTCACAGTTGCTTGGTGGTGGAAAGTATCTTCAAGTCACAGTTGACTTATGGTGACCCTGTAGTGTTTTCAATGCAAGTGATGTTCAGAGGTGGTTTGCTATTGCCTGTCTGTGACATGACCCTGCTATTTCTTGGGGGTTTCCCATTCATACTATCCAGGACTGACCCTGCTTCACTTCCGAGAGATCTGATGAGATCAGGCTAGTGTGAGCTACCCAAGTTAGGACTACAGTCATTTAGAAATATGTAAAGGTGGGAAAGCAGTGTCAGGGTTAAGACTGTAGAGTTGTTTCTTGTTCCTCTCTTATATCATTCATGAACTGTAAAACTAGGTAAAACGATGCAGTTCTGCTACGATCAGCTCTAGCAGAAGTAAAGTAGGAGACACTTTACTTTACAGTACAGAAATGAGAGAAGAGGCTAAGACCCTTTAGTGCAAATGTGAAAAAGCACACTAATATTGTGCACACCAAATTCCTAGGGTATTAGCAAAAAGCCATATAAACAATGTGTATCAGTGTAAATCTGAACATGCTTTGGTAAAATTTAAAATTGTATAAACAAGAATCTTAGTTAAGTGGATTTATTATTCAAAACTGAAAGCATATCTTTCATTGTATTTTTAAAAGAGTTGTCTTCAGTCTCAGAAAGTTCCATCAGTTTTCTTGGCAAAAAAAAATAGGTATGCTCATCATGTATATGTATGCCCACCAGTTAGTAAGTCATCTGGCAAGCAAAGGAATGATTTCTGAAGTATGACTGTTTGGATAACATGGATCAAGATATGAATAATGTTCCAACATACAAATGCCCACAGGTGTTTTAAAGGAAATGTTTTTACTTTTTACTTATAAAGCTAATCAGAAACCTATTCTATTTGGATATTATAAAAATCATGCAAAAATATTTCACTCTATTAGAAAGCCAACAAAGGCCTTTAAATCTAACTTCAAAGAGCATGGGTTGAATGCAGCCACCTTTTTCAATCAATCTCTTCCTTACTACAGTCCCTGCCCCATATAGATTTTGTCTATACAGGTCCCAGGACCCCCAGCATGGCCTTTTTGGTGGTCAAAGGGGACAGCCTCCTTCCCTATTCAGCTGTGGAAAACCTGGTTGGATCCAACCCGATGCTTTGAAGATCCAACCCGATGCTTTGAAGAGCCAACCTGATGCTTCGAAGCCCTATATGGCTTGGGGCCTGCTTACCTTCCAGACCGCCTTTCCCCATATGTACCTCAGCGGGCACTATGCTCAGGCTCTCAAAATCTTTTAACAATCCCTGGGCTAAAAGAAGTACGGTTGGCCGCCACCAGGGCCAGGGCTTTTTCTATGGCAGCCCTTCCAGAAGAAATTAGAGCTCTGCAGGACCTGGAACGGTTCCGCAGGGCCTGCAAGACCGAACTCTTTCAGCTTGCATTTAATACCTGAGGTAGGCAACCGCTATATTATAATATTTACATCATAGCTCCGAGAGCCCGACTGGCACAATGATAATAACACCTGAGTGCCAACATAACAGTAATAATAATGTCAACAATATGTGAACGCCAAAGCAATAATAGTAGCGGTGGTAAACGAATCTTGGATGATCATAGTTTTGTAAATTGTTGTATTGTTTCTTGTTTTTAAGCTGAATTGTTGTTTTAAAATGTTAGTCGCCCTGAGCCCGTAAGGGGAGGGTGGGATACAAATCTGATTAAATAAATAAATACATAAAATAAATAAGGTTCATTAGAATGTCTCCAGAAACAAGTAAGTACCTGTATCCAAGGGATGGAAAGCTTTAAAAAGATATTCAAATTGTAATGAATTCAGAAATAAACCAACAATGAATTAAAAAATGAACCAACACAAGGCAAATTGGGAGCAGGGAGGAAGGAGCAAGAGAAAACAGGATGAAAATAAGCAGAAACAGAGAACACATAACTCACCAAATTACTACCCTGATAATTTCAGGTCTGACACAAACATCAAGAGTCAGTTCGGTTTTCAAACATGCAAACTTTATTGTCATAACTTCCACCCCCCAATTTTTTTTTAGATAAAATCTCTACCTTTGAGACTAGCCATCAATAAAAACCACAGTCTTTTGTCATATTAGAATAGCCTAAATGCCACATAAAGATTCTAATTTTCAGTCTACAACAGGCCTACAAAGTGTAAAATAAAGAAACAGATCTCCTAACTAAGAAGGAAACATGCTGAAAACATAGCATTCTCATACCAGGAAACAAAGGGCAAAGTTGTAAGATCTGGCAATATTTGTTCTTTATCCATTCAGGATATTGTTCTGTCTCTATATAGTCAGATACCACAAGCATGGCATTTGCAAAGAGTGAAATGGGCTAGGGATGATTAACAGATAAGAAGAGAACTCCACGGCCAACCAGCATATACCATGTTTAGAAAGGAAGAAGTAAAATCTCATCACCATCTAGTAAATGAAATCTAGTAGGCTGCAAGCTTCCCACCTGGGTTGATTTTAAACACATGGGAAGAAAATGCAGTTAAATGGACAATTCCCCCTATTTGCTTTTCTTGGGTGTCTCTTATATAGACTTTAACAGCTGTAAGCCTACATAGATTTGTACCTCTGTTTTACATCTGATCAGCTTGCTGTGTTGTGAAAAAAATGGATGTATCTGGCTTTATTATGCATGGTGATACTAGTGAGGAAATTAGTGTTGCAACTGCTGTCATGACTTAGGAAGTCCTTAGGGAGGGTCTTACACAAAGTTTGAGATCCCTGCCATAAACTAAAATTTACCAATACATTTCTCTTATTCACAAAGCTTCCCTTGTTTGCCCCACATGCTTCAATTTAAAAACCAGCCATACCCCCTACTTGGAGATCTCAGGAGGAAAAATGCACTCATGCCCATCTCCTTGTTACTGCTCTGCAAGCAAGAATGGATTCATTGCCTATAAAATGGGCATTCTTCTGTCTGTGAATTTCAGCTGGCAGATGTGATTCCTGAAAACTTCATTCCAAGTAATGGAGGAATATTAAATTGCAGCTGAAAATGTGTTTTCCATTGAAATTAACAGGAAAACATAGGTATATAAAATAACAAATTAGAAATGAATACAATTTTTGGGTACCATCCCCAGTATGACCCCAAGAGCTGCATATGATTTGCTGTGCACATCAACAAATGACTTCCATAGTTCTAAATAGTTCCATAGTGATCTATGCTTGCTTTAGTTGATTCATATGACTAGGGTCCCCCTAGTCCTAAAAGTGCTCATGTGAATTTGCTCCAAGTACTACAAGGAGAAGTGTAATAGACATAAGAGTAACAGCAACAGCAATTACACAGACTTTGTTTGATGCACCTTCAATTATTCAAGCAGAACACATTCAGAACTCAAGAAAGAAAGAAAGAAAGAAAGAAAGAAAGAAAGAAAGAAAGAAAGAAAGAAAGAAAGAAAGAAAGAAAGAAAGAAAGAAAGAAAGAAAGAAAGAAAGAAAGAGAGAGAGAGAGAGAGAGAGAGAGAGAGAGAGAGAGAGAGAGAGAGAGAGAGAGAGAGAGAGAGAGAGAGAGAGAGAGAGGGAGGGAGGGAGGGAGGAAGTAGTGCCTGGAATTGGCTGAATAAACTTTCCTGGACTGAGTTCCTGCTAACTTTATGTGGTATTTCTCTGCTATAAGGGCCTGTTCATAGTATGCTAAAGATACTAACATAGTTCAGCAGCCACATCAGAGTAATTCTTCTGTATATAAACAAATCTTGAGTGAATTCAGAACTATGGAAGTCATTTGTTTTATAACAATGGCTATGGTTTCTCAGGGGGAAAATTATTTGGAGTAAGACGTTCTTACCATGTTGTTACAGTCATACATTTTCTTGCTAGTAACTCTAGAGCATAATGTGTTGCTTGTGCTGCACATTCTCCTAAGACAGTACCCATACTGACTGCCAACTCCAGTTCATTTCCACGAATCAGGTTTGCCATGGCAAGCTTGCTCAATAAGAAAATCATATCATTAAAGTGTCACAAGCACCTTCAGAGGATTTCACTGAAACCAGCATGCTAACATTTATTTGCAAGGCTACATTAAAGAGTGAAAAAGAACATGCATTATTTAATCACCAGTTGGGCCTCTTTGACTCATTATATAATTTCCCCCTTCTTTAACCAAGAAATCTAAACAAGTTGATTGAATATGCTGGTATTTTAATTAATGAGATACACAAAGTTGAATCCAATCAGCTTTGGAGGGAATGAGGATCTCATATGATCACTTAAAGCACTATGCTTAGGATCTTGGAATCTGCATGGACAAAAGTCATGAGGGATTGGGATTCTAGTAAAAAAAGGTAATGGAAAGGAATTGTGTGAAAAAGCTAGCTGGATTCAAGCTATTGCCCATTTAAAGGAAATTACATTATGAAAACATGATTTTTTGCGCTCATCTGACATTCTTAAGGTGAAAAGCCAGAGATCACACAAAGACTGAAAGCAGCAATGGCAGCAGGAACTGTACTTTAGAATTTCAAGTTATATTAATGCATGCCCCTCCTACAGATCAGATCTACACATTATAAAGAATGTGTGGATCCCAATGGTATTGCATCGCCATCTTTCTTCTCTCACTTAACATGTAATATAACAAAAATATGATGGGAAAGCTGTTGCTGACTACAAATTCTTCCCCAGAGCTCATTCATGTTGATGCCAAATCCTTACATAGCTCTCCCTATGAGATAATCATCATCATCATATGGCAGTGGGTGTAGTATAGCCAGGAGATACAAAGATTGTCTGGAACTCTAGCTGTTTTTGTGGTGAGCTAGGGTTTTTTTTGGTTGGGGGGGTCGAAAGAACTGACTGACTCAAGGTCACACAACTGGGTTCAAGAAGAGGAGTGGGGTTCTCCAGATTAGAGTGGGTAATATTTTCAGTTTCCTGCAATACCCACTACTCTTTCAGATAAGTACAACTAAAGAAAAGGGACTGAAAGGAAAGAAAGAGTAGACAGATGGGAGGAGGAATCAATAAAAGCTGACAATTTGAAGAAATGGAATTTTAAAAGTAAGCATAAGAAAAATTTCTTGATTCTGGCTTTGTATTAAACAGTAGTTTATGGAACTAGTCCTACGAGACTTATAGTCCCCTAAGAATCAGCTTATACCTTCTCAAAATCATAGTTCAGTATCTAGGAGGGATAATGTTTAAAGGTGGATTTTTCTTTTAAATTGCTTTCCTAATCAATTACAAAATATTAGTCTTAGCTTCAGTTGTAATGTTGGGGCCAGCCAATTGGGAAGTTAACTTCCAAGCTGGCCCTGCCAAATTAGAAAGTTGAGGACTATGGGGATACTACTAGCAGACGTTTCACTGTTTATTTAGGTTTCATATTTCTTTTTCACAGAACATTTCAAACACAAATTATTTATTGTATAAAGGCAATCAAGTATAAAACATGCTAATTAACAAACAGCATTGATCCCGAAAGATTCTACAAACCCTAAAACAGCATTTAGGTTGTATGACAGTTGTTTTGAAAGAGATAATTGATGGTTCATAATAAAATAGAGAACTTTTCATCAACTGCATGTCACTGACTTATTTGCGATGGTGGGGAAAGGCACCATATATTTTATAGTGTTACAAGTTATAGGAGGACGAGGAAAATAAGCTTCTTTTTTGGCTCCCCCAATTTTCTGTAAGGGGTAATGCCAGCAAGACTTTTTGTGCTCTTTTCTCAGGTAAGCTTTGTTCCAGATGTAAACAGGTGAAAAGGATACAGAAAGGGCATGGAACTTTGAACAGAGGCAGAGGTACACAGAATGGAGGGGGGGAGTACAGAGGGGCATAGCAGCATCTAGGTCAGGGGTGGCCAAATTGCAGCTTAGAAGCCACATGTAGCTCTTTCATACATATTGTGTGGATCTCAAAGCCCCCACCACTCCATTGGCTGGTTTGGAGAAGGCATCTGTCTCTTTAAATCACTTTGCCAAGCTAGCTGCTGACTTGGAGAATGTGTTTAAAAGTTAAGGTTGCTTTCTTTCCACCTCTCCCTCCCATCATCTATTTGCCTGCCTTCCCGCTCTCAAATATCTGACTTTCATGTCTTGAAGCTCTCAAACATCTGATGTTTATTCTTTGTGGCTCTTAAGCAAGTTTGGCTACCCCTGATCTAGCTTATTTAGCACCACATATCTTTTGACTTTCAGTGATGTAAAAATTTGTGGCACCAACAGGATAAACAAATCAAACTGAAACAAAAGGTTTCTAAAATTCTGCCAATTATGGCTTCCCTCTCTTTTTAGAGATGCTACTTAATACATCTTCAATGTGTATCTTCACTCTACATTGTCCATTGGGTCAACATCTTGAATACCCCAATGATATAAAAATCTGATTTACTTATATATAACAGCTCGACAAAATATTTAATGGAATGTGTTCTAGGATTGTGCAAAATAAGAAATGTAATTACTGTTTCTATTTATGTACAGGATAAACAGTAAAAGCTTTACCTCAAAGTTCTCAACAGCTAAATGGCAACATGCAGCTTGTACTGCACAGCCATTCTGGAAATACCATTCAGACAGTTCTTTACTGACTTCATGTAGGAGCCTGCAGGGAACAAAATAATGTGTTTGGATTAAACAGCTAGAACTAGATAAATCTAATAGATGTGGTTCATATGTCAGCCTTCAAAATTTGAACATTAAGTCAGCATCACACACAATTAGTGATGAAGCAGCCAATCGGATAAATCAGCTTTTGTTGCAGTGATGTAAAACAGCGACAACGTACTGCCATTGACAAGCAGGCCAAAGACAGGCACCTCTGCTCCACATCCTAGGCATCCCCCTCCTCCACATCCCTACATTTTTCGCTCTGGTTACTATAATGGATCACAAGGCCCAGAGATGTCGCAATAAAGGACTCCTGTCAGAGCATGGTGTAGGCCCTGAAGCAACAGTGCCAGACCACTGGGGATGTATTCCCCTATATAGAGTAAGGCTGCAAACTGACCCATAGGAAGGAGTCAGCTCTATTGTTCATGATCACAAGTGCTGCATCATCATCAGAAGATACTGGATTTATATATCCTGTCCTCCACTCCGAATCTCAGAGTGGCTTACAAAATCTCCTTTATTTTCACAGACACCCTGTGAGGTGGGTGGGGCCAAGAGGACTCTCACAGAACAGCTGCCCTTTCAAGGACAAACTCTGCCAGAGCTATGGCTGATCCAAGGCCATTCCAGCAAGTGCAAGTGGAGGAGTGGGGAATCAAATCCAGTTCTCCCAGATGAGAGACCACACACTTAACCACTACACCAAACTGGCTCTCAAATAGCAAATAGTTCTAGAGAAAATATACAAATAGACAAAATGGGCCTACCAAAACCAGTGGTTATCATAATACCTTCTAAATCTCGTGTAAAGTAATGCAAAATTAAAGCAGGTCCCATTTGTGTTATTAATAAAGTGGGAGTACAGGTAATGTACAGTTACCCATTTGTTCCAATGAATTTTCCTCTTCTTGAAGCAATTTAAAATTGTTCAGAAATTTAATAGGGAAAATGAAAACCAGAAGCTCTCAAACTTCAGCACAAAAGGTTTCAAATCTCATTTCCAAATACCATGCATACCATAAATTTTTAACACAGCCAGAAAAGATTTCAAATAAATTAATATGAAAAATAAACTTGCAGCATGACTCACTCATTGTAATCTTCCATGTTATTCCCTTCAAAATGTGCAGATCCATTTGATGCTGAAGACTGTGAGATCTGCATATTTCCTTCGCATGCTGCCTAGAAACAACCAAATAATGTCAACCAAAAGCTATAAACTGCTCTCGTCTTGATGGTGGTGTTACTGTCCATAAAGGATATGTTATGCTAGTTTACTAGGTTAAGTCTAGAATCTAATTGTCATTTGTAGAAACCATATCAGAAGAAGAGAAGGAAAGAGGGCCACTTCCATTTTGACAAATATAGTGCAAAGAATATGTAACATCTGAATTGAAAATGCACATCCTCTCCCGCTTGCCATCTGCCACCAAATGCCTACACTTGGTACCAATACATGAAGACAGAGCTCCTGAAAGCAGTGTAGGAGAATCACATTAAAGTGTCTAAATGACAGTGCAGGGGATTTCTGGCACTGTAAAGACTTTATTATTTGTTTGGCAACTTATCCATCTGGTTAATCCATCAGTTTGAGAATGATTTTCTACATATCAAAACAGAAACAACTCTGCTAATATTCGTTTAATTATTCCTCTTTGAAGAAATAAACTGAGGTAGAAAAACTACCTATATTCATTTAAACAATAGTCCAATGAATATGCAAGTAAAATGTTTATAGTGCCATTTCTTAAACATTAGGTCTGTCTTCATAGGGCAAGCAGTAAACAACAGACCATGAAGTCTGAAACTATACATCTCAACCTTAACATAAGAGACAACAATGTATACGTAACTTTACCCCATCTTATCATATTTAATTGCCAGCTCATTATAAGAACATCTAGTGGTACCTGTGCAACAAGCAAAGCTTCTTTAAGTTGACCTCTTGAAGTATAAAATTTGACAAGCTTCTTCACATCACCAGTAGCTATGCAGTATGGAATAACATCATCATTTTCCTCCTGAATTAACTGGTCAGCTCTCCTAATCAACAACAACAAAAAGTCTCAGCTATCTGTTTCTTTGTAGTTTTGTTTAGGATCATAAGACATCAGCTGGGGCTTCAAGATTATATGTATCACTATACTTGATCAGTTTCCTGTGATACCTATTATTCTTCCCAAAAGAATGCTTTCAAAAAATTATAATTAAACACTGTCTTCCCAAGCATTCCAAAGGATGGATGCCATCTTGGACAGCATACTGTTTTATTATCGATGTTGAGCACTTTTTAAAAAGCTAAAGGTAGTCCCCTGTGCAAGCAGTAGTCGCTTCTGGCTTTGGGGTGACATTGCATCACGATGTTTTCACGGCAGACTTTTTATGGGGTGGTTTGCCACTGCCTTCCCCAGTCATCTACACTTTCCCCCCAGCAAGCTGGGTACTCATTTTACCGATCTCGGTAGGATGGAAGGCTAAGTCAACCTTGAGCTGGCTACTTGAAACCAGCTTCCACTGGGATCGAGTTCAAGTCATGAGCAGAGAGCTTGGACTGCAGCTATACCACTCTGCGCTACAGTTCTTTTATTCCTATTATTTATTTTATCTGCCCTTGTTGTACGCCACCCTGAGCCTTGCTTGCAGGGAAGGGCAACCTAACAAACTGAATTTAATAAAACAGAATAAATGAGCATTGCTTCAGATTACCAAATGCTTCTTTTACTTTTAATCAGAATTTGCAAATGTTGATGCTGATGAAATGCTTAGAAGCTGAAGGATAGTGAGCAGAGAGATGGACTGGAAGCCCCAGCAAGGTGGGATTTTGGAATTTCTTTCCAACTCTTAACCATGGAGAATAAAACCTTTATGTCTGTATTGTTCAAATATGACATTAGGATTTCACTACACTTCCAAACTTACTTTTCTAGTCACAGAGTATCAAAACCCTCCCAACTCACTCCAAACATATCAATAATAAAAAACTACAAATATTTCAAAATTAAACAACAATCTAATGCTGAGCTGGCTTGTCTCTTTACCTTTGCATCAACTTCTTCCAGTATTTCATAGATACTCCGGGTGCAACTGAGAGTGCTTTGTCCCACTAAAACACAGAATATAGTGTTATTCCCTTCTCAGAACATGCAAAAGATGTACCATTCAACAGTTTCTGAAAAGCACGTCACATTTCTAATTAGCTCATTTAGTTTTTTAAAAACAATGAGATGGGTATAATATCCCTTGATTGAATCCTTTCCTAGAGATTAGAAGAGCAGAACAGTGGGTTGATGAACACGTGGCTTCTAATCAACAGTAAATCAGGGCATAGAGGAAAAGATATTTGTAGGAAGAAATGGGTAGTTGGTAGGGTATTCAACATTTTCCCTGTCCAACTGTTCTTCCTTGTAATTCCTCACCTTGGCTCTCCCTCAAGAAGGATATCCCAAAGGGGTATTACTTCCAAGTATGTACTTCTGTTTTAACACACATTAGAAAGCCTGCTACTGGATACAATCGGTGGACAGGCAGATGGGGCCCTTCGGCACTGACTGCCTGAGGACCTATATTCAATACAATAAACTTGACTTCATGCAAGACTCAGTTTGGTATGTGTCTGCAGGCAGGAGCACCCTAAGAACAAACAAGTCCAAAGCTCTGCTTTCAGATACAAGGCTGGCATCAGCATGCCTGGAGGAGGGGCAGCTGCCAGTGGCAATAGCTTCTGTTGAGGCCCAGTGCTGCTGATCCAAACCCACACACTTCCTCTGCCACCTGTCAGCATGCTTTTCCCCATCAGTTTGGTGGAAGTGCTCTGCCACCAATACTTCCAGTTGCCCAGCATCTTTGGGGAAGGGAATGTGCGTGGTGAACACTGGTGATGCTACCAGTGGGCATAACATCATCACTCCCACTGCTGCTGAGGAAAGGGTATGCAGATGGTGCAGACAACTGAACAGAGGAGGTAGAAAGGCTTGTGAGAAGGACAATAATCAACAGACAGGTGGTGGGTTTGCAGGTGAGGACTGCAAAAAGAGGTACAAGTAATGGGTCTGTGCTGGGCAGACATGGGCTGTGAGCACTGTCTTCCTGAAACCCTTAAAATATGGAAATAGCCCTGCTTGGATACCATTAAGGTTCACTGGGAAAAAAATAATGAATTTTAAGGACTTTTGTTATAGTTGTAAATGCCTAATTACTTTAGCATCAATACAGCAGTCAGTTTTTCTTTTAAGCAAAGGTATTGGTGCCTTTGACATCCTAGTACACAGGCCTATATATATATATATATATTGTTTTCTCTGTATGTAACCAAGGAAATGGCCAGTGATTCAAGTACTACTGAAGAATAATCACACCTGATCTGAAATGGGAATGTGAACACACACACACACATTGGCACACAAGAGAAAAGCTCTTCTTTTTTCCTCCAAAGGATATCCCAGCTCACTTCATCAAACAATAATCGAGTATCTTACCTCTCCAAGTTCCACCATAAGTTCACAGTATCTCTGAATTTGTCCAAGCCTCAGATGTATTTCTGCTGCTTCTTTTAGCCTTTCCTCCTTACTAGGTGCACCAATACCACCTCCAAACTTAGACATTTTTACAGTTGTGAGTTCCTGGGCCTTTGACTGATATGAGAAAATGGAAAAATAGTGATTTTTTTCCAAAAGACTTCCTCCCCCCCCCCCCCCAGTTACAACATTTGATATGCTTTTGTGAAAATCCCCCAAACATATAGGCTCCTATGCAGAGATGTCGGAACTCCTGCTGTCCTTGGAGGTTCTAGCTTTTCTTATATATAGCAGTGATAACCTGTAAGCCAGGAGCGGATGCTCATTCTTAACTTGCTACCTGCTTCCCCATAAGGGTGGAAGTGTGCCTCTCTCATCTTCTTCACAGTAGTGTTTTGTACTTCTGATCTGGAAGATCTGCCATAAGAAACCAGTTCTTGCATGTGGATTTCCCTTCTTGGGATAGAGGCTAATAAGGATGTTGCTTGGAACCAGTAATATCTATCACACAGCTTTCTCAAACCACTTCAAGTTCATCTCATGTTTGAAAAACATAAAATTGTCCCTTTCGTTCTATTTGCCCAGAGATTTAGAGCAAGCTCTGTGGATGTATTTTGTGCAAGCTGAAATGAAGGGATGCTCTTTTTTGTTATTTTGGTAACATATATTAACAAAAATGTGCACCTTAGTTTCCCTACTGTGAAGAAATGTACTCTTTTTGCATTTTTGGAGGTTTTAACTTAGCAAAACCTTCACCTTGAGTTTTAAAAAGTTTACTTTTCTCTTTTGGAAGGGAACAGGGGCGGGCAGGGGGGTGCAAATTCATTTGCATTCCAGCCTCATCTCAGCCACTTTTTTAGAAATGCTAACTCATCTAGCTAGAGTTAATGGGATGGTCAAACTCACCCTCACCCCTGCTAGACAGATGACATCTAGAAGAGAACAGAGATTTGGAGGGCTTTAGAAACACTTCCTGAACCTGGCTTGACCTGGTCAGTGAGAGAAAGGGAGATGATAAAAAAACCTCACAGGAATGAGGTGGAGGCTCTCTTTCATGAAGATTTAATTGAGGCAGACAGAACTATTACCAGACTGCACATATGGACAAAGGCTTCAAAGTAATAGTAAATTTAGAACAAATTTAACCTTTTATGCTTAAAGAGCCTGCCTTAGCTTGATATCTGTTAGGCCATATACAGAGGGAGCGACAGAGGAATTGTGTTTCACCCTTTTCACTTGGATCCCTTACTCAGTCTATTGCTATGCTGAGAGTTTTAATGCTGGTAGCAGTCCTCTTTACCACTACAGACCTCAATAGTTCTGGGCTTGCTATTTTTAAAAGGAGCACCAGGAAGGGGATGGCAATCAGTTGGTGACTGGCTCTGTTCTCAGTGGTGCATAATGCTGTAAGCTGTTCCTGTGATAACAAGATGTTGGACAGCAGGAGATACAGGAGCAAGGCCCCAGAACATGGCAAGAAAGCTGGGAGTTCTGGCCCTCTCGGTGGGCAATTCCTACAAGGCCAGTGGTGGCAGCAATTGAATACACAAGAGAAAAGCCCTGCCAGCAGAGAGAAAAGCAGGTGGGAGGAACATGCCAGGCAGAGACCCTAAATAGCCACTGGGCCCAGAAGCCTTGGAGGCACAATGGAATAGGGTTTAGAGGTCAGAAGCAGGATCACATCTACTGTTACAAAATATTGTTATCTTTTATTATTCCACTTGTGCAATTTTATGTTGAAATAAACATTTTTCCAGATTGGCGGGGGGGGGGGGGGGGAGGTGGAAATCAATTTCTACCAGGAAATGAAGTTTCCAGAAACATGAAACCAAATGAAACAAAAGTAACTGAGAACACCAATGTTACATTCTGAAATCAGACAAACATTTATATACTTGACAGTTCTTATCCCACTGATAGCTGCTGCATTTTTGAGGCAGACAATGCAGGCAAAATCAACTGCTGATTAAACTTTAGTCTATACTTCATAGACTAAAAAAAATCACTGGCTCAAGGAAGCAAAAATGCAAGGTGTGCAATAACGACCTTACACAATGCTGTAGTAACACTTGCACTCAACATGTAATGCACATTCTGGCAAACGGTTTCTTGTTGAAGTGAAGGCCCTTTTGATACTATGTCAGTTCTTCTGTAACTGAGACCCCTGAAGATGAAGTCAGCCTGCATATGTAGCTTACCATTTTAAATCTAATCAGATGCTTCATGTGCATAATTCCTTTGCAGTAATTCTGAGGAAGTAAACTATCATCTTGACCTTTTATTACAGCAACAAGGTCCCATAAATTTTTACTGCCACCTGGGGGCTAAAATCATAGAAACAGAATAGTCCAATAAGGTTTAAGCAGTATTTAGGCTTAAACTTATGAATACATTGATAGATATTTCATTGTTATAGTCTTTATATATTTTAAATCATTATAATACATAACATTATATTACAAATGCTAGAACAATGCTATAAAATGTAAGTCTCATGCTAGTTGTATACATTCCTGATTACTAGAATGTCTCCAACTACACTAAGGATTGTAAGTAATTCTTCCATAAAATGTACTTTGTTTCCTTAAAAAGGTACTCATTTTTAAAAAGAAAATTCTGAAAGTCACTCAGCTAGACAATGTGAAACAGTTTGGCCCAGCAGATGGGAGTTTTTGCCTCGGACCTGGAATCCAGTCCCTAATTGACTATGAATGTAGCTTGAGTAAGTCATTATCTCTCACTGGTAGTTTCCCATCTGTACAACAGAAACAATGGTAACATATCATTAGGTTGTCAAAAGGACTAACAAGGTAGAAGGTGTTTTACTACCTTTACCTTAGAAGTGTTATATATAAAACTAAACCTAACTGCTGATAGCTCCATTCCTCTTGTACAGATAGCCCACCCCCTCGTAGGAGCTTTAAAGATGCCCATATAATCGCTGTTTATAAAGCTGTACCATGTGCATATGCAAATAAACAAGGTTGAAAGTTTAACCATTGTGACAACCTTACTGGCAATATACCTGGTATTTCCTTTAAATTTCTTGACTTTGGTATTTTCCAACTAATTTAAATCTTGTTTTCAGAAACAACTGATATTTAGGATCTAATTTAGACTACGGTAATTCTTTTCTGCAGTAAATACTCTGATGTGTAAAGAAAATATATATGTAAAAATATAAGAGGCAAAAGTCAAAGAGCCACAGCCAAGCAAGGCTTCCCATTGCACAGCTACCAAATATCCAGAGAGGTGTCCTTAATACATGGTAGTACAAAAGGAGGACTATATCAGTCAAAGAAAAAACAGGAGTAAGCTTCAAAAGGTTCAAAATATTTACCATGATATGAAAGATAAATTTACCCTGTCAGATTTTAAGCCAGAAATCTTTTTTTTTTCAGAAACCATGACTTGATGCTTTTCTATTTCTATTCATTAGAATATTTATATCTGTCATTTTATTTAAAAGTATTCAAGATAGATTTACTACTATTAAAATCCACACAAATCAGTTAAAACATATAGCAGTTTAAAAATACAGGAGTCAGATACAACCAAAAAAAGCCCATCCAATCTAACATTATCTGCAGTCAGTTTGAATGCTGCCAATACTTCTTAATCTGGTTTCTATGAATACTTTTCAGATAGTACAATTTGGGGATGTGGACAGAATACTTAGAACTAAAGCCTACACTGTTGAGGTAGAGCAATATTTAACACGTTTTCACTTTTAACCCATGGTCAGAATGGCTGTTTTCTTATTTACATTTGTATCTATCACTTCCGCTTATCTTATTCCATCTTCTTTGTATGTAAACAACCAAAATAGTTATGTTCTAGATAAAAATGCTAACAAAGGAGATACATGTTATAAATGTAATTATTTGTATATGGCTCACAGTCCTTTCAGGATTTTTGTTTAATTTAGAAGCAACCAGATTTAGATGCCAACCAAACTTCAATTTAAAATAAAAGGATGATAAAAGAAAGCTGCAGTGTGTCTCATTTACAACTTCTGTTACATTGCAAATAATATGATTTACCCAATTAATTTGAAAGTGCTATTGAAATAGCTACATTACATATGCAGAACAATTTTCACTATTTAGTACTTACTGATAAACATTCTGAGAACCATCTTAGTTTTTTCTCTCGAGAATTACCAGTAAGTTTGTCTACTTCTTGTTTAATATCCCTGGATACTTTGCCACACAGCAAAGGAGAAGCACCTACTTCCACTCCACGATCTATTCAAACAAAACAGGGATGGGAACTTAATCAGCAGCCAAATGCAGATATGCATCACCCCCAGAGAAAAGAGAAACAGAGGTTGAGCATGCATTCAAAGGCACATTGGAACAGGCATCCAGTATATTGCACATTCAAAACTTCAACACATGCACTAGTCCTCTGCTGTAATGCTTGTTAGATCCTGCAGGGTTCCCCCGCCCTTAATCTCCCCTAATTCTCTTTATTACAGCCCCATCCCACACAAGTTTTGTTCATGTATGTTCCATTATTTTTTGGGTGGGGAGAAAGAATATAACCAGGAACTCAACTGCACAGATGTGGAAAAGCATTCTGTAGATTTTCCATGGATAAGCTAGACCACGGGGAAGCAAAGCAGAAAATACCATGGAAAACAAAAGTAAAAAATGCACACACACCAGATTTTAGGATACATATTTATTTACCCACCAGTATTTCCAATAATCTCTTCCCATGGTCTGTCTGCCAAGATATTTATTTGAAGAGGATTTATTAGAGGTGTTAATGACCAAAGTCTCACAGTGGAATCTCGAGAACAAGATGCCATAGTGAAGGGACGACTAGGATGACAAGTTAATCCTAAAAGAAGAACAATTTTAAAGTAAAGTCAACTACATAAATAGTTTCAGCAGAATTAGTTTTTAAATAGTAGATGGAACTTTTGGGAGGAAATAAGATTTACTGAATATTTGTAGTTAACCATGCGAAAACTTCAAAACTTCTAAATGTTTTACCATAGACATCTGCCCCATGATCATATACTGTGTCCAGACAATTTCCATCCCTTGTGTCCCACACTTTGATTGTATAATCCCAGCTGCCTGATATCAGCAAGTAGGGTATTTCTGTATTCCACAGCAATCCCCGTACTGGTGCAGTATGTCCACTAAGCACATTTATGCAAGCATCTTGAGTATAATCCCATATTCGAACAGTACTGCAAGAAGCAAAATATTTTATCATTAACATTTAATTCAAATACAATTCATGAAAAGAACAGCATTATAAACTATATGGAAAGTAATGGGACCTTACTTCACATAACTGTGGCCGTCTGCCCTGGTAACTCTTTGTAGTAACAGCTACAATGGCCGGCTCTTTGTTGTAATAGCTGCAGGAGCTCTAACACCCCCAAGAAACTCCTTTGCTCCCAGGGATTTTCAACTTATTTCAGAAAATCTGTTGAAATCCTCATTGCATTGAACCATATGGAATATATTACTATGTTTAAATACAAATACAACCCTTCACATTCTAGCTTCCCACTTTTCACCTTGACCCTTTTGTATGGGGACTTTTTGCCCCCTCTTTTTTGACCAGGATACCACTATTTAAAGTCTCTTGTGATCTGAATCTCAGGATGACATGTTCATAGCTCTAGGCAAATTGACAAGCTATTTCTATGGCCCATACAGAGGTCAGCTTTCCCCCAACCCTCACTTCTATGCAAGCAGGAAGTCTATTCCCAACTTGTGCACTCTTAAAAGGAAGCGAAGATGTATAGTGCAACTTTTAGCACCTGGCTTTGGGTTGACCACTCCCTCAGCTACCTCTTAATTTACCAGGGGGTTAATGAACAATGAAGATAAAAGAGAAGTAACAAAACCCCTGCCAAGTTGGCCACAGTTCACATCTCACAATAGCACATGCAACATACATGCTATATTTATGTTGTACTGGGCTGGATTCAGAGAATGATGAATCCATATATGGGCATGTGACCCTGCCTCAGTATTATTGTAAACAACAGACATCAACCACCAGTCTACTCTCCAAGCCTGACTGAGGCATGAGACATCAGTTACATGGGGCTCTCTCAGAATACAAGCACATATTGGTACATCATCACTCACAGCTGCTCACTGCCAGTCTGGACCTGCTTTTTACAGAAAGTGTCCTGCAGTAGATATTGGAGTTATATGTACTACCTAACAGTATCAATAGTGAGAACAATTCACATTCTACTGAAATCAAGGACAAATCTCTTATTGAAGCTATTAGTTATGGATCAAAACCAATATTTTTTGAGTAGGTAATATCACTTTTATCCCAGCCATGCTTACCCATCATCTGAACCACTGCAGAGGATTCCTTCTCTCAAAGGAGACCATCTTACATGAAACACTTTTGCAGTATGCCCACTGAACACTTTCAGTGGCTGATCAGAGCTAGTTGCTAGGTAATAGACCCGGACATTTTTATCTTCACATCCAGTGGCTATCATATCTCTGCAAAAGGAGAACAACCTACACATCAGCTAGAAATTCACTTTTTTAAAATGATAAAATTCACTTTTTTAAAATGATAGAATTCACTTTTTTAAAATGATAGAATTCACTTTTTTAAAATGATAAAATTATCAATGTAAACAGATTTTTAAAGCTGCCCTCATGTTGCTTTCATATTTCAAACATCTAATAGCTACAATTATCTCAAAGATGCAGCTAAAGTGCTGCTAGTAATTATTATTTCTAGAAGTCAACACATATCATAACTAGGGAAAATATACACTATTCAAATTAACATGGAAATAAACACAGGGTGCTAAATTACTGTATAGAGTTGCTTTGTCCTCATCATCCATGTCAATCAAATAATTTATACAAACACAAGAGACCATTTCCTTTTCTGAATACATATAAACACAAGAAGCTGCCTCATACTGAGTCATATCGTTGGGTGTATAAGGGTCAGCAGCAGCTCCCCAGGGTCTCAGGTGGAGGCCTTTCACATCCCCTAATATCTGACCCTGTTAACCAGAGATACCAGGGAAACATGGGACCCTCTGCATGCATTGCAGATGCTCTTCCAGGGAGCCACAGTCTGACTTCCCACTCTGAGTGGTGGCAAAGAGGAAGAGCTGCACTGTTTATTAATGGACTGCATTGCTACACCAACTATCATTATTACCTTAGCAACACAATACTGTAAACTGAATTTGTTTATTCGTCATTTCTGTATTTTTTTTACCTCCAGCAGTTATTTTATGATGTGCCTACCCTATGTATTATTTCTGAAATAATGCCCAGGATAGGAATAACTTTTCAAGTCTTTTATGTTTTTTAAACAGCAAGTTTTCCTAGTTTTCAAACAGCAAGCTTTCATTTCCAATGACTCTCTGAGAAAATACTTTGCTTGCAAATATCTCCAGCACAATGGAGATCCTATGTACTTTAAAGCAATAAATAGGTTTGCATTTTTTTGGTAAATAAATCTATTCATAAAAAGTGAAGTGTTAAAAATTATAATTCATAATGCATGAGAATTAACTATTCAAGCTTGTGCAAGGTTTTAATAAGGACCCTATTCAACACATACCAGAACTAGGGGGGAAATATACACTATTCAAATTAGCACGGAAACAGTTCCCAATTCAAATTCCACACGTATGGAATGACATTCAAATTAAGCTTTGATTTTAAAATAGTTTTATCTAGTAATAATGTAAATGGGAAAATTAAAATAACAGGGGGCAATTAAAATAAAGATACTTGGCCTGTCTGATACCCCCAAAGCTTCCAGTACAGTTTCATGTTACGTTTTAGCTGAATGCACTGACAGACAATTGGTCTGCAGATCACTAAATGGTTTAGGTATCATTTTCACCAACTGACTGCGATGTCAATAGGATCCCTGGGTTCAGTCAACTTTTCAAAACACCCCTACCACACACACACCACTCTACCATCATTCTGATCAAAGGATTATTCTACTGAGTTAACATCATAATGGATATGGATCAAAATTTAGATAGGTGCCAATTATCAACCCAACTTTCCTAAAATGTTAGGATTTCTCAATATTGTCAAGCCATTTAAGGCAGGCCTAAAACACAGCAAATTGTCCTTTTAAAATTATCTCAGTTTTACTAAAGCAGATCACATCAAATGACTGTATTTTATATCAATTTTAGATCAGGCTAGCCTTACCTTTTATTATTTGAGACTTTCTGAACGAAATTGTATGACAAGTAGACAGAACCATTACTCACTTATTGTTTTGACTCCAATCACAGCCAAAAACTGCAGCTGGATGTTTGTACTTGTGAAGAACTTTGCCATCAATGGTCCGAACAATACTGAATAAATTGCAATATGGAAACATAAGCCAGAAGTTCTCAAATCATTTAGACTACAAGTATTTAAGTAATTTCATTTATTTAACAGCAGCAGCATTCTGGAAAATAGGGAAGAATGGGGGAGGGATGGCACACCATCAACAATAGAAAGCAAAAGGAATCAGCCCAAAGATGTAATAAATATATATTTAATAATTCCCTATACTTATATACAATGCATTTCTAGATTGCATGGCTGACTCTTCAATGAGGAATTACAAGTGAATTAAAATCTAAGGAAAAGTCTAATCAACTGGTAAGAGCCATGCACCATTGAACATGTTTACTATATTTCCATACTTGCACATGGGGCTCTTTGGATCCAAGCCTAGAAATGGATTGTACTAAACAAGCAGGAAATGGCAAAGACTGTCTTGGGAAGCTTCTCATTTCCCCCTACTCTGAAAGCCCCCTTATCTTCTCCCCCAGTCCCAACAACCTACTTTATCTGCCCCCCGGCAGCCTCTGTCTGGGAAATCTTACGGCTCACTTGCACAGCGCCAGCTGCCAGTCCCAGTACCTCATTTCCCCTTTATCCACTTTCCCACTATGTCTTCTTTCCCTCCTCCTGAAAACCCCCATATATTTACCTTTCTCAACTTTGTTCTATCTTTCACACCTACCAACCAACCCCTCCTCCATTTTATCCTCACAATAGCCTTATGAAAGTATGTAACTGGCCTAAGGCCATCCAGTAAGCTTCCATGGCAGAGTGGGGATTTGATCCTAGTCTGAAACAGTAATTACTACACTACACTGGCTTCCATGGGGTGGCTGCTAATGAACAGTGGCAAGCAGCCATTCTCTATGTCATGCAAGTTGTGCGGCAGCAAGCTGCCCGGTGGTTGCTGACAGGTTGGCTCCTCGGACACCAAAACAGCCAGGAAAATGCTTTGCTCTCCCCCACTTCCTTTTACTGACACGAATCAATGAAATCTGGCAATGCTAATGTGGTTGCCTATCAGTGGCTGCAAAGGCGTTCATTTTTTTAAAAGCTACAGGTGCTGTTCCTATTATTTGGGGGGAGGGGTTATACCCTTCCTCTGTATTTATTTACTTTTTTTTTTTAAGAATTCAAATTTTTCTGGAAACCTAGGATTCCTCCTGCCCCCTGAAAGATCTGTTTTGTCTGTTCATGGCTCCAGTCTCCAGATTTAAAGATCCACAGATTTGGCCATGCTTAGAATTAGATATACTAATTCTTATATATATATATTACATATCATTTTTGTACACATATTGTTCAGAAATATTATAATACTTATGACTGCATACCTGTAGAGAACAAAGTTTGAGTCCAGTGGCACCTTTAAGGCCAACAAAGTTTTATTCTGAATATAAGCTTCCATGTGCATCAGATTCCAAGCATGTCAAAGTTTATACCCAGAATTAAACTTTGCTGGTCTTAAAGGTGCCACTTTAAAGGACTCAAGCTTTGTTCTATTGCTTGAGACCAACACGACTATCCACCTGAATGTGTATACCCATATGAATGTGCAAAGCTTCCTTGTACTTCCTTAGAATCTTGGTCCGTATGGTCCAGTACTATCTACTCTGACTGGTAGTGGCTCCCCAAGGCATCAGGTAGACATGAGATTCTTCCAAACTAAAGATGTCAATGGCTGAACCTAGGTTAAATTGTATGCATACTACTGCTAGTAAGAATCAAACTACATGTTAGTAGCTCCATTCAGCCACTCAACAGCTGCAGAGAACAGTTTCTTCTTCTTTTAAACAAGGAGAGCTAAAACAGGCTGGAAATACTTCCATGGGTGGAAGAGAAAGCTCCTGTTTCCCTCCACCAAATTTTCCCATGCAGAAACATCACTGGATTGGGGAGGGGGGTTATTTCTCTATTTGTTTTCTGCTCCACATGCACAGAATACTCCACAGGGAGTGAAAATGGGGAAATAACTCCCCCTCAGAACTAACAAAATTTATGACATACCCTGCCAAAAATTTTGTTGGTCTTTAACAAAGAGCCCCTTGGCGCAGAGTGGTAAAGCTGTAATACTGCAGTTGGAGCCCTCTGCTCACAACCTGAGTTCGATTCCAGCGGAAGCTGGTTCAGGTAGCTGGCTTGAGGTTGACTCGGCCTTCCATCCTTCCAAGGTCGGTAAAAAGGGTACCCAGCTTTCTGGAGGGAAAATGTAATGACTGGGGAAGGCAATGGCAAAACCACCCCGTAAAAAGGTCTGCCGTGAAAACGTTGTGAAAGCAGCATCACCCCAGAATCAGAAACGACTGGTGCTTACACAGGGGACCTTTCCTTTCCAAGGTACTACTGGACTCTTGCTGCTTTCTACTGCTACAGACTAACACAGCTACTCATCTTGATCTATCCCCTCGAACTGTTTCTGTGTGGGAAAGTAGCTTGTGAGAGGAGCAGGAATGACTAAGAGATGATATGATCACCATTTTCAAGTACTTGAAGGGCTGTCATACAGAAGATGGTGGGAAGTTGTTTTCTGTTGCCCCAGAAGGTCAGACCAGAACCAATGGGTTGAAGTTAAATTAAAACAGCTTTCAACTAAACATTAGGAAAAACCTCCTGACAGAGCAGTTCTTCAGTGAAACAGACTTCCTTGGGAGGTGGTGGATTCTCCTTCTTTGGAGGTTTTTAAACAGAGGATAGTTGGCCATTTGACAGCAATGCTTATTCTGTGAACTTAGGCAGATCATGACAGAAAGAGCAGGAAGGGTTGCATCAGTGCTTAGTTCTCATGGCTCCTTTTTACACACCCAGGGAAATACTGATTGCCACTCTGGGGTCAGGAAGAAATCTCCTCCAGGCCAATTTGGCCAGTGAACTTGGAGGAGTTTGTTTTTTTTTGGTGGGGGGGATTGCCATCATCTGGGTGTGGAGCAGGAGTCACTGGGGGTGTGTTGGGAGAGGTATTTGTGAGTTTTCTGCATTGTTCATGGGGTTGGACTAGATGACCCTGGAGGTCCTTCCACCTCTATGATTCTAACCCTTCATTACCTGACCCTGTAGTGGGGTCTCTTTAAAAAAAGAAAAGAAAAGAAAACCACTCTCTGTAGCTGCTGTGTGGCTGCGAGGTGGCCAAGATGTATCTGGGGAACCTGAACATGTAGTTTTTCTCTAAGTTATGCCACTAAAAGAACACCATATTACTACAGAAATATTATAATAAGGAACATTACTGTATGGTTTATATTGGTTAAGGTTTTTTTAATGGATTGTCTTCCATGCACTCTTTCATAGAGGAAGAACTATACAGGCATAAAGCACACTAGGTAACTGTAAGGGATTTATTAAAAGGATATTCTCATTGCACCTTTTGGTTAGTCCCTTTTGCTTTCACTAGCAATATCATACTCATTCTCCACCAAGGATACACTCACATTTTTCAGAAATAATACTCTAGATTTCCCCTGGAAACCATGAAAGGAGACTACTGAGACCAGCCACCCTCTGAAATTTCTATTAGCCTTTCTAAAATAGTCTAGGAATAATAAGACCATTATGTAGGCAATGAAGTCCAGAATCAAAGAAGTGCTTGAGGTGTACCCACACAATACAAAGAAGTGATAATGTCTCACTTGGCTATAGAGAACTGGCATTTTTACAAGAACCAGCACTTAGTTTTGATATAAATGTGGAGAAATTATTTTATTTTAAGGTTTCTTTTCCTATTTCTCATTCCTAAAAGTCTTTTCCCTCCAAAAAGATGTCCTTGCTACTCAACCTTACAGGCTGCCGTTCAGCGATAAAACTGTTTCCCTGGGAAGCATGCTTGTGTTTCAGTCATACACCTATACGGATCATGCACATCTATTTTCCATGCAGAGTACACATGCTGGGAAGAGGCAGCCAGTCCCTGCACACATAATAACCTTCATGTGGATTGCATGCTTCTTCCTATATGGCACCTCTATTTGTGTAGCAAAAGTGTCATGTCAGATGCAACCTTCCTAGGGGGAGCACATAATACATCTCCATCTTCTGAGACATGAATCATCTTGCTCTGTCTAAATGTAGAAAGGCAATTCAGAATTAGGTCTTCTAAACCTAATGAGGGCTCTGTGTGTTTTAAAGGAATCCTGGGACACAATTAAGTCACTTCCATGTTACTTGGTAGAATATGTAACTCTTGGGTAAATACCCGTGATCAAATCAAATAATAAACAAATACGTCTATAAAAATTATAGTATAAGTTCCCTTCAATCAAATCACTTCTGATAGATAGTACATATATTTAAATAGAAACTCACCAGAATCCATCACCACTGCAGGTTGCTATCCTTTTGGAATCTTTATGACTCCATGCAATGCAGAAGATGCCACTCTTTCCATGCTTCAAAAAAGGCAAAATGCCTATCAATAAGAAATAATTCACCCCTTTTTTGTCTTATTCACTCTTCTGTGACATTTACTTTTTCTAGTACAATTCATCTGTGTTTTCTGCCAGCCTTCAGATTTGGTTTATATACATATCCCCTTCTCTCAACTACAGCAAAGAGGGCTTGGCCTCTTTGAGGAACAATACACATGTATAGATATGCTGTAATTGGTCAATAAGAAATCTAATTAATTAAAATGCTAGCTGTTCTATGTAACGCAAAGGATGGTTTAGCTCAAAACTGAGGCAAAGTCAAGTAAAGCTGAACAGTTACTACCTGTATCAATTCCTCAAAATGGTGTACTGCTAGAAAGTTACATGAATGCAGTGTTGTCAAATGTCCGGCATGCGGGTCTGAGCCATCCCCCAGAGGGCTTCTATGTGCCCTCCATGGTCTGCTTCCTTCTTCCTCTCTCCTGCTTCTGTTGTTGCCAATTTTGTTTTTTCTCCATGGGATTGAGGCAGTCAAGCAAAGCAGCCTCTCCTTGCTCTTTCCCTCTTCCCAGGGGTGGAGGAAGAGAAGAGTCTCAGCCAATGGAGCAGCTTGGCTCTGTAGCTCTGCTGTGTGATTGATATAGCCTGATGCAGCTAGAGCTCTCTCAATCAAAGCTTGAGCTGTGGCTCCTTCCTCCTCCTCCTCTGAGGAAGAGAGAGACAGCCACTTTCCTCGGCTGCTTTGAAGCACCTTTAAGACCAATATAATTTCACTGAAGGTAAGTAAGAGCTCTCTCTCTCTCTCTCTCTCTCACACACACACACACACACACATTAAACTGGGCTTTCCCGGGTTCAACTAGGTTCTCTCCTCCTTTTCACTGTATTCACACCCTCATAATCCAGTCTGTCTCAGTACAACAATGTAAACTGTTTGGATGAGGAATAACAAGATACCAGTGAGGTTGAGACTGGGGATTTTGAACTTGGGCTTCCCATATAGTAGGATGATTCTGACCACTATACATTGCTGTCTCTCTATTCTTGCACTGCCTCATAGGAGTTATTTTTCTGAGGAAGACTATAGTTTTGCAGAAGAAGCACATAGCCCTCAGTCTGTGTCATTGTGCCTTCACCGGCATTCACCTTCATTCTTGACCAGCATACAAAGCAACATGTACAAAAGCTCACAATGCCCAGCCATTTCATGTTTTCCCCTGGGTCCTAGGGCACAGAGCACTGACCATGAGATTTCTGTAATGAATGTCTGTAAGTAGGTCTGTAATTTACAGAGGTACATCTGAACAACAACTGAGCAGCATACTTATTGCTACAGAACAGACACTGTCTCCAGATTGCGAGGCAGAAACTCAGAGCAAGTGGTTTCAGTTATCACAGACTGTTTACATAAACAAAACCCTGCAAGACTGCTAGTGTTTGAAGCATGTTTTATTTTAAGTTAAAAAAAACCCCTTTAATTGTGTTTGTGTCCTTTATAAAGTTTACATCTCTGCTACCTGACATGTATTTTATGACACACATGGCCCGGCCCAACAAGGTCTCATTTATGTCAGATCCAGCCCTCATAACAAATGAGTTCAACACCCCTGCACTAATGCATATCTATAATTTCATTCTAGAACTAGCAAACTGCATATGATTAAGTACTATTAGTGTACTATAACATGTAGTAGCCCTAGAGTTGTTATAAACATAGGATTTCCAAAACGTTACAACATTCCCCTTTGTGGTGGTAAGTGCTGTCAAGTTGCAGCTGATCTATTGTGACCCTTCAGAGTTTTCAAAGCACAAGGTGGACTGCCACTGCCAGCCTCTGCATAGCAACCCTGGACTTCCTTGGTGGTCTCCCATCCAAATACTAATTAGGGCTGACTCTGCTTAGTTGCCGAGATCTGACGAGATCGGTTTAGCCTTGACCATTCAGGTAAATTACCCTTAGCTAATTTTAATCTTTGAATTCAATTTTATGACATTTTTTGTTATTGAAAATTCTGTGACTTGGATCCAGAGAATTGTATGTGGGAACAGATCTCTGCCATCTCCTCATTAAGCTTCCAGTATCTAAAAGCCAAGAGAGCTGCACACGAGGCTCAGAGAATTCAGGAAAGGTCTGAAATGGAGTATGGGGGATTAGAGTAATAAGGAAATTTCCCCATCTTTGCACAAGAAGTAGTATCCAACTCTACATTTTTAATTTAGAAAAAAAAAACAGTATATGATGCCATCAGTTTCAAAAATTAGCATAGAAAAAAATGTTCTTCATTGTTTCTGAGAAGACAAATATACTTGAAATATTTCTGATTGGGTTTTCTATTGAGTTTATGATATAGCAGAAATCCTGATTTCGGGGAGTCCAGAGTAGCTATCTAGATTGCCCTCTCATTAAATGAATACACTTCAATCAGTAGAACAATGCTGACTTAAAATCCAAAATTCAGTTTAAGCACATGCACATGTAAAACAACATGAAAGGGGTTCTTTCAATGGGAGTCAGGAACAACGACCCTGCAGGACCAGCAAGTGTTCCTTGACAACTACTAAGAGGGCCCTGGTACAAATAACCAATGATCAATCTTAAGTGTATGATACTCAAGCAAGGCTACCTCCAAAGTTTCTTAAAGTAATCTAGGAGCAGGCTTAGATTACTATAATGATTATACTATAATAATTGTAAAATAACATCTTCTAAAACGAAAACAGAAGAAAAAATAACCATACATACAGAAAATGTACCAAAGTTCATTCAGTCTGCTAGCATAGCTAGTTTTTAAGTAGAATTGTATTGAATACTTTCCTGTCGATATGTTTTCAGCATGAAAGGGTGCCTTCAGGAGAGGGAACAAACATACTCACAAAAACATACTCACAAAAAGCACCCTTGATTATGTTGGCATTTTTGTTGCCCTTGTGTTCCTCAAATAATAGCTTTTTCAGCACTTTTTTAAAAAAAGTATTTTCTTCTTGCTAAAAATAAGGATGCTAATCTATTTGGGATAACCCAGTGAGCATAATAGTGAAATGCCACTACAACAGCCAATCAGATTTGATTGCAGGACAATCTCATAAAGCCAATTAGAATATAGCATGCAATGCTTCCTGGATCAGCGCTACCCTCATTGTGAACATCAAAATACCTGTACGCTAGCTAAGTGAAATTTTCACAAAATATGTCCCATTTTGGTTATCCCTCGATTTTACTGTATAACTGCAGTCCATACTATTGTTCTGTTTACTGCTCTTTGTGGAAATAGGTTACCAGTAAACACACTGGCTGATATTTCCCTGAACAACCTTTAATTGGAGCTAGAATCTTCTTTATAAGAACTGAAACAAAATAAATTCATCTTACTTCACTGAAACGGGTTATCATTTTGCCCCGTGAGATGTCCCAGATGAAGCCCCCATTTCTGGAAGTTCCACCAGCTATGCAGTTCAAGTCCCCTTTAGGAAAGCATTTGTTAAATAAAAGAGAGAGAGGTAGGAGTCTGGTTATGTACATACACACCCTTTGCTATACCAAAGGTTAAGAACAGGTAACATATTTCAATGACTTTCTAGAAAGCGAACAGACAACGGCATTACCCCTGACCCCACAACACACACAGTTTGTTCTACTTTCCTCTCTCAATGCTCTAATTATTTTCACAGCAGATTTGCAAAGTGAGGAACCCCTTGCTCTCATGCTTGCTGGTTATTCAGTCCCAGTTCCCATTTTAATGCTATTATGCAACAGTTTTCTGTTTCCTTTCACAAAATGTGCTGAACACATTCACTGTTCCTTGTTTATAATGAGATAACAGGATGCCTGTCTTTTCTCATTACATGACGCTGGTTGTAGATTATTATTTAGCAAGGGCTTATCTTTGTCTTTACAGGGTGGCTCAACTTTAAGTCAATAGCTTTCAAAATGCTGCTATTTAGTATCTTCGTTCAAGTTATATACAGTACTTTATGTTTAAATATGCATAAATTAGAACTCTGCACTGCTGTAAGCCAAGCCTGACACTAACCAAAGGTGGAGCAACTGGTATGAATCATACAAATTACGTACAGAAATTTATATTCATTTATCTTCTGACATTTATTGCAAATATTCACTGCTTTGCATTATTTATTCTGTTTCTCTGGGACAATGGAGCTCTAATCTAGCAGCCCCTTCAGCTTTTCCTATTGCAAACTTAATTACTAGGAACAGGCTTTTTTAAAATAAAAAAATCAAAAGCTGAATCCTGCGCATGTGCAAAATCACCGTACACCCAACAAATGGTGACTTACCATTCCGAACAACAGAAAACCTATAACCCCTTACCAATGTCATCTTTTGTATACAGAAATTATTATGGAATTATGGGATTTTAAAATTCTCACCTGGAGCCCATGAAAGGGAATATATCACTCCTTCATTACCAGGAGAGGTGTAGACTGCTGTTAAAGTGTTTATATCCCACACTTTTATGGTTCCATCAAATGATGCTGTAGCCAGTAGGTCAGGGTTATCAGGTTTGAATTTACAATCAAAGATAGTTTCAACATGTCCCTAGAACAAAGAGGGAAGTCCCATTATAACAGCTAGGGAAAATTATATCTGATGACATCTCTGCCACAGCTTTCTAAGTCTTTTTGTTTTTTAAAACACCACATCACATAGAAAATGTGCATTAAGGATACAACTAATGAATTCTGTTAGGTTTCAGACTTTCCAAATCTTATCCATGTAGTGCTCTCCCTGTGTTCCCAGTGATACATATGGGCAGGGACTATGATGTATGATCAGTTGTTCCCTTTAAGCTGAGTTAGCATGAGCTAGCTCACAGATTTTTAGCCTCCAGCTCACAGATTTTTGTCTTAGCTCAGGAAAAATGGCCCCAGAGCACAATAATGTATGCAGCAACTCACAACTTTAATGCCAGTTGCTCACAAAGTAAAAATTTTGCTCACAAGACTGCAGCTTAGAGGGAACATTGTGTGTGATACAGTCAATCTGTGGATATCGCCATTGGTATAAAACATAATATCATGACTGCAGTAGCTGCAAATCTATGTTCATTTGATTATGGATATTAAAGCTGGTTCTGTGAGGAGTTTGAATCACACATTACATTCTCCATGTCAGTACATCCCAATCATGAGACATCACTTGATGCATGTCTTAGTCAAGAGATCAGAAATGAGAGTAAACATACCAAATCTCTAAGGAAATCCCACTTCTTGGCTCCCATGTCATAAAGGCCCACTCCACCATCCATGAAACAGCACACAGTATGCCCAGGAGGGAGAGAAAAAGCTTGGTTTTGGGTTAGAGTTGGAGGAGGGATAGCCTCACTTGTAGATGACATATGATGATTTTTGTTAGGAGACTGTGAATAAAATGCTGAATTAAAAGATAAAACATATTAACACATTTATTTTTGGATCCGCTATATTTACCAAAAATAATAATACTGTCCACGACATTAGTCTTTAAACATTTTAACTAGATATAAAACTAAAACTTGGATGCAGTAACTCCTATTGCTAAGTGAGCAGTCTTGCTCCAAACAAAGGAGACTGGTAAACAATTTGTTCCTTAGAAGTAAGACTTCTACACCTTAATTTTAATAAAGCAAATTAATATGTTTCAATAACAGTTATAAAGAACAGACAGACAAAACAATATACACATAAGGTCTTACAAATGTGAAAGAAAACAAAGTTGTACATTATCTTTTTTGTTTTGTTATTTTTATATTTTGTATGTATGTGTCTGCACCTGTAAATGTCAACCTCTTGGGACTGACTCTTACTGGGGCCTGGAGGATATTCAGAGAGCTGGTTGAAAGCCTGCCCGTTCTCTTGACTTGGTATTTCAAGGATGTCTCCCATCCAAGTTCACCCTACTTAGCTTCCAAGATCTGACGAGATCGGGCTTGCTTGGCCTATCCAGGTCAGAGAAGCTGTATCTTGAGAGGACAGTTCCAATGGATCACAAACAATGCTCATCTTTCTTTAAGACTGTAACAATGGGGAAAAGATCCAACTCTAAAACTTGAAAAATCAAGACATACAGTATACAATGTATTATCTTCAATCTTTTCAACTTTGTTTTTAATTTAGGAATTCTATATATTTAAAGGAGAAAAATATATTAAAAAATAGTAAGGAAATAAGCAAATGCTGATCTGGGTAGTCAGGAACTCTTTTTGTAAGTCCTGCTAATAGTAACAGAACTTGTTTACATGCTTAAGATCAACTACATTTGAAAAAAAATAAGAACCAAACAAAATTTAATAGACAACTATGATGAAATGTGTTAGAATTTCATTGTGCAGTAAGTAGGGTTACTAGGTTCCCTTCCCAGGGGGATTTGGGAGGCATTCCAAGGGTGGGCAGGAACATCACATGACACCTCCAATGTGATGACATCACCTGGAAATGACATCACTGCACCAAAGATGTCTCATGGGGGATGCTCTGTTTTTTGGGCAAACTCTATTGTTAACTTGGGCTTAAACCACAGAACTTACCCAAAAACCAGAGCATCCCCAGTGCAATGTCCCCAACACAATGATGTCACTTCCAGGTGAAGTTATTGAATTGGAGAGGTTTCTTCTGCTGGTCAGCAGTGGGGAGAAGCCCCTGAAACCGGGGGGTGCCCAACTCCTGTCAACCCTAGCAGTAAGCCATCTTAATGATATATTTGGCCAGAAACCATCTCTCATAATCCCACCCTGCGTTTATGTATGTTTATATGCATGTAGTGTGCTCATCTGCATGTAAATGACATTTCTTTACTTTGTGCCACCACCCCAAGTTAAAATTCAGCCTCCTACATTACCAGTGACTTGGCAAACACTAGTATAGTATATGCCTCTGAATCAATACAAAGGGCAGTTTCCCTAATTGCTGCAGCTCTTCCGCTGCATGTGTGTGTGAGAGAGAGCATGAGTGAATAGCTAAGGCATGTAAAGAGAAGTCTGAAATACAGTCTGATCTCTTAAACAAGCAAATTTTATTGCTACAGGTTAAGCTAGAACATAAGACAGAGGAAATAACTATTACACCTACTGGTTGTACAGATGTAAGGAAAAAAACAGGAAAAACATAACACTAAACTGAATATAGAAAATTTACCTCTGACATCCCTTCCTGGATGTCTGCAGAGCAAATGCAAATCCTGATCCCCACCTACTCCATGCAGGGGAATCCAACTCCTAGCATTTAAACAGCATTACAGATGTTTCCCACCTTTTAATCCTTCCTGCCTCAGCTGGTAAAAAGCCTCTTACCTAATCCAAATTTAGGGAACCCACTCCAGTGTGGAAAGGTGAGCCCCAATCTCCTAATACTACCATACAGTTTTTAAAAATAAATACATATTAAAATCCATCACAAGAAAACATGTTCACCACCAGTATTTATACAAGCTAATGTGACATCCATTCTTTGTGCTTAACATGGCAGCACTAAAAAGATACTTTCCTGTCAAAGCTGTTCATCAAGAATTGCCACACAGGTTTCCACATGTGGGTGATACCACTAATGGAGTCACTTGACTACAAATCATATGGTATTTATTAACAGATTTCCTCAAATGCATAAGGCAGGTACCCTTAAGCAAACTGCTAACTTTATCATTAAGTTGGGATTTGAATCACACAGTTCATACTATTAACATGCTATGGACATACCTAAGCAAAAGCAAATGAGAAAACAAAGGAGTAATAAAGCACCTGGCACATAACAGTGCCAAAGTATGTATTTAACCCACAGCTCAGCTATTAAAGACCTTTGAAACAAAGGCTGATTGCCATAATAATGTTAACAAAGTAGACAAGTTGTTAAATGATGCAACAGCTGACCAGTGGGAGTAATTAGGAAAGAATCATTAGCAGCTTCAAAGATGCATGCAAGAAACTGAAATAGTATTGCAGTCCAATGAACATTGCGCCAGGAACACATGGAAAAGAAATTATGTGAAGGCTATTAACTTTTGCACTGCATTAATCAAAAATGAGTAACAAAGGTCTTAAAATAGATTAATGTTAAATAAGAGTAACTTTCCTATGTGATTAATCTCACAGTGATAGGACTACATACTTGTAAAACCAGGTTCCATCTACTCCAAACCCCATGCACAAGGCAGGAAATTCCAAGTTGGGAAATTCCTGGAGATTTTGGGATGGAGTCTGGGGAGGCAAGAGTTTGGGGGGGGGGCTTCAGTGGGGTATAATGCTATACAGTCTACCCTCCAAAGCTGCCATTTTCTCCAAAGGAACTGGAGAATCATTAACTACTTCTATACTAACTCAAGATGAATAGCAATTGCCTTGGACTGTGAAGTAAAATTGTGGCACCTCTTCCTTCTCAGTTTAGAAGGGGGGGGCTGATATTGCCTTTCCAAACTCTTTCAGTAAGGAAAAAGTAGAGGATGAGGCTTCCACTGTAATGGTACTGTACTAGAGGAGACCAAGTTGGAAAACACAGTTGTTATGTTACCATCACAGGTACTCTTATAGCCATTAATAGGTAGAAGATGCTACTACGCTCCTAGCCTGAGAAAGGCATTCTTCCAACTAAGGAGAAGGAAAGAGGGGAAAGAGAATATATGAGTTGGGGAAAGAGTAGGAAAGGTAGAAAAAGAAAAAAGGAGAATGGGGTAGAGTATTCAAAGATACAGATACGTAAACATCTATCTGTCTGTCTGTCATCTCTGCTCATATGGCTACTGCCTTAAGCAGAAGATAAACCAAAAATCATTTTGAAAAACCTTAATCAGTATTCAATATTCAGTAATCAATAATCTCTTATATCTGATTATTCTGCCTATGAATTTTGACACTGAGAGGTTGACACAATCATTTATCTGATAGTAATCATGACATCTGAGCTTGCACATTTAGCAATTCCATATTTTAAAGTAAAGGGATGACTAAATTAACCCTCAACTCATTAAATATAGGGCACTCCATAATCATATGTTTAATAGGTTAGATTTTATCATATGAGCATCTGCATGTTCTATTAACGTATGATACTCTATTTCATATATGTGTGTATGTGCTTATTTATTTTATGGAATTTCTTTCCCACCCAACCCGCCAAGGCAGGCTCAGGGAGGGTTACAAGTAGAATAAAATACAATGTATCATTAAAGCACAAAAATATAAAAGAAAAAATTTCTCAGTATAAAATAATATACAATAACCAATGTAACACAACAAGATGGTGACAGTTCCCTAAATCTGCTCATCAGTAGTCAAGGTCTAATTCAGTTCAATTTCTATCATTCATGACCAGTTAAAGAGCAGGTCTGGGTTAACTGCAGCAGGAGGGGCCAATCTATCAAGCGTCCATGGTCTCAGTTAAAAGCCTGCTGGAAAAGTTCTATCTCACAGCCCTGCAGAACTGTAGTAAGTTCCACAGAGCCTGATTTCTGAGAGGAGCTCAATCCACCAGGTCAGAGCCAGAGCTCTCCAAAGCCACCAAGGGAAGAGCATTCATTCTTGCCAAAGTAAAAGCTCTCCTTAGATTAGGGGCTGTCAACTGACAAAAATATTTTGGCAGCTGCATCGGGAGGAGTGATGAACATATCCTGAGAGCCCTAAAAGATTTACTTGTAACATCCAGCTTCCTTACACATTTTTTATTTGATACATGAACTTTCAAAATGGTTTGCAAGGCTACACTGCATTCTTTCTTTACCAAGATGTATTTAATCCAAGATACTTCTGGCTGACATGTAGTTTGTATTGTAAGATGGAAATCAATATTATATGCCAAAAAACTTACAAAGTAATTACAAAGTAATTTCTATTACTCCAAAGGAGTTGTCTTTTGATTCTTTAAGAGCCATTAACTTAATTGTGTTAAAGTGCTTATTTAATTAATTTAAAGAGTGCCCTTCTCTTCAATGGAGACCCAAAGCGGCTTACATTATTCTCCTCTCTTTCATTTTATTCTCACAACAACCCTGTAAGGAAAGTTAGGTCGAAAGTGATTTACCTAAAGTCACCCAGCAAGTTTTCATGGCGGAATGGGGATCCGAACCTGGATCTCTCAGATTCTTATCTAACACTCTAACCACTACAATGGCTCAAATGCAGACCTGGTTTATTTATTTTATTTCATTCGATTTATATCCCGCCCTACCCCACCAAAACGGGCTCAGGGCGGCTTAGGTATGTTAGGTATGGTTAGGTATGTTGATTTGCCAAATTTTAAAAAGTGTTTTGAATCTCTCTAGAAAAATAACAAAATTGTATAATTACATTTTTTCTTTGGAGGAGAACTAAGAACGTGTAGACCATGGAAGCCTGTTTTCTTCAGTTTAAAATTATCAAGCGGTGTTGTTCGAGACACATTCCAAATACGTAACACACCAACTTGAGAATCTGTATGAAAAAGAATTTGTCTGATAAATATACAAAAGATATAATACAGTAAATAAAAAAGTCTGTAATTCCAAGAGTGATAAATGAAGCTGGTGTGCGTATAACTGTCTTATGAACATATGAAGCTGCCTTATACTGAATCAGACCCTTGGTCCATCAAAGTCAGTATTATCTTCCCAGACTGGCCGCGGCTCTCCAGGGTCTCAAGCTGAGGTTTTTCACACCTATTTGCCTGGACCCTTTTTTGGAGATGCCAGGGATTGAACCTGGGACCTTCCGCTTCCCAAGCAGATGCTCTACCACTGAGCCACCGTCCCTCCCCACCGTCTTAGTATACAAACAACTAATACACAAAGCATTCCTGTAGCACAAACATTTCCAAAGAAGAAAATGTACAGGAAGTGCCAAAAACAGGATCTATAGCCAGTTCTCAAGTAGAAAACAAATGTTTTATTATGTGAACATGGCAGCACAAATGTACCCACAAGAAAATCGTATACTAGATCAGAAAACATTATTTCCCATTCCAAAGAGGTGAAGCAGGCTTCAGTCTGCCCCCTGCCCTCCCTCCAATAAGTTCTCTCTCACACACACAAATGAACATGTCCATCCCTCGAGTTACAGAAATTAAATTGTCTTAAAGCCACTTGAGAAACTGTTCCAGGACTATCGGGTGGGGGAGATAGAAGCTGTGTTGGCAAAGACATAGATGCTAGCCAGCAGTTACCCACATGGCCATCTTCTCTTCCATTTACAACAAACCACTTTTTTTTTTCAAAATCTGTCCCAACATATAGGTTTATACATATATTTTGAGGGCAGCAATGGTGCTACCTACATCACTCTTAAAATACTGAAATCCATGTTCTTTTTGAAGACAAGTATCAGCTTGGCATTCACTGCAATGGATTTAACTGTATGTCGTCTTATTATTTATACAATGCAAAAAATATTTTACCTCCGGTGATAAACATTCCAGGTGCACTGTGAACCCACGCTAAGCACTGCACAGATGCTGCCGCACTGGGAAAATTAAAGACAGTGATGCAGGACAAAGACTCAGAATCAACTAGACGGATCCCGTTATGCAAATTAGCAACAAGAAGATAATCTGTTGACAGAGGGTCCCATTCCAAGGCAGTAACAGGATCTTCCTCGTCTGCTCCTTCAAGAGATTCTGGCCTCAGAACATGTTTCTGACTTTTATAACCTTGAAAAGTAAAAAGAAGTATTTCCTTAAATGCAGACAAAACATATGTCCTGAAATTTAAGGGTAATACTAGATTCCAATGCCAATAACAAACATCATTTTTAAAGGACTTCCTTCCAGGCCAATTTCCCTCATGATAACAATCTTAAGCTGTCCACAAAATTCTCCATTAAAATCCAAAAGCACCAATTAGAGACCAAGGGAAGCTTTCTGCATGGTGGTGCAAATAACCCAAAGATTCCCCAAAACTATGCAAAGCACTCATAAATGAAATTGTTTAATTTTAATGGGGCAGTCTTAAACCACCAAGATCAATGAGATATGGTAACTGTTCAAAGATGTAACGTATTGTTCTGAGTAGATGCCATCAACAGAAGATCTGTAACTGGCAGTGTCATCCTAAGCAGCATTTCATCTGTCTAATCTCACTGAAGTTAATGGACTTTGAAAGATGTAACCCTGTTAGGCTGGCACAGTGAATCTCCCAATGCTGATTGTTACTTAAAAGTCAGTGGTAGGGCAGCAAATTAGAGCAGTGACAATGAGAAAGGAGGTAGTTTAAGATATTTCTCTCATATGACATTTTTCTGATCTAAATGACTGGAAAAAAAATTACATTGATTTCCCAATCAAACTATTATCCCAACTTTTTTGTTATGAGGACCGGATCTGACACAAATGAGACCTTGTCCGGCAGGACCATGTGTGTCATAAAATGTAATGCCAGGTAGTGGAGATATAAACTTTATAAAGGACACAAACACAATTTTAAAAAAAATAAATAAAACCTGCTTAAAACATTAGCACTCTGATAACAGCCTCTGATAACTGACACCTCTTGCTCTGAATTACCGCACCAAAATCTGGTGACAACGTCTGTGCTGTAGCAATCTGAGCATGGTGTTCAGGTGCTGTTCAGGTGTGTGTCTGTAAATTGGAAACCTACTTTAGATTTACTGACATTCATTACAGAAATATCATGGTCAATGCTCTGTGCTCTAGGACCCAGGGGAAAACATGAAATGGCTGGGCACTGCGAGCTTTTGCACATAAGTTGCTTTGTGTGGGGGTTAGAAACATGTGAAGGCACCATGACACAGACTGAGGGCTATATGTTTATCTACAAAGCTATAGTCTTCCCCATAAAAAATAACTGCAACTCCTTTGAGGCAGTGCAAGAATACTGAAATGTATAGTGGTCAGTATGAGAGGGGGGAAGCAAGGAAAAAGCTTTAACTTGCCTTAAATTAAACTGGTCTTGCAGGTGCTTTTTGTATTTCTCCCATGGAATTGAGGCAACCAGCAAAGCAGCATCTTGCTCTTCCCCAAGAGAGGGGGAGGGAGGAGGAGCCTCAGCCAATGTAGGAGCTTGGCTCTGTAGCTCTAGCTTTGATTGGGAGAGTTCTAGCTATGCCAGGCTCTCTCAGTCACACAGCAGAGCAACAGAGCCAAGCTCCTCCACTGGCTGAGGCTCCTCCTCTCTCCCCCTCCCTTGGGGAAGAAGGAAGGGGAAGAAAGAAAGAGCAAGGAGAGGCTGCCTTGTTCAGTTGCCTCAATCCCACAGAGAAAAACAAAGATGGTGACTACAGAAGCAGGAAAGAGGGAGAAGGACGCAGGCCATAAGGGGCCAGACAGAACCCCTGAGAGGGCCATATCAAGTCCACGGGCTGCACATTTGACACCTCTGCCTTAAAACTGCTCACTAATTCTATGGGTCTTTTCAATAAGAAGTCCAATAAACCTTGATACAGAGATGTAATTTCAGCTCTCTGATACTGGAGTCTGACACAAGAGCAAGCCTAAATAGTAGTTACGCAGTATCCTATTCAGATCTATCCAATGGGGCTCCTTCCCAGGGCAGTATTCTTAGAATGGAACTACTTCAGGCCTAAAAAATGTGCATATATGGACTGGATCCAGGCCTAAAAAATGTGCATATATGGACTGGATCCAGGCACTTAGAAATAGTTCTGTATGTGTCTAGATTGTATTTCTAAGCCCTGGAAATCCGCCTTGTTTGTAAATAATGGAGGACAAGATAAAGGAGAACCATTCAATCTCAAACCTTTATATTATTCTGCATCAAAACTAGCAACCCTTGAAGGAATATCTTCAGATAAAATGACCAGCCATGGAGGGGGATCAAACTGTAAGAGGCACAACAGCAGAGATCTTCTTGTCTCTAAACTAGGGTATGTCAGAACTCTGTTCACACACCAAGGTGTTTTGCCAGTCTGCCTCCACACACAAATACCCAAAGTTAGCTCTACTACAGAAACAGACCTCCCTCCAGCATCTAAAATAGGCTTCCCAATCCCCAGGTCCCAGAGGGGGATCCCCCAGTTTTACAGGCTTCCCCCCTCCCCCAGCCAGTTGGCCGGCGGGGGAAGCCCCACCCCCACAGCCATCATGCACCTCCATGAACGATTCCCATAGGGAATGATGGGGAATTGATCCGGGGGTATCGGAGGCTCTGGGGAGGCTGTTTTTTGAGATAGAGGCACCAAATTTTCAGTATAGTATCTAGTGCCTCTCCCCAAAATACCTCCCAAATTTCAAAAAGATTGGACCAGGGGGTCCAATTCTATGAGCCCCAAAAGAAGGTGCCCCTATCCTTCATTATTTCCTATGGAAGGAAGGCATTTAAAAAGATGTGCAGTCCCTTTAAATGTGATGGCCAGAACTCCCTTGAAGTTCAATTATGCCTGTCATACCCTTGTTCTTGGCTCCGCCCCAAAGTCTCTTGGCTCCACCCCCAAAGTCCCCAGATATTTCTTGAACTGGACTTGGCAACCCTAATCTAAAAGCTAACAGAAATTGTCTGTGTGTGTAGATTTAGATTGAAAAAACAAAACAGGAGAAAACAGTTAAGACATTCTGGTTTACAGCACCCCCCCCTACTTACAACAAAATATCGGGATATTCAGCCTAGTTCTTCCATGTTGTCTCTATTTTGGCCACAGTGAATTGTGTATGTGTAAAGTGCCTTCAAGTCACAGCCAAGTTATAGCAACTTCAGCAAGGGGCTTTCAAGGCAAATGAGAAGCAGAGCTGGTCTGCCATTGTCTTCATTTGCAGAGTCTTCCTTGGTGGTGTCCTTTCCTAGTACTGACCCTGCTTAGCTTCCAACATAATGAGATCAAGCTATACCATGCCATCTTCTCTCCCACAGTGTACTATACACCCTGGTAGTTTTCAAGATACCAGATTAAAGGCAATTCTTAGAAAGACTCTATTGCTCTTGCTAATTAAAGTTCAGTCTCCAGAAATAATCTTGAAAGATGCAGCAGGAGGAGTGATGTGAATCTATGGAGCATGTGGAGAAATGCATTTTCTCCTGGAGGGAGGCTGGCAAGCAGCAAGCTGGCATTTAAGAAGTTTTTATTCCCCTACAGGCTGGGGAATCTTTCTGTGTTTACGATGCAACTTTTCCACATTAATTTAGGAGGAAGCTCTGTTGACCTCAGTAAGACTTATTGGCATGTATAATATGCATAGGGTCAAACACAGGATCAACGCTGGTTCCACTGGATTTTTGAGCATGGGAGAACCAAATATTAAGTGAAGATTTCACATAGTTCTCAGCAACAACACACTTTTCTTCTTTACAGTATGCAGTGTTCCCTTGTGTCAATACTAACCACAGAGAGTTAATTAGCTGAAAACAGAGTGAACACACCAGAGAAAATGCTAAATACTAACAATTAGAAAACTGTTGCATCCTGCTAGTTACTCAATGATGACTCAAGCTTAAATTACAGCACTGAAGGTGCTCAGTTCTTTGTAGGAGGGCAAAACAGCACTTTCTAGGATCAAGCTCACAGGAAATGACAAAATTCTCTATAATTTCCTACTAAGGCCTTGTTAAAAATTAAAAGGACTACGTTAGCTTCTGGTATAAACAGATACAGCTTTGCAGGAGCTTCTTACACAGCATAAATTATCTCTCAGCTCTCATTTGCCTAACTTTTTAAAATCCATTGTTACATAGCAAGTCATTCCATTCCAAGAGCTGGAACTTCAGGGCAAAGATATAGCTCCCCTGCCCAGAAGCATTGCCTTCAATGGAATGTGCAACTGCGCACAGGAAAATGGTCAGGGACTACTCAAGGAAAGTCAACAAGGTATACTGCTTAAATGACAGCGCCACAGAAGTGCACCTAAAGCTCTGTTCCTACCGAACAACTCACAATTTAAGGATCTGGGAAAGAGCACCTCAATCATCATGTCGCGGCACCATTTGTTTTCATACTGTATTATAACATTCAAACACATTATATATATATCTATAGTCTTTCCCTGGGGCAAGAATCAAACCATAGTTTTGGGGGAGACAGAAGTCAAATCATGGTCTATGGGTCACATGTGAATTATGAACCAATTAGTCTTCAATTCCTAAAATGTTTGCACAGGACCAGCAGAAGGGTTGTATGAACCTGAGAACAATTAAGCTTGTTGTTGAACAGAAAATATATATATACCTTTATGTCTGAATGCAGCTGGTGTAACAAAACTATGCAGAAGCCATCATATTAATTGTGTGTGTTTGTTAATCTGAAATGTAATCTGTGCTGCAGGAGCCTGAGATTTCTACCTATGCCCATAAACAACAAATTAGGAATAAAGTATTCATGAAAAAATATTCAGTTTCCTCAAAAGAACTACATCTATCTATCTACATACTACTAACTGTTTTATAATGGAGGGTTCTTACCTGGCTGAAAAATAGAAAGACTTCCATCCGTGTGTCCAAACACTACTTTCCCCCTCTTCTGAGGATGCCACCTAAATAGACAAATGTCTGAAAGAAAACTATGGGCATCTTTATGAACTGTTACACCACCATCTGGTCCTGAAATTGTCCAGATATACAACGGGCCTCTATGGGAAACAAATGCTACTGAATCACCCGCATTCCAGCACCAACTAAGGGAAGCAGGAATCCCTGAAACATAAAAAAACCAAACATTTGCTATCATTCTCAAGTTCTGAACACAAATGAAGAGGGCTATTAATTCCAACCCCGCCCCCAAGCTACATACACATTTCAATATTAATCTCATAAACATGGATTCTATTGTACAACATCTTGAATCTTCTGTTTCATTGTAAATAAGAATTCCACCATATATGAACATATGAAGCTGCCTTATACTGAATCAGACCCTGGGTCCATCAAGTCTACTCAGACTGGCAGTGGCTCTCCAAGGTCTCAAGCTGAGGTTTTTCACGCCTATCTGCCTGGACCCTTTTTAGTTGGAGATGCCAGAGATTGAATCTGGGACCTTCTGCTTACCAAGCAGATGCTCTACCACTGAACCACTATCCCTCCCCATTGGCATCTTTTAAAAATTAGACTAATGTAAGAACACTATTATACTGGATCTGGCTACAGATCTATCCTTAAACTCGTATGTAGCACAAATTAGATACTCAACAGGTTGTTCTTAGACTCTGGTTCATAGCCTGGATCTAGCAAAGCCTTTCTTACATTTTACTTCTGCCATAGAACTCTTCTACCTCACCCTATTCTCCCTGACCCCACATATAATGTCAGATGCATTTACTTTCCACCTGGAGGAAGCAAATGATGTCAAGGCATGTATTAGAGCACCACACACATTTAAAATAATCACTGAAGCAGCCTGACTAAATCTGGCTATACAACTTGAGTAAATAGATGATCCTGGCAAAGAGAAATTTTAAAGAGCACAAAATAGAACTATGATTGCTGAATTTCAGTAGCCGAAGTATAGGACATAAGATCCAGGCAGCTGAAAGAGAAATGCTGCAGAATCAGCCATCACTTGAACGGAACTGGCTGCTGAAAATGTCTCTTTAAGAAAATGCATCAATTTTTTCAGAATTTTACATCAATTGTAAACCAAGTATTTCTATGTTAGAATAAGAGATGAAAAATATGCACTTTCAGTTCCTCCATATCACCAGCCACAGTTAGTTTAGCAAACTATTCATGAACATTTCAACTAAGACAAAAAATAGTGCTGTTGTATTATGGCATGATAACTGATACTTGCTACTTCAAGACAAGTTACTTGCTATTTCTAGCAGGAGTTCCTCTGCATTTTAGGCCACACCCCCTGATGTAGCCAATCATCCTGGAGCTTACAGTAGGCCCTGTAAGAAGAGCCCTCTAAACTCTTGGAGGATTGGCTACATCCTGCAGAGGAGCTCCTGCTAGAAAAAGAGTCCTGCTTCAAGATATTTTGATATAAATTGTGGGTGGTGGATTTTGCTCTTACACTCACATTTTTACTTACCTTTAGTATTATCAAGTTTTGCAACAACTTTTTGTTCGGCCACATTCCATATGATTACCAAGTTATCTGCACTAGCACTTGCAAACACATCGTGGTTATGGGGGCACCAAGAAATAGCTGTGATTGTCTTCTTATGCTCAGACATAATTGCCCATAATTTAAACTCGTTGTACCGATGATCCAGCTATAAAGGGAACACAAATTTACTGTTTCTTTATATTTTGAACTACCTTAAATGTTTAGTTTGCTAGGTGCTGCAAATGCTAAAAGCAAATAATATAAAATATATGCTAAGTTACGGCAGCAGCTTCAAAGCTACTGTATTTAAGTGTGATGCATTTTGGCAATAGCTAACAGGACTGTTGTAGCTTTAAAGATCAGACCAATAAAAATGGTCAATCTTTGGTGACATTGGCTAGAATTATCTGTTCAGCAAAATGGAAAATAGATGTTTGTCCACACCTAGAAGAATGGGAAGATAAACTTACCAAATATGCAGTGATGGTAAAATTAATATTTATGAAACAGATCAGTTACAAAACCTAAGGAGAGAAGGAGTGTGTACTATGCAAATAGTACACACTATTTGTAGTATGTATACTATGCAAATAGAAGACAAATTTAGAATGATAAGATTGCATACAACTGTATTGCAATGAAGAAGCAGAATAAAAATCATTTCTAAGTGTTGAATATAAATGTGTATAATTAAGCGGATTTTGAAGATAAACATTTTTTATTTTCTACTGTAAGATATACAACAGTCCTCCCCCTTCTGTGCTTTTGTTATATTACTATTTGTGAAAATATGCAGCATAGAATATGCAGCAATGGCAAAATTAATAATTCAGCTGAAAAACCAATTTGTTATGAAATCTGAAACGTAAAATGTTGAATATAGATGTATTCCAACAGAAGTAAGTTTTATAGTATTTTGTAAACATTGTCCCAAATACCTTTCAATGTAATGAAGGAAGTTTTGAGAAATATTTTCTTTCTTTCATATATTTTGTTATATATTATCACCTTTTAATATATCATGATATGTAATCATTTTTATTTTTATATTGTCTTTTTATTATCTCTTTGTTTTGCAAAAATAAAAAAAATACATAAAAAGGTCAATCTTGAATTAACTTGCTAGGATCCAAGGAGCTCTACTTTTGTGCCATGTGCAAGTGTGCAATTTCTTTCGTCAGTTTTTCTTCTAAAAGTTGTCTTCCTTCCTCCAAATATTCTTTAAAAATATCTGTATTTTATAAGCAATTTTGGTGATTAGGCAAAATATTTAAAAGGAAGCCCAGGAAAAGTACTACATGTACATGGGCAAATTTTACTTTAGACTGGTATAGTACCTAACAGCTCAGCTGATTTTGGTTTGTTTTTAATAAACTTATTTTTATAGGGATTCAAGGAGAAACCCTTGTCAACAAGAAAATGAAGAAAAATAGAGGTCAGGAAACACACAGAGTCAGTGCAAACTGCTAAGAAAGGCGGAAGCAGGGAAGATCCTGGTAGTGAGCTAGCAGAAACTGAGGGACATCTAAATCTGTTCATTTGTTCTGTGCTACAGAGGGAGCCCAGAGCTGCAAGCTCTTGGGTGCCAAAGCCAAGTTCTTAGCCTAAGGATAATAATCTAGAGCAAGAAGTAAAATCTGCCATGAGAAACAGGGAGTGAGAGAGAAAGGAAAACCTGCTCTTCAAGCCTTTCTGTCATTCTCATGTTTGTCTGTGTCTTATTGTATTTCTTTGTATTATAAGCTGCTTTGAGTCCCAAGGTAAGAAATCCATACCAGCAGTCACTGATTTCATGCAACTGGAGTTTGATCAGCCTCCCATCCCCTGCTGGTGGCCAGGGGGAATCTGGCAACCCTAATCAGTACCCATGGGTGACACGTGTCATACTCTGAAAAGTTTTTGCTGAAATTTGCGATTTTACAGTACTTTATAAATGTTGGTCTTTTATTATGTTTTCCTTATATTGTAAGCTGTCTTGAGGTCCTGCTACAGAGAAAGGTGCCTAGCAAATGTTGTAAACAAATAAAATGGAATCTGTTTACCACACAACTCTATTCATTCTACCTTGATAGGCAGGGATCTGAAATGCTGATGGAACATCCATTTTTATTCTACTGATATTTTTCAGATAATAATGTACTACTTAAGCAGTGATGCCTTGTATAAAATCTGTTACAGCAAGAAAAGAAAAATACTCCAGCAAGAAAAGAAAAATACTCAAAGATAAACTTGACAAATTCATCTCACCTGATATATATAAATAGCAAGAGTTGCACAGTAGGCAAACCTGTCTCCACTAGCAGCACATACATCTTTGTTCCATGGCTGACACCCAGCAGCTAATAGGCCCACTTGTTTAACTTGTGCCATTTTTGCCTACAAAAATGAAGTGAGAATAAATTAAATGAATCTATCATAGACACCCCATTAAGAACTTTCTTGTGAAGCAGCATTAAAAGTGATTAAAACATTGCTTAATTCATGAGCCTTTGGTTCAGGTAAAAGCAGAAACAATAACATATTAACAGTGCTATCCTAAGTGATGAAGTGTGCATGCACACAAAAGTTTACATTCTGAATAAAACTTTGTTAGTCTTAAAGGTGCTACTGGACTCCAACTTTGTTCTATTGCTTCAGACCAAAATGGCTGCCCAGATGGATCCACCCTTCTGAGCCTTTTCACTTCAATGACCTTACACCTAACTCTGCTTAGGACTAGGTTGGAGTCTACTGTCACCTTTAAGACCAACAATGTTTTGCCCAGGCAAGCCCAACCTTGTCAGATCTCAGAAGCTTAAGCAGGACCAACCCTGGTAAGTATTTGGATGGAAGTCCTCCAAGGAATACCAGGGCAGGGACACAGAGGCAGACAATAGCAAGTCACTTCTCTGAACATCCACGCCCCACTAGGGGTTGCCAGAAATCAACCATTACTTCCAGGCATGCATGCACCTGCACACACACAATTTTTTAAAAAGACCAATGAAGTTTTATTCTGGGTATAAACTTTCATGTGCACGCAAAACACAAAACACAGATACACAACTGAATCTATCTGTGCTTAAGGCTGTACTCTAATAGACCCGCAGCTTGCATTTCGTATCACCGTAAATGTATAAATGTAGTTGGTCAAAATCAGTTGGTCAAGACTCAGCTTTAGTTAACCCAGCATCTGCTACATAAAAGCAGCACATGCTTCTCTAAACTTCAGTTAATCTAGCACAGATTTTGGCCAGTTTACTTAATTAAAATTAAATTATCTTATTGAATTTAATTCATTCCAATTGTCGGCCACAATTTAACATGAATGAATAAGTTGCCAACGGATTTTTCCATTAAAAACACAACAGGAGGACTCACTCTCACTCAATTATACTATATGTAAACAAACAACAGAAGTGTTTTACATATATTATCTAGTTGGAGTGGACCTAGCCTTTCATTGTTTCACACATATTATTTGATGATTACTTGGCTTATTACCAAACGTTAAATGCTAAAACTGGACAGATTCAAATGAACAAAGATTGGGCTTGTTTCTATGCTGACATCTTCTGTCTGCCTGCACCAAATGTATAGGAGATAAACTAAGTATTTTATCACAAATTCCGATTGCATCTGGTGAAGAGTTCAGGCTACTACTATGCGATCTGGACAAATGTTTTTAACAGGCTATTTTTAACATGTAAAAATTAGTTCTTTCTGGACTAATCTAGGGAAAAGAAAGTCCACAGAAACTCTCCATATTTATGATTAACAAGAAAGGAAGCTTGAAGCAAAACACACACATATATGTATATACAACCACACCACACCACACCACCTCCTCTCAGATAATTGTGATAGTACACAGAGGGATGTCAGAAGGCACTGCACCTAGCAGCCTCACGGCAAAACAATATATCATTCTTCCAGTTAAACCATTTCTTTCTTGGTAATATAATGTATCTGTTTTCAAGCAAAAAATAACATGCCAATCAAATTTCATCACTACCAATTACTAGTTTTTGAAAGCTATATCTAGGCCTAATCTAAGTGTAAACATTCTCAGATTCCTCTCATGGCTCCCACTATAGAAAGAAAGGAACAAGAAAATTGGGCAGGATCACACTGATTTTACCATGGTATTTTTTGTGCATGTGGAAGGTGGGGAATAAGAGTTTAAATTGGATGGCCACTGAAATAATGTATCCAATTTATTTGTTACTTTGCCCCAACAATGTAGTGTTTGAACATGCATTATGAAATGCAGTCAACCAAATTGGCCTTTACAGACTGTTTCCCTGATCAGATATCTAAGTCCGTCTTGGAAGAATTCTATTATCTGCACATACAAACACTCATCCCACAGTACAACTTGTTCACTCTATGGCAATCTAACAGGATATCCTGCTTTTCACATGTGTTGCTACATGCCCTATCCTATTATGTAGATGAAGCTATCTCTCTAGTTCTCTATAAAGACACTAGCAACTGCAGTTTTCCTGAGCATATCCATTGATCATCACCATACATGTTTCTATGCTCAAAAAGTGGAATGCCTAATTTCAGTAACACTGCTATAAATATACACTGCTCTGACTCCCTTCTCCTAAATGAGACAACTTCCACCAATGGAACAAGGCTCTTCCAGCCACACCATGTCTTCTCACAGTGGAAGGGAGTCACTAGATCTAACCAACTAACACAATAATCCTAAACTAGTCTGCACAGAATGCTACTAAGGTAAACCCTACTGGGCCTTACACCAGGAAAGTGTTCTTAGGACTGCATTGTGCATTTTGGAAAGCTGTTCATATTAAGGAGAATAATGGCATAGATTTTTCCTTCAAAAATTACATCTATAAAGAAATAATTTTATTTACATTAAGGATGCTGTACCAGGACTTGATTTCCTTAGCCATAATACACATTTAAACTGCAACCTGAACACTGCCCCAAGCCACACAGATTTGAATTATCCACAGTTCAACAAGGTATTAATCACAACTTGGAAGCAAATCTCCACAAGCTTTATCCTTTAACAATAGCAATGTTTAAAATCATCCTTGAACAATGATCAACAATAATACAACAAAAAGATCAAAGAGCAATAACTGCTTGGAGTTCACACATCCATATGATTCTGCCGAACTTAAATTCTTCATTGTACAGAATACTGGTAAAAGGTTTTCTACTGTTGCTAAGGAGATGAGAAGGGGAAGGGAAAAGAAGGAGTCCTTTTTCAGCAACTGGCCATAGTAGTAACATTTTATGTCCTCCCAGGTTGCTAAATATAGCAAGAGTGACAAACTGAAAGACTGTTTACTTGAAATCTCTTTAAACGTACACACATTCCCAATAAAACAGTTGTGACTATTACAGCTCAGATCACTATTTACACATATGTGACCAGGTTATCCCTACCTTAACAGAGGTAGCATTTTCTGGGAACCACTTAAGGATTTCCATGTCCATTCCAAACTCTTATACATTCCAAACATGCAGCCTCAGTCTGGCTGTAGAATGAGACAGCTTTACCGACAGGCAGAGAAATTATATCTTAATGCTAACAGAATAACAGCGACTTTTTAAAGGATGTTGAAGAGAAGCCTAAGCATTGTGTCGCACACTACACATGCAGCACAGCAATGTCTGTAGCCTGGCAACTACAGCTCTTGAAGAGGTACCATTTTAATGTGTGTGCATGTGTTTTCCCAAACTCCTTCTGTTTGACTTCCCTTATTTCCATCATTTGTGCGCCTAAGTATTATTATCAAAGAGAAAGCTCAATATTCACAATAAAGCATTTTGTACTTATTCATATGAAGCATATTTCTTATCCCATTAGCCATTACTATTGTGCCTCAGATCGCTCCAGTGATACAGTCGCATTCCATTCACAGTTGTGCGTATACTTCAAAAGCTGGATGTCTCCACATTTCCAGTGCTGCAAATATATATCAACCCATAAGGCACTGCACATTTCCCTTATTTTACCTATCAAATTCCTCAGGTTATGAATCTTAACATTTCAAATACTTCACATTTTAAATATATTAACATCTCATAATAGCCAAACACATTTACCATTTGCTGTTAGAAAAAGTAAAGTGTCAAGGAGGGAACTGCTCTTTATGGGTGTAGTTTTCAACAATACTTATACACACACTCACACCCATATCCACAAAGACACATGTAAGCACTGCTACAAGGGACCAAGGCCAGCCAGTTATTCCATGCCAGGGAATTCTTAAATACAAACCCTATGTTCATACAGCTTCCTCTTTATTCCATAAATGTAAGACACCCAAGGCAAAGGCAAATCACCTCATAAAAAGTCTACCAAGAAAACGTCCTGATGTGACATCACCCCATGGGTCAGTAATGACTCGGTTACTGCACAGGAGACTTTTACCTTTAGGAAAGGAAAAGGTCCCCTGTGCAAGCACCAGTCGTTTTCGACTCTGGGTTGACGTCGCATCACGACGTTTTCACGGCAGACTTTTTTTTAACAGGGTGGTTAAAAAAGCCTTCCCCAGTCATCTACATCCCCCCCCCCCACAAGCTGGGTACTCATTTTACCGACCTCAGAAGGACAGAAGGCTGAGTCAACCTTGAGCCGGCTACCTGAATCCAGCTTCTGCCAGAATCAAACTCAGGTCATGAGCAGAGTTCAGACCACAGTACTGCAGCTTTACCACTCTGCGCCACAAGACTTTAAAAAGATTTTATTTTTGCAGTTTACAGATGGAGAAGAGTCAGATAAATAATATGTCCAAGGACAATCAAAGAATTCTTAACTTCAAAGATAATTCTTGAGCATCGCAACTGGTGCTGTGTTACAGACTAAGAATACTGAGATCAGAAGATGACAGCAAATGCATGCAAGCAGCAGCATCTCTTGATCAGTATCCATCCTTTGTCAGATTGTGAGTTTTTGTTGGTTCTCAAAAATGTAATAACTAGGGGGGAAAGTCTAATATAAATAGTAGATACTTTTCAGAGCTACATGGTTTGGAGCTCTACATTTTTCTTTTTCCAGTACAGAATGGTCACTACAGAAACCCATTTTACACTTGAGGGTTTCCTGGAAGTCAGTACCCATACCAGCAAATTATCCAGTATAAACAGTAGTAGCCATTCTGCATGTGTCCCATTCCCAGAGAAGTGTTGGTTTTTGCTGATTCCTAAGAACTTCTTAATAAGAGAAAAAAAATGGCTACAGTATTTGCTTTCTAAGGAGCTAATTTTAAAAAATATGCTGTTATCTTTGAGAACCAGTCCAAATCATAAAGAACTAAAGGACTATAGTACGTCTTCCAAATACCATATACTCCAGAAATCTGTTTACCAAAGCAAACACAAGACAGTAGCTTGTCCTCCTTCCTCCTTGTGTGCTCCTAGTATCTGATATTCAGAAATAATCTGAACATTTGAATAATAGAACATGGGACATAGAAGCTTCCACTCAGCTACTAGCCAACAGACCCATGAACCTGTTCTATTCTGTTTTAAAGCTATCTAAGCAATTAACTATCACTATACCTTACAGAATTTACTCCTAGAAGTTATTTATTTTGTACAGATGTATGTACTTTTTGAGAGATTACCAACACTGCTACACTAAGTAGCATTATATCCTTCAAAATCTATTGAAATCAATGGGTTTAGAATTATATTTCTTTGATTTGATTTTTATACTGCCTATTCTCTGTAAATAGGGCCTGGGGTGATGTAACAATAAACAACATATTATGTAGGTTAAAACATTACAATTACAATAAAATATCAGTCAAAGTTGTTCAGATGGCAATCTAAATTTCTATTTATGCTACCATCTTGCGTGAGGCAGGGGAATGCCAGCCAGATGAATGCCATCACTATCCTCAACCAAGCGCCTAGCAGAACATCTCTGTCTTACATGCCCCGTGGACCTGCATCAGGTCCCACGGCACGGATGTTACTTGGCAGAGAGTTCCACCAGGTTGGTGCTAGGGCACTAAAAAAGCCCTGGTTGAGGACAGCCGAATCTCTCTCAGGCCAGGGACCACAAGCAAGTTCTTATCAAGAGAGCATAATGCCCTTCAGCGGATATACCTGGAAGGGTGGTCCCAAAGAAAAATATAACTCTGGTTAGAATAACACTGCAGCTAAATTACAAATTATTGGGTGGGGGGGGGGGAGAACAAGATTGCTAATGAAATCCACTCACTCCAACTCTTCTCAATTTTAGCCCCTTCCATTGGTGAGCCACACACCTAGTTCTTTTCCCACAGGGGGTTATAGCAAGGATTCATGATACTGTGAAGTAACTACAAGCAATGTTCCTTAATTTCCCCCCCCACTACTGTGCAGAGCAGTTCACATTCTGAGCAGAATATAACTGTTGTAATCTTAAAATGGGCAATGGGCAGTGCAAGACCTCACATGGCTCCAGATTGCTGCTGTGGAGGGCTTCTTGTGTTAATAAGCTGCTGCTTACATGCACAGCTTAGTTGGAACACTGATTGAGAGCCAGGTTTACAAAGGCATGTGCATGATCAGAAAAGTCCTTGAGAATCATATGCATTCTTCAGTTCAGACTAGAGATGTAACAGTTCCAGAATTTTGATGCCATGGTGGTGGTGGGGGGAGGGAGTCTTTTTCCTAGGGGATTAGTTAAAAATGAACACTTGGGGGAAAATTAAATATCTGAAGTATTTACTGTCCTATCAAACCTAAATTAATTTTAATGCTTTAACATCATAAAATGCATCAGTTATTACTTACTTGGCATACAAAATTGCAATATTTGACATATTTGTGGAATATGTCAAATATTGCAATTTAAAAGTTATAAATGCCTTAGTTTTCTACAAGCAAAATTACAAATATACCCAGTAGTTAAGAGAAAACTGCAAGCCAATATACCCTGTGCTTTAGTTCCAGCTAGATGCTCTCTTCTTCCTTCTGTTAACTACTGGTTAAAGAGAGCTCAGTTCTCAGTGAAACGTTTGAAGTTTTCCTCTGAGAATATGGTGCAGCTTCCGTCCCATCTATTTCTGATTTTTTTCCTCCAGGAAGGTAGGGCAACACCAATCTGTGGGTATATGTATCACAATGGTTTGAGCAACAGGCAAAATGATCAGCCACGAGGATCTAGAGATCTTAGTGGACCATACACTGAATATGACTCAGCAGTGTGATGCGGTGGCTAAAAAGGCAAATGCGATTTTTGGGATGTATCAATAAAAGTATAGTGTCCAGATCATGTGAAGTAATGGTATCACTTTACTCTGCTCAGGTTAGACATCACCTAGAGTATATTGTGTTCAGTTTTGGGTACCACAATTTAAGAAGGATACAGACAAGCTGGAACATGTCCAGAGGAGGGCAATAAAGATGGTGAGAGGTCTGGAGACTAGGTCCCAGGAGAAAAAGCTGAAGGAGCTGGGTATGTTTAGCCTGGAGAGGAGATGACTGAGATTTTATATGATCACCATCTTCAAGAACTTGAAAGGCTGTCATATAGAGGATGTTTTCTGTTGCCCCAGAGGACTGGACCAGAACTAACGGGTTGAAATCAAAAGGGTTTCTGGCTAAACATTAGGAAGAACTTCCTGACAGTTAAAGCGGTTCCTCAGTGGAAAAGGCTTCCTCAGGAGGTGGTGAGTTCTTCTTCCTTGGAGGTTTTTAACCAGAGGCTAAATAGCCATTTGACAGAAATGCTGATTCTGTGAATTAGGCAGATCATGAGAAGAAGGGCAGTGAGGGCTGTATCAACACTAAGTTCTTGTGGCCCTTTTTTACACAACCATGGTAATGCAGACTGACACTTCTGGGGTCAGTCAGCAATTTTTTCTCCAGGCCAGTTTGACAAGGGATCCTGGAGGTTTTTGCCATTTTCTGGTCATGGAGCAGGGGTCATTGCGGATGTTTGTGGGGGAGGTATTTGTGAATTTCCTGCATTGTACAGGGGTTGATTCTATGATTCTAAGTCAGGGTCAAAGGAACAATGGAAGACACACAACAGCTGCAAACCAATGAAAGCCTTGCATGGTCCTGTCATGAAGATGCATTAGTGCATCTTGGATTTAAGAGCTGTAATAGGGTTCCCACTGCCAGCCTTCAGTTGGTAAGACTTACACTATACAGTAGAAACACTGAAACAACTAACCATTCAACACAATATTATCAGCTTGTTAATGATTTCTCCAAATAACTAATTAAGACTGTAAACATACAGCCTTGGTTCAAATTACACAATGGGCAACAAAATTTCATAAAGAGCGTGACACTCCAAGTATGCTACCTATTCTCAATTAGAAATTTAACCTGAGTGCACAAAAATCATATTCCAAGATGTGGAACAACTTCCAACACTTGCTCTCGAATAGAGATGAAAAATTTAATTGTCAGGTATGAAAAGCAAAGGTGTGAGTTACTTTCATGAAGTTGATATGCAGAAGATAGGACACATCCATCAGGACAGAAGATGGAAAGTCATTACAGCTTTCCAATGATATAAGAGAATGAGAAATCTGCTTTTAAAAAAATTTCTAATGTTTAGAGGTGGTGGGGTTTTTTGCTGGCAACCCTAACTGTATATGTCTGCTCACCTTGTCTTTAAAAGCATTATACTTATTCAAAAAGAGAAAGTATGGAGCAGGAGTCACTGGGCATGGACCAGGGTTCACTGGGGATGTATGTGTGAGAGGAAGGTATTTGTGAAGTTCCTGCATTGTGCAGGGGGCAGTGTTCCCTCTAGTTTATGTGAGCTAGCTCACAGTTTTTTTAGCTTCTGGCTCACACATTTTTTACTCAACTCAGGAAGGATGGCTCCAGAGCAAACTAATTTATGCCGCAGCTCACAACTTTAATGGCAGTAGCTCACAAAGCATAATTTTTACTCAAAAGACTCCACAGCTTAGAGGGAGTACTGGCAGGGGATTGGAACTAGATGACCCTGGAAGTCCCTTCAACTCTATGATTCAACTCTATGACTCTATGAATCTATCTATATTCCATAGAGGTTTGTTTTAGTATTCCCCCAAATTTCTGTTTGAAAAACTGGAGGGGCGGAAGCCTCAGGAAAATATTTTATGTTTTAATCTGAATTTTTTTTCTGGTTTCCCCCCCAGGCCTTCATACTTCTAATTCAGACTATAAAGACCAACATCCTTCTCTTACATATGCTTTACTGCACTGAAATGAGACAACTGTGTGTTGTTGTTTTTCTTTTTACCACTAACAACCCATGCCGAGTTATTCAATTTCTATGATTCTGGAACTGATGCTATTGAATCTGTGGCACAATTGTAACATTCCCCCCTTGAGAAAAGATTAGATTGCTTCACTCTGTGCTGCAGCAAAAGCTGTAATAGCTTCATTTTGGAAAGATACTAACTGTTCTTCAACTTCCATATGGTACAAAAGGGTGTGGGATTTTTATATCATGGGAAAAGTACTGGATCAAGTCTCACAAGCAGAGACTGGTCTGGATCATACTCCTCAAATGTTGTGGAGTTATGGTTTCCTATCATGGAATTTATATTCAGCAATGAAAAGATTTTTAATTATTCTCATCAAATATACCAGGGGTGGCCAACAGTAGCTCTCCAGATGTTTTTTGCCTACAACTCCCATCAGCCCCAGCCATTGGCAATGCTGGCTGGGGCTGATGGGAGTTGTAGGCAAAAAACATCTGGAGAGCTACCATTGGCCACCCCTGAAATATACACATTAGTGCTACAACTGAAATTTGTCTTTTTCAGTTTGTTAACCTATAGCACATTGTCAAATATGTACCCTAGAACATAGCCACTATACCCTTTCTTTTGTATAGTTTTATGTATACCTATCTCTGTTCCATATTTTGTATTCCTTTAACACTTGACAACTGTAAATGCAGCATATGTTTTAATTGTTATGAGGTTTATTCTGATTTTTTTTTAAAAAAAAAGTTTTAAAAAACAACAACCCACACCCATCTGGAGCAATAAGGCTTTACCACAGCATTCTCACAGTACATATGAGAAAATCCAGAAAGGGAAATGCTGGGCTATACGGATTCTGAGACATAGGATATAAGGCACCAGGGGTGGAATTCAAGCAGGAGCTCCTTTGCATATCAGGCCACACACCCCTGATGTAGCCAGTCCTCCAAGAGCTTACCAAAAAAAGAACCTTGTAAGCTCTTGGAGGATTGGCTGCATCAGGTGTGTGTGGCCTAATATGCAAAGGAGCTCTTGCTAGAATTCCACCCCTGGATGGCACAGTACTGTGATGTATAGTAGGCTGTGATATGCACAGATAGATGTATACGGGATGTGATGCACAGTAGATTATTCCTTTCAACCCCACGACCACCACTGAAATCTCTGTAGCAGTCTGTCTCCACAATGAAGAACAATATTCACAATGGCCTCACCTGGACTGGAAACTATCCTCCTGCCACTCCCTCATAGAATATTCAGGACACCGTCCACAGCTCTTATCCCCCTTTTGGATTTTCACACAGCAAAGAGGTTACTTTTCCTGTGGCAGAAGTTCAGCCCTTCCTTCTTGAAGTGGATCCTCTTCCCCAAATAAAGAGACTTCAGTCTGTGTGGTTCTTGATTGCCATTTGAATTTTGCGTACCATACTCCCACAACTGGCAGGGAGATGGGGAGCAGGGACATTCTGAGCCTCTCCCTTGAGACTTGCCTGACATACACCTTACTTTTCTTTTAAGGCACCAGGCCAAAACTTTTTTTTTAACCTAGGGTTTTAACTAATGGGTTATATCTTTTTCACTGGTTGTACAGCCTGTCTCAGGACTGTTTTTACTGAGTGGTTGCATTACAGTCCATATACATGTATTCTTTCTACTATCACTAATTTTATTTGTCCCCTCTTACATTTTTAAGTTGTCAATGCATTTTTCTTTGTCTTCTTTTCTCTGTGATACATCTGCGGTATTGTTTTCCACATCTTTGTGTCATCCTTCTAGCTTTCTCCTGAATTCTTTCCAACTCTCTAAAAATCTTATAATCTGGTCCAGGCCTTTTTATCTCTTTGTGCTAATGGGGGGGGGGGGGAGCTCTAGTACAAGAGACAAACCACATCAATATAAATCTAAGGATCTCTGAAGAATCACCTTAACACAGGGAGCAAACACCCTCACCTCTGAACATCAGACATTTTTAAAAGAGCAGATTGTTCATTTTCTTATAGCACTGGAAAGCTACAATACCTCTTTAATTTCCTGAAGCATAAATTGCCAATTTTTTAAAAAAATTAAACATCGTGCAAAGGTTACCATAGCAACCTTGTTTCTTACTGCATGATAGTCTTAAAACCTAGACTGACCTTCTAAAATCCTAAATAAAATTCTATGATGTTGTACTATTAGTTGATTTAATATTTATATTTAACCGTAGTCTTAATCAAGTCACTGTTCTTCATAACTATTGCACTAATTTCTACCAATCTTTCAAAACATCCATTGTATTAGATACATGTTTAAACATACAACTGCAATGAAAATGTCACTGTTTGCCAGCTGACAGCTTGCCCTTAGTTCTACATATTATATGGTAATTACAAAACACTGTACCGTATGATTAATTCAAATAGCTATTTCTGATCCAACCACAGTATTGCAGTATATTAAAAGAAAACAGGGATGCTATCAGAAACACAGAATAAATAGCAAAAGCAAGATGCAGTAAGATAAAACATAAAGCAGGTATTTCATTTCATAAGGGGAAAAAACCTGATCTTACTCTTTGTTGTCCTTCGTACCAGTCATCCTCATCAAACCAGTATGAAATGCAGGTCATCCAAGCCATAAAATATTGCAAAAGAAACACACACACACACACAAGTGAATTTGTAATTCAGCACCTGACTACTGGTAAGGGAATATGGATTCTGTGTGAAAATTTACAAAGACTAAACGAGTGATACAGAGATGAGTCCCATGCTTCATGGAATGAACTGCTCTTAATAACAAGGCCAGAAATATCTCACCTTAAAAAAAGGTTAGAATACAAATTAGATCTAGCTACACAATTCAAACTCAAACAAACAAACAAATCTGGAACAGAGAAGCACCAAAAAACAAAACCACTGCTAGATTAGATATCGTGAACAGTTACTGTTTCAAGCAATATTAGGCATCGAAGCCTGATTCCATACCTCAGTCTGCCTCTCCAAGTTCAATAGGATATATTCTCAGTAACAAATGATTTCTGCAGAAACACTAATGGAGTAGTAGCCAACTGGGAATAAGTCCCAGTGAACTTTACAGTTCAGATTTCTAAGTAAACATCGATAGTTTCAAAAGCAACAACTTATTCTACACATTAAACTACTACTATTTTGACAGCCTTAGCTCAATTATAGGTTCCAAGTAGCTGTGTTGGCTCAAAACCAAAAGCCATATAATAACTTTTATAAAGACTAACCAAAACAATACAAAACAGTGTGCAAACCACTGAGTTCTCCAGAACATCAGGTTTAATGTTTAAAACAGAAAGAAAAAAAAAAGCAACCCACTTGTGCACTCATCCTCTGTTTAAAGAGGCATCTCCTGTGGAAGTTTACTTTTTCCCTTTTCGAAAAGGTACATGTGTATTTTGTGTGCATACATTTTGCAAGTTTTATGGTTTGAATGGCATTTTGGGACTAGTCATTGAGGGTTCAAACTTGAAGGATTATGTATGTTGTGGAATGGTATATGGTATGTTGAATGAGTTAAAGGTGGAAAACATATGATTATGGTTAAACGTGTGGGGAAGGACATTTCCTAAGACCCTTCTGCCAGTCTGCCTTTAGTGGCCCTTCCTGCTTCAACTTTACAGTGAGGAATGCAGAGAGGAAGGGGAAATAACTGACTGGGGAAAGAGAGACTGGCAGCGCCAGGGTTATTAATCACTGAGGTAATTTTCCCTCTGGACAGTACTGACAGCATAGTTGACATGGAGTCGTCAGTGCAGATAGTCTAAGATTTGGCAGAGGGGCTTCCTCCATATTCAGTATACAAATGGAAGGCCAGCCCACAAATTTGACCATGCTGCTGGATAGGGTTTGGAAAGTGCAGATGGAATGTAGGGGGCTTTCAGTCCCAGAGTGTAACATTAAAAGAGAATGAGTGGCTGCAGTTTTGCAGGGTTGTGTGACCTACTCCAACTGGCAATCCTCAGGGAGAACTCCTCCTTGAGGTAGAGGAGCCACCTAACCAGACTTTGAGCTGGACTTGTACATACTATGTCAAGAGCCACTTCTGGACCTTGGCCAATTCCCAGCCATGATCACGTGACCTACTCTGATCAGCAACCCTCAGTGAAAACGTCTCCTTGAGGTAGGAGAGCCACTTGACTGGAATGTAAGCCAAACTTGTGACTGAATGTCGTCAGAAACACTGCTGGTACCTTGACCAATTTCTGGCCAGGGCCAAGGCTTAGTGACACCCTGACCAAAGTGAAACTGAGCCTGCAGATGGCACCCAGTGGTGCTGCAAGAAGGTTTCATGTGCCCCTACTCAAGACGTGTGGTCCAGATGCAGCTCCTGTTGGCACAGGAGCCATTCCCTGTGCTGTTTAGAGAGGTTTAAAAAGCAGGTGGGGGAGGACATGTCCAAATGGAACACAGCCTCCCTGCCTGCCCTTATACAGGAACTTCTCACCTTAATATAACAGGGAGAAGTTGTCAAAACAGCACGATCGATTACCATCAGTATATCCTGCACAAACTCCAACTCCTATCCACTGGCAAAGGCTGCAGTATCCCTGCTCTTTCCTCTTATCTTTTTGTCAGCTTCCATCCAGGGCCTAACAAAAACCACAGGGGGAAAAAGTCTAGCAGATTGATAAGAAAAGGAAAAATCCAGAGCCCCGTAACTGGAATCATCCTGCCAGCCAGGTAACACAGAAATCAAGGAGGAATGCAGCCTTCCCCCTGCTACTCAAGAGATGAAAGCAGTTTTGTTTTCTTCCTTTAAGCCTTACACACTTCTTCCCTTGTAGGCTCCCGCTTTCCTGGGACGTAGCTGCTACAGCAGCATGACATATGAAGAGGCAGCAGATTTTCCAGGTCCCTCCTGGAAATTGGCGGGGAAGGGGAGACTTACCAGGAAATAGAGGCAAAAACAGCTTCTACCATGGAGCTTTTGCCCAAATACCAGAGCTTAGCTTAGATATTGTTGGCATAATAATGTCACTTCCTGTGCAATATCAATGACATGGCCTGGGCCTTTCCCTTTCTTCTGGTAAGTCCCCCTGCTAGCCAGCTGATCAGTGACTGGGGGGGGGGGGCAAGGCCTGGCAGTGACAGAACCTCAGCCCCACCATGGGGTCTGGCAACCCTAAGAGTAAAAGGAGTGGGAATACACATGGTGTGAGCTAGAAAGTAGGGTTGCCAAGTCCAATTTAAGAAATATCTGGGGACTTTGGGGGTGAAGCCGGGAGACTTTGGGGGTGGAGCCAGGAGACATTAAGGGTGGAGCCAAGATCAAGGCTGTGACAACCATAATTGAACTCCAAAGGGAATGCCGGCCATCACATTTAAAGGGATGGCACACCTTTTCAATGCCTTCCTTCCATAGGAAATAATGGATAGGGGCACCTTCTTTTGGGGCTCATAGAATTGGACCCCCTGGTCCAATCGTTTTGAAACTTGGGGGATATTTTGGGGAGAAGCACTAGATGCTGTACTGAAAATTTGGTGCCTCTACCTCAAAAAACAGCCACCCTCCAGAGCCCCAGATACCCGTGGATCAATTCTCCATGATTTTCTATAAGAATAAATCTTTATAGGGAATAACAGAGTTCCCAGCAGACATTTCCCTCCCCTCCCCCCGCTTTCTGACGACCCTGAAGCGGGGGGAGGGCCTCCAAACCGGGGGATCCCCTGCCACCACCTGGGGATTGGCAACCCTACTAGAAAGTGAAATGGAAGACCACTGTACTTTGACAAGGGATTTAGGGAGAGGTTTTCCCATATGCCTCAGGAACTTTCACTGCCACCGGAATTGGGTTTCCTGTTTTAAGTGTCCTTGTGAAATCAGGAGGCAGAGACAGTCTGCATCTTTATGAAAGATGTTGTTTCCTTGTAATAACAACCATACTATTTCCCCTGCAATGTTGCTTCTGTTCTCCAACCTTAACTCCACTTGGCTAAGCCTCCAAAAACTCTGGAGCTAGCTGTAGATAGGGCTTTCTCACCTGTCACTTTTATGCAGAACCACAACACTTCAGGAAAGCCTTGATCCAAATCAAGCACAAGAGCTCCAGACCCAGATCCACCACAACAATGGTTCCCATTTTCAAACCACATGACCCAAGCCCCAGCCAAACTCCCTTGCTCCTCTCTTTCTCAGCCCCCATCTCTTTGCTGCCAGGAGGATGGTATCTTAACATCAGAGGCCACCCAGGAACCTGAGAGACTACAATGGAAGCCCCTTCTTCCAGGCCAGCCAACCAGTGGGCATCCTAATCCACAGGCAGTCTTCTCTCACTAGAACAATGTTTTCCAGAACTCATTGAGACATAACTGGTAAAGTGGTCACAGAAGACAAGCTGTGCCTTCAGACAAAAGAGGGGCCAGAGAATGAGAAAGATTGTAGTGTTCATGAATCATGCCATGTTGCACTGGGATCCAGCAGCTTTACAGGGTTTAGGAGAGCCATCTCCATGGCCGAGGTCAGACGCACATAAACTGACGAGATGGGCATTAATGAAAGCCAGATGCATGTCAGATTTTATGCGGTTGTCCAAACATCAGCATCTGGCAATGGTTGTTGGCTCATTCGTGTCCTGAACTGCCACGACTGAGACACGGACTTTTTTGATAGTACATTAAATCCGGAATAAGAATGCTTCCGAGGACTCCCATGCGTACTTTCTATGTTTGAACGCTCCATTGTAGCCGACTCGTTGCACGCGCACATCCACTTCCCTGCGAGAGCCCACTCCAAATGATATCTTTGCGCCAGCAATTCCAACCTTCCGAGGCCTTCCAACCTTCCGAGGTCGGTAAAACATGTACACAGATTGCTAGGGGGGAAAGCGTAATGACCGGGGAAGGCAATGGTAAACCACCCCGTAAAAGGTCTGCCGTGAAAACTTTGTGAAAGCAGCATCACCCCACAGTCGAAAACGACTGGTGCTTGCACAGGGGACCTTTCCTAAATGGGGGGGGGGGCAGATCACCCACCTTTGCTGTCTCCCTGCCAGGGGAGGAAGATGACTCACCTTTGCCATCTCCCCGCCAGGCGGAGAGACAGCAAAGAGAGTTGCTGTGCCCCTTCCCCATTTAAACACCACAGTGAGGTGTTTAAATGGGGGGGAGGAAGATCCCCCACCTTTGCTGTTTCCCTGCCGGGCGGAGAGATAGCAAAGAGAGTTGCCGTGCTCCCCCCCCCCATTTAAACACCACATTGGGGTGTCTAAATGGGGGGGGGAGGAAGATCACCCACCTTTGCTGTCTCCCTGCCAAGCGGAGAGACAGCAAAGAGAGTTGCCATTCTCCCCCCCCCCCATTTAAACACCACGGTGAGGTGTTTAAATGGGGGGGGAGGAAGATAACCCACCTTTGCTGTCACCCCGTCAGGCGGAGAGACAGCAAAGAGCACTCCTGGGCTTCCCCTTCCTTTCCGGGTGTTTGGGGGGGGGTGCAAATTGCCCACCTTTTCTGGCACCTTTTTTTTTTTTTTAAAGCCAAGCATGATATTCCACGGTATTGCGCTTACGTGAGTGTGGAATGCCATCTCAAAAAATGAGGTCCGGTTGAGACCTCTGATCAAACAACAACGGGACCAACGCTGCTTAGAACTGAACGATGGAGGGATGTCTGATCAGGAAATTCGTTGTAAAAAAGCTGCGGGGTATAATAGCAACGGGTTAGGGATGGATTTAATGGTGAGTGTGACCGCGGCCCATGTGTATGTGAAACTGTAACCATGTAATTTGGCCTAACCTCTTGCCTAATGTTTTATATTTTATACATTACTAGGAATATGGCCTGTTGCGGAGAAAAATACAACAGACTCTAGAAAGAGGCTCTGGGTGAGTGTCCCACATGCTGTTTTTCAGATTCATGCTGTGGCTGAGGGGAGGAGGGAGGGAGTAACAGGAAAGAGGTGGCTGCCATGACCTGTTAGGAAACACTCCCGGCAGAGTCAGGCCTTGCCGTCTAGACACATTACTACCTTAATTCCCTGTCTCTTCACCATCTCCCTGCCACTGCCTACTTTATCTTTCGACAACAGGGGGTGGGAGAGAGGAGTAGACTCAACCAATGGAATACAATGGAACTTGAGTGGTGGTTGACAAGCCAATGGCTAATGGAGTGCACACCACAGCCAATGGGAGAGCTGTAAAGTGCCAATACACTTGGGGTTTTATCTATCATCCATCCGTCTATCTGATGATGTACATCTATGGTACATCACCACGGGGCTTTGCTTCCCCACGCTACCTTGCAAGAATAACCAGCCTACCATTCAAGATTGATTTTGTAGATTTAGGTATCCATCAGAATGAATCTGAGGATCCTAGAGGGGAATGTTGGAAATAAAAATCCTGCATTTCCTGAGCTTTGCTGTGTATGTTGTAGGCCTTTCCCCCATTGTCCACAGTGAAGCCACTAAGCCTTCTTTGTTTTTTAAGAAGCAAATGACTGCCTTCTGCTTTCAAAAACAATGTATGCGTAACACAAGCTGTGAGGAGTGCAGGCTTATATCAGCTGAAGTTCAATTGTTAGCTGAAAAACAAGGACCCTAAAGTCACACAATGAGAACATACAGTTTCTGAGACTTGATAAGGACCTTAGGAAGGTCCAGCCTGTCTCATCACACCAGAGAAATTTGCAGCATGTGCAAAACATGTAATTTTGTGTGATCATTCTGATGCAAAATGGCCCCAGATTGCCCCACAAACTGCACGAGTTGATCCTTGGGAGGGTCCACCCTGATCAATCCATTGGAGGGTCCACCCTGCTCAAGCAGTCCACTCCTCATTCATACATGCCCCTTAAACGCTTTTGCATAATTTCTATGTACATTATCTGCCTCCCTAGTACAATCTGGGAGTCTGTGGGATTACTTCTAATAGTCTGTTATTTCTCTTTGAATAAACTTTGTCTTGGACAAAAGCCTGTTTCTGTGAGCCTCAGTGGTTTTGGGAGTGAGAAAAGGGGGAACGCTTGCAAAATAAGATTCACACTCCTCTAGTGTGTGTATGTGTGTGCATTTGTGGGAGGGGTATCTTATCCTCCTTTCTACAACAGGTTTGTGACTGTGCAATTGGTCTTGGTGAGTATATTTCCTCAGGGCCCTAAAATCCTCACTAATCTGTGGAATTAACTGTGGCAGAACACCACTGTGAGATAGGACGGAGACTTGCACAAAACAACACATTTTCATAGTTAATAATAGGGGCCTGAACTGTGGTGACAAAGGTGGGAAAGAGATATTATGGTAGCAGATGACTTGATGACAATGTCAGCTCTGTGTATGGCAGCACTGATTATTAGAAAAAAGAATGAAAATGAATAACCATATTGTAATGCTCTTGAACAGATCTCTGGTATAGCCTCCTTTGGAACACTGTGTACAATTCTTGTTGCTATACTTCAAAACAGATACTGCAGAGCTGGGCCACAGAGACTTAGCAAAATGGTTATAGGATTGGAGTTCCTTTCAAGTTGCTGGGAGAATTTGTTATTCTTATCCCATAATACTGGAACTTAGTGGCATACAGTGAAGTGGGCCACAAATTTAAGATGAACAAAAGGATTTCTATTATTTATTTATCTCAATTGAATTACATTATTAAATTTCAGCATTCACTGCCAGTGAATGTTGTAATGGCCACTATCACACATGGCTTTAAAATAGGATTAAACAAGCTCATTGAGTACTAGCCATTGTAAGGGGAACCTCCAGTCAGACACAGTAAACCTTTGAAAAGCAGTACTAGGAGGCAACATCAAGGGCAGACCATGGTCTCTATGCACTTTTTGTTAGCCCTTTTGTTTGACTGGATACTAACCTAGAATGGACCACTTGTTTGATCCAGAAAGGCACCTAAATCAAAGAGGAATCTAAACCCATAAGAAGCTGACGGGGGGGGGGGGTGTTATTTAAACAGTGGGTTTCATTCACATGTTCTCAAATAAACTATGAAGTTGCAAGGATAGAGAAAGTGATTAAAAACAATCCTGCTTCAACTATCAGCAGAATGAAGGTATTTCATTAGTATTGTCATGAGTTTTATGGCAACACTATTAGCCATTTAACCAACTAAACAGCAAGTATCTCAATACAACACATGAACTCTTTCTATACAGGGCTGGCATGGGGGCAGCCTTCAAGCCACAAGGTGCTTGAAGGCTGCCCCCTCTGGCAATTCAAATCGCACGGGAAGAGCAGCAGGAGCAGCCACTGCCCTTCCCACGAAATTTAAAGACCCTGCAATCCAGCTAATCAGTGGGCTCTTTAAATGTAGGGGGAGGCTGGTCCGGCTGCTTCTGCTAGTGCTACCCGTGATCGGGAGAACACTCAGGAACAGGTGCCAGCCTTCCTGGCAATTTAAAGGCCCCCACCAATCAGCTGATCAGCAGGATTTTCCTGGGCACAGGAAGGGCAGTGGCTGCTCCTGGGTGCCCTCCCATGTAATTTAAATTGCCCAGGAGGGAGGGGGCAGCCCCCACCCTCTCAGCCTAGGGCGCCAGCAAGCCTGCCCCCCAGCCCTGTTTCTATGCTGGCAAAAGAACTCAACACAAAAACTGTGCAAGGGATAAAGTATAAATTGTTATAATTT